>NC_136071.1:719409571-720009571 GCF_964261635.1 Lissotriton helveticus | reverse complement strand
GACAGCCAAGCCTATAGTGCGCCCGCCCGTCGGATTAGGAGTCCAATGCATGCCAGGCAGGCGGTGCTGTGGTGGTCCCACGGTAGTGGGCTGTTAGGCTCATAGAAGAGCCTAGCATGCAGCCCGCTACAGTGACGGAGTTTGCAGCATGTTCAATCATTGAAAATTGTCAGAATCAAAATCCTCATTCTCCAACATGGGGAACTATTGAAATGGGTTCTGATTTTGGAACAATTTGAATTTTCTCTTGGTACTTGATTCATATTGAATCTGGGATGCCCCACATTCTGTGTGGTCATGAGAGCTTTTGAGACTAGTATTGTAGGAACCTCTGACTGCTCTGGCATCGGCATTCCTTGGACTGGAACCTGAACTGGAATATTATGCATTTGCAATTGATTCAACACTTTGCCCATCACTCAATTTGGATTCTGTCTACATTCTCTCTTCCACTGCCTGAGCTTGTTACAATAATGAGAATGAGTTGATTTCTTCAGCATTGCAATGTCTACTCCAGAATTTGGATCAACTAAAATACCTTTCCGTCTACCCTGTGGAACACCCACTCCACCCTGTGTAATTTGACCTCCAACCTGAAAACCAACACTTTGCATTCCATCAACATTCCCTCCATGAGATTGGTTCTGAAATCCCCTTATAGTCAGCTTAGTCTGGGCTGGCATAAATATTTTTCAAACCTCAGGATCTCATCTAAAGGTTTTGCCTGCCAACAAATCCCATTCTGGTGTATATGCATACTAATCTCTGGTTGCAACCAAAGAACGAACTGTGACACAAAACTCCTCATAACTCCCTTTTCAGAATTTTCTTATCTGCTATGCTGTTTAAAGATGGGCAATAATTGTTCATAATAAGCTTGCACTGCTTCTTTATTTTCTTTAGTAGTTATATTGATCTTTAACCAATCAATGTGCCTCACTGGAATGTTTCCTTAAAACAAGGTGATCACCTCATCATATTTGGTCATTACCACAGGTGAAACTGCACTAATATGCACATCTCTTGGGGGTTCAGTATGTGGCCAATGCACAGCTAGCTTACATTCAGTCCACAGATTACTTGGCACCACAATATTAAAGAAAGAATTCAAGCCTGTCGACCAAATCTTTGACATTTTTAGAAATCTGTCAACCTGTGTATACCACTAAGTGGGAATCTCATAATTAAGGAAAGTTGTTCATAAATGTTGCAAGATCACTTCTACTCCATGCTCTGTTTTTAAAGCGCCACTTACCTGCACATTAAAAATTAATAAACACCGCGTTGGGGCGGCTCCTTTGGCCATTTGAGAAGCTAGCAGCTTCATTTCACTCGTTCTACATGACCGACTGCCATAGCGGCGGCCATCTTGGGTGGGGGCTGAGGCTCTGCACGGTCTAGTCGTCACAAGGACGCTAGACCGGTATTTAAGTCGAGCAAATTAGGCGGCCTGCTACTTGGAAACACGCTTTTGGCAAACTCTGAAGCCAGAAGACAGCAGAGAGCGCATTACGCTCACTAGGAGCTTTACAGCTTGATTTTTTAATAATCCCGATTTTATTTGTGTTAGGTAAATATTTTGATTTGTTTGCTCTGTTTTTAAAGCACCACTTACCTGCACATTAAAAATTAATAAACACCGCGTTGGGGCGGCTCCTTTGGCCATTTGAGAAGCTAGCAGCTTCATTTCACTCGTTCTACATGACCGACTGCCATAGCGGCGGCCATCTTGGGTGGGGGCTGAGGCTCTGCACGGTCTAGTCGTCACAAGGACGCTAGAATGGTACTTAAGCCGACCATGCTTACGCGCAGCGGTCACGCGCTGCGGGATCGCCAGATCATCGCCGGAGTCACGCCAGAGTCCAGCCCGTCTGCGCCCGTCCGCGCACGGGCGGGCTCGGGGGCGCGGACTCCTGCTCATCGTTATTCTTATACGGCGGAAGAGCTTCACCGTTTAAATAATGGTCAGCTGTTACTTGATCAAGGTACTATTGCTAGGCTAAAAAGTTATGCCATACTGCAGCCTTACAATAGAAGTTCTAGAACCCAATATCCGGTACTAAAGATAGCCAGTCTGAACACTAGGTCCCTTCATAGCCATCATGTGGAGATCTACATCCTACTTCAGGATAGAGACCTGGATGTCTTGACACTCTCAGAAACCTGGATGGGTGAAAACTCCATGCCGGACATCATTGCTGCCCTTCCTAATGGCTATGACGCAATATGGCAGAACCGCGCTGGGTCGGCACGGGGGGGTGGAGTAGCGATTCTATTAAAAAAAAACTATCTGTGGAGAAACTATTATCAGAAACAGTGGATCTAGCTGATCTGGTAGGAGTAAAGATCTCCCTAAATAACTCCTGCTGGGTGATTCTGTCGATTTATCGTCCGCCTAACTCATCGCCACTTTTTAATGATTTATTTGCCCCTATCATATCAGACCTATGTACAAGATATAAGAAAATCGTGATACTAGGAGATTTTAATTTGCATTGGGACAGCCCTCAAAGGGACTTGCCAACACGCCAATTGGACACTATTATGTCCGCCTTGAGTTTCAGTCAACTCGTGGAAGTACCCACACACATCAAGGGTCATACTCTTGACTTAGTGTGGACCACAGACCCAAATGTTCTTCTTAGGGATGTGGTTCCCTGTGTCTGGACTGACCATTACTTGGTGACTTGTGAGGTGAATGTTAAAGACCATTTAAAGCATCTACCCTGGGGTACCAGAAGGATCCGCAAATGGATCGAGGTTGATTTAAAAACCTTAACCTCGGTGTTCCCGAAGACAGCTTGTCTGATGAATTCAGATAAAAACATGGATGTAGAATACGCGGACTTAACTCAGAGTATGAACAGAGCTATTGATCAGATAGCGCCGGAAAAAACTCAGTTAATAAAGGGACCTGGTAAAGAGGCACCATGGTTTACCCCACTATTAAGGGAACAAAAAAGAAAACTTCGAGCTCGGGAGAGAATCTGGAGGAAAACTAAACAGGATATAGCAAAGAACCAATATAAAGACTCACTCCATCTGTATAAAAAACTTATCTCACAAGCTAAGGCGGAATATTATGAGTCTCGCCTACAGAAGGCTAGGAATACCCAGAAGGAGACCTTTCAAATCCTGTCGGAGCTAAGTAGAAAACAGGAGAATTCTGAGACTCCCATAAATTGTAACACCTTCCAGGGGTATTTCTTAGAAAAAGTAAAGACCATTATCCTGGAAATTAAGAATAGTATGGCGAATAGTGACACTATACATTCTGAGGCCCATACTCCTGTTCCCTGCTCTATAGCAAAGTTCCCTGAGTTGGATGAGCTAAGCCTAGAGCAGCTAATGGGTAAAACCAAATCTGGTTCCCCAGCGGACCCTTGTCCCCCGAATGTTTTCCGGGTGGCACTGCCGCTACTGGAAGCCCGGATTATCTCTCTCCTCAATAGGTCCCTAGAAACAGGGTATTTACCAAGCGATCTCAAGGAGGCGCGAGTTAGACCCCTGTTGAAGAAACCAGGCGCAGACCCGGCTGTCCTAAAGAACTACAGGCCGATTTCCCAGCTGCCTTTCCTTGCAAAGGTCCTAGAGCAACATGTGCTGAAGTCTCTGTCCCTGTACCTCGAATCCCATGGCTTATTGCATGAGCGACAGGCGGGGTTTCGAGCACACCATAGCACCGAGCTAGTGATGCTCTCGGTGCTAGACGAACTGAGAGGCATGGCTGACAGCAAAAAACCGAGCGCCCTGATTTTATTAGACCTGTCAGCGGCGTTCGATACCGTCAGTCATGACCTGCTCCTGGGAAGACTGGAGGCCTTTGGGATCAAAGGCTTGGCCTTCAAGTGGCTGCAATCCTTACTTTCGGGAAGGACACTGAGGATACAACTGGGGGATTCGATATCTGAGGTGGGGTTTTTAGAGTGCGGGGTACCACAGGGCTCCGCACTGTCCCCACTTCTGTTTAATCTCTACCTGCAGCCTCTGATTACATCCTTGGCCGAGATGGGCTGTAGAGTCTTCAATTATGCTGACGATACTCAGCTTGTGCTGAGCATCGATAACACAGGGACAGCACAAATTCAAGCTCAAAACATCCTGAGGTATACCGTAGGGTGGATGACGGAAAACCTACTAAAGATCAACCCGGATAAGACCGAGGTATTGGTAATTCCATCTACCACCTCACCGTGGAGTGATCTGTATTGGCCTGCAGAGCTTGGAGTAGCCCCAAAGCCCAGTGCCAATGTAAAGAGCTTGGGGATCAAACTAGATTGTGATCTGTCAATGTGCAGCCAAATTTCCACTGTTGTTGGAATCTGCACGAACATCATCAGACAACTAAGAAAGCTAGTCCCCTTCCTCTCTCATTCTATGATGCGCTCAATTGTAGCAGCAACCGTCATCTCACGGATCGATTATGGGAATGCCTTGTATCTTGGCCTCCCAAAAATACTGACCAACAGACTTCAGGTCGTAATGAATGACGCCGCACGATTGATCTTCGGACTGCCCAGACGAACAAAGGCCTCCCCTCTACTTCAAAACCTTCATTGGCTCCCTGTTAAAGAGAGGGTTGAGTTTAAGAGCCTTTGTATAGCACATAAGGCGATCTACGGCCATGCTCCGGCCTACATCAAAGCTCGTCTGGAAGTATATAATCCAAAGAGAACACTTAGATCATCGGATTCTCAGCTATTGGTCTGCCCCCCGCTACAAATTGGTGACCAAGGGAGGGAGAGCCTTTTCTGTTCTGGCCCCCCAGCTGTGGAATAAGCTGCCTGAGGGGCTACGCAGGGAGGCGAACCTCTTACGGTTCAGGAAATCATTGAAAACTTTGTTGTTCGGAAGAGCCCTGATTGCAATGTAGCCTGTAGCTGTGTCTCTCTGAGGAGTGAGCCAAGTTATTGTAATAACATCGATTTCCAAGCGCTTAGAGACCTGCAGGTGATTGGGCGCGTTATAAATCAAAAATAACAATAACAATAACAATATGAACATACCATCCACCTGGTATTTCCCTAATAGCGAAAGCTAAAGCCTCCTCTTCATCTGAGGGTCACAGGTGCAAGAATATTCCCAATAGAAGCAGAAATACCTGGAGCTATTACCGTAGGGGCTACTCCAACAACCGCAATTGCAATCTGAAGTGCTGGAAGAGGTTTTTCAATCTGAGTTTAATTTGGGTCAACAGGGGCTGCAGCCACAGTTGCACTAGTGGTTGTAACACCCTCTGTGTTTGTTGTGGGAGCCACATATGGCAGTGGACGTGAGGATAACAAAGCATCTAAAATGTCATCCTCAGAATTGCTATCAGTGCCTGTTTTCCTTGCTGATTCCTCATCATCATTTCTTTGTTTTTGGTACTTTTTAGTCTTTTCTGTTGTTATTGCTGGGTATATTCTAGCTCCCTCAACTACACATTTACTCCATCTCTGCTGTCCTTTATCCAATTGAGCACCGGTGAAATTTTGCACGCGTATCTTTGCTCTATTCTGATACATTTCTTTCTCTTTGGCATGAGCTGCTTGCTCCCAAGTATTTAGGGCTTCATATTGTGTGGGTCTAGGATGTAGATTCATGTTTTCCCTTACGTTTTCAATAATCTTTCAATCAAAAGTACCATATTGTGGATATCTGGATGGTCCTTTATTTTCAGTGGTCTTGTACCATTGACAAAGTCACAAACATGAAGCCATACATTTATTGCCATATAATGAGCTGATGTATCTTCCAGTGGAGACTCTTCACCCTCCCGAACTGGGATCGTACATCACCCCTCATCAAATATCTAAGAGCTTTAAAACATTTCAAGATCGCAAAAATCCAATAATAAATTAACAGAACTCAGATTCCGAAAACGTCTTTATTTGTTTAGTTTACAATTCCGTATACGCCTAGCAATTCCTCCAATCCTGTCATAATCCTTTTTTCACAAACCTTTTACAGCTTAGTACTTGATGACTCGCCAACCAATCCCAGCACGGAACTTCACACCAACCGACCCATCCCAGCGTGGCACACTGATGCAATTCTTCACTCCTGGCAGCGGTCCACCCTCCTTTACAATTTTCTCACAACTCTAAGCAAGCACAATAAACCAATAACTTTTGTCTGCTCCGCTAAAGAATTCAAAGTAGTTCATTCATTTAAGAAACAATTGAAAATAAGGTTTTAATACCCTTCATCTTCCTCACACACACATGATTGAAATCTCGACCAGCGAGAAATCAACCTTCCTGATATAATTTCCCTTTTGTGCAATAGGTTCCACTAACACCAATCAATATTAGTACACTCACAACAATTTATTACTGTCCCTACCTCATTTGTGCAGTAGATGGTACATTACAAATCTGCATCACATACCATAGCAGACAAATAATACCACAACTAATTTCTTCTTAAGTATATCTATCCAGGGATTTTGGACTACTTCAAGACCGATAACAACTTCAGCTGCTCAACATCTAAACATAACCACAACTATTCTATCAACTTTACCTAAACACAAAACACAGAACTTCAACACAATTACCAACTTTCAATTAGACAGTTGTGACTTATAACCCTATTGATACTCACACCTCTACCACTGCAACTGCCTTCGAAAGCACAAACTCAGTCAGTCTTCAAGTTCGAACTTTGGGCATGAGGGACATGGGCAATTCTAAGCTTAGGCAAATTATCACAGATCCTTTCTCCTGAGACATAAACCATCCTTACTCTAGCACTTAAGGGAGCGGGGTTTTCTATATCTTAATGTTCAGGAGTAATCATTAAACAACTCCCGCCTCTGGTTGTATGGATCTTTGTTTATCAACATGGAGAAGGAGCAAACATATAAATCAATCCAATGACATGTTAAATAATTAATTACTTTTAGTAGAGTCAATAAAGAGAATTTGTGTGAGTTAAAGTGTGTTATTTTTTATTCTTTTTAAGATTTAATTTCTTATTCAACAAGTATTATTCTTTTAGTATCTGCATTAAAAGTTAATGTAAAATCGATATTTGATCATAAAATTGAATTCAATATTTGTCGGAATAACTGGTAATATTGTAATAGCACAACCAGTATATTCCATAAAAGGAGCTTTCTAAAGTAAAATAATTTGGATTAAGGTAACATTAGGTGTTAGTTCAGATACTCAATAAAGAATTATGATGAGAGAATCAATGCATAGGCATAAAGCCTCTGCATGTCAAGCTGGAAAGAATTCTTAGCTCTAAATTAGCAGACAATAAATGATAATAGACTACGCAAACTCTCATGCAGAGAAGTTAGAAACTCAAGGATTAGTCCTGTCCAAAAGTCAGAGAAGGAATCTGGGTGCTACTCTAGGAACACACACTAATATAAACACACAATATTCTATGTTGCAAGGTTATTTTCTTTTGTCTCCTGCGTCCTTCAACAGGGTTTAAGTAAACTCCTGGGACTAGGCAAACTCCCCATCTTCTCACACTTATACAATAGCCTTTAGGCAATAAGGGCCTCATTACTATGTCGGTCGGAGTTGCCTCCAAACGACACCTTTTTGGTGGAGGAACCGCCCGACCATTGGTTGCCGGTTCCGCACACTCATTACAATCCTCCCATTTCTCAATGGAGGCTTGTGAGGTGGGCGTATACCGTCCACAGCACAAGCTCCCATTAAGGAATGGGAGTTTGTGAGCATCATTTGAGGTGCCTGCCACACGGTGCATGGATGTTCAGGGGGCACCATAGGAGCCTCCCAGACCCAGATGAGGAGGGCCAGGGGGCCCTACTAGGGGCCCCCAATGTTGCTTTCCGACAGCCTTTCCATGTTGGAAAGGCCGACATGGAAAGGCTGTCGGACACCGACATCATAATCCTGACAGCGGGAACGCCTTCCTTAAGGGATTATGAGGAGTTGCCGGCCAACGACAGGCTCCGTGAGCCCGTCGGAAAGCATCAGTTGGTCACTCCAACTACTGCCTCTGACCGCAAGCATCCAAATGCGTTGCCTGGACCACAGCAGTAGATGCGGTTCAGACTGCTACCAACAAGCTGCATAGTAATGAGGCCCTTGACTTTGAAAAGTTACATTGTTAGTATTCTGTGGTCCAGACTGTTCTTCTTATGAATCATTCTTGAAGTTGCCTCCTCTTCTTCGGGTGAGAACCTGACAGGTATTTGGACAAAATATCAGGCAAAAATGTTGACTTACACCAATATTGAGTTTTTAATATAGTGATACATAAATATCGTGATGCAGGAATATCATCGATATCGTCAAAAACATTCTCAAAAATATCTGTGTTGTTAATATCGTTTCCAAAAATATAGTTGTAAAAAGATTGTTTTTAATTAGCTTTATGTATTTTAGTTTATATTTTAATTGTATATGTTATAAAATGTTTGTACAATTGTCAATGTTTTTAAATATAGTTTGTAATTTTTGGGTAATTTTTAAATGTGATTTATTTGGTAATTGTAATTTATAGTGTTATAGTTGGTTGTGATGTTTGTAGGGGTACAGGGTGGGAAGTTAATTAATTATAATTCATTACCAATTCTCCATTAATTAATACTAGTTATTTAATTGATAATTATTTATGTAAATGTGGTAATTAATATATATTATTAAGCTATATTTTAGGTGTGGATTGTAGGGTTTTTAAGGGTAAATGGTGGGAAGTTAATTAAGTATAATTAGTTAAAAATTTAATTATTTAATTAGTATTGTTTAATTGATAATTAATTATGTAAATTTTGTAAATATTATATGTTCCAAGATATGTTTTAGGGTGCAGGTTGTTGGGTTTGTATGGGGTATAGGGTGGGAAGTTAATTATGTATAATTAATAATTCCTTAGTAATTTATTATTAATTTTTGAATTGATAATTGTGTATGTACATGTTGTAATTATTTTTAAAAAATGGTATGTTATGTGCAGGTTGTTGGGTTTTAGGGGTACAGGATGGGAAGTTAATTAAGAAATAGTGGATTGATAATTAATTATGAATGTATTATTAATTATTTGATTGATAAATAATGATGTACATTGTGTAACTCATATTTTTTAAGTTACATTTTAGATGTGGGTGGTTTAGTTTGTAGAGGAATAAGATGGGTAGTTAATTAAGTAATAATTTATTGCTGATTGATTATTGATTGTATTGAAACAATTAATTTATTGATAATTTTGTAAATTATGTAATATTTTAATATTTTATGTTATATAGTAGATGTATTGTGTTGTGTTTGTAGGAGAATAGGGTGGGAAGGTATTTAAGTAATAAATTAAAAACTATGTATTCATTTATTATTAAGTGTTTATTACATAATATGTTAATTGTGTATTACTTTTTATTTCAATTACATCTTAATAGTTTGCTGTTATGTTTGTAGGAATATAGTGTGCCATTTTAATTAAATTAATAATTTTATTTTAATTGATAATAATTATTTAAAAATGTCATAATTATGTACTTTTTAATTAGACATATAATATCTATATTAAGAATTTTATAATTTGGTTAATTAATAGATTTGTTCAAATGTATTATTTGTTTGAAGTGAACTACTCTGTCTCTACTGCTGCACAGAGCAGAGTGGGAATAGTAAATTTTACCCCTCCAGACTGCAAGGCTTTCCCTACTGTTGCACAGACTGGAGTGGAAATAGTAAATGGTACCCCCTCCGGTGTCCAACCATTTCCCTACTGTTGCACAGACTTGAGTGGGAATAGTACATTTTACCCCTCCGGTGTCCAACATTTTCCCTACTGTTGCACAGACAGGAGTGGGAATAGTTAATGTAACCCCTCCGGTGTCCGATGCTTTCCCTACTGTTTCCTACAGTAGGGAAAGCATCGGACTAGTGGGAATAGTCAAGTCAAGTCAAGTCAAAAATATGTTTATTGTGACCGTAGTCTTTAAACAATGCAATTAGAATAGCACAGAATGGAGTATGACTTATTATTTTTAAAACTTTGTCCATATGCGAGGTTTATACACACCATTATCAAAAATACAACCAAATCAGTAAAATTTACAGTTATCTTAAAACTTAATTTATCTAAAATACCTAATCCTATTCTTATTACTCCATACAAATACAATCTGCTAAAATCTCATACAGTACTACATGTTATTCTGTATCTCTCAGTGCCATCAACGACATCTTTAAAAATTTCCCGAGGGCAATTGCAATATCAATGTAAGGGATTTCTGTTAAGAGCCTTGCTGCCTGTGCTCTTGTTTTTACCTCATATTTTATGAAGACAGGACGCAACCAAAGTTTCCTAAGATCTAGGAGTGTAAAACAGTCTAACAAGATATGCAGCGGGTCTCCCTTTGTCCTTAAGTAACACTTGCAGTGACCTTCCTTATCTAACATTTTTGCATTCAGGTCTCTGTTTATTACCCATGGGTTGATCCCGATTCTGATTCTGAGGATCTCTTGTCTGTATCCACAATTGGGTAATCTGTCGAGGTAGGGGAACCAATTCTCAAGGGGCCATGCATTTAGCATATGTACCACTGATTTTTTCTTTCTTAGATAGCCTCTATCAAGCAATTTCGAGACTTCTTTCCCTCTTTGCTTCAATTCACCTTTGGTACTGGTGATTTGCAATGAGCTCTGATCCCAGTCGAGCTCAAGAGTGTTACAGATTCCCTTCACTTTATCCCTACTGGACTTCGCCCATTTTAGCTCGCTTTTCTGGATTTCTTTGCGACACCAGTAAGCCACTTTTTTTGTATCAGGGTCTTCTAATCTCTTCCAGAATCTGATCACAGCCATCTGGGTTAATATTGCCCAGGACTTTGTATCTATTTCTGTTCTGATGGCTTGAATCATAGCAGATTTAGGAAGTGATAGGAGCCTTTTTATGCAATTTCCCTCTATGACGTCCCAGGATCCCCTACCGCTCAAATAGAGGATCTCTGCGCCATAGAGAACTTGGGGGGGGATCATTGCCTCAAAAGCTCTGAGCATTGGCCGGTGTGACATCTCACCATATTCCCTATTGAACCTTTTAAGTCCGCATATGGAGGAGAGAGCCTTTGCTTTTTGCGTTTCTAGGTGGGTGCTCCAATTTAGTGCCCTATCAAACCAGATACCCAAGTAACGGTACTCATTTACTGTCTCTAATTTAAGGTCCCCTATGTACCAGCTAAATCTGCTAGGTTTTTTCCCGAAACATAGGGTTTTTGTTTTATCCAAGTTGATGGTCAAAAATTTTCCAGCACAGTAGGTATTAAAAGCATTAAGCTTCCTTTGGAGGCCTCTCTCGGTCTGATCTACTATCACCAGATCATCCGCATATAATAGGCATGGGATTTTATTCCCATCCATTTTTGGGCTGGCGCTGCCCTCCACCTCTAAATAGGCCGGGAGATCTGACAAGTAAACAGAAAAAAGCTGGGGGGCCAGCACACAGCCCTGTCTTAGCCCGTTGGCTATGGGTATTTTGGGAGTTAGGGAGCCCCTCGTATCTTTAATTACTTGCCCCCAGTTTTCCCTGTGTAGTTCTTTTATTATGGTCAAGAGCTCTGTCGGGATATTTAGTCTCTTTAGTGTCTCCCATAGGCAGGCCCGATCTACAGAATCAAAGGCTGCTTTGAAATCAACGAAACAACAGCATAGTTTGCCGTTCTGTTCCGTTGACTTCCTCGCCAACGCCCATAGTGCAAACCCGTGGTCTATTGTCGAGTGGCCTGCTCTGAATCCACCCTGTTCTATGGGGATTATTTGGCCCTCTTCTACCCATGTATTCAGTTGTTTTAAAACGATTTTTGAGAACACTTTCTCTCCAATATCTAGGAGGTTAATCAGCCGATAGTTTCTTGGCTCCTCTTTGCTCCCTTTCTTATGTATCGGCCTGATTATAGCCCCCTTCCAAGTTGGAGGCATTGCGCCATCTTTTAGCACTACCTGAAACATATTGGCCAGGAGACTTGCCCACCATGTTACCTCGGTCTTCAGGATTATTGCAGGCAGATTGTCTGGGCCTGCTGCCCGGGTTAACTTGAGTTCTTTTAATGCGAGCTCTACTTGTTCTTCGTTAAATTTGGCAAGAAACTCTTCAGAGATATCTTGCCATGATTTAATCTCCGTCTCCTGACTGGGAGTCCTTGCCCCGTACAGTTCCCTTATATATGTATCCCATGCTGCCTCACTCACCACACAGTTTAATTCGCCCTCTGAGGTGCCAGATGCTGTCTTTACTAGTTGCCAGAATTTCCTTAGATTTTTGTTCTCTATGGCTTCTAGAAGTTCTAACCAGCATTTTTCTTTATGTAACCTTTTAGTCGCGCATACCATTTGTTTGAATTCTTTTTTCTGTTTTACCAGGCGATCCTGTCTCTCTTGTGAGAAGGTCTTTTTTTGTTTCCTCTGTATTGCTCTTATGTCCCTTTTCTTGTTTTGACATTCTGCTGAGAAGCCTTTACCATCGTTTCTTTGTTTTACCCTATTGGGAACTTCTCTTTTTAGGTTTAACTTGAGGCATTGAACCAGTTCTTCTAATTTTAAAATGAACCATTCCAGATTTTTATTTTCAAAATTGGCGGGTGCCATTTTTATTTGCATGGCCTTCACTTTTTCCAGATATTCCTCAGTTAGACGTGTCGTCACACGTTTGGGGTACTCAACCGCTTGGTTTATCACTGTTTCTCTCTGTAATTTCCTACCCCCCGTTATTACTATATGGAGGAGTTTGTGATCACTCATCACATTTTGAATTAACTTAAAGGAACTTATCTGGTAAAACTTCCAGGCCTGCAGGAATATATAGTCAATTGGACAGTTCTGCTGCCCTTGAGTAAATGTTTTTCCTGCTGGTATATCTGATTCTATTCTTCCATTAACACAGTGAAAACCCCTGCCTCCTAAGATATGTATTAAATCCTGGTCTTGTTTCGAGGTTTCCCCTACAGGAAACCTTGCCGGGTTTATACCGAATGCCTCTAGCTGTTCCATATTGTAGAGATCTGCTTTTCTTGGGTTTAGTTTATGGTTAAAGTCCCCCAGTATCACTATTGTATCTGCGGAGTATTTTTCTAAAATACTATCAACATCATCCTTAAAAAACCTCCTTTCCCTTTCATACTCCTCCCCATTTTCCCACTGCATATATACATTCAATAAAATCATCATTTTATAATTTAGATCCGCCGTCAAGAGTTCGATTCTGCTTGATTGTACCCATTTACATTTTGTGTTCAACGGTTTTATTTCCCTCATTACTCTTGTTGATACCAAGGTCATGAGGCCCCCAGAGGGCCTCCCACGATTTTTCTTTAAGGCCGGCTGATGTATCTGGGCATAACCGTCAAAGGTTGGGGTATCGTCGCATAACCAGGTCTCTTGCAAGCAGGCAATGTCTACTTTGTTTATAAATTCCTTTATGCCTTCCCATTTTTGTTCATTTCCTAGGCCGTTTACGTTCCAAGACAAGAGACCTAAGTCATGCGGACCCCCTTCATCCTATTCGACGTCACTCAGCTCTCCTTCCTCATCTGTAGCCACTGTATTCCTTTCGATACTTTCTTCCGCGTGGGTGCTGTTCGACAACCAGTTCCCCCATGAGGAATCATTACCTGTGTTTTCAATTATAATGTTCAGAGAGTTTCGGTCACTTTTTGTTTCTTTGTTTAGGAATACTTGTCTCTTCTGGAGCCCGGCATGTTGTTTTAAGAAATTATTATCTTTCACCGGTTTTATATCTCTCTCTGGGATAATTTTTAATCCTTGATGCGTTATTTCCTTTGTGGCATTCAGGATTGCCCTTTTTACCAAGGCTGAGTATAATGAGATTTTTGTTATTTCCTTTCCTTGCTTGTTTTCTACAAAGCCAACTTGCTGCAGGTCTTTAGTGCCGATCCCCCTCAGACTAGCGCATTTTGAAAATACCGACAGGACCTGTGCCCTATTCGGGGGGTTAATGTTTCTTCCAGGCTTTCCTTTCCTCCCTGCTGGTAACTGGTCCAGGAATACCCATTTGTTATCATCTCTCTCGTATGGGTTCATGTTTGATTCATTCTGCTGATGGCTGGTGAGTGTTCTTCCTTCTCTCCGGTTTTTGGTTCTTATATTGGATTCTTCGTGTATCTGTGGTCTTATACACCTTTGTTCAGTGGCCGGATCATCCAATAGCCTTACGCTTTGCCTCTTCTTACGGGTGGAGGGGAGAGTCTCGGTTGCCTCCCTATGTGATTGTTTTTTCTTTGGTACTCTCACCGATTTAGGGGGCATTGGAGTTTTTGCCGCCACCTGTGCCGGTCTTTGTGTTATAAATATTGGGGCTAAGGCATTTAATCCTAGAGCCACCCTCCCTTTCCTTGGTTCCTTCTCTTTTCTTGTTCCGGCATGGTTCGTTTTCCTGGTTTTTTCCTTCCTGTTCCTAGTCCCAAGAGAGACATACCCTCCTCGCCTTTTTATCAGCATGGGTCTTCTTGATATATACACATTATTCACGGGTTCTAATACCTCCTTTTCTGCTTGTTCTGCAGATTTGGGCATCCTTTCGAGTAAAACCAAGCTTTCGTCTTCCGATACTGTCCTGTCACTTTCCTTGTTTAGTCGGACTGTATCTGTTGGCATTGCCCTACTTGGCAGTTGGCACTTTATTTCTCCAAGTTCTTCTTCTATTTTCTTTAAGTGTTGTTTCTGTGCCTTCATTACTCCGTTGTTTGAAAGGGTTACTTCCAAGATTCCTTGGAGCGCTCTCTGCATTAACAAGATTAACTCCATCAGGGAGGATGTTGGAGTTTCCGCGAGCATTGAATCCTGTGAGATATTTCTGCTTGGGTTTGCTGGGTAGCTTGTCCTTAAGCACTCTTGTCGTTTTGGGGATTTTTGTCGTTGTTTCTGTTGTAGAAATTGGTCCGGTGCTCCTCCCCAGATAGTACTCTGGATCTGGTCGTCGTTTCCCCTGTGTCCGTCAGTCCCTACTGACATCATAGAGAACATTTTCGGTGAGGATGAAAGGCGAGGGGCCGAGATTTGGTGATTTTGGCTCTGTAGTGTCAGGTTTAAGGATCTATGGCTCACACCCCCTTCCTCGTTTTCAGGGTTGGCTCCTTCCTGGGGATCTCCTTGGTTGGACCGACTCTGGTTTTCATCTGGCAAGCCTAATTTTTCCCCGATTTCTCCGCCAATTTCCACAATTTCTTCATCTAAGACAGACGCTATTGCTGGGTTTAAAGTTCTATAGTGTTTGCCTACGAATTCCTTTATAGATTTTAGCGCTGCTATGTTCTCTTTCTGTTTGATGGTCGTTTGAATACCACCTTTTTTTCCCTTCTGGGCCGTCTTCGTCGCTCTTTTAACTTTCTTTTTCTTTCGTGCCCCTTTATTGTTTTCCATAGAAGAAGCAAGGCTTTCCAGGCTTTCATTGAGGGATTTTGAGCCTTCTAATGATTTACTCCTTCCATGTTCATCCGGTAATTTTTGGCCTCTTTTGGGTGCCATTTCTAAGCAGCTGCTGCTATACTAAGGTAATGTGCTTAAGATTTTATTTTAACTTTTACTTTTAGTAAAGAAAAATATAAAGAATTATTCACTTACCTCTGTTCTGCCTTGGTTGCCTTCCGCCTACTGCCTTATTGCCTTGCCCCGCTTATATTTCTACCAAGAGTAATTCTCTAAAGGTATTTTCTGGAGTTGTTTATACTTTCTTTTACTGTCCGGAGCATGTATTCCACTCCCTTTCTTGCCTGCTTCCGGCTCCAAAGCTTCGCTGTGTGCAGACTTATGGACTGCCTTTAGGATATGGCAGGTTCAGGTTCAGCTTATTCTACTTGTTCAGCTTGTGGGGTTTGTTCTGGGTTTGTTCTGCTTTTTAACCGGGGGGGGCTGTTTGGATGCACACAGTCCGCTTGGATTCTTACTGTGTTTGCTTACTGAAGGGCAGCTCGCACACGCCGAGTCTCCCTGCACGCAGCGGCTCCCGCGCGGCTCCTGCTCCCGCTCCCCACGTCACATACCGCTCCTCTCCGCCGGCCTCACAACCATCCGCGGCTGGGGAGGAGGTCTGTTGCCCGTTATCCTGCTGCGGCGGGTGTCCGTTAACACGGGCTGGACTGTGGCTCCCGCGCCGGTTTCCCACGCTCCTTACTCCGCACCGCTACACCGTGCTCCGGTGCTACAGCGGTCAGCGGTCAGCGATCCGTCACCTCTGTGCTCTCTGCGTTTGGTCTGGAGGGGCGTGGTCAGGCAAGGCACGGCGCAACTGGTCAGAACAGAGAGCTCAGACTCTGGTACACACAAAATCCAACTTCACTGAATGATATGATGGGAATAGTACATTTTACCCTTTCGGAGTCCAACGCTTTCCCTACTGTTGCCCAGATTGGAATGGGAATAGTCAACTTTACCAGTTTGGAGTCCAACACTTTCCCTACTTTTGCACAGACTCGAGTGGGAATAGTAAATGTTACCTTTTCAGTGTCCAATGTTTTCCTTATTGTGGGACAGACTGGAGTGGATATAGTACATTTTACCCCTCTGGTCTCCAACACATTCCCTACTGTTGCACAGACTGGAGTGGGAATAGTAAATGTTACCCCTTCAGTGTCCACCGCTTTCCTTACTGTTGCACAGACTGGATTAAGAATACTAAATTTTACTTCTCCGGTGTCCAACAATTTTCCTACTGTTACACAGACTGGTTTGGGAAAAGTAACTTTTACCCCTGCGGAGTGCAAACTTTCCATACTGCTGTATACATTGCAGTATAAATAGTATATCTTTTTTTCCACAGATGTTACTACTCTTTTAATATTGTTTAAATGTATGTAATTTTATTATTTGTTTATTTTTTTAAATAAATAATATTTTTTATATTATTTGTACATACATATATATCATTTTATTTAAATGTTTTAATTATTTTTGGTCAATGTATTTTAAATTTAATTTGTTAATTATTTGATGTATTATGCATATATATATATATAGATATATATATATATGCGTGTTATATTAGTACATTTAAAAAAATTCAACATTTTATATAATGTGAAATTATTTTTTTATAATAGTGTTATGTTATATATAAAAGTATATATAAATATGCAAACATATATATATCTGTGTGTATGTTTATGTAGGAATATATTTATATATAATCTAAAATAATACTAAAATTTAGGCATTTTTCATATAGTTAAGTTATATATTAACATATTTAATATTTACCCTTTTAACCTACACATTTCTATTAAAATTCAATAGTTTTGTCTTTTTTAACGATATTAGTGTGAAACCATATTTATTTAGATATTTTTGTACTTACCCTTATATGTATTGGAAAACAATATTTTTGGGATCGATATTTTTGACACCATATTTATGTATCACGATAATTGTGTTTTCGATAATACGTCACTGAACCAACCAGCATATCAGTTGTTTGATACAAAACAAGTGCCTATTCTCTAGCTTATAGAAGGATTCTGGAAAGGTACAACACCTGCAGCAAAGAGAAGAAAAACATCTCATGCAAACAATAAATGGGAAAACAGGCCTTTGAATGTTAATGCATTATTTTCAGTTAACATGGCATCGACAGTTGGGCCAACTTAAATCAGCACTTATTTCTTTTACTTTTAGGCCTCTAACGTTTAAGCATGATTACTGCTACAAATGTTGGTTCTTAGTATATGTGCTATTTAAACTTAAGCTTTTATACATGTTAATGAAAGCATTTTTGTTTGCAAATAATATACGTTCCTGCACTATCAACATGGGACATAAATGTCTGAAAACTAATCCTTAAAAAATTGTGAAGAATCCGTGTTGTGTGTGGATGGAATGTTGTAAATATGGCTTTTAACTCTAGCAGAGCTACACTTTACAAATTCTCTGAAATCCAATTTGTTTTGGAGACAAACACAATGTTGGGATCAATAGAAGAATAATTAACTCCTACCTTGATTACGGCAACTCCCTGTTTCTGGGAAGACCTCAATATGTCCTAAGATGCCTACAAATCATTCAGAATGCCGCAGCATGCTCACTTTCAAGCTCGCCAAATACCATTCAGCAGCTCCAGCATTGGCTGCATTGCACTGTCTCCCAATACAAAAAAAAGATCTGTTTCAAGGTCCTATGCAAGGCCAACCGAGCAATGCAGGGAAAAGGTCCCCTTCTGATTCGAAGATTACTTTGCTCTTACATGCCAAGGAGATCACTAAGCTCTGAGAACTCTTTTCTGCTGACCATTAATAAGGTCAGAAGGGCTGTGTGGTGGCCGTTCCTTTGCCTTTCTGGCTGCTAAGCTGTGGAATGCCCTCCCTGCCAATCTGCGACTGGCACAGTCAGAAATCTCTTTCAGGAAACTCCTAAACAATCATCTATTCCAAGGTCCTGCAGGTGTGCCCGTCTCAGCGTTGGGAGGCCTTTCGGGGCAGCTATGCGCTATGCAAGACGTCTTGAATAGAAAGAAGACAACTTGTATATAGTGCACTGAATACTGTCCCCAGCATCATATTTGGGGTTGCTGACTATTCTACAAAGATCAGGCGAAAGATGTCACATCAGCATTTGCTACCCTGCAGTAGACGGATGATTGGAAGGAAGTGTGACTATGTGATAAAAGTTAAGACCAAATTAATTTCAGGGTGTCATTTACCTTGACCAAGTCAGGTGACACAAAAGTTCAAATCATATGTTTGCTGTGCCTAATAGGTAGGGGCAAAATTAAATTGAGATACCCTTAAGACTTCTTAAATTTTAGGTGATCCTTTTGTGTAATATGAATGAAGGATTATCTACTCTGGCACGGACGTCACCAGCCACAAATACCTGGCCCAGTGAGAAAAAGTACTATGAAAGCCAATCAGTAACTTCTTTAGGAATGCCACAGTTAGTAAAGCTATTAAGGTGAACAGACTTCCCATGTTCAAAGTATAATCAGTAAATGTAGAGTTGAACAATCTATCATTCAACTCTTTCCCTCAGCTTTTTTTCCACTGATCCATTCTGTGTAATGCCAATTATTTTTTACTACACTGCAATTAACCTCTCACCTTTTGAGAGTTTGCTGGTTCGAATGCCAGATAAGCACCTGTGTGTCGGCAAATAACTCCAAATGGTCATAGTTTAATAGCCTCACCCATAGCAATTACTCACGAAGCAAGAAAAGTACCAGAGTGACCCAGATAAAAACTCATTCAGTCCACTACAATTCAGTATATGAAGAAAGACGACAATATCAGTACTCCTCCAGATGCTAAAGAGTTAAAATGCTAGCTTTGTAGGCCAGATTAGACCTCCAATTCTAACGCATGAAGCAGAATGGATCTCTAGGGTTCAGAAAGAAAACTCATTCTGAATAGGCGGTCAAATCACAGTCTCATAATTGGAGCTATTTACGAGGTGTGTAATTGTTTATTCTTGAGAAAGGGGCAAAAGTGTAAGACTCACTCCTGGCTCCTCATCTGATTGGCTATGTCCCTAGATCAAGACGGTTTAAATATTTTATTTCACTATATGGAATGGTGCAATTTGCTGAGCCAACCAAAATGCTTAGAATGCTGGCAAGTGCTTGTTTTCTATGTTCAGTGGCAGGGATATGAACCAGGCAGAGACAGTGGCGCGTGTATTTGCTAATCCTGCGTGAGCATGGCGGACAGGTGCTGACAGAGTTATTGACCACCTGCTGCCCAGGGTTGAAAGCTGTTAATTGCCCTTTCCCCCTATTGTGCGCCCTCGCCTTCAGCTGAGGTCCATAATTGCGGGGCACGTAATTAGGAGCAGTTAAGAACGGCGCATTGATGATTAAAATGTCATTCATTAAATGCCGCATCACACCCTCACATACAGATATATGCAATTTACAAGAACAGTGAAACCTATATGTGTGTGTTTGTGGACACACAAAAATACGAATATATACGTGCGTGCGTGTGTGTGTGTGTGTACATACTTGTAAATATTTAAGCCTACATTATTCTATTTTCGGTAATATGTTTATGTTAAATAATTGTGCTGTAAATGAAATAAAGACTAAATAAAACATGTATGTACCAGATCGTCGCCAGGTGCTAACTGTTTCTCATTCCCTTTATTGGGAAGGGAAGACATTACGAATATGGTTATCATTTTCAAGATATAAGTCGATCAGATATAAAAGGACAGCAGATTTTATATATGTTTTCTAAAAAAAAAAGGGCAAAAGCTGAACAAAAGCAAGCAGCAAGAGGGGAGGCCAGATGGTCACCAGCAAGCTTTGTGGCGGTCCCACATTCATTTTTATTATTTTTCTTTTTTATACATATTTTCAAAATATTTTGCTGTTCCCTCCTTGTCCTGAAACGGAGATAGGCTTGTAATTTGAAACTGAACAATAATAAATATACAGTAGGTTAACCATGCCCCTTCTCAAACACCTAAATTTAGAAAAAGCAAACCACTTTGAACAGTGTAAGAAAACATCTGCCTTTTCGTCACTTGGTAAAACAATGCTGACTATTTTATCATTCAAAATAGCAGTCGTGCTTGTATTTTAAGTGGCTGAGTTTTACGTTTTGGTGGATTCATCACAAGCCAGATTGACATCAGGATAAGAGGTAATTTGACATGGTGTTGAGAAGGATTAGCCAAAAAGTAACGGTTTCATTCGTTGTTTTTCACTGCCAACCTATTCGTTTTCAGCTCTAAATCCAACAGAAGAGCAGTGTGGATAGGAAGCGACTTGGCATTTGTAGCTGACAGCATTTCTCTTTTTCGCCTTTTCTCCTGATTGGATACCTGGGCTCAGGAAGTCTAAAGGTGGATTGGCTGGGATTTGCTGCTGTTGCTATGAATCAGTTGCTAGGACAACTGCTGTCTCCGGGCGCTGCAGGAAACATGCAATGAATTATGGATGGTTTATTTTCTCAAAGAGGCCTGATCTGTAATGCAGATGAGCTCCAACTTCCCCCTTTTCTTCAGAGTTCTTTCAGAAAAATCCGAGTTTTAAATCAGTAACCGCCATCTACGTAGTCCCAGTTGTCACAGCAGTGACTCCTGAATATTGATATCAATTCTTATGCAAATAGGAGGTCACGGGTCACTATCTGTTATTTGTACTGGGAACCTTTGGCGGGGTTTCACTGAACCTTCTGACCGTTAGGGATGGTTTCTTTGTCTGAAGACACAATTGGACAAACTTTCTCAATATAAGAGGGAAAATATTCCATTCAATTTAGTAGCGGTCTTGTGACTACATTAGTTGTCCAAGCAATAATTAATAAACACCTTCAGTTACAAATCCCTGAAAGCACACGTGTTTTCTCTCTTACAGGATGTCTGAAGTTTAACCCTTTCAGAGGCAATATGTTTTTAAAGTCTAATGTCCTGATTATGAGTTTGGGAATTATTTATTGCACGTGATATGTAATGCTACTATGGGGTACTTTATTTACAGACGGCGATAAATCTCACATATTACGAGTTCTTGAGGAATAACATGTAGATTTTGGTGTTTAACGCAGTAAACTATGCATGGCATATGTACATACCGTATGACTTTCCTAATTAAAATTTTTCGCAGGCATGCCCTCCGAAATTTAAAGACAGTTAAAATATGTAAGGCATCTGATAATTATCGGTTGTGTTATAAGACTTCTAACTAGTAATTCCGACCCTTGCCTAAGTAGCGGTTTACGCATGGGTCGGAATACACTGACCAACTCATCACGAGGCCCTTAGTGGTTCACACGCATTGGTTCTCATCACAATGCTGGGCAAACTAAGAAACACTTTCCTACTGCATTACTTTAGGTACACCCCCTTAACACCTTGCATGCTCATGACGAGCTCAGCTAGTCATGAGCCACGGTGCTCGTGTGCTCATGACGAGCTGAGCTCGTCATGACCGTTAGAACGCTCGCACGCTGGGCAAATTCCCCTGCTGTGCGAGCGTTCTAATGAAACGGGTGTGGTCATGACGAGCTCAGCTCATCATGAGCACACGACCACAGTGGCTCATGACGAGCTGAGCTCGTCATGAGCACCGGGGCGCTGCGCGCGCCACCCCTCCCCCCAACACAGCGGGGCAATATGCCCCTCATGGAAGGGGTTAAATTGGGGCACGTGTGGGAGTTGCTTATTTATTCAGAAATATTCACTTAAGAAAGCCACCACAAACAAACTTCTGTTCTGCACACATACTTTTCACAAGCACACATAGACATCTAAAGATTAATACAGGGGCGACTCCTCCACTAGGGCGTAGGAGCGTTGCCCTGCTGCTTTCTCGCATTGCTCGAAGCAAAAACATAAGATGGTAAAACTACCATGTTCTGTTTCTGCTTCTCGCTCTGCGTGCAAGCAGAAGTGTTTTTTTGGGGGCAGGCGGGTGGGCGGGGCTGCACTAGGGTAGGGTAGGAGTGGCTTGCCCACTGCTGAGTGCGGTGACAATTTGGTCAGCCCTCTGGGCCGACCAAACCAGTCATGTGCACTCTGCCTCCCCATAGGCGCCTGGCTGGTCGACGTCCTGACCAATCACAACGCTGACATTGCAGCGTTGTGATTGGCTTAAGGGAGGGGAGGGAGGCTTCCTGCTTCCAGGAGAGGAGCAGACACAACGCAGGACCAGGCCGGCGAAGGTAAGTTAACTTTTATATTTTTATTTTTATTTTAAATTAACTCACCCCGCGTGACCCTGTCCCCGGGCGACCACCCTGCCCCCCTACCCATGAGTCGTGCGGGGGACCGCTTACCTGCCAGTAGGGGATGCCGCAGTGAGGGACTCAGACTCCCAGCCTGCCCCGCATCGCGCCTGGAGGTGCTGACGACAGCTGTCTGCGCCCGGAGGCGCATAAATTCAAATCGCGGCTCCTGCAGTGCGAGAACCGCTTACCTGCCCTCAGGGGACGCCACAGTGAGGGACTCAGACTCCCAGACTGCCCCGCATCGCACCTGGAGGCGCTGACCGCGGCTGCCTGCGCCCGGAGGTGCATAAATTCAATTCGCCTTATTGTCAGAAAGAGGCAGGACAGGGCCACCCCCCTTTTGTTTGCTGTCCAGCTCGTCCGACTCGGGAGGTTGCATTGCTAACAAGGTACTGTTTTGGTTACATTGCCCACTCTCCTTCTTATATCATGGAAACACCTGAAAACTGTCCATTACCTATCTGTGTTGACCCACGCAGACCCCTTAAAGATCCAATTTTATTCTGCAGCGATGGGGAAAAGGAAGCCCATGGAAGGGAGGGAGTGGGGGGACGGTGGCATGGGCGGTAAAACTCATAAAGGGAAAAAGGCTAGGAAAGCTTTAAAACATCCAGCAAGTAATTGTGTTTACATTGTATTGACACACTTATAGGGGAATGTGAGGATCTACTAGTAAGTGAGCCAAACTTGCATGCAACGGACCGGTCATTGACTAGCACAACACACCACACAAGGGATAGCCCAAATAACTGCTCCGTGATCCCCAACATGTTCCTCAAGCTTAAAAAGGGACCTAAAGAGAGTAAGGATGAGAGTCAAACAAATTCTAGTAGGAAGTCAGCTCCTTCTGAGATTGTCCCAAACATCTCTGAAACTGGTGGGACCCAATCCCTAATAATCGATCCTCTAGTCACCTGCACTACTAGATACGCCATATTGGCGAACCCCCAGGGGGAGAGAAGTGTGCAGTGTTTGGAACCGCCATTGGTTAAAAGAGTAGAGCAGGTCGAAAATAAGGCTAGGACCCATACTCCAGATACACAAGAAGTTATTAGCACAGTTCACTCCGAATTAGGGGCTTTGAAGGCTACGATGGAGAACCTAACATCTACGATTGAGCTTTTGACATTAGGAAAGTCTTCCAGCACTTAATGCTTAACCTGTAGTGCCAACATTTTATGCAACCAGCCATTAGTCCAGGCAAAACCATCCTCCACCCTAGCCAAGGAGACACTTAGTAAGGCGACCCCCCTATGTAGTGAGGTGGTTAAGCAGATCTCCCCCTCCACAGCGATCCCTATTAAAAGTAACGCACCGCTCATCACCGGAATCACTACTGGCTCTCTGCTTAATGCTACATCTAGTAAGCAGCCACAGCAGGGTAGGAGTCTACACGCTGGCACACCCTTAACAAGGCAGCGTGCTAGTTATGAAGGGAGGGGTATCACGCAAGTTAAATAAAATCCACAGAATCTTTATGGTGAATGTGCCAAAGTTGGGGCAAAATAAAATGAAATCGCAGATTCACTGACCAACAAGGCCATACATTGGATTCGGCATGTAAGGGGCTGTCACTCTGTAATAAGAGATGACATCGTGAAAGCGCGTAGGCTTACTTCCTCCATTAACCCCCTGGATTGTATTGAATTAACTTTCCAGAGTGAAGTACTAGTTGATAATTTACTGGCACTTGAGTATAGAACCTGCTTCCCTGACTACTTATCCATTCAGTTCAGGCAGTCACCTCCTACTAGCAAGCCTTGAGCTATTGGCAAATAGAATAGGTAGCTCCACCCTCGAATGCAATGACTGACTGACTGTGTGCCAAAATCCTGTACTGGTAGTGTTGAGGACTTGCCAACAATGGGGGAAAGTGACCCACTGATGATTGTGTCCCACAGAGTTCCTAATAGACCAACTGAGCAGGTTCAAAATTTAATCTTGCAGTCACCCGAACACGTGGGTCCTAAGGGGTCCGGCAATCGTCCCATAAGGAATCATATACATTTAAAATTTAGCACCCAAGACTCTCAAAGAGATACCCTGTTATCGTGGAACATTGTAGGTATTAGCTCCAAATTATCATCTGCAGACTGGATGGCTTTCATTGACCTTTTTGATATTAGTTGTTTTCAAGTAACGTGGTTATCAACTCCACATCATCGGGTAGGTTTCTTAAACTATTACGTGCTGGCAGTGAAAGGGGCAAAAGGTCGTCCCTCAGGTGGTCTGACCATATGGGTCCGGCAATCATTAGGTATCAGCATCAAGGAACTTCCATACAACTGTAATGATATCCAAGCACTAAGTTTGAACTTGGGATCGCTGGGTAAAGTTGATATCTAGAACATCTATGTGAGGGGAACAAGAGGGGGCAGGTCTCAGCATTTAGCAGCTTTAGATGATCTACTCGATTCTCACTCTCAAGAAAGTAACGTAATTATAGCCGGTGATTTTAACTCAACGTTTGAGCCACTCGCTAGTGAGGAATGGCTCCTCACCGAAGAGGAAGATGCTCAGTGGGGAATCCCAAAGTTGGATCTTGCTCCCACAAAGAAATCGACTGAGCCGGTAATACAGATAAACTCCATTTGCCTAGAGGAGGGGCTCAGGGCACTAAATGGTAGAGCCACCCACGATAGGCTAGGGTCAAACACATTTAATAACGGCTTCAGTAAAAGTAGAATTGACTACATACTTGTGAGTCTGAAACTCTGGCACACTGTTGATGATATGGAAGTAAGGGATCGACTGGAAAGCGACCACAATCCTGTGTGTGTAGCTTTAAGTTGGTGGTTGCCCGAGCAATTGTCCAGTAGAGAGGCTGAATTACACTCCCACTACGTAGTCCCTACAAATGACATGAGACGACTCAAGTGGTCGAGCATAGTGGAAAATCCAGGGTCCCTGGAAAAAATTGCAAGGGAACTTGACTATGCCCTAATAACGCTGGACAGCGTATGTTCGAACAGCATTGACTTGGACATCATCACCCAGTCCCACGACAGTCATGTTTTACATATGAGAACTTATTTTGTAAAACCTTACAAGCCGAAGAAAGTAACATACCAGAAATCTTGCCGCTGGTATAATAAAGATTGCCGGCGGACAAGAGCTCTTCTCAGGGAGGCCATTAAGGGTGGGGAATCAGCTACAGTACGTGCAGCATGGCAGGCATATAAACACTCCATGGCAACAGCAAAACGCTCCTGGGATGAACAAAGATGGCTGGGTCTGAAAGAGGCTAGTAATAAGAAAGACAGTAAACAATTCTGAAACTTTATAAAGAGGGACAGAGAGGGCACCCCAGAATCTCCACATAATCATGTTTCGCAGGAAGAGTGGGTTAAACATTTTGACCCACAATACGCATGCAGCCCACTAGAGCCAACTGTGGGAGGGGCAAGCCATGTTTTTTATGTGGATGAGGCTTTTAATAGCAAAGATGTTGAGATAGCTCTTGGTGCTGTTGTTGGAGGAAGAGCACCTGGCCCAGATGGCATCCCTCCCTGTCGATGTATTCCTCTACGATAAAAACAGATGGGGAAAGTACATCTTGCTACTGGTTAATGCAATTGCGCGAGGCGCCCCAATACCGGACCCCTGGAAAGGAGCCAAAATTATCCTCGTGCATAAAAAAGTTGATAAATCTTTGCCGGGGAACTATCGACCCATCAGCCTGATCGACCCATTACAAAAAATAATGAGGCGCTTAATCCTTAACAAAATCCAGGATTGGGCTGAGGAGTACAGCATACTGTCATCTTTGCAAGTCGGCTTCCGTGCATGCACAAGCACCATTGATCAGGTGTTCAGATTTGTTTTACTACACTGGAAGATGGAGGTCCTGGGCAAAGACAGCATGTACGCTGCCTTTGTGGACCTGAAATCGGCTCTCGATCTTGATGGGCAACCCTTCATGAACTAGGGCTGCCCATCAAACTTTTGACACTTTTAAAGAGATTGCACAAGAGTAATTATGCAAAAATACATTGGGGTTCTCAGGGTCAGGTGACTGATTCATGTCCCGTTGAGCGTGGGGTGCGCCAGGCATGCGTTATGGCTCTGACCTTGTTCACTGTGCGTATTAACAGGATAGTTGATTGCATGACACGCATGAACACAGATGCCCCAATTTTATGAGGGATTAAAATCCCGATTTTAAATGTTCGCGGACGACACATTGATAATTTCGAAGACTCCGAGTGGGCTCCAACGAGCACTGACCGTATTTGAGGAATTTTGCTCTGCTCGTGGTCTCGAAATCAATGTGTTGAAAACGAAACTTATGACTTTTAACCAACACAGAGTTTTTAAAGATGGCATTTTAATGAAAAATCGCCCACTGGAGCAGGTTAGGGAGCTCACATATTTGGGGGTAAACATACAGAGCAACCTAAAGTGGAATCATCAGATTGATATGGCAACGTTGAAACATTGTCAATTGTCGGGGGCCCTACACCTTGAGCATAACAGGTCCCTCACAAAACCTATTAGACCAGTGCTCCAAGTATATGACGCAAAAGTAGTAAGCTCTGCACTATACGGTGTAGAACTATGGGGGCTAGAGAACCTGTCCAAACTTTGCGTGTCAGAAAACAAGTTCCTGCGGGGCATCACCCATCTCCCACAAAGCACGCCTCTGTGTCCATTGTTTTATGGCCTTGGGAGAAAACCCCTCCTTGACACTGCTAAGCTACGTATTGTGTTGTATTGGCACAGATTGTGGGCAACACCAGAACTGGCACCCTACAACGAGGGTTTTATGGGCATTATAAAAACTGATAATTTTCATAAAATCAGTTGGCTACGTGGTGTCAAAGATATTGTAGCCAAAATTGGTACGTCTATGCTTTGGGAAGACCCGATTACCGCCTGTTTTCCAACAAAGAAGGTTTTAAAAGAAAAGTATTGGGAGACGATCACAGTAAATGCCCTAAGCGTCAGTGATTCAACCTCATTAGCAGGAACATTTCTGGAATTCAAACCTACCCCGGGTTTTGAAGAATACTGGGACACTGTCACCAAACCACTAGACAAGAAGTTTTACTTCCAGCTGAGAGCGGGCACGCTGCCCTTAAGGTCTTTCACACTGAGGTGGAACAAAACATCTGATAGCAAGTGTCCTAGCTGCTTGGCCAGCACTAAATCAGTTGTGCACATGTTATTCGCCTGTCCGGCCTACAAAACTCCTCGAAGGGTGTGGTTGAGGCCCATATGAAAACTCTTGGGGACGAGAAGAAGCCTGACAGCTGAAAGAATCTTGCGTACTAACACCACATCCCCAATTTTCGTAGCAGTCGCCAAATATCTTGGGTGGATGTGGATAATTAGGTCGAAACTTATCTCTATTTAAAATGTGTATGTTAAATGAGTTAAATTATTTCCCTGGTTTAATGGTACTTAATGTCTATTTTCATCTTTTTAATATAGTGTTCCCCAACAGTATGAATTCCTATTTATAGTACTTTCCATGAATTTTTAGACACAGTGTCTTAGGAAATGAGATGCTCAGCGTTAGGATTGATTAACTGTTAGAGTAGAGATTGTTTTAGGAAAATCATGAATTATTGTTGAGCCACATGATTTATATAATCGCCTATTGGCCGACCAAGCATATTTTATAATTCTGTGTGTGACATTTGTATTGTAAATAGTATATATATTTTTATGTGCTTTTATGACTATTCGTCGAATAAAGCTTGTTTGAAATGGTTTCTTTGTCTGAAGACACAATTGGACAAACTTTCTCAATATGAGAGGGAAAATATTCCATTCAATTTAGTGGCGCTCTTGTGACTACATTTGTTGTCCAAGCGATAGTTAATATACACCTTCAGTTACAAATCCCTGAAAGCACACGTGTTCTCTCTCTAAAGGATGTCTGTATTTAACCCTTTCAGAGGCAATATATTTTTAAAGTCTAATGCCCTGATTATGAGTTTAGGAATTATTTATGCACTTGATATGTAATGCTACTATGGGGTACTTTATTCATTGACTGCGATAAATCCCACATATTACAAGTTCTTGAGGAATAACATGTAGATTTTGGTGTTTACCGCACTAAACTCTGCATGGCATATGTACATACCATATGACTTTCCTAATTTAAATTTTAGCAGGCATGCCCTCCCGCAATTTAAAGACAGTTGAAATATGTAAGGCATCTGATAATTATCGGATGTGTTAAAAGACTTCTAGCTCGTAATTCCGACCCTTGCCTAAGCAGCGGTTTACGCATGGGTCGGAATACACTGACCAACTCATCACGAGGCCCTTAGTGGTTCACACACATTGGTTCTCATCACAATGCTGGGCAAACTAAGAAACCCTTTTCTACTGCATTACTTGAGGTACACCCCCTTAAATTGGGGCAAGTGTGGGAGTTGCTTATGTATTCAGAAATATAAACTTAAGAAAGCCACCACAAACAAACTTCTGTTCTGCACACATACGTTTCACAAGCACACATAGACATCTAAATATTAATACAGGGGCGGCTCCTCCACTAGGGCGTAGGAGCGTTGCCCTAATGCTTTCTTGCAGTGCGAGAAGCAAAAACATGACATGGTAAAACTACCATGTTATGTTTCTACTTCTCGTACTGTGAGAAAGCAGAAGTGTTTGGTTAGGGGGTGCGAGTGGGCGGGGCTGCACTAGGGCAGGGGAGGAGTGGCTTGCCCACTGCTGAGTGCGGTGACAATTTGGTCAGCCTTCTGGGGCCGACCAAACCAGTCATGCGGACTCTGCCTTTTTTCCATGTTGGCTGCATGCAGCCTACATGGAGAAAATGGCCTCTCCATAGGCGTCTGGCTGGTTGGCGTCCTGACCAATCACAACGCTGCCATTGCAGCGTTGTGATTGGCTTAGGGGAGGAGAGGGAGGCTTCCTGCTTCCAGGAGAGGAGCAGACACAACGCAGGACCAGGCCGGCGAAGGTAAGTTAACTTTTATATTTTTATTTTTATTTTAAATTAACTCACCCCGCGTGACCATGTCCCTGCGCGACCACCCCACCCCCCCACCCGTGAGTCGTACCACCGCGACTGGATCAATAAGGTGCTTAATTAATATTCTGCAGGCAGGTCATAATTTGCAGCCCCTCTTATTGGTACAGTCACAGGGATGGTGACCTGCAAGCGACAACAGACCACCTTGCCTAAGGTTAGATTCCAAAACAAGATTTTATTTGATAAAAGCATCCTAAGTTCCTTATAGGAACAAGGGCTGCTTTACTATAAAAAAAAATAAAAAAGACTTTAGTTTTGGAAAACTTCAGTGAGAGCAGGCAGTGCTACTCTGAACTTCTTCCTACTCCCCCAGAAGCTGAAACCCTGGTTCCCGATGGTTGAGGGTTCCAAAGGGGACTCCTTCCCCTTTGGAAATCACTTACTATCCAAACTTGGGAGTCCATAATTGATTAGTGGTTTACAACTGGAAAAACTTCACAATTTGGAAGGATTGTCTAAAACACGCTCATTTTAAATTGCGAATTGGTAATAATTTCTAAACCCATATTGTAATTCATAAAAGTGTTTCTGAATAACAAAATGGGGTTGGAAAATAACTTCGAAAATGTGATTAGGCTGTTGCAAACTCTGTAATTTAGCGAATTGCACCATGTATTGTTGCTAACTTGCCTAAAACATCTGACCCACAGTTACGTTTATAAATGCTGGAATTTTGGGATCTGACAAGGAACAAATATATAAGCTTAAATAATAAATCTGTTGTTAGAAATGGGGGTCTCTAACTGACAGAGGTGTGTACCCTTGCCCAAGTAGAGACCCTTGCTTCTAGTCAGGGTAAGAGGGATTCACACTTTAGATAACCCCTGCTCACCTGGGGCTATTACGACATCAGGACAGGCATAAATCCAAAGTACGGCCGTGACCGTGAGGTGCGTGGCATCGGGCACAGAGTCACATGGATACCCAAACAACAGTACCTTGGAAAACAAAGTCTATGGACAATGCACGGCGTCAGGGAGGTGAGGCATCTGTGCCGGGGTCTAGGCCAGTTCCCTGGTTGCCACAGGGGAGGCGAGGCATTGTGTCTGTGAGAAGGCAACATGTCGAGCCCAGGATGGTGGAAGTTGGCGGCATCGGTGGCAAAGCATCAGTTTCAGTGAGGCAATGTAAAGTCAAAGAGTTTGTGAAGTCATGCTCGCTGGTTATCGGCTCTGGAATAATGGGATGCTGGCACCGGCAGTGACAGCGTCGGTGGGAGCACTGGCATCTGAAAGGGCAATAACTTTAGGCATCAGCAGCATCAAAGGGCGTTGGAACTGCGGTGCAGGCAGGTCAGTGCGACGTGCACTTCACAAGTGGTGCCCCTGGCCTCGGTGCAGGTCACGGCGTCACTGGCAGCTTCACTGATGGTGTCGGAGATTTTTTTCTTGCTTTCCTTAAGTTTTTTCCAGCTCCCAACATCAGGAACCAAAACTTTAATAAGCTCCTTCTGGCAGGTCAGAACTCCCAGCAGTGAAGTTCAGGAGAGCTGGTGTTGAAGTATTTGTGTCCCTGAGACTTCAGAACAGAAGCCAGCACACACAAGCCCTTGGATATTCTTCTTCAAGCTGGCTCTCAGAAAAAAGTTCCAGTCTATGTCCTCTTCCTTGGCAGAAATAGCAACTAAAGGCCAACCCAGCAAGACATACAGCAAAGGGGCAGTACTCCTTACAGCTCTCCAGCTCTTCTCCTTGGCAAAAGGTTCCTCTCGAGTCCAGAAGTGATCAAATCCTCTGGGGTTAAGGTCCACTACTGATATCCCATTTTGCCTTTTGTCTTTGTTCTCTTTGTGGCAATGGTCCCGGAGCCCAGTCCAAATCAATTCTGTACTCTCTGGTGCAGCACGACCACAGGAAGTGGAGACTGCAACGTGCAAAGGAGACACTGCTTATTCAGGTGCAAGTGAAACTCCTCTCACCACTCTAATTGCAGCCAGGGTCTATTCAGCTCAGCTATGAGTCACCCAGGAAAGGCAGGACACAACTCAAAACCCCTTGTGGCTGTCTACAGTGAATGCACCTCCCAACTCCTGTCACTCCAAAACCAGACAGTAAATACATAAAATAGCAAAGGCACACAGAATGGATAACTAAGAAAATGCCTACTTTCTAAAAGGTGTGTCACAACAACACATTTGCCAATACTGATACCTATTCTACAACTGATTATTACCAATCACCCGTGACACTCATAGTGACTGAAAAAAGATTAATTTTTCTTTTTCATTTTCTATTGCCTATAAAGATTACATTTCATCAAAAATCAGTTTATAAATTCTTATTATTATTTCAATTAACAATCTCAACAATTTTGTTAGAACCACATAAAATTACAAACATATAAGACATTAATCCTAGGTCACTTGTATGACACGACAATGTTTGTCACATTTAAACAACACATTTTAGTGGGTGAACAAGCTCAAGTTCCACAAGAATTGATAGGACAGATAGAAAGAAAAACAGACAAAAGATCCAGGGGAAAGGTTGAGAAAATATGCAAAACAAACCGTCTTCAAATTTTTGAAAAACAACACAAACCCTGTAGGGACATTAGCCAAACAGTGTTGTATTCAGGTCTCAAAAATTAGATAGACATAGATTTCATCAAAGAATACATTCAATATGTAGTGGACCTGATACTCAAAATTTAAGGTCACTTGGTCAATTGTACTTAAGGTGGGGTTCTTCTCAGGAGCTGGAATGAAAGGAAGCTTGGGTGGGCTTTCTTTAAATGGCACTGACTGTGCACCCTCAAAAAACTGTAGTGAATACAATTCAAAGTGATGAAAATTGTGGGCAGTTGCTTAAATCCTATGAATGGGCTGGTGGAGTGATGTTTGAAGAAGAAACATCTAGGGAGGACTTTTGTTTGTCCTAGCCGGGCTCATCTTGACTAAAGTGCCAGGAATAGCAGGGAGCAAGTTAAAGGTCACAGCTGGGACCTGACTACCTCTAAATGACATCCATGTATGTATGGTCACTGGTGGTGTGCAACATATAGGGGTCGGGTTTGACAGCCACATCTTAAACCACCCCTGTGTACCATGTGTATTTATTTGCACTAGATCTGAAGTTGGAGAAAGTAAATGCATGATAAGTCGGTGTGCAATGGCAGTGCATAGGTTTTTGTGAATAAAGCCATTAGGGCCCACCAGCTCCAATACACCTCCTTTTATTTGTACAGATTTGTAAATTAGGCATTTGCATATTTGCTTTTATGTGTCTCCAGGTATCTGTTTTCTAGGCTCAAATATTAATACCCCTGGATATACGTGTGCCCCATTATACAAACCCTAATGTGTGGCATTTTAATGGTACTTTACACATTTGTGCAATTATGATACAAAAAGAGAACACAATGTATTCTCTGTCGGCTGCTATAAAAGATACTCATGTAGTACTCTTTACTGATGAGGTATGCAGGTCTGCCCCTAGAGAATGAGGTCTACTCCACAATCCAAATGTTACACTCAGGACTTCTCTAAAATGGTCTTACATGAGGCTGCGCTCCCCACCGTTTGAGGTTCTATGTTTTAGTGGAGATAGTTGTAATCGCAACTCTTCATGTGAAACAAAGGGGCATATTTACAAGGGGATTGTGCCACCGAAATATCATTTTTTATGAAGTTCCGGTGGTGCAATGCCCTAGAACATATTTACAAAGTGGCGTTAAGCCACTTTGCATCGCTTAACGCCGTTTTGTAAATATAGTTAGTTGGGTGTTTCACTGCAACACCCATTGCTTTTTGACACTGCCCCAGATTTACAAAGATCTGAAAATCTGAGGCGGCACCAAAAACGAACTCCATGAAAAAGCAGGTGTTAGATTGGTGCAACAAGTAGAAATACTTTTATTTCTCCTCATTTTTGTTTTTTTCTATGTGTGCAGCACAAGGGAAAACACAGGAGTGGGCCATTTGGTAAATATGGCGCATCCCTGCTTTTTTAAAATGACACAGTGTGGCGCTGCAAAATATGCCACAGCGCTGCACCATTTCATTGCAGATATGCCCCTCAGTTGTGTAAAGTGCATCATATTTAATCTACATCCACAAGTGGAAGGCCACCATCACAGTATGTGGGCCAATGGTGTCTCACCATGCATTGAAAAAAAAAACTTCTATCTGTTTTATGCACTTAATGAAAAATGCCCCATTACCTATAGGCCCTAATATGGCCATATTGCAGTTTTCCACTATTCCTCAGAACACTCTTATTTCTTGCATCCTTGATGTCCCATTAAATATGTTTTCATAATGGGCTGATATGAGCAAGAAGCACTTCCTGTTATACTCAGTATCCCACATCATTAAGTTTCATATTGAGCAGTGCAAGTGTCTGTTGTTCTTGTTTTGTTGATGGGACAGATAACTGAAGACCAGTGGAGAACATTTGTGATTGATGGCTTTCCACCAATCTGGGGGAACTGGTAGAGGAAATGTGCAACATGGCTACTTTTGTTTACATTCCATGTGTGCTGACTAGTCTAACAAAAGAGCTTCACAGGTACTTGAAGAGCTTAGAGACGTGGTTCATGATGAAGTTACAATGATGGAAAACATGACAGGCTGTGTTTGGTGCAACTGTCTGCTAAATCTTTGAGGTCCATATAAGGCAGAAGGAATGGATAAATGCAGATTTTAGATGGCGATGAGGGTTGTCTGACCACACGTGTAAACGCTGATCATGGTGAAAATGCTGATCATGGTGTCATGTGATTGTGGTCAGCATTTTTTTGAATGCTCTATCAAACATTCCTATATCCTTTTTTTTGTGCAGGTTTGTTATTGTTGCAATGCAAGCATGGTAAAATTTGTAGTATACACTTACTCTCATTATTCTAACCATACTGGGCCCTTTACGATTAGACAATCTGCAGCATTTCCATTTTCCGCAGAGACAATGATCCTCTGATGAAACATTCTCCACCAATAGGAGTGTTGGAAATTAGGTTGACCAATAAAACACGTTAGATGTCCAATAAGTACCATTAATTGACAGCCAATTCAAAAGACCATGATGTAGAAGTAAAGAATAGCAACGGGAAGACCTCCTGAAGAAGTTAAGGCAGACTTGAATTCTGCAGACTAAAAGCTCTGCAACAGCAACACAGAACAAAAGAAACAATACTTGATGTTCTGGCAGAGCTTGCTCATTCTCCCTACAACACAGTTAAATCATTTGTAAAATAACACAGTTTAAATGGAAGAACCAACAAGACTCAATAATAGACTCAAACTACAAATTCGTAGTCATGAGCAGTCTTTTGAGAATTTCAGTTAAGAATATCACAGCTTGCATTAAAGCACTAAACATTTAGGCAAGCCTTTATCAGACGGTTATTATCAGAATCAGTTTACAGAGTTACAGAGTACCACTATCATTAAGGCAGAAGGAGAGATCGCTGTCTAACAACTTAAATTCTACAAGGAAGGGGAAATGGTTCAGATTTACAGTCCATTATAGGCCAGTCCATTAGCATAGATCAAAGAAATAAAGAAATGAGAAACAAATGAAAAAGGTTTGGCAAACAAGGTTTGAGTCCATCAGCTACAGAATGTAGTACCAACAAAGTTGTCCAAAAATAAGAGAAATGTTCTTAGTAATAATCAAAAATCGATTAGCATAGCATCCACTCACAAGGGAAAAAGAAAAAGTATGACGTTGCCTCTCCTTTGTTTCTTTTATAAAGTATCTAGCAAATTCCAGTGATGTGTCATCACACCACCATCAAAAGTCGGTCATATGCTCAAATTCACATAATGTCACTTAGGACACTCGCAACAGTGAGATACTCTCCCATGCTTGTCATGAGAAATATAAGATTTTTTTGGGGGGCGGGGGAGTTTTATATTGCGCAAACTCTACCCGAAGCTATCAAAGCACTTTACATGAGAACCAGTTGTGTTACAGACAGACACATTCATTTTTGTAAGGCATGGGGGGATTAAGTGATTTGCCCAGAATCACAGGTTGTTGAGCGCCCGCGCCAAGACTCAAACACAGCTCCTCAGCTTCGATGTGGACCGCTCTAGCCGTTAGGCCATACCCTCTTTGAAACTCCCAGTAGACCTAATATAGGTGAAAAAGAAATAGAAAGTATCCATCTATAGCAACAGCTGATATCCTGTGCCCAACGGAATTCTTCACTGTGAACAATGAAGAAACATTTAGGAATGTCGAGATTTATACATGTACAGAACACATATAGCAACATTTCACTAGTTGTAAATGGTACATTTTATTAGAAATGGGGAAAGGCCAACATTAGAGAAAAGCAAACAGAACAAGATAATGGATGGAGGGCTGAAACTTTTCAACCACTCACCCCCAGTCAAGAGATCTGGGTTTAATCCATCCTTCTTTTGCTCACTATACCACCCCAGTTTCGAACGAGCCATATGCAAATCAGTCATGGGAACAGTCAAGCCCTAACTTACAAGCCAGGTCCTCCCTGAACCGGAAACAAGTATACTAGGAACGGTTTCAGGGTATCACCCCTCATCAGGCAGGATAGCTTGTATCCAGTGGCACAGCGAGCAAGGGACCCACATCTGGGAATAACCTTGGCCACTTACATACATAGCAAACACAACAAGATGATGGAACGATGCCGCCCCAGTTTGAACTCAGCCATATGCAAATCAGTCTTGACCCTGCTCCTCATGGGAACAGTCCAGCCAGAACAGCCAGGCCAGGTCCTCCCTGGACCGGAAAGAAGTATACTAGGAACGGATCGTGGTATCACCCCTCATCAAACAGGATAGCTTGTATCCAGTGGCATGGTGAGCAAGAGACTCACGTCTGGGAATAACCTTGGCCACTTAGAGCGAACATGGCAAACACAGCAAGATGATGGACGGAGTGCTGGAACTTTTCAACCACTCACGCCAAGTCAAGAGATCTGGTTTAATCCATCATTCATTAGCTTACTATGCCACCCCAGATTGCACCCAGCCATATGAAAATTAGTCTTGACTCTACCCCTCATGGAAACAGTCCAGCCCGAACTGCCAGGCCAGGTCCTCACTGGACCGGAAACAAGCATGCTAGGACTGGTTTCGCTGTATCACCCCTCATCAGCCAACCTAGCTTGAATCCATTGGCACAGCAAGCATTTGACCCACATCTGGGCATACCCGTGGCCACTTAGGGTGTACATAGCAAACACAACAATTTGATGGACATAGTGCTGATCTGGGTTAATCCATCATTCTTTTGCTCACTATGCCACCAAGTTGCATGTTTCCGTTATTTCTTCATTAAATGTGTGAGCATTCTAGGCAAAATACATTGCCATCTCATCAGCATAACGGTTGCCGACTGTCACATAGGCGGTACCTTGTTGATGAGTGACACATGTCACAACAGCAATTTGGGCAGGCAATTGTAGGGCTTGCAAAAGGCTCCTTACACACTCTCAATTTCTAATGGAAGAACCAGAGGATGTCATAACCCAAGCAGTGACCACTATTGCCCATAGTCATGTACGACTCCGAAGCCATACTGACCATCAGTGAAATTGCAACTCTGAGCTGTCTTGAAATGGTACATGCACATATTAGAGCTATGAGCTCTACAACTTGCGCAGAAAAAGCTTCCACAACACCTCCAACTGTGTACACAGCATAAGCAGTTTTCAGATTTCCTTCGGCTCTCAAACATGAACCATCAACAAACAACACATAATCAGATTCAGGCAATGGCTCATCAGACATATCAGGACACAGCTTCGTACACAACTCAGTCATATTCAAGCAACCATGCTCCACTTCATAAATCAAGTTCTCATTTCCTGGCAATGGCATCAAAGTAACCGGATTCAACGCTGTACACCTGTAAGAGTCACATTTTCTACATGCAGCAAAATTTGCTTGTGCTTAGTCAAACGACTATTGGTCAGGTACTGTGGTCGAGTACTGCGGTCTGACAAATGCTGCCAGTGGATGATCCATCAAAATACTTTCACACTGCTCAAGACTCACACACACAGAAGCAACTGATTTCAAACATCCAGGCAAAGCAGCTGCATCAGGGTCAAGTGTTGCCGAAAAATTGGCGATAGCCTGTGATTGCTTCCATGCATTTGTGCCAGCACTGAACCAACGCAGCCTACTCTTTCACTGCAAAATAACACAAAGCACTTGTAAACAGGCATTCCTAAAGCTGGTGCCCTGAAAAGGCACTGTTGCAACTCTGTGAAGGCAGACATGCAACTGTCATCCCAGGGCACCAGATCAGACATATCTTTGTGTGTCAACCTCTGGAGAGATTTTGCTGTTAAGGAGAAATATGGAATCCACTGTCTACAGTAGTCTACCATCCCTAGGAACATGTGGACTTCCTTTTAGGTAGCTGGAGGATTCATGTTTAGGATCGCTGAGATTCTTTATTGTGACACTTTCCTCTCTCCTTTCTCAATGTGATGTCTTAAGCATAGGACTTCGGTTTTGCAAAACTGTATCCCAGTCGGGGAAACTTTATGTTGATGCAGCATTATCAGTGACTCAAGTTTTTTTTGAGTATCTGATTAAAGATTGAGGGGCTCTCTGTATACCCCCCTGTGAGATTCGACACCATGTCAAAACACAACTGCCAAATCGGAAAGTGAATAAAAACTGACTGTCTTCATTCAATGGGGTTGAGAAAAAGGCCTGGCACGGGTCGATATTTGAAAACCATTCAGCTTCACATGGAATTTTAAATAAAATCACAGCTGGATTCGGTACCACAAGACAACATGGAGCAACAATGGAGTTAATCCTTCGCAAATTCTGCACAATACGATACTTGCCATTCAGTTTCTGCAAGCCCATAGTGGGAGAGTTTCATGGACTTCCCATTATCTCCTTCAGGATCCCTTGCTCAAGCATTGAGCTGATCACAGGAGTAATTCCGGCAATAATATCTGGAGACAAACTATATTGCAAACTCTGCATTTGGTTACACTGTAATTTGGACTGGGCCAACACCTTTGATTAGTCCAATATCTTTACCTGTACAGTCCCAGACTTCAGGTAGCACTGTGTCTCTCAATTTAACCTGCAAATTCTCCCTCATCAGGAGAAGATACATCCCTACATCTGATTTCTGTTGGGCATAATCTGGGTGTGCAATAAATTGAACAATTTAATTTACATAGTAGATCACGTCCAAGCAGATTCACTCGACTTGTACCACACAGTACAAATTTATGGCCATCCTCGAGGATCCCATTTAATTGTAACTAGTTCTGAAATTGGGGTACAACTTTTTATATGTAACTCCTACAACTTGGATCCCTTCTCCTGAGAGGAGTAGGTTAGGAACCTCTACACTTCTTCCAGTATAGCAGGAAGCATCAGTGTCAACAAGGAAAGATGCAGGATTTCCATCCACTTCTCCATCCTCATAGGGACCACTCTGGTGTACCTCTAAGGCTGTGCCAAACACGCAGTCTTCCTCAGGCACCATCATGCTCACGAGTCTTGGTCACTGTCATCCAATTGGATCAAATACTGCTGTGCTGTATTCTGATTCTGGAAAGAATTTCTTTTCATCTGCTGATTTTGATTTGCACTGAATCTTTGTACCTGAACATTCTTTTGAGGTATTGGAGCTGGGGGCCTTTGCATTTAGTGTGATACATTAGACTTCTGCATTCTCTGTCCTTGCATCTGTTGAGTCTGTCCCTTGGTATTCTCTTGAGACTGTGCATATTCCACATTCTGCATCCGATTCCCTACATTGTTCATAACAGACTTCCACTTGCGTTTCCAACATCCACATTTTTTGTCATCATGACATGGATTCATTTTCTTCAAAAGGGACACATCAACACCAGTTCTAGGATTTACAGGATTACCATGACCTCTACCTTGGGACAGGAAATTCTGCTGTTGAAAACCATTACCACCCTGCATCATCGGAGCTTGCTTATAACCTCCCTGCACATTTACTGTGTTATCAAAACCCATCTGATTATGACTTATCTTCATCACTTTTATCTGGGAAATCATTAATTTCTTCTTAAGCTTCTTGTGCCTCATCTCATCAGCACACTATTTAGCACCACATAAAATCTCGTCCAGTGTCTTGCTCTGCCAGCAAAGTAATTGCTGTTGGATCATATTAGAAATCTCAGGTCTCAAACTGAACACCAACCTGTAAACAAAATGTAACACATTTTTATCTGTGACATTGTCCAATCCACCATACTATATGTTTGAAAGCTTGTACTACTCTCTCATAAAAAGGCATGTACTGATTCTTTTAGTTTTTGGGTCGTCCTGTCAATCTGTGACCAATCAATCTCTTTCGGGGAAATTTTAGTCTTCAGGTAATTTATTACTTGCTGATATTTCCTCATTACCACTGGAGAGGATAATCTTGTTCTAGGATCCCTTTCTGGTTCTGACTCAGGCCATTCCACAGTAACCTTTCATTTGGCCCACAAATCTCCTGGAACCACAATCTCAGATTATTCAAATAAATCCACAAAACTTTTGAAATTGTCCCAAATCATTCAATTTGTCTGGACTATTCCGCAGGATTTTTAGAGAAATAATTTGTAAATGACATACTATCTTGTCTTGTCCAGGGTATATGAATATAATCTCTGCCAAGTACTTACCATAACTTACTATCAAATGTATCATCTGGGGAAGGGATTCAAACTCACTTTGAGAGAGAATGGAGCGGTGCACTACCCAGGTCCTCTGTTTTGAGTAATAATTAGTCAATTTCCTTTGGTGAAAAAATATATTCTTTATTCAAATATTCCAAAATGGTGCAAAGAGTCTCAGCCAACGCGTTTCGTTCAGCAGGTTGAACTTCATCAGGGAGTATGTGATAAAAAAGATAGACTCCAATGATTTCTGTTAGCTCGCGGTCTTCTTTAGGGAATGATCCTTTATCGCAGTAGTAGCAGATATGTGTAAAACAGCAGATCCGAGGACAGAAAGTGCCTCCTTGATAAGGGCCCTGTGTGAAGTACTGGATCCGTGGGGTATCCAAGCTCCTTCCTCGCACCACCTCCGGATGATAAACTCACTTTGTTTCTTTCTTTTTTGACCATCAACCTTCCCATTTTTCTCTTTCCTCCCATTTTCATATTATTACCATTAGCCCTTTTTTCTGCAATTTATTTCCTGGTATTGTCATGTTCACAATGTCTTCGTCAGTAAATCTGTATGATTTATGTAAAATCTTTAAATTTCGGATATCTATAATGTATTTCTGAGCAAATTTTGCCAAGCTTTAATATGGCAATTTTGATTGTCATGTAATGTATTTACAAAGAAACAATAGTTCCTCCTCTTGGTAGATATCTCATCTGGAAGGACTAGGTGTTGCCTGAATCATGTCTTCTAATTCAACTTTTAATTGGCTCACATCCATGGGTGCTCTATTTTCCTTAATGGAATTTTGAACCAAACTTGCAACTGTAAGCAAATCTGAAGTAGGTGCCGAACTGGAAACCGAAGTTTGCAATGGGACTGAATTCATAGCTGAAACTGGAACTGAAACTGGAACTATTGGTGAATACTGATTATTCGGGGTACTATATTCCTTAACCCAACTTTCAAATTCTTGAGGAGTAAACCCTGATTGCTCTCTTGTACTATTTAAATGTAAGCTTTCATTATTCAAATTTGTACTCGTTCCAGCTTGCACATTTAGTACGGATGTATCTGGAGCTCAAATACCCATTGGCACAGTTATGTCAGACGCATGATAACTCATTTCAGGAGGACCACTCAGTTTTGGGCCATAAAAAGGTGAAGACAGTTCAGAGAAAGAGAATAAGCTCATATAAAAGAAAAAAACACCAACAAATATTTTAAAATTGAATTAAAAATGTATCTAAAAATAAAAGACAATTTAAAATATCAAAAAAAGATACTTAAACTACAAGCTGGTATAAATTAAATCCTAAAAATAATCTACATACAACTTAAAAACAAAGAAAACATATTTACAATCTAAACTCTAATTCAATACACAGTTAAAAAATAAGTGGACCATTATAACTACATGCAAATACAAGGTATAAAAAATTGCACAAATCAAAGAAAATAATTCTTTCTACTCAAAATTCAAATTAACATCAGAATGGAAAGTATTTCATATGTGGAAGAATCAATGTTATTATTCCCACATCATCATAATCAGCAGTAGGGTAAGTGTTGGACTTTGAAAGGGCCACATTTTGCAGTGCCCATTCTGACCTGAGCATCGATAGGGAATGTGTTGGACGTTGGTGGGGTCAGATTTATTATTCTCAGTCCACCATTATCAACATAAGGGAAGGTGTTGGACTTTGAAGGGGTCAGATTTCATTACAAGGTCAGAGGCTACCAATATGTAATAACATTTTATTACTGCCCCAACATGAAGCATTTTAAATAACTTAACAAATACTTCATAAAGTACTAAATCCATTTTAGAATGTTCAAACAGTATATTTGCTCAAGGTCAAGATTGATTTCAAGAAAGTTCAAGAAAATATAGGCACACATAAATGCTTACTTCCCTCCAGATGCTTCTCATGCTCATTTAGTGAAGGATGTATTTATTTTTATTTCCACTACTATGTTAAGTGAGGATTGCACACATCTGATTTTGGTGGGTCCTTTGAATGTTTAAGTCTCTACTCACAGTATTAAGCTGTTCACAAATACCTCAAAAGAAGAAGCCTTAAAAATTCCCCCTTCTATGTTCCCAAATAATTGTTGGGTAGATAAAAGAGACCTGATTCTTTTAGAAGGCATTCGAAATACAGATCTACTTATAGCTAATGGGAGACTAGGAAATAATATTCCATTGAAAATTATGCATAAATCGACCTCTAGTGGGTCTATTATCGATTATTTAACTATTTAATCTGATACTTTTATTAGGCACGCATATGGAAGTGCTTGAAAATGGTCATACCGATCATATGTTGATCTCCTACATAATTGATGTGTCCGTAACAAAAGTAGGCCTGTGGAAATGTAAAGATAAAACCGTGGATTTAAAAAAAATCAAATGGCAGACTGTATTGGAATATCAACTCATCGCTAACATTAAAAGAGATTCTAACAAGTCTAATAGGAGACCACCAGTAGAAAATGTCAGGAGTTGAGCATCCTTCTCTGTCAGATCCATTTATATCTCATGTACAATATATAAATACCCTAGTTTTGGCCTGTGAAGATATCCATCAACCATCACACCCAAACCTGGTAATTCTCTTAAATAGGGCAATAAATAAATAAGTGAGGGTTTAATTCCAGAATATTGCTCTTGACAAAAGTAAATTAATTAATTTACTAAAGAGGAAAAGATGAAGGAAAAAATGATTCCTATGGCCAACTGGGTCCAGTTATGTCATGTCATGTCATGGTACTTATAGAGCGCACTGTCACCAGACGGTCACCTTGCGGTGTCGCCTATGGGGTTTCCTGGCGCTGATACTCATACCGCTGTGGAACCCCTCCTGGCTTTCCCTGTGAAGTGTCCACTCCTGGGCACCCCCAGGGTGAAGCCAGGCATCCTTAGCGCTGTTGGGGCCGGTGTGGAGGCTAAGCAAGCTATTGCCCAGAGTTGCAGCGTGGGGCCCGTGATTAGAATAGGCACCGATGCGAGAATTAACAGGTCCGAGGAAATTGAGCCCGAGACCCCGCCGAGGCGGGAATCGAACCCTGGTCCCTGGCCAGAACTCTGCATCAGGGTCTGCCGCTCTAACCATTGAGCCACACAGTTAAAAGAGCCGGCGTCAAGGAATGACGTTAAAAGATATTGGGAATCTATCTTGAATTGTATTGTATTGTATTGGTGATTTGTAAAGCACGTTGGCTACCCAGGGGCGTCCCAGCGCTAAAAGAAAGAGTGAGTTGTGCTGAGGAGGCTGAAGTGAAAAGCTGAGTGATGAATTAGATTGAACTTTTACTGAAGCACTGGTACTAGGGAAATCCCTCCCAATCTCTGTAAATGAAGAAGACTGGAATTCTTACCTTGTAGACCTATATTCAACCAACCCTAATTCAGTCTGATCTTCCTCCTCTTTAATCTAAACCTTGACACTGCCAGAAATTAGCTATGCTCCCTCGACGGGAGAGATTGTAGGACTCATTATGAGGATGAGAGTGTCTGGAGCAATGGGTCCAGATTAAATTCCCATGTCAATAATTTAAAAAGAGCCTATGTTATGGGCTATATATCTCACTCCCTGTTTTAATAGCTGCTTTTAGCAGGGAAGATTCCCCCCACTTGGTTTGGTAGTATTTTAATTCCACTCTATAAAAAGAGACCCAGACACCTTCCGGGTAACTACAGACAGATAGCTTTAGCAGACGTAGTAGGGAAAGTATTTGCACATAGTATTTTAGATCATCTTACTGATTGGGTGGTGGAGGAAAAAATTATTCCCATGGAACAAGCTAAATTTAGAAAAAAACATTGCACTTTAGATAATATCTGTAGGTTGAAACTGATGAGAAGTACACTTTAATCAGAGGTTCAAATGTATATGTAGCATTTATAGTTTTCACAACAGCCTTTGATAAGGTAGGCCGGCCAACACTTTAGAAAAAATTGCACAAAATGGGAGTGCCCACTCCTCTTCTATCTCTGATACTATTAGGAGGGCACCAAGGCCTCCCTGTTGTAATTCCAACAAAAAAATGGTCTGAAGCAAGGTTGTTTGTTAGCCCCGCTACTATTCTCTTTGTATGTAGAAGATTTACCTAAATGCAATGCTTTGCTCCTCAGGTGAGTGATGCACCGAAAATAGGTGGCCATCCTTTCTCTTGTCTGATGTATGTGGACGATATTGTAATTATGGATTTAACTCCCTTAGGGTTGAATAAGAAACTAATGTTACTTCAGAAATACACTGCAGCACATTATCTGAAGATAAGTGTTTCAAAGAGTAAAATACTGATTATAAAAATATTAGGAGCGGAAAGAATGGCAAATTTGACTGGAGAATAGGCTTAGAGAAACTTGAGATTGTAGATTCTTATCTCTATTTGGGGTAGTTAATAGATGGTAACACAAAGTACGAATCCCACATTAAACACTACTCTTGTACGGCTGCCTCACATGCAAATGGGTTATGTGCATTTTATAATCTAATGGGTTGAAAGCATTTTTTGCAAATGATATTTGTTTTTAAAGTAAACATCCCTCCAACATTGCTATATGGTGTTGAATCTATCCAAATGGGAAAATGGGGCTTTCTTAATAAGACAGAAGGCCAAATCTTGCATAAATTATGCAATTTTAATACTTCAGTTCCAACCCCAGCTATCTGATTAAAGTTTGGTCTGATAAGCACATTTGTCCAAGGACTAGCTAAAGTGATCCGTGGAGCTATTAGTTGAAGAATAGCTAATTGGATACAATAAAGGGTTTCATAAATACTGAATTTTTTTACTCAAATGCAGATAAATACTCCTTCTCCTGTGATTTTAATCTAGTGTTGAACTATTTTGACGCTCAGGAGGAGCTTGTGATTTCCCTTTCGCTCTTAGAATTCAATTTGTTTTAAAAAAATACTAGTTGTCTTATTAGTTTTCAGAGAGATTTCAAATATTATAGGGCGAAGAAAAGACAGGAGACAATATCTGTATCGAGTAACCAAAGAGCTGCCCAGAAGCATTTAGCTTGGAATTTGGATCATGGTATTCATCGCATGTTGATTTTAATTTACTTTCGCTAAATGATTTAACAGCAAATTGGTCTACCCCTGCAAGGACTTGGAAATACTCTGATTTGTGTAACTCGGACATTCAGAACCAGAACCAAGCCCTATTTGTTTGCCCAGTCCTGCTACCACATTGTCTTCAGTTGCTTCAGCCAATGTTAATACAGAATAATATAAAAACCGTAGAGGCAGCATATGAGTTTCTCTTTAGCCCAAAGAATGAAATAATATGTACAAAAATATTTAACTTCTTTAAGGAGTTTTTTAATCTGTTTTAACTGCTTGGTATATTGCTCTCCATGAGAAAGGAGATTGCAAGACTAATATCCTTTGTTGCAATCTTATACTAAGGTTACCTGGGACTTCTTCAGCAGACCTATGTTAGGGTAACCAGTGTATCATCTGTTTTGGAAAATTTTGCACATGATTCCATGGTCTTGGTAGAGGAGTCATCCCGACACACAAGAGGAATCTATGTGTAAAGAGACACTGTTGATTGTAGAGTTGGACCTTGGGCCAACTGACCTACCTGACAACTTGCCACTGTGCATGGTTGGTCAAGAGAGTATATATTCTTCCTTACTTTTATCATTTGTACATGTTATCGTAGCAGAGTAACACTACATTATGGTCCTGAAGAATGCCTGGAACATCTAAAGTCATATAGGGCAGAAACATCTTGACCATACCTCAAGGTGAATATCCATAACCCTGAATCACTGTGCTTTTACCCCTTATCCATTAGGACATATTATTAAGTTGTGGTGTCCCTAGTGAGATCGTTTTAATACACTTTTCTGTTGCATTCAGCCCCTCACCCCTACCCTAGAGGTATTAATACATTAACGTGCTACTTTAAAACACTCTTTCTCCTTTCCTGAGGTGAAGTTGTAGCCCACACTAGGTACCTTGTGGTCACAGAGTGTGGAGGGACCCAATGATGAAGCATGTCACCCTCGGGTGAGTGAGGGTTCTCGTCCTAACACTTGTAGTGCCCCCACATCTTCTTCTTTTTGTTTGTATGTCAATACAACGCGGTGTTTATACCGCACTACCATTACAACGCTGGTTTTACAACTCAAGTCGTTACCATGACTTGCGCTGTAGGGTGCTGGACTTAGGAATAGTAAGATTTACTATTCCAACACCAGCCTACGTACAATAGGGAAGGTGTTGGAATAGTAAATCTACTATTCCTTAGCCTAGAGTGCCCTCCAGCGCAAGTCGTGGTAACGACTTGCATTGTAAAACCATTGTTGTAATGGTAGTGCGGTGTAAACACCGCGTCGTAATGGATGTTCCCCTTCTTTTTTATTCTTACTAGTTCCTTGTGCACTATGCTACCGTATACTCTATGTGAGCAGTATTCATATTTAATATTACATGCACCTGGGCAAAACAGCAATAGAAAGAGGACTGCGGAAATGTCCACCATTTTCTCTTGTGAAATGTTTGCTTAGTAGCATGTGAGAAGTAGACAACGCATTACCATAGCAATCAAAAATCCATGAATTTTTCCTCTTGATATGAGATTCAAAGGAAAATTAACAGTGAGTGATCTGCAGTGCTGGAGCTCCCGTTACTGGCTTTTAAGGTAGATTTAATCCCTTTTGAAGTGGGTATATAAAAAAAGAAAGGAGATAAAAAACTATATTGTATATATGTATATTTTGAAGAGGAAGCATATGAGTCTAAGGACTTGGGGGCATATTAGCAAGAACCTCGTTAAAATTATCGCCGTTTAGTGGCAGGAAACTGCCTCTAAAACGGCGATAATGGGCTGGCTAATATGCGTTATAGAATTCCAATAGAAGCCCAGGTTAGATCTGCAGGAAATCTAACCTGGGCTTCTATTGGAATTCTATAACGCATATTAGCAAGCCCATTATCGCCGTTTTAGCGGCAGTTTCCTGCTGCTAAAACTGTGATAATTTTAACGAGGTTTTTGCTAATATGTCCCTTGGAGTTTGATGAATATGTGTTTGATCCACAAGAGAGCTCAGACCTCTTTGAACCCCTTGTTGAGGATTTGGATCATCCATCAACATCAAAGAAATTAAAAGAACCTTTTGGTGGTGATATATTTGGCTTTAAACCATTTAAGCATCTTCAGAGCTCAGAGTGTTGGCCTATGAATCATGAGGCAAAGTTTTTAAAATTCAGGGTCAGAAAATCCTTTGACAAGGACACCCGCAATTTGTTGAGTGCAGAGAGCCCAAGACTATCAGTTGGGAATAAGAGATGCACAACACCAAATCTCAACCCAGAATGTACTACATGTTTATTTAAGTTCGGGAAGTATCACAGGAAAGAGAAAGGAAGATATCAGAATAAGGTTCTAGACATGTTGGGACCCTTATCCCGCTTCCTCGATATGGCTGAAGAAGCCAGATGCAATAATACAAGGGTCGATGTGATGCATGTAAGGAAATGCAAATGCAGGCTTAATAATGGAAAGAAGGAATAGTGTCCTTATGAGGATGAACCACAAGTTGGCAGACTTTCCTAACAGAGAGGATATGGGACACCCAAATGGGCTTCACTTTGCAGAAAGTATCCTAAAATCATTGGGTAAATCTGTCTCCACATTTAACACCTTTAGCAAAGCACGAAGTAATATGGGGAGTGATTTCAGTACAAGTGTTTTTGGAAGGGCTGACAGGAGGGGACTGGCTCTCTGCTGTGCATCCTAAAGGTCCCAATGCTATTCCCAAGAGCCCTGAAACTATGGAAACTATGGAAGGAATTATCATTCAAGCGTAGATTTGAGTCCTCAAAGAGGAAGGAGTTCAAGAGATCGTGGATCAAGATCACAAGGTTCAGGAACTCAAAATGATTCAGAACATCCCAGTTGGTTCTTCCCATTTAGAAGCTGGGGGAATATGGTGGTTTTTAATTTACAGTTGGGAAAAGATCACAAGAACCAATTGGGTGTTGGCCTGGTGCACCGCTGCGTGCAATCATCACCTGCCTGTACAATTTCAGTGCCCGGGATGCCATACTGTAACATGTACGAATACAGAATCCTCCGAAATGTGAGGGGCAGTCAATCTGGATTTTCCCTGACTATACTCAAAAGGTGCAAAACCAGCATAAAATGTTCTGGAGGTCAATAGTCAACCGAGAGACCTTAATATGAAGTACAGCCTCAGGTTTCTGGTGAAACTAACAGTCGTTCACAACTGAGAAGTCTTCTTCTTAACTGCAGGCTGACTGTTTTCAGCCCGACTTTGCGCAGACGAATTCTCTTCATATATTGATCCTAGATAAATGAAGAATTGATTCAATGCAAATCAAGTTGCACTCCTCACTGACAGTCTGGAACATATATTTTAAGTTCTTTTGTTCCAAGGGTCTTCACTTCACATTTGAAACTTTTGTCCTGAAGATGGTCTTGTAGTTGACTTCACATGTTAAGACCGAAACATTGACACTTTCAACCCAATTTCATTTGTAATTTTACATAGGAACTGTTCATTGTTTCTCAAAGATGTTTTCCCTTTTCATTTAGTAAAAGAAATGGTTATTTACTAAAGTGTTCTTGAGAAACAAGAAGTGCTCCTCTCAGTCGCTTTTTATCTATGTGATACACTCTTTCGTACCCCGTTTTGTTCTATTTATAAAAAAGTGTTCTATTTGTATACATTTGTAGTCAACAAGCAAATCCCTTGTTACACCCCTCTTTTTTGTCTTCCTTTTTTGATAAGTTCATCTCAAATTGCTACAATTCAAATGTTTCATATATTTATAAGGGGCCAAGAATAAGGACTCTCTCGGAGGAGCTACGACAGTGACCAAGATGGCCGTATAGTCTCCCGGCTCCGCTGACCTCCGTCCTACGCTCGCTTATCCTGTCGAATATCCTGATCTCCTGCCCCGGATTCGTGTGGGTGAGCTAGTCGGCACCCCGATGGTGTGACCATGGAATTTTTCTGATGTTCTGGGGTGAAGTAACATCGGACATGTTTTGAGGCTTAACCCAGACTGGAAGCCGGGGACTCGATTGCTGGTCTACCCGGGTCCAAAGTGAATAACAACGGACTGAGGAGAGTGGTTGGGTCCGGTCCTTGAAACTTTTGAAAATTTCTCTGGACTACTTTGCAACCATCTGCTGCCTGGTGCTGTACCTGAGGTGAGGTGACGGGTGGCGCGCGGTGCTGCGTCGCGGGGGGCCCCGGCCCGGAGGCCCGGCACTAGCACCGCTGGTGCCCCGGGGTGGGGGTCCCGCCGCGCATTGCTGGCGTGCTGCTGGCCCGTCCCTCACGGCTTGTTTCTGCTCCGGCGTTTCCTGCCCCGGAGAAGGCGCCTCTCTGTGGGGATCGTTATGTCTGCGGACGTATGGAACTTGGCGGAACGCACCCAATGTGGCCCTTCCTTGCGGATGGTAATGGCGGAACTTGCGGCGCTTCACGCGATGGTGAGGGCCCAGGTCAATCATTTACTGTCGGCAGCAGATGGGATCATAGGACCGGGAGCAAGCCCTGACTTGATTTTTGAGACTTGGCAGCCGACCTGTCTCCTGTTGGGCGCCCTAGTGGCGCGTTTGGACCCGGTGCTGGAATCTGTGCCTGCCCCCGAAGAAATGGAACTCATCGTGTGTGCTGAGATTGGTGACTCTCTTACGTTCCCGGACACATCGGTCCTACAGTTGTCGGAACATTTCACTGCTTCCCTCATCCTGGATACTGTTGGCCCACACTATACTCTGTATCGGAACGAGTCGCACCCCCTCCCTAATCGGTCTCCCAACATGGCGGATGTAACGATGCTTGGCTTCGGAGACGGGGAGGGACATCGTTTGTGCAAGCCGTGTACGTTGGGATCTGCTATTCCTCTCCCGTCTGCTGGCCCAAGCTCCGGCTGCTTCTGTGTGACTTTTGACTTTCCGGGGCTGGGGCTTTACTTATCCGAGGGACTCGGCAACTTTGATAGACGGGGCCAAGGCTGAGATGGTGGGTTGAATTGTTTACGATGGATCTATTGGTAACTGGACTGCTTCATTAACAGACGGATTCCGGGGCGGGGGGTTTGTGGTTTCCCCCGGGGCATTTTTGTATGGTGGATAATTTTATTCGTGCTGGCTTAGGGGGGCCCCCTTTGTTAGGGCGGGGGGGGAGAGACCGGGAGCGCGTAGACTATCGCCCTCCTCCACTTCCCCGTTGGGTGGGGTTTCCTTTCTTTCTCCTTTTTCTCTGTTTCTTCTATATTTCGGGTTTGGTTCTCGGGCGACAGGCACACTGCTGGGGGGGGCCGTAGTCATCTGCAGGGGTGCAGGGTGGGGGGTTGGGGGAGGGGATTTTTCCTTTTTATTTTGTTTCTATGGCCTTTTTTTTTTTTCTTCTCTTATCTTTCTTTGTCTTTTTCTGGGTCAGTGCAGTGGGTTTCCTTTGGTATCAATCACTGCTTTTTCATCCGTGCCTCAATTTTCGTGGTGTTCTCTGGGCCTTAGGGCAGGTGACTAGGAGGCGCCAATTGACCGTAATATTCCCTCACATCCTGAACCGCCTGTTCCAACGCCATTGATTTGACCGATTACTGTTTACTGTTGACACGTTTACTATTCTGCCTGCCATTTTTCACTGCTGGGAAATTGATCGGCACCTGATCCTTCCATCCTATACTATAAAATGAAAACCTTTTACATCCTGTTTTTCTCATTGTGCTGTTCAGTGACCAAGAGTAGGCTAGCATGGTGATTCTGCTCCCCGAGGTGCTGCATGTGATTAAAAATTGCTCTCTGTTAATCTAACTGCTTAGCGGCCAGCCCCGGGGGTTGTAGGCCCATATTTGTATTTGGTTGCAATATCAATAAAGGTTTTAAAAAAAAATAATAATAAATAAAAAAAAAAGAATAAGGACTCTCACAATTCATTGTATATTATTGAATAAGTTTGTATCTGAAAAAAATCCCCTGAGGGCATCATTACCTTATACCACAACATCTGATAAAGGGGTCTAGACATCGAATAGGCGTTCAATTCTGTAAACTGGGAATACCTCTGGCAGGTGTTGGAGAAAGAGGGACTTGGCCCTCGAAACATAGCATGGGTTAAACTATTATACACTGACACAGGAGTCAGGGTACGTAAAGGCGGTATAGTGTCATGCAGTTTCCAACTTTATAGGGGACCCATCAGGGATGTCCTTTATCACCCCCACTTGTTGGCTATAGAGACCATGGTAGAGCTAATGCACCGAACACTGAGGCCCTGGTGAATCACTGTGCGGGAGTCAAGATTGCCCACACAGAACAAAAACTGCTATACTTTAATATAGGCAGGGTCCTGGAGTGTTTATGAGTGTCGATTAGGTTCTGGAGAGACCGTCCTCTGTCTCTGATGGGCAGGGCGGCCATTGTGAAGATGGTGGTTCTCCCCAGATGCCTGAATGCGCTTCAAGGCACACTCTATGAGATCCCCCGGCACTTCTTTGCCAAGCTAGATAGTTTGACTTGCTAAGGCCAATAGGAGGAAACAAATAGGACTACCAATGCTAAAACAAACCTGGGAGCAGGGAGGGATTGAGATTCCCAACATAGAACTCTACTGTATGTCAGCCATTTACAGCATGCAGTCCACTGGCTATATGGCTGACTCCTGGAAAAAGAGCCTCTTGAAGGGATCCCACTGTAACCTAACACTCCATGCACTGCTTATGAGTGGAGTACTTGTGATGACAGACATACCCTTCCTTGCACAATGGTGTGTCGAGTATGGAACTCCGAGGTCATGAGCATATTACAACCAGACCCATACACACCCGGGGGGATATTCTCAAGAACGTGTGATAAGTATCGCAACAATTAGCTTAACGCAACTCTTCACATCGCAGTCTATCGTGGGAAAACAATGCCGTGTTAATGTTCTATTCTCAACATGGCGGTACCATGTGATAGTCACATGAAAACGCGTCAAATGACCGCGTTAAAATCAATGCGACAGCGCAAAAATGCTAAACACGAACGCAAATATGTCCCAAACTGCGAGACAAAAATCAGCGATAAGCAGCAACAGGCCTGCAAGTCCCACGCGTGATGCAGGAAAATGCACCATAAAAGCAGATAAAAAAACGGTGAGATGGCAATGTACGAGTACAACTCACATCTGTGATGTAGGAAAAATGTTCATTGTCCAGTATCAACTAGGCATCTCCTCACAAACAGTCACAATGTACATTGACATGCAGTCTGTATGTAAACTGCACCAATGCGTAAACATACATGGAACACACTGTGAAACCGCATCTCCCATTCACATTGCAGAGGGACAATCAAAACCTCCTGCACACAGACGTAACATGTCGATGATCAATCAAGTATGAAAGCATGGACGAATGTAGGGGCAGTGACTCCCCCTTACGTACATGCTATTGTGGGACTTGAGTCACAGGGTGCATCCCTGCATCATGGTGGTACAAATTTGACCCCAAAAGAAACCCTGTTGTCACTTGTAGGTCGCGAATGACAGTCCATATGTAATGATTTGCGACACATGTGAAACGCCGAAGAGTGGGACTCCGTACTATCTGTGACACACAGAACTGGCATTTCGAATACGTGACACCCTAAACAGCCTCTCTGTACAGAGATGGCACACCCACCATCTATTTTCAAATTATGAAATTGCTAGCACTACATGTTGCACTTACACTCGTCTGAGTGATGTGCTTGTACAGATGAGCAACATGCACACAGGGAAGGTGTCTTGGAATGCATTTATTTGCACATGCTTTGCCTGTGGTCATTTTGTACTGTCCCATGATTTCTAAGGACTGTCACAATGTGACGTGTTTATGCGAAAAAATTGTCAATGATGATGTTCCTACGGGTTATTCCTGCTGCGGCTGCAGTGGGGTGTGGTCCACCTGCCTCATCTTCCTCATCATCGTCCGGTGCATCTGGCACTTGTATCCATGGTGCATTGGTACGTACACATATGTTGTGCAACACCCAACATGCAACGATCATCTTGCACACGATGTCTGGCCTGTACAGGAGCCTTCCACCTGTGATGTCCAGGCACCTGAAACATGAATTCAACACGCCAAATGTGCATTCCACGATGCCTCTGGTACGTTTGTGGGCCGCATTGTACTGCCTCTGGGCCTAGGTGTTTGGGGCTCGGAGGGGTGTCATCATCCAAGCGCAGAGTGTATATCCTTGATCACCTGTGACAGGGCACAGAGACATGAGTCAATAGTTGGTCATGCATGACGTGTTGGAAGGCTTTTTGGTTCATTGGTGTGTTATATGTGTGACTTAGTGATTCATGTTTGACATGTACTGCTTGTAGCAAATAAGCAAAGCGATACCAAAGGGAATAATGGACGGAGCATTGGAGCAAATCAAACACTCACCCCCAGGCAACTGATCTGGGTTTAATCCATCATCATTCTTTAGCTCACTCCACCACCCCAGTTCAGACATGGACATATGCAAATCAGTCTGACCCAGTGCCTCATGGGAACAGTCCAGCCCGAACTGCCAAGCCATGTCTTCCCTGGACCGGAAACAAGCATCCTGGGAACGGTTTCTAGCTAATCCGCCGTCATCAGCCAGGCTAGCTTGAATCAAGTGGCAAAGTGAGCAAGGGAGCCACGTCTGGGCATACCCTGCCAACTTAGGGCAAACAAAGCAAAACCAAAGGGGATTATGGACGGAGCGTTGGAGCAAATCAAACACTCACCCCCAGTCCACTGATCTGGGTTTAATCCATCATCATTCTTTAGCTCACTCCACCACCCCAGTTCAGACATGGCCATATGCAAATCAGTCTGACCCTGTGCCTCATGGGAACTGTCCAGCCCGAACTGCCAAGTTATGTCTTCCCTGGACCAGAAACAAGCATCCTGGTACCGGTATCTGGCTAATCAGCCGTCATCAGCCAGGCTAGCTTGAATCCAGTGGCAAAGTGAGCAAGGGACCCATGTTTGGGCATACCCTCCAAACTTAGGGCGAACAAAGCGATACCAAAGGGGATGATGGACGGAGCATTGGAGCAAATCAAACACTCACCCCCAGCCAACTGATCTAGGTTTAATCCATCATCATTCTTTAGCTCACTCCACCAGCCCAGTTTAGACATGGCCATATGCAAAACAGTCTGACCCTGTGCCTCATGGGAACAGTCCATGGGAACAGTCCTCATGGAAACAGTCCAACCGTCCTGAGATCCACGAAGACGGTTGCTCCCCACGCTGCTCCAAGCCCCAACCTGATATCGTAGCGCTGCTCGCACTGCTTCTGCTGCACTCGTTTGGGTTAAGCTGCTCTGCCACTGCCTAATTGGAGACTGCACATTATTACTAGATTAATTGGACATTGCTGCCTCTGCCTTCAATTTCATTGTCACGCTGTGCCGCTAGACTGCTCATTGTTTATTTATTAAACGCACATTGCTGCCTGTGCCTGCGTGCCAATTTCACTGCTGTTTTGACCGCCGACACCTTGAACTGTGCCCCAAGCTCGTCCTGGTTGCCTTTTGGCTTGCAGCCATTTTGCTGTTGTTGTTGTGACACCCAGCCCGGCTTTCCGCCCCGCTCCCCGCCTCCCAGCTGATCCTCCCTCCCACTAATAGTATTGAGCCCGTCTCCTCGCACCTAGCGCTGTGACCGTCCTGAGATCCACGAAGGCGGTTGCTCCCCACGCTGCTCCAAGCCCCAACCTGGTATCGTAGCGCTGCTCGCACTGCTTCTGCTGCACTCGTTTGGGTTAAGCTGCTCTGCCACTGCCTAATTGGAGACTGGCCATTATTTCTAGATTAATTGGACATTGCTGCCTCTGCCTTCAATTTCATTGTCACGCTGTGCCGCTAGACTGCTCATTGTTTATTTATTAAACGCACATTGCTGCCTGTGCCTGCGTGCCGATTTCACTGCTGTTTTGACCGCCGATACCTTGAACTGTGCCCCAAGCTCGTCCTGGTCGCCTTTTGGCTTGCAGCCATTTTGCTGTTGTTGTTGTGACCCCCAGCCCGGCTCTCCGCCCCGCTCCCCGCCTCCCAGCTGATCCTCCCTACCACTAATAGCATTGAGCCCGTCTCCTCGCACCTAGCGCTGTGACCGTCCTGAGATCCACGAAGGCGGTTGCTCCCCACGCTGCTCCAAGCCCCAACCTGGTATCGTAGCGCTGCTCGCACTGCTTCTGCTGCACTCGTTTGGGTTAAGCTGCTCTGCCACTGCCTAGTTGGAGACTGCGCATTATTTCTAGATTAATTGGACATTGCTGCCTCTGCCTTCAATTTCATTGTCACGCTGTGCCGCTAGACTGCTCATTGTTTATTTATTAAACGCACATTGCTGCCTGTGCCTGCGTGCCGATTTCACTGCTGTTTTGACCGCCGATACCTTGAACTGTGCCCCAAGCTCGTCCTGGTTGCCTTTTGGCTTGCAGCCATTTTGCTGTTGTTGTTGTGACCCCCAGCCCGGCTCTCCGCCCCGCTCCCCGCCTCCCAGCTGATCCTCCCTCGACCCTCCCCCTCCCACTGCCCACATATGACAGATGCCTTTCCGGGCAGCGTTCACGTGCAGCGGACGCGCCCCATGCGTGCCAAAGGTGCGCCAAAGGTAAGCCCGTCTATGCCCGTCCGCGCCTGGACCGCGCCCAGCGCCAGACCCCCTAGTCCTCGCAATACCCACCCCACTCGCTTAACATATGACGCCGCTACTCTCCTCGCCCTTAACCCCGGACGCACCCCACAATGCTGTGTAGCTACCCCAGGACAAACCCACGGACCATTCGCATGCCACTCATGCAAGTTCGACTGCATCAGGACCCACACCAAATCATCCTCCTCCAAACACAGCTCCGACCCTAACCACCTGAAGTGCATCCTGCTGAACACCCGCTCGATCCACAAACACGCCACCGAACTTTGGGACCTACTCGACACCACATCACCGGACGTCGCCTTCCTTACAGAAACCTGGATGAATGCATCATCAGCGCCCGACATCGCCATAGCCATCCCGGACGCTTACAAGATCATCCGAAAAGACCGCACCAACCAAACAGGGGGAGGTATTGCCATCGCCCATAAGAACACCATCCGAATCACGACCAGCTCCGACGATAACCTCGCGACTGCCGAACACCTTCACTTCCAGATCCACACCGACCCCAGGACCACACTTAGAGGCACCCTCATCTACAGACCACTAGGAACCCGCACACAATTTAATGAAGATATCACTGACTTCATCAGCCCACATGCCCTCACCTCCGAGAACTACATTCTACTGGGAGACCTCAACTTCCACCTGGAAAAGAATAACGATAACAACACCACCACCCTTCTAGACAATATGGCTAATCTCGGACTCAAACAACTTGTTGACACCCCCACCCACCTTGCCGGAGACACGCTCGACCCTATCTTCACCTCCAGCAAACATATCTCCTTCGATCGCACCACGGCTCTCCATTGGACGGACCACAGCTGTGTTCACTTCAGCTACAAAGAGACCACAACCCACATCCCACCACAACCTATTCCTCGAAGAAATTGGAACAAAATCACCACCGACCAACTCTTCACATCGCTTAACCAAAACCCTCCCACCATATCATCGGACCCAAACCAAGCTGCCACCAAACTCACACAATGGATCACCCACAGCGCTGACAAATTAGCACCCTTGAAAAACCACCAGATCAAACAAGGTAGCAAAAAGGCCCCTTGGTTCAACGATGACCTTAAGAAATCCAAGAAGCTATGTCATACCCTCGAGAAAACTTGGAGAAAAAACCCAACCACTAACAACCTGACCACCTTCAAGGACGCCACCCGCAAACACCACCAACTGATCCGATCCACCAAGAAATCAGCATTCAAGGATCGACTCGACAACAACACCCACAACAGCAAAGAATTATTCAATATCGTCAGAGAATTTACCAACCCCACCGCCGGCACCAACGACATCACTCCCTCCCAAGACCTCTGCGACTCCCTATCCTCTTTCTTCCACAACAAAATCGCCGACATTCATAACAGCTGTGGAAACCTATCCGAAGAACAACCCACTCCACCCACCTCGAACCAAAACAGGACTCTCACAACCTTTGCGCCTGGAACCCAATCACGATTGAAGACACCATCCGCCTGATGAACTCCATCCACTCAGGATCACCAACCGACCCATGTCCCCACCACATTTTCAACAAAGCCGACTCCATCATCGCACCCCATCTCCGAGATACCATCAACTGCTCCTTCAATTCCGCTACCTTCCCAGAAAGCTGGAAACATGCCGAACTCATAGCCCTTCTGAAGAAACCCACAGCGGACCCTTCTGAACTTAAGAACTACCGCCCCATCTCACTCCTCCCCTTTCCGGCCAAAGTCATCGAGAAAGCCGTCAATAGTCAGCTTGCCGCATTCCTTGAATCCAACAATTCACTGGACCCCTCACAGTCCGGCTTCCGAGCTAAACACAGCACCGAAACTGCCCTCATCGCTGCTACAGACGACATCCGAACGCTACTGGACAACGGAGAAACAGTTGCTCTCATCCTACTCGACCTCTCCGCCGCCTTCGACACAGTCTGTCATAACACCCTCATACAACGCCTCAGCAACATCGGAATACAAGGAAAAGCATTGGACTGGATCATCTCATTCCTCGCCGGAAGAACCCAGAGAGTCCGCCTCCCCACATTCAAATCAGAGGCAACCAAAGTCATCTGCGGCGTACCACAAGGATCATCAATCAGTCCCACCCTCTTCAATGTGTACATGAGTCCCCTCGCATCCATTGCACGAAAACACAACCTCAACATAATCTCCTACGCTGACGACACCCAGCTGATCCTCTCCCTCACCAAAGATCCTAACACCGCCAAAACCAATCTACACGATGGAATGAAAGAAGTAGCCGAATGGATGAAGAACAGTCGTTTAAAACTAAACTCGGACAAAATGGAAGTCCTCATCTTAGGATCATCCCCCTCTGCATGGGACGACTCGTGGTGGCCACCTGCTCTGGGCACAGCACCCATACCTACGGATCACGCACGTAACCTGGGCTTCATCCTAGACTCCTCCCTATCGATGAGCAGACAAGTCAACGCCGTCTCTTCATCATGCTTCAACATCCTACGCATGCTCAGAAAAATCTTCCGCTGGATCCCCACCGAAACAAGAAAAACAGTCACCCACGCACTAGTCACTAGCCGACTAGATTATGGAAACACCCTCTACGCCGGAATCACTGCCAAACTACAGAAAAAACTCCAACACATCCAAAACGCCTCAGCCAGACTCATACTGGACATCCCCCGTCAAGCTCACATTTCCGGTCATCTGAAAGATCTCCATTGGCTTCCCGTCAACAAAAGAATAACGTTCCGTCTCCTCACCCACGCACACAAGGCCCTCTACGTCCTAGGACCCGAATGCCTCAACAAACAACTATCCTTCTACACACCCACCCGCCAACTACGTTCATCCAATCAAGCCCTCGCCACTATCCCACGCATCAATAGATCCACCATGGGAGGAAGATCTTTCTCCTATTTAGCGGCCAAAACCTGGAATTCTCTCCCCACTCACCTCCGCCTCACACAGAACCACCTCTTCTTCAGAAAGCAGCTAAAAACCTGGCTATTCGATAAATGATGCACCCACCCTCACTCAAGCGCCTTGAGACCCTCTGGGTGAGTAGTGCGCTTTACAAATTACTGAACTTGAACTTGAACTGCCAAGCCATGTCTTCCCTGGACCGGAAACAAGCATCCTGGGACCAGTTTCTAGCTAATCAGCCATCATCAGCCAGGCAAGCTTGAATCCAGTGGCAAAGTTAGCAAGGGACCCACATCTGGGCATACCCTGCCAACCTAGGGTGAACAAAGCGATACCAAAGGGGATGATGGACGGAGCGTTGGAGCAAATCAAACAGTTACCGCCAGTCAACTGATCTGGGTTTAATCCATCCAGTCCTAGGATGCTTGTTTCCAGTTCAGGGAGGACCTGGCTTGCAGTTCGGGCTGGATTGTTCCCATGGGGCACAGGGTCAAGACTGAGTTGCATATGGCTGGGTTCAAACTGGAATGGCATGGTGAGCAAAAAAACATTGGATTTAGGCCCAGATCCCTGTACTTGGGTGAATGTATGACATTGTTCTGCATTCTGTCCATTGACTGTTGTTTTTGCATTTGTCACCCCGAGTGGGACGGTTATGCTCAGACATGAGTCCTGTGCTCTCCATGCCACTGAATCAAGCTATCCTGGCTGATGAGGGCTGAAAGCCCGAAACTGGTCCTAGGATGCTTGTTTCCAGTCCAGGGAGGACCTGGCTTGACAGTTCGGGCTGGACTGTTCCCATGGGGCACAGGGTCAAGACTGAGTTGCATATGGCTGGGTTCAAACTGGAATGGCATGGTGAGCAAAAAAACTTTGGATTTAGGCCCAGATCCCTGTACTGGGGTGAATGTATTACATTGTTCTGCATTCTGTCCATTGACTGTTGTTTTTGCATTTGTCACCCCGAGTGGGACGGGTATGCTCAGACATGAGTCCTGTGCTCTCCATGCCACTGAATCAAGCTATCCTGGCTGATGAGGGCTGAAAGCCCGAAACTGGTCCTAGGATGCTTGTTTCCAGTCCAGGGAGGACCTGGCTTGACAGTTCGGGCTGGTCTGTTCCCATGGGGCACAGGGTCAAGACTGATTTACGTATGGCTGGGTTCAAACTGGAATGGCATGGTGAGCAAAAAAACGATGGATTTAGGACCATATCTCTGTACTGGGGGAATGTATGACATGTTATGTTATGTTATGTTATGTTATTAAAAATTGGTAAAGCGCGCATACGCCCGAAAGCTTCTTGGCGCTGGAAAGAGATAACATAACAAGAGGTCAGTGTGCAAGAATCTTTATTTCAGATACGCCTGTGTGAAGAGATGAGTCTTAAATGCCTTTCTAAAGGCAAGGAGGTCCTTACTCTGTCTGAGGACTAGTGGCAGAGAGTTCCAAAGGGTAGCTGCTAAAAACTGGAAACTACTGCCTCCTTGTCGTTTTTTCTTGAAGCGTGGTACCTCAAGTAGGTCTTTGTGGGCTGATCTCAAACTACGTGAAGGGGCATATCTTCCAATCAGCTGTCTAATGAACAGAGGTCCCTTGCCTTGCAAAGCCTTGAAGATGATACACCCAACTTTAAATTCGGCTCTTTGGGCCACAGGTAGCCAGTGCAAGGTCTCTAAGCCTGTTTTAATCGATTCCCATTTGGGTACATTGCAGATCAGCCTGGCGGCCTGGTTCTGCAAGTACTGCAGTCTTCGAAGTTGGCCTACCGGTAGGCCAAGGTATAGACTGTTTGAGAAGTCGATGTGGGAGAGGACTAGGGCCATGACCACCTGAATTAGGGCGGAATGAGTAAGGAAGTGTGCAATTTTCCTAATTTTCCTCAGTTGAAAAAATCCAGAGGAAACCACAGTTCCAATTTGGGATTTTAGCGTGAGGTCCTCATTGATGGTTATCCCAAGACTTTTTACAGTCAGAGATTTCTTAGGTGGGAGGCCCATATCAACAGGCCAGAAGTTAGGGCTCCAACTAATTCCGCTTTTACCGGGCAAGATTAGCTCGGTTTTCCCCGGGTTTAATTTTAGATGATTTGAGGACATCCAACTCTGGATTAAAGTCATAGTGGATTGAAAGTCCTCCACAGCATTTGAGGAGTTAAGTGTAAAAACTAACTGCAAGTCATCTGCATAATTGTATACAGTGACTTTATGGTTTCTCAAAGCAAAAAGAAGGGGCCGCATATACAAATTAAACAGTAAAGGAGATAGCGAAGAGCCCTGGGGCACCCCGCAAAAGGAGTTGACTTTAGCAGCAGAAAAAGAGCCTAGGCGGACAGCCTGAGTACGTTCGAAAATGAACGATTTCAGCCAGGCTAGAGCGGAGTCTCTGAGGCCTGCCTGTTCGACACGGTTGACCAGAATAGAATAGTCAACCGTGTCGAATGCGGCGGACAAATCAAGAAGTACCAGGGCTTGATGAAGATTTTTGTCAGCATTGGACCTCAAGGTGTTCTGAACGGCCAATATTACTGCCTCGGTAGAATGGCCTGGGCGAAAACCTGCTTGATTGGGTTGGAGATAGCCCGATTCCTCCACGAAGTTTGAGAGGCAGTTGGTAACATGAGCCTCCAACATTTTGGATAGGAAGGGCAGCAGGGATATAGGCCGGTAATTCGTGAGGTCCAGCGGGTCAATGCCAGGTTTCTTGGTGAGGGGTATCAGTAAGGCCTGCTTGAAGCTAATGGGCACTGTCCCTGAAGTAAGAGATTCGTTAAGCAAGGGCATCATGCTATTGGGCATGGCTCGACCGATTTCTTTCATAATTTGGGGAGGGCAAGCATCCATGGGGGAGCCTGATTTGACTCTAGACAATAGTTCCGAGAATGTTTGCAAATCAATAGGGGGAAAAGAATGTAAAGTTAAGGGATTAAAATAGATGTCATCCACAGGGGCACAAGCTGGAGATGTAAGGATGTTCTGTTTAATCAATAAGATCTTATCGCGAAAAAAAGCATTCAGGGAGTTGCATAGCGCTTGTGTAGGAACTACCGGAGGAGAGGTTCTATCATCATTGCATAGGTCATTTACAATCCTAAAGACTTCTTTTGACTTATTGGTGGAGTTTAAGATTTTAGATGAGTAATAGGTAGTCTTGAAGTTATGTAGAGTTTTTTGGTATGTCTTCCTGGCTGAGCAATACGTGGCCCTGGCTAAAGGGCAATACTGAGAACGCCATGTTCTTTCCTTTTGCCTCACTTCCAGTTTCAATTTTCTTAGCTCAGGTGTAAACCATTTATGTGCGTCCGGACTTCTAGAATTGCAAAGACGCGTAGGAGGTGCATAGATGTCAGTCGCTGCAGTGAGCCATTCATTAAACCGAAGGTCAGCCTCCTCCACATTAGTGCTGTCAAGGGGAAGGGAGTCACTCAAAAAGTTTAGAAAGGCTGACATATCCATAGAAGTCCATTTCCTGATGGTTGTACTGGTTTGTAGCTTAAATTGGGTGGTCTTATCTAACTGGAAGGAGAAGCTTATGCTGTGGTGATCGGACCAACAGCAAGGTTTTATGTCTATTAAGGATAGTGGTAGATTCAAGGACCAGATTTGGTCGAGACTATGGCCTTTCTGGTGGGTCTCAGTGTGGATGTGTTGTGTCAAATTGAGATCACAAAAAAGTTCTCTCATCTCTACAGCTTGGGGGTCTAATGATAAGTTGTCAAACCAGAAGTTTAAATCCCTGACCAACAGTAATTTAGGGTGGTTTGTGACCAACGGAGCCAATAGCTGTGCTAAAGTAGATGGAAAAGTGGCCATGGTTTGGGGTGGGCGATATAGTAGGACCAGTACAAGTGATCCATTAGGAGTGTCTATTTTAGCAACGATATTTTCAGTATTAGGTAGAGGCAAAGATGGTAACTGTCTAAGCTGAAATTTCTTATTAACAATAATAGCCACTCCTCCCCCTATTTTTCCTCCTGGGCGTATTGCTGATAAAATGTAGTAGTCAGCAGGTAGGGCAGCTAAAATGTCCGGTAATGAATCTGGGGTGAGCCAGGTCTCGGTCAGTAGCAGCAGATCAGGTTGTTTATCCATAAGTAACAGAAAGATATCTGACTGATGTTTAATCATAGAACGGGTGTTTAGATATAAACACCTGAACATGTAGGTGGGACTATGTGCGGTCGTGAGCATCGAGTACTTAGGAGCAGGGGCGACTGTAGGGGTGGCGGGGATGCCTATACCCAAGTGTGTAATACGTTTCGCCGTGTTATGGGGGACAGGTGGACACATCGTAGTGGTTGGTCGTAGCGCTAGTAGATCAGCGGATGTGTAAATATAGGAACAGGCAGAGTCCTTAGCCCCTAGTCCCGGACGCTCGCGGACGAGCGCAGACGAGCGCAGACGAGCTTGACTCTAGCGCGACTCCGGCGCGCCTCCGTCGCGCCCTCTGCGCTCCCTCCAACACATTACGTTTTATGTGAAGGAGCCTTGAGCAACTGGACCGCTACCTCAGGTCCCAGTGCTCTCAGACTCCTCCCAATATGGCGCCCGTTCTCGCCACCAGACCGGCACCAGGAGCCGGGGTAAATGAGCCGCCCTCCACACGATCGGCAGGGGAGCCGCGGTGGACCGGGGCAGAGGGGCTGCTGTCTAAGGTAAGAGACAAGTGGCGCTGATGATCAGCTGCACAGCGCGCCTAACGCGATGCAGGCAGAATACACCTTCAGCAAGTGAGAAGGTCTAACAAATAAAATAACCGTATTAATCACAGTTAAGTGTAAAACATAGCATTAGTGCAAGCACAAGTCACAATTAAAATCAGATTCTCAAGCTGCGCCCTTGTGCGCTATCACTCTTTCAATGGCGCCGGGAAGCTGCCACCAACCCGGAATCCACGAGGAAAGAGCAAATCCCTGACGTTTTATGGGAAGGAGCCTTGAGCAACTGGACCGCTACCTCAGGTCCCAGTGCTCTCGGACTCCTCCCAATATGGCGCCCGTTCTCGCCACCAGACCGGCACCAGGAGCCGCGGTAAATGAGCCGCCCTCCACACGATCGGCAGGGGAGCCGCGGTGGACCGGGGCAGAGGGGCTGCTGTCTAAGGTAAGAGACAAGTGGCGCTGATGATCAGCTGCACAGCGCGCCTAACGCGATGCAGGCAGAATACACCTTCAGCAAGTGAGAAGGTCTAACAAATAAAATAACCGTATTAATCACAGTTAAGTGTAAAACATAGCATTAGTGCAAGCACAAGTCACAATTAAAATCAGATTCTCAAGCTGCGCCCTTGTGCGCTATCACTCTTTCAATGGCGCCGGGAAGCTGCCACCAACCCGGAATCCACGAGGAAAGAGCAAATCCCTGACGTTTTATGGGAAGGAGCCTTGAGCAACTGGACCGCTACCTCAGGTCCCAGTGCTCTCGGACTCCTCCCAATATGGTGCCCGTTCTCGCCACCAGACCGGCACCAGGAGCCGCGGTAAATGAGCCGCCCTCCACACGATCGGCAGGGGAGCCGCGGTGGACCGGGGCAGAGGGGCTGCTGTCTAAGGTAAGAGACAAGTGGCGCTGATGATCAGCTGCACAGCGCGCCTAACGCGATGCAGGCAGAATACACCTTCAGCAAGTGAAAAGGTCTAACAAATAAAATAACCGTATTAATCACAGTTAAGTGTAAAACATAGCATTAGTGCAAGCACAAGTCACAATTAAAATCAGATTCTCAAGCTGCGCCCTTGTGCGCTATCACTCTTTCAATGGCGCCGGGAAGCTGCCACCAACCCGGAATCCACGAGGAAAGAGCAAATCCCTGACGTTTTATGGGAAGGAGCCTTGAGCAACTGGACCGCTACCTCAGGTCCCAGTGCTCTCGGACTCCTCCCAATATGGCGCCCGTTCTCGCCACCAGACCGGCACCAGGAGCCGCGGTAAATGAGCCGCACTCCACACGATCGGCAGGGGAGCCGCGGTGGACCGGGGCAGAGGGGCTGCTGTCTAAGGTAAGAGACAAGTGGCGCTGATGATCAGCTGCACAGCGCGCCTAACGCGATGCAGGCAGAATACACCTTCAGCAAGTGAAAAGGTCTAACAAATAAAATAACCGTATTAATCACAGTTAAGTGTAAAACATAGCATTAGTGCAAGCACAAGTCACAATTAAAATCAGATTCTCAAGCTGCGCCCTTGTGCGCTATCACTCTTTCAATGGCGCCGGGAAGCTGCCACCAACCCGGAATCCAGACATTGTTCTGCATTCTGTCCATCAACTGTTGTTTTTGCATTTGTCACCCCGAGTGGGACGGGTATGCTCAGACGTGAGTCCCGTGCTCTCCATGCCACTGGAAATAAAACTATCCTGGCTGATGAGGGCTGGAAGCCCGAAACCGGTCCTAGGATGCCTGTTTCCAGTCCATGGAGGACCTGGCTTGGCAGTTCGGGCTAGACTGTTCCCATGGGGCACACCGTCAAGACTGATTTACATATGGCTGGGTTCAAACTGGATTGGTTTGGTGAGCAAAAAAACGATGGATTAAGGCCCAGATCTCTGTACTGGGGTGAATGTATGACATTGTTCTGCATTCTGTCCATCAACTGTTGTTTTTGCATTTGTAGCAAATGAGCGGCATCAATGTGTATCATGTTGCCTCATTGCTGCTCCTCCATCCCCTGGGCCTATTTACTAGTGTGCGTCACACGGTTGCATCACGTGCACTCCTATGGCAAACCATTGTCATGCCTGTCTGTACATGTCCACACGCCTGATAACGACACATTGATGTTGTGCGCTGAAGGTGGATGGCCACTTGTCTGTCGGCCTATGGTAAGGATAGGGCGGACACAGATGTAGAGTTCATGGCTGACTGAACACACAATGCGATTGAGGGTAGACCTTTGGCTCATGCTGCCGTAATAGCGACACACACAACAGTTGGCATATAAGATCCCAGACCACGAGCGGGCTTGTACTCCCTCATTCACCCCTTAGGCCGAGCCCGCACTCTGGGGGCATGCTACATTGCAAAATTGTCCATTGCGGGACGGGTGTCTCTGTCACTACAGCAGAGACACACACATTAGTTACCGCCTTGGCTAGGCCAACACTTAACCACGCACAGAGTCCCAGGTTGGTGAACCACACCCCAACACTGGACTGTCGTATGCAAGCCAACTCCGTTTACGCTCACAGGGGGTACAGCACAGTTACATGGCCCAGGTCTACCCCACTGCCCGTGGTGACATGGTTGCGTCCGCTGTACACAGCACAATGTAATGTGGTAGGGCCCTGGGCCCTCATGCTTACATAATGAACACACAGACACACTTGGATAGTTTTTGGGACTGGCTACTGGCAACAACTACAAAAGTGATCCAAAAATAAGAAGTTCAGAGTTCAAACAGCAAGGGTCCATGACTTGATATCAAACGTCCCATGAACATATGAACTTAGCCACCATGTTATCAAGACTCAGTTTCAAATGTGTGACCTACTTGACCGTAGGGTAGGCCGGAGGCAGCGGTGGAGTAGGTCAATGAGAAAAGGGGAGTAGTGCAGGCCTGTGTCGCGGAGGCCGCGATGGTCTGAGGAGGCTGCCAAGGTCATGGGCCTCGGACTTGGAGCTTGCTCCGACATGTGGTGGGCCCTCTGTGACACACGTCGGTGTCAGCAGGTGAATAGGTCTGGGCGGTAAATTCCAATCTGCTCATGGAATTTGACGAATTTCGGAAATTCTGCGTTCCGCGGAAAATGCAGAATTGCCCAAAATTCCACGATGCGCGTCTTTGCAGAATATTTTGCTTGTTCGCACTTTTAAAATGCATGTTCACGAGCTATCTCTCCCTGAGCACGCAAACAGCGTTCGCAAGCAGGAAAAAAGCATCGCAAATGGGCGGAACAAGCAATTCCGCATGTTCGCGGAATTCTGTGCATGCTCATTGAGATTTTTACCATTTCGCGGAGCTTTGCGTAGCGTGACTATGCAAATTCCTCCCACCCCTTCAGGTGAGCAGTAAGGCCTGGGTGCGCAGGGCAGGCAATACGGGTTCGGGGACTAGCGGCCCGGGGTGCAGCAGGAGCACAGGATCACAGGCAAAACCGCTCATGGTGATGCCGTCGGCCTCATGGCGGGGTGAGAGGCGCCGCCCTGGCAGACACTTTGGACATTCCGGAAGAGAACCAGGCCCAGAGCTACGTGCTTTTCATTCACACCCATAAGCTGGCCTACGCTTACAGGGGGGGGCGTGACAAGCTGCTTTTCCGCAATCATCCCCACTGGCTGAGGTAACATGGTTGCGTCCACTGCACTCCAAACACCAGCAGTATATGTCGACATGGACATGTCTGTGGTCTGCTTACTGCAGTCTGTCCAGCCCATCCACGTCACACTTGGCATTGTGTACATTCTCATTCATGGGTCACTTACATCCTTCGCACATGCCTAGTTCCCACCTTTCCCCACAATCGGCTATTGTGTGGCTGAGGTGCCATGCCGTTGACGGCTTATGTACATGGCTGGCCCAGGTTACCACAGTAAGTTGTGCTGTCGTGTCTGGTGGGTGGGCATATTGTTTGGCATGTTGTATGTGAATTTGTAACGTGTGCATTTCTAGAGTTGTGTGTTGTATGATTGTGGAGTTGGGGTGTGTGGAGTGTTCATTTGATACTTACCAATGAGCAGAGCGTTTCCGTAGGTGCCATCCTGGAAGCGTTGGTTGATGATGGACTGATGGAAGATATAGGAATCATGCACACTGCTTGGGTAGTTGGCGACGACATTGGTATTGCCTGCACATTGATGGAATGCGTGTGCTTTCCGTTGCGGTAATTGTGTGCAGTTTTGGCAGGGGGCACAAGTAGGTCATGTGTGCAGTCAATTGCCCCCAACATGTGCGGTAAGGCAGCTATGGCGTAGAAGCCTTGCCTGATCTCCAGCTGTTCCTGCGCTGTGTGGGGGAAGTGAAGGTACTGGGTTACCAAGCTCATGATGGCATCCAAGACAGTTGTGATGAACTTTGATAGGGCTGGCTGTGAGACTCCTCCGACTCTGGCAGTTGTTGGTTGGAAGGTACCAGAGGTCAACAAATGCAGCACAGCCAGCAGCTTTATCTACGGAGGGATGTTGGTTGTCCGCTGTGTTGGTACCGTCAGCCTGTGGGCAATGATGTTCAGGATGCGGAGGATGGTTGTCCTTTTGAGCCTGTAGTGGGCAATGACATCCTCTGGTGTTAGGCCTGTGAGGCTGGTGCGTTTTCTGAAGGTCTGTTGTCTTTGTCTGTTCGCCTCTGTGTTAGTCCGGGGGGCCATGGGGGATCCAGGGGGTGGGGGGGTGGGCCTGGAGGTGGTGGCGGTGGGTGTTGTGGACCTCTTGGGGCTCCAAGCTGCATGATCAGTAGCTCCATGGCATCTGCTGTTCTTCTGGTGTGGCTCTGGGCTGGGTTCTCTTTTATGGTGCAGGTTGTCGTCCGACTTTACACCAGGTAAGAGTAGGTGTTAAATCCCTGCTGCTAACGCACCTTATCATTTGTTTTGTGATCTTATTGCCGATCTGGATGGTCATTGAGAATGTTGCGGAGTGGTGCTTTCACGCCTTTTTACACAGGAACGCCTATTCTGCATATCATTAGCATTAGTTGCCGGGGTCATCTGTGGCGATGTCTTTTGCGGCTGCTATCACAGGTAAACTGGTGATATGGGCTGTTAGCACCAGCTTGTGAATGTGGCCTTGAATTTATTGCCACTTTGGCTGTGATAAAGTGCTAATGACTCAGCGATAAGTCCTTGAGAATAAGGCCCCCAATATGGTGATGTGGGCTTTGAAGCCTTTTGCAAAAATAGCTGAGATTATGTCAGTACAGAAATGGAAGTAATGAGGCTGTGAAATACTGCAAGACGTATATCTCGGCTACCAGTTTTTTATACAACAAGATGTAATAGAGTCCTTCATGCTGTATGCAAAGATCTATGCAACGGCACTGAATATATGGCCTCATAATGGCAGGATGCCAATGACTGATATCGCACATATTCCATGCATTAAGGGAAGATTTGCAAAAGATAACTCCTAAAGCGCATGTGAAATGGGCGGGGCCCTGGAAGAAACCCTGTCCACTCAGGACTGGGAAAAAGTGCATGTAAGAGTGCAGACGGTGTGATCCAACAAGCAATTTAAACTGATGTAATATTATTATATGCATCAGGAATATCTCTCACAAAAGACATTACATAACACCTACACCACCCCGTCAGACTGGTGTGCCTACTGTGGAATTCCTGCAGCAGACTTTGTGCATGTGGTGTGGCAGTGCCCATTGATAATGGACTTTTGGAGAGAAGTGATAGAGAACATAAACAGGTCGCTGGATGGGAGATACCGCATATGCCCCAGGCAGTATTGTTGGGTCCGATTCCAGCACCAGCAAAAAAGAAACTTAGTCAAAAATGTATTGTACTGGGTCTACTGCTCGCGAAGCAGCGGCACATTGCTATAAAGTGGCTGGGTGCGTTGCCCCCCAGATAAACAGACTGGCTCCGTGATACGTCAGAATGGGCAGTGGCAGAATAAGTCTGAATGAAACGTGCGGTGGGCTGAGAAATTAGAAGACGATTCTGCAAGGGCGCTGATGCTGACTTATTTGTGTGAACCTGCATACAAAAGTGTGGAAGCTGGGGGAGTAAAGGAGGCAGGAATGACCAGAACCGAGATGGGGAGTAAACATTCTAGATGCCCAGTAAGGCACAGGACTTGACCAGTGCAGAGGGAGGGAGGATGCACAGTGGAAACAGGCTAAGATCACAGCAGGCGGGTGGGCAGGCTAAAGGGGCTATTGTAGACCTAGGGGTGGGAGCTGGATCATTAACTTCTATATATGATGATCGTGCACAATTGAGATGCGTGTGCAGAAGAACATGAGCAGCAGAGGGGGTGAAAGGAGTTGGGGAATTGTTATTAAATCAATATATTACTGCAAAATATGTGTAAGCACTGTGACACTGGAGTCACGGTGCAATGTTTAAATCTGTCAAATATCAATAAAGTGCTGTAAAAAATAAAATAACCTGGTCCCTGAATCCAACCTGTGCTCCATCGCGGTCAGTCTGTAACTTTCCCCTGGTCTAGGATGACCACATGACCACGAGTGGTGCTTTGTACCTTCAGGTGCTATATTTACCTAAATCTTTGAAATTGCAAATCTTGGGATCTACTGATGGGAATTTTGTCATTTTGGAGATGAAATAATGTATTAAAATGTACTAAATGTTTCTAAATTGGTTTGGGATTTTTCTAGTGTTGTATTTTCACTTTATTACTGTTTGTGTGCTGCATAAATACTTTACTCATTGTCTTTTTGTTAAGCCTGACTGCTTTGTCCCAAGCTACTAGAGGGTTAAGCACGAGTTAATTTAGTGACTTTTTGTAGTTCACCTTGGCAAGGACTCTGGCTGTTGCATGAGAAGGGGGCAAACATCCCTCAACCAACAACCCAATTTCTCACAAGACTAATTTAAAGCTTCAGTTTTATCAAACAATGTACAGGTTATATTAGACACTCACCAAACAACAACAGATGGGAGTGCTCGGTAATTACCACTGTCCACAATGTCTTACTGGAAAGAGCAGATTTGATTCACGTTTGCCAGCTGTCATACTTTGGAAGCTTTTGGAGCTTCAGTTTTCCCTAAATATGTTGAAATAACTAAAATGTATGTTGAAAAATGTATATTGATTTGCAAACTCAATTTTGACCTCGTGACATTTGGGGCTGTTTTGCTATGGACTTTTTTTTAAACCTAATTGATTCTTGTAAGAGTTTGGAAGGGCCACACCACTCAGTGAGAGACTAATGGCTTCAAGAATGTTTACTTTTCTTTTACCTATGACGCATGCAGTAATCCTAGATCAGATAAGACAAGGAGAAAAAAGAAATGGAGTGTTTTCTGGGGGGATTTTAAAGTTTGAAAGTAATTGTTGATAGAAAAGGGACATTTCAACCACAGAAAGAAGCAATAAAAAGGAGAGGAATCACAAATCACAATAGCGGTCGCACTGACAAATCTTAAAATGAAAGCAGCTGGCCGTAGTTTACCCCACTACTACAAGTGATCCAAGCAAAACTAACACCGGCCATTACTTACGGAAGCGAATGCCTCCGAGGGAGGGACACGCAGATATTGGACAGCACAACAGCCAGGGCAATGCGAATGACATTCAACCTGCCTAATTATACCTCGCAGGCACAAATAAGGCTTGAATTTGGCCTGAGGATTCAAAGAGTAGAAAGAATGGGTGCCTACTCCAAAAGTTGGCATAAAATACAGGGAGCCGAAGTCTCAAGCTTGAATCACCATCTCTGGAAGGAGTTGGAAAGAAAAAATAAGTGTGCAGCTGCAAACTATATAAAGCACTCAATAGACTACTTGGAACTATAAGACGCCTGGAAGAGCATTGGATCTCATAATACCTTCAAACAACTAGTAAATAAATCTGTAAGGAGAATTTCGCTAGCAGAGGACAAAGCAACACTAGCCAACAAGGCTCACCGCTGGACCGTCATCCAAAATTATACTAGCAGCTCCTGTCAAAGCTACCTAGGAGTCGGTTACACACGGCTCACAAAGGAGAAGTTTATATGACTACGGCTGGGCATTCTTCCATCACAATACCACCTTTCACCGTGGAAAAGTCTCCACACAATAGCAAATTGCCAGTTATGCGGGGACCCAAAAGAGGATATCCTTTCCACTTAATATGCATCTGCAAAGGACTGGAAAAGAAGCGCAGATATTATTTAAAACCAACCCTAAAGAAACTGGGAATAAGAACATGCCGGCAGGCGGTCATCGCATACTTTGAGGGGAAAAACAATCAATTAGCAAGTCATCTTGTTACATTTCTGGAAAAAGCGGGACAAAAAAAGCAGAACGCCAGAAGGGAGCGATTGGAAGAAGCAAACCCATTCGGCATTTGAATCCTATTGCCCCACTTGGTAACAACAAGGATCAACCACCTCAACGTTAAAACCCTGTAAAAAATGGTATGTGTCATTAAATAATACAAGCTGCGCGCCCAGACACCCTGGCAGTGCCCATTTTAATTCACAAAAATATCAAAGTCTTCCTTTTTTAAGCACGTCTTTGTATTACCGTCACTATGGACCGGTTACAACGTTACAAACCTGCAGAAGTTGTTTGCAACCAGTAATAAGACTCCCTCGAAGATCTATCTCTTGACTGTCACACCCACCTGACGGTGTTGCTCAAGATCGCCCCAAGAACCTCCAGTCGCAAGGATTTTTATATAGACACTTTGGGCCACATAACGATTTACTTTTATCTTATTTCACGGTGCTGAGGATGCCTACATTTTTTAGAATGCACTTTTTAGTCTTATGAAATTTTGTTCAATGTTTTTAATAAAATTTTAACAAATTCATTAATAAAAAGGGTTGTACCAGATACATTTTTATTTTAAGTTCATTTACACGTATTACATGTAGCTGATTGCAATGGTTTTAATTAACTGAGCAATAAAGAATTACTTACTGAAGTATGAAAGTAAGCAGTGTTACCGTTCATTTATACATTTACTTGTACAGTTCCTTTTTTGATGTGTGTTCCTGTCTGTCTACCAGGAAGTTGTGTACTTCTGAACGTTTTGAAATACATTAAAAAATGGAAACCCTGAACATATATCTACATCAAAAATATATTTTTTAATGTTTTAGATACTAGTAACATATCCTCCCATTCAGTAAGACGGCTGCCTGCCCACACCTTCCATATTCACCATTGTGGCTTTATACACATTATTTTCTGTTCTGACCAGTGGCAGGGAAGTCCACTTTTCATGTCTCACCCCACGTACTGAGCTCTGCAACAGCGACTCCGTCAGCAGTTTGTTTCAGCATCCTGTGACCCGTCTCGCCCCCGTGCTGGGCCAATCTGAGGAAACCCGAGTGGTCCCTGAAGGTTCTCACAGGAGGAGGTACCCAGCAGCAGCCAGGGAAGAGACGATCGATCGCAGCATAATGGGGCAGTGCACCAACCCCTGCGGAAGGCAGTAAGGCTGGCAAGGAGGGTCAGACCCGCGGTTCTCTGTTGGTGTGTAAGAGTTTGGAATTAGGCTGATCTGGCATGCACCGTGCAGAGGACAACAGTGCAGCTCAACATAAGAACTCATAGCCTGGGGGGAGGGGAGGGCGGGACTGATGGACTAACTGCCAGACTAACCCGCATGATCTCACAGCACAGCTCACATTAACTGCCACGACAAATGCACCGATTGCCGCACATGGCCCGGCTTGGTTTCCTTGCAGCCTTGGCACTGGGACCGCTTGAAACCACTGGAGTAGGTGGAGGATAGCAGCAGAGGGTGATTTTAGTGGAGTAACCCAACATTGCAAACAGGACTAAGGGGCAATGTTATGCAAGTAGGAACTGTGATGCTAAACCTTAGCATCAAAACACTAAGGTACATGCTAGCAAAGGAATAGGAACTTGTGTGGGACTTTGTTGGGGACCTTGGGTCTTGCCCACACAATTTTAGCCATTCTTGCTGATCTTGGACAATAGCATGCTCGTACCCCACTCACATCTTTGGAGTGCCTTGGTGGGGCCTGTAACAGAGGGGGTGAGACATTGCATGGAAAGTTTAAGGTCGTACCACCGATTGGGAATTAGTCCTAAAACAGGAATGCAGCAAATGACACCAACCCAACAGGCAATGGAAAATAGTAAAACTAGTGGGCGTGGTAATGCACCTTCCCTCAGTTATTCGTCAACCCTTACTACCACGGCAACCATTTCACCGAAAGTGAAACAATATTCAGCACTCAGCCCTTTAGATATATAATTGACCAACACTTAAGAATGGGGCAAGGGACAGCAAACAAGAAGACCAGCCCTTCTGATGGTAATTGGGACAGTTCACCACATTGCCACTACACTGCCAGACGTGACTAACGGACCAACGGAGAGCAAGCCTCCCCTGAGCCATAAAACTAGTGGCTAGATCCCAGCTAGATCCCCTCAATAATCAGAAAGCAACAACCACAGCAACTACTTTTCAATAAGGCAAACAACACACACACAATGGGATCAGGTAGGGTGAGACAACAAACAGCAATAAAATCCCCAAAAAAAGGTCATAAGTGTGGGAAAAAAGACCAAAAACATGAGGCAAGTGGCGGAGGACAGCACCTTAGCTCCACTACCCCAATCAAATCCACTGGCATCTTAAAAGATGATTGACAGAGACTGCCAACCAAAAATATACACAAAAATTACCTTAGTAAAAGATGCAGAGGTGGCGTTATATTCAATCAACGCAGACACCGATGGCGTGCCTTCACTGCTGCAGCCAGGGATAATTCAACAACAGCAGCCCAATGGTAACCAACGGACCAATATCAAGGAGAACAACGCAAACCATAGATGGGGTCTGAAACAGCCCCTGATAATGATTATACCATAGGCCAACCATTTCAAGACAGCAGCCATGAGAACAATGCAAAATTTCAGGAGCTTGACACAATTACCTCCAATGCAAGGGATAATACAGAGGGGGAGGGGGCAACTGCGCCTATGAACCCAACCCCTTTCCAGCATCAGGAAAAAGGCTCAAGAGCGATGGCAGCAAAGACAGCATCGTTGGAGCCCAGGGCTCCCAGGGGCTGGAGAATACAATAAGGGCGTGTACTTAAAGGAAGAGCTTTTCACGGCCACCTCTAAACATTCCTTGAGCACTATTATTTGATCCAGAAGGCCCACAAGTGAATTAAGGCCACAAAACCTTGAACCAGAAATAGCCCATACACCAGAGCAAGAGCCCGAAACCAGGCTGGCTCACCCAACAATACCTGCAACACTATTAATACTAACACCACCTCGAGAGAAAAATGCTCTCAATAAGAAGGAGGTAACTACCTCGAGAATACTACTGAGGAATTCAGCTGACTCCAACCACCAAGTAGAACTGGCGGCTGTGTGCAGCAAAAATACAAAATCTAACCTGGGAGCAACACAGACTCGATCCTCATCTCCAGGCAATGGCTCTCACAGTAATTCGCCCACTAAAAATATATCACTGAAATTACCTTGCACTCAGGATTCCAATCAAGACAATTTAAACGTATCTTATCTAATGACACAAGAATGGGAAGAGCTGGTAGCCTCTTACACTCCCCAACCATCAGAAGTATGCAGGGAAAAAATAATACGGACGCCAAAAATTAGCACCAAACAGGATAGCACAATCTAAACTGACAACATATGGATTTTATTATTAAACACAATACAAATGTTAGTTAATGTGCTACAATATCAATCCGACAAAATGGATTTACAATAATCAGTCTTAAGCTCATTGTCAATATATGTCTCCAACATTGACACCAAACTGTCTGACTCAACAACTTGATTAGGCGGGCTCAAAATGAGACTGAGCTTACGCAGGCAAGCTGCACCTGCATAGTAATTGTAGACAAACTATCAACGCTACCAGCAACAATGGGGGCCCTCCTGGACGACTTAAGGAAAGCAACCAATTCTATACCGGCACCACCACCATTTGAATACCAAAGGGTGTTAGTCCAACCCTCAGATAAAGTGAGCCGGAAAAATAACAAGGGAAGCCCTGACAGAAATCCAGGCGAAGAAGACGGAGCAAACCCCATAATGAATGAAGCCCCGACCAATTTAGATACCTAAAAATATGAAGAGCCACCGAATCTCCATTCTCTGAGGATGGCGACCACGGGTAGAGCAACCTCAGCAACTCAGGGTAACACCAGGATTACTGACCCCCCCAGACTCTAAACAACATGGACTGCAAAATTGGAAGGGATGGAAAAAGAAGACCGACATAGCTACATATTTTAACAGCTGCCTAACAGCTCAATCGGTAGCAGATCAACCACTGGGGGCATTAAAGGCTAAGTCAATTAACGCTGACCAAGATGTGGACCTTATCCCAATGCTCCCAGACGAAGGAGAAGAACATAGGGGGAACCATCCCCACAAGAAACTAAAAGGGCTAATATAAGAGCACCAGATGAAACCTGGGGGAAGGAATCAATTATCCAGCAAGATCTAGGACCAGCTACCGGGCGAGATCAAGCCGCAGCACTCTCCAGTCTAGCGCTTCCCCAATCTGAGAAAGCAGAAAACAGGGTGGGAGAATCCCCTCCAGCAACAAAATGCACAAATACAAGACCATAAAAAGAAACTCTGGGATGGAACCAATCCCATCCAGCAGGATCAAGGACCAGTTACTGGGAAAGATCGAGATTTAGTAGATTTAAACTCAGAGTCTCCTCAACAACCTAGAGAAAGGGTGCAACAAGCAATAACCTACAGGGGGTCGCAGATACAACTTGATACGTGCACCTCCTTGTTCTATCCAGAATATAAGTCCAGAGGAAGAGGGGACATCTTAAATAGAAGGAATATCCTTTGACTTTTAACAGCAATCAGAAGCTTGGAGGATCTAAGGTCAAGTGATTTGGAATCAATTGAATTTTAGGAACCAAATAATTGCTTGGGAAATTAGGCAACCAAAGCAGTCTGGGCTTCAACAGAGATAGCTAAAAGGATACTAAGTGAATAAGAAAAGTTAAACTCCGAGCTAATCAAATTAATACCACACTACCAACCAAAATACCAAGAACCCCTGTTGGCCAGACCCAATGATCTCTCTGATCTAGACATGAAAGCTTTAAGCAGAATATATTCTCTGTGTAAAGAGGAGCACACAGTACTACCCCAACCTGTTCAGAGGAAATCACACGAACAGGTTCAGGAGCAAAAGCAGCAGCACATACTGCACCTCAAGACAGGGGCTGGCTAGGCAGGACAATAAACAACCGAAGCAAAGACCTCTGACAATCTAAGAAGACTTCAGCAAAAAAACGATTTTGAGGCTTTGCTCCTGGAATAAAAATGTGCAGGGGAATAAGATAGTAGATACCAACTTACTTCAATATTTCAACACATTTGATTTTATTATTTTACAAGAAACCTGGCTGGACCAGCCAACTCATTTACATGGTTTCAAGTTACATCATTTACCAGCAGTCAAAACAGCAAAATCTGGTCATTCCAATGTAGGACTAGCAACTTATACCTCCATTAAGAACATACACACAGTTAAAGAGCTACCAATTAAGTTAGCATTGCCTAATGAAACACAAGCTCTAAAACTGATTTACGGTAAGGGGCTCGGGCTGGCATTGGGGGTGCCTGCCCCTCAGGGGGTGACCTGTTCACTCCGTGCACCAGCTTGTAGCAGACTGAGCTCTCCTCCATCACTGCAGGGCCAGCCTGCACCCCTGCCCCTGCCTAGGTCTAGTTCTTCAGTGATTGGTGCACAATGGCCCGAAACAGCATGTAATCGTGGAGCGACAGCCAGTCCGACCTGTACAGCAGCAACTAAGAGGAGGAGGAGGAGGAGGAAGAGAAAGAGAGGATCTTTGAGGAGAATGATGACGATCTGGAAGAAATTATGGATCCGAGGGCCCTGCCCACATTGCACTTTGCTTGCAGTGTCCACGAATCCGTCTTCTAGGTAGAGGATCAAAGGGAAAGATTTGAGGCACTTTTCACCATGTATGACACCCACGTCACATTCCAGTTGTTTAAAAGCTTTTGGAGAGTACGGATAAACTTCAGCAATCCCGAAGCAGCAGCCAGAGCACAGATAGAGCTGCACGAGTCGGACTTCAATGGCAAGAAACTGAAGCTGTACTTTGCACAAATGCAGGTGTTAATGTTAATGTTAAGTGACAATCGTATAGCGCATAATCACCAATGGTCTCTTAGCACTTATGAGAGAATTTCAAAACCCTACCAGCAGTTAACTATCAGGGTGCCTACTCGGTCAGCGCACATCTTGTCCCCAAGCTTGTGTGAACAGCAAAGTCTGTCGTTTTTTCCTGAATGGAAGGAGAGAGGCTTCCCTACGCAGACTTTCTGGCAACTTGTTCCACAGTTGGGGGATCAGAACTGAGAAAACTCGTCCGGCCATGGTGGCTTTGTCAAACCATGGGCAGGATAACAGGCCTGCCTCAGAAGAGCAGAGGTCACATCCCGGCACGTATCTCCTTAGGCGGTCCTTGATATATTCCGGTGCCCGCCAAAGAGAGCTTTGTGTGCAATGCATAGGCCCTTAAACCTGGCCCTCTCCTTAATTGGGAGTCAGTGCAGCTGCTGCAGAAGTTGTGTGGCATGTGAACGTCTTGGGAGCTTAAAAATGATTCTCGCTGCGTCATTCATTACTACTTGCATCTTACCTAACAGCTTGTCTGGTAGCCCAATATATAATGCATTGCCATAGTTCAATTGTGACACAATCAATGCCGTCACCACAGTGCGCAGAGTTGAAAGTGAAAGGAGGGGTACCAGTTTCCTGAGTAGCTTCAGAAGGCCCATACAGGTCCCTACCACAGTGGTCACTTGGTTTGACAGTGTAAGCTTAGCATCTAATTTAATGCCTACGCTCTTCACGACAGAAACCGGTGTGGGTGTAGTACTCTGCTCATGTGGCCAAAAGAGAGTAGACATGAGGTTGCCTCCCAAGGTGATGGCTAGTACCTCTGTTTTGTCAGAGTTTAGTTTAAGGGAGTTGGCGGTCATCCAGTTCACTGTATACCTAAGGATGTTCTGTACACAAGATTGCGCTTGAAGGGAACTGTTCATCCAAAGGATCAATTGAGTGTCATCCGCGTAATTGAACACTTGACAGTCCATATATGCCAAGGCTGCCACCAGTGGCTGGAGGTAGATGTGATCGAATTTTATCTGATGCAATAATCATAGCAACATTTTGGGGAATAACATGCACATTTTGGTGCTTACTGTCCCCAAATCTGCATATCCTGGTGAACACCAGGCCTTTTCCGCTTGTGAAATTCTGGCAGGTTTGACATGCCTAAATTTACTGAATGATGATTACCGGATGCATAATACATTGAACCACATTTAAATTGTGATACATGTGCAAACAAGTGCTTGCGAATGGATCACAATTTAAGGGCCACTCATATTGAGGGCCTTGGTCTTTTAAAAATGGACCCTTTCCTGGTCACAGTATACTCAGCTTTCTCCGCTGTGACTTCTTGTTAGCACCTGAATATCCTATCGGGGGATTAGCCATGCTTTATAAATCCTGATTGATTGACTGATTGATTGATGGATGGATTGCAAGGCATTGAAATCTTTACGCCTGGCTGTAAATCCTGTCCAAGGGATTTATAAACAATCCCTACGGTTGAAGTCCATGCACTGCTGCATGAGCTAACCTAGTTGTTGTTTTAGCACTGTGTCCTCTCACTTTCCTCTACAGGCTTTGCGGCAGGGGATATACTGTTGTGGTGGGATGGTATCCCTCAACTTTCTTCCTAACAACACTGAGGCAAGTTCAAATTTAAAAATACAGTGAAGAATATTTTTAGAAGTGCATAAGAAATTGCGAATTGTCCATTCGAAGTCTGCCTGTTGCTCAATACCAATTTACATTGCTTTCTTCAATCTTAGAATATAGCACTCTATCTCCCCATCTGCTTTTCAAAGGAAAGTGAGACTTAAAACAAGATATTCTCTGTTATTATATACAAGAGTAGTTCTGCGGTCATGAGAGTTGAATATCTAATTGTATCAACCTTTAAACATTGATAGGCTCCATTAACTCTGGCAAACACTGAGCAGTCCCAATAATGCATTTTATTGAGAATTGTTATATAATAGCACTATGTCATGCGTGTTATACAGACCTTACATTAATGTGTGATTTATTTGGAAAAATTGCCTTTGAAAGTATTGTACAATGAAGGCAGAAAGAAAACACCTTGAGCTCAATGTAAGTTAAAAAGTAACTCTTGGTAAAGTGATGCACAATGGAACAATTGCCAAAATAAAGGTTTTTTTCATCATCGTTTTTTTTTAGCCATCGGGGCGTTAATCTATCTTTGATTGCCTCACAGTTTTCCACTATTTGTGAAGTAAAAGGTATTGTTTAGGAAGCAGTAGTCATTACCTCTCATCACACATCATTCTTCAAAAATAACAGGCCGGAAGGAAAGATGCCGCTCATTTTTTGTTTATGATAAAAAAGAAATCCCCCCCTATCAACGTTCTTGTTCTGCCCTCAATCGCCTCTCTTCTCTCTACACATAATAATTACTTGACTCCATACCTTGTCAAACAATTAAAGCACAGTCAGAACATCAGCTCGACTGCTTGTGGTATCTTCCTGTTGTGTTTATAATGTTCCCTTTTTACTTGGTTCCTAGCTGCCCAGTCAGTGAGTGTTCTGTTTGGAATGTTGGTGTGATGGGCATGAGTAGAATGGTTGGGTTCCTGGTGTGAGTGTTGACAGTTGAAGATGGGCTGAGCGCAGGTAGGCTGCTCCTGGTAGGGCTGCTACCACTGATGTTATAGACCTAATAAATAACTTACAAATACACTACTCGGCTACATCTACTTCATCACCTCTATGCATGGAACTTCACCACTACATTTTGGTGACGATCTGGAGACTAACTCACACTCCACAAGTCATCTTAAGGAAGTTAATGATGACATGCCAAGGAAGTCTTCATGTTTATGGATGAAAAATTACTACTCGTACATTTTCATGCATATGGGGAGAATTCCACCACCATGGAAGAGATCTCCCATTGGGTAGGTATAGGGAAAATTGTTAAGGTTTATTCATTCTTTTTTTTTTAAATACTTAAAATAGTTTTATATAAAATATGAATTTACAATGATTGCATATGCTTATTTTAAACATATACAATAGGTTACAATAAAATGCTACAGCACATTAACTTAAACATGTAATAAAAAAACTGTTGAAATATAGTTATTTAATGTTTAACTATAACAGCCCTGTAACCTTTGGTTTTTTTCAAGTTACTATATATGTTTGTGTGTGTGTGTGTGTGTGTGCGGGTACCCTTTTGTGAGTGGGTGTTTGTATTTGTGTGCATCACCTTAAACCAGAGGCGGCTCCTCCACAATGGCGGGGGAGCATTGCCCCACTGTCAGGCTCAGAGACAGTAAATGAAAAATAAAATGATATTCTGGCATCCTTTTGCTTTTCATTTGAAGCCAGCTTTTGTGCAGGGAGGGCGGAGCATGGGAGGAGGAGTGCTCTCTGCACTGCCTAAGTGTGCATATGTGTTTGGCCGGCCATCTCAGGCTGATCAAAACATGCATGAGCACTTAGCTTTCTCCAGCCAGACTGCATTGTTCAGCCAAGCAGGACAAACCCCCACATATTGCCTGGTTTGAGCACAGCGTCTTTTTAGCCTGCTCAGACCAATACCCGCTCTGCTCTCCTAGCAGGAGAGCAGTGCGGAATTGGATGGGAGTACTTGTCCAGGTGGGCTCAGTGTCTGCAGGGATGAGGAAGAGAAGAGAGAAAGTGGGAGGCGGCCGGCAAAATACTCTTACACCCCCCGTTGCGCCCCCTCTTGCGTTGCCTACACCTGACCTACCGCTGTTTGTTTATGGCGGCCGCAACTGCCTTAAACTCCACATTTCTCTTACCTAACGCCTTCCCATGTAGGTGTAAATATTCCCCATTTTACACCTCCTTCCCCTGCCCCTCCTACAGTTACTACTAAAACCTAGAACTTCATGTGCAGAGATCTCCAACCAGAAAAGATAGGAGTGGTGGAGGTCTTTGCATGTAGGTTATAGAATAGCATTTTGTGCTAGTGAGTAGTCCTACTGTAGTAATACTTGACATACTAGACAATATAGTTACTTCCTTAATAAGATCCCAGAACTGAAATATAAGGTGCAGTAATCTTTCAAGGTACAGCAGCAGATATTTCACTTCTTACCATACATAATTGCCCAATCATTTTCTACCACTGCTGTTAAAGATCCTTGGGGCAGTAACACAGAAAAATTTGTGCCTGAAATATTTGATTTTGTGGGCAGGTTTGGACGCATCACATACATAGATTTGTGTCTATGATATTTGAATTTGTCTGCTTTTACCATCATAAGATTCAAATACAACGGGCATACATCTGTCTACAAAATACTGCTAATACCGCTTAAATATTCAAATCCCACCAACACAAAACTGGTTTGGTGATATGTCCCCATGCCTTGTGCGTCAACTCTTGAATGAAATTCTCTTATTTCAGATCTGTAGAATAACAGTGTCATGTAGACTGATACACTACTATTAAATTAAGTGAAAGCTAAGACCTAATTCTGAGTTTGTTTGAAAGGGAATCCCGTCACGAGCGTGATGAATATTACGTCCGCAGACGGGACACCTCTCATGCTTGTGATGGAGCAACACATACGCTAAACTCTAAATCAGGCCTTACATTAGCACCTGTTTTTACATTAATGGGAAAATTGTGCTCAGCGAAGTATCACCAGGTTCAACCTGGTGGAACTATCCAATGCAAATCCTAGTGCAAATGGAAGTAGCATGCACAAAGCTGAATCAATTTCCATTTGTGATCCTTATTTCCCATTTATTTACAGATGGGTATCAATTGGCTGCAAATACCACCCACCTTGCGCTGGGGTAATTGCAAACATTTATAAATAGGCCCGTTAAATTTAAAAAACTCCATTAAAACGGACACTATCATAGTAACTTTCTAAGTTGTTTAAAACACATATTTTAAGTAACTTTATGTGTCAGTTTCAAATCATCTGTGGGTAGTAAAGCATAGTAGAATACAGATAGATTCTTTATTCCCTCTAATGACCTCCAGAAGTGTAATAAATAAATATTGACCAGAAATGTCTGCTATCCACTAAACCCTTATCTTGACAAGGGTTCCCTATAGGGGTCAATCAGTACTAGCTGTTTAAACTCAACAATAGAAATTGATTCACTATTGGAGTGCACAAATTGTTTCTATAAATCTTGCAAATTTATTTTGCTTTAATTGATTATACTGTTGCTACACCATTAGCGTATATATCTCACTGTTAATGTTATGTTATGTTAATGTTATGATTTCAATTTTATACATGTCTACATTAAGCAAAAATCACAAACAACACCTATATAATTCAAATTATAACATTAATTGATAAACTCCTCATATATACAAGTTCTCATCTTGCATGCCTTGTCTGCTTGATCAATATGAGTGTCTCTCCAAATTTTCAAAGCAAGTTCACCCAAATGGTAGTTTCCCAAAAACTTTGTATCGGCCCATCTAAATAATCAATGGACTTCTATACTCCCTTATGGCACTTTGTCAATGTGACACATCAGTCACGTGATCTGCATATTGGAAAGCTCCTTTTATTTCAGAATAGTCAACATGTTTCGGCCCTCCTACTTTGGGCCACCTCAGGACATATCACAAGGACTGATGCAAAACAATAATTTTACCTTTTACAAAACAGACAAAGAATTACACACATTAAAATGCACACATCTGCACAAAGGGACTTAGCATATGTGCATGTGAACAGAATACATGAAATCCAATAAAGGTGAAATCACATAATATAAATAAGTGCGCATAGATATTGACTTTGCCACCTGGTGCTTTTTACAACGTATAATTTATCTCATGCAATCAGTATGATGAGGCCACTGAACAGTCTGCATCTGCATTCACCATGCCACTCAGAGAGGATGAAATGAGTTAATCGTTTTATTTCTAGGACACTACCATTTGGGTGGACTTGCTTTGATAATTTGGAGAGACATTCATAGTTAACAAGCACACAGGGAATATGAAGACTTTATCAATGTATGTTGTTATTTAATATTTATATGTGTTGTTTGCAGTTTTTGTTTAATGTTGAATTATACGCCATCCCCACACCCCCTTATGTGTGATATTTGCTTATCCACTAAAGACACTGGAATTTTAGGGTAACATGTTCAGTGAAAGTAAGCTGAAGAACTTATAATGTTAATTGCTCATTCCGCCCTTGTAATTCTGCTCAGTAGCCTGTGTGTTGCAGTTTGTGTTCACACTACCAGCAGTCACTGTGACATCCCAACTCAACTGCAACAAACTATTACAGTAGAGTAATGATGCTCTTTTGTGGTATTTATAATTGAAACCTTGCTCTGAAGCCGATAAAAACCATGTTGCAGTGCTCTTCAACTTCTGTTGTACGAAATTTTCCAAACACAATTTGCTCAAATCCTTATAGAGAAGGTTTTTTAGACCAGTCTGAAAAGCAGAAACTCAATTGTGGAACAATTACTGTCAACACATTTTTTAGTATAAATCGATGTATGTTTGGCATTACAAACCGTAATCCAGCAAACTGATTTACATTATGTTTGCTAGTTTTGTCCTGAAACCTAGCACGCACCAATTCTGCTTTAAAGCTAGCCCAATCATTACGTTTGGAAAAGCAGAAAAACATATAATAAGTATATGCTGTTATGTAAGTAGAACAAAACTTTGTGCCATATCTCTCGTGGTGCAAATGGTGTTTGCTCGATTCCCTGTTAAACAAGGAGTAAAATAGCGCAAATAGATTTTAGTGTTATTTGGGGGCATATTATCAAGGAAACGCGATAAATATCGCATTTCCCACTTTGCGCGATTCAGTTTAATGCCGCATATCGCTGGATTTAATTGCCGAGATATCGCATTATTATCAAGGCATATCTCCACGGCGATTAAATCCAGTGATAGCGGCTTGAAACAGGATCGTGCAAAGCGGGAAACGCGATATTTATCACCTTCCCTTGATAATATGCCCCGTTGCCTCAGCCGAACAAATCACCTGCCATTAAAAGTATGGCTAGGTCAGTTTCTAACCAGGAATTACAAACCTGCGATAACCGCGGTTAGCGTAGTTTATTTTATTGCATCACAGGTTTGCTTGGGGCTTGATAATCTTGTTCTGCCATGTCAGTGCGGATTTCAAGGGAGAAATGAAATGGAACGCCTGCTTTGCATGTCATTAGCGATATTCATCGCTGATATGCCAAGTGGCGTTTAAAGGGCTAAAACAAGGAATCACGTGTTAGCGTGCCCTGGTTGATACTGCAATAGAATTAACGCCGCTTTTCGTCCGAAAACGGCCGCTAAAGCGGCGATAATTCTCATGGTAATATGCCCCTTGGTTTTTTTACGTCAGTGACAGCTTTCTGTAATACAGCCGCATTTGTTAAATTCATATGGGGCTCATTTATGAGCCCTTGCGTCACTTTTACGCCGCAGGTGCCTCACTTTTTGTGACGCACCAACGGAGTAAAAAATGTGCCTTGTTGCACCATATCTACAAAGTGACGCTTCTAGGTAGATGCGTCACTTTGTAAACCCCTGCACCACATTATACCAGCCCCAGGTATAATGTATGCAAGGGGGGGCGTTTTGACGCAAGAAAGCGTCATAGAAGTGACGCAGTGAAATCACTGCGCCATTTCTTGGACGCTAATGCGTCAAAATGTTACGCCTGCCATGACTGACGCAGGCACTAACAACATGGGACTTGCCCAAGTGAAAGTACACATTGCTGGAGTTGCATCACTTTTGTGACACACTCCAGCAATGCGTCACTTTTGCGCCTACAGATACGTCAGAAATACTGACGTATCTGTAACTCCTTGCGACATGATGCGTCATATTGTAAATAAGACACATCGTTGGTGTCGCAGGGAGAGCGCAGTGAAAAGTGACGCATCGCTGTTTTCACGCAGCAATGCGTCACTTTTCATAAATGAGGCCCATATGTGTCCAGAACAACGGCAATCCATGGCGAAAACAAGGAAAAAAATGTGCAGCTCACACAATAACACATGTTTCTGAGCAGGCTCCTGTCTGTCCAACATCATGCATGTATCCTGGACTTCACTGTCAGACGATAGCTGCAGGTAGAAGCCAGGATTACTGGTTTTGCGATGAATGCTCGAAGTACAGGTCTTGTACTGAACTTTACAGCTGTCAAAAGAACAGCGTTAAAGATTGATGCGAAATGAATTTCATTTCTTTACAGCAAGCTATTCTTTAAGATTGGAAGCGACTTTCGTTACAGGGTGGGTCTTTGAGGGGCAATTCTTTTACACGGTCTAGAAGAAATTGTCTGGAAGGTAATACTGTGTTTGAACAATTGCAAAGGTGAAAGAAATACTTCAGATTTCAATTCAGAGTAAAGAAGGTCTTGGCCTGTAATTGTTATGCAGCTGTGGCTAGTATTATATATAAAATAATAATATACCAACGAAACTTATTGCAAGAAAAAAGCTAGAACGTTTTGCCTCAGGGAAGAAATGGCGATGTTGCAGGAATGGACTGCACTCACCACGAAAGACTAGGAGGGCTACTCAGCCTTGTTTCATCCAAAACCCACAGCGGTGGGCTAGGGGTGAATGTCGGTTTGTTCTGCATGTGGCCACACAGAGGTTCTTTCCTTTACACAGTAAGTTCGGTATGTCTAATTAAGGACAAATAGGGTCCCCTTGCTGATTAGAGAGAAATGCAGGGGTGTGCACCCACGTGGGCATGCAGTGCTGGGTAATAGCACTCGTTCGAACGCCTGCGTTTCCTATGCATGCCGTTAAAACGCAAGTCGTTACAATGACACGTTGTTACATCGCATGTAATTACAACGCAAGTCGTTACAATGACTTGTTGTAGGGGGGCGCTGGAGTTTGGAATACTATAATTTACTATTCAAACTCCAGTGTGTGCAATAGTAGGGAAGGTGTTGGATTGAAAATTCAACAAATCCAACCCCTTCTGCTCCCTACAGCAAGTCGGTATTGCTCTTATCAGCCTTTTGTAGCCCTTTCTGCTGTGCGATAATTTCCTGGCCACCTTAAATTATACATTTTCCATACTTGCCGGCAGGGCGTATTGCCGGTGGCGCTCATTTGGGAAGTGGCCCTCACACTTTCCCAGCCGTTGTGGGGGTTCTGATTGTTCAGTCTGGTAACTTTTCACCCCCTTTGCTTCTTTCACTCAGAGGGGGGGTGGCCTTGCTCAGGTGTTTCTTTTAGGAATTGGACGCTCGGCGTCACGAACACGAACGTGTGGCTTGGCCCCCCTGGCCTGTGTCGGAACAGCCTCTTGTGTATACAGGAGTATCCTTGGATTCTCAGGGAGCCCCTCCCAATGTGAGCTGTTGGCCTGATGTGTGTTGTCTCCACTTCCTGGAGGCATATTGTACCAGTCTAAGCAATCTCTTAAGTGGGTGGTTTTAAGTCAACTTCAGGCAAGCTATCTGTGAGGTAGCATGGACTAAGCAGTCTACACGGGAGAGGTGTGGTGCCGCGGCCAGGGTGACTGACTCCGGAATCTGGGGATCTTGGTTCGATCCCCGGGACCGGGGGCAGATTAACCCAGCACCATGTGACTCTGGGCAATAGCTTGCTTAATCTCCCCGAAGGCGCCTAGAGACCCTAATGTGTGATGGTTGGTGTCCAGGTGAAAATCAAGTGAGCATGTGGAGCCTGCTGTTTTGTCATTTAGATCCTGTTATATCTAATGGATTTACACCTCACTAGTTAATTATCATCATACTTTCGTATTTTCCCTACAATAATCACCTGTATTCGTTGAGTATAGAAGCACAAGCGTTTAAACTAAAGCACAGTGTACGCCAGCCTCACCCTGAAGCAGTGGTGTCTGGGCCTCGGCCTGCGATAATGTCTGGTTACAGGAATCCGCCGCATCACTTGGTCATTCACCTGGGGGGCAACGACATCACCAACATGGGAAGGTCCGCGCTGGTGCATAATATGAAGGCGGATCTGGTTGAGGTTTGCAGAATGGTGGGGAGCTGTGAGGTCTGGTGGTCCGAATTGCTCCCACGTAGAGTCTGGCGAGGCGCTAGGTCAGGCGAAGCCATAGAAAGGTCTAGGAGGAGGGTAAACCGCGACATGCGCAAATTCACTTCGCAGAGAGGCATTGGTTTCATCCGCCATGAGATGATTCAGGATAAGGTAAAGGGTTACTTTGAGTTAGATGGCGTGCATCTCAATCCAGTGGGCTTGGACCTGTTACTACTAGATTTGTATGATGCCTTGCAGGAGAGACGCTGCAGGTAGGAAGGAGCATAGTGGAGGGGGGGCCCGGGCGGCGGCGGTGGCCGCCGGTCGGGCTGTGGCGGAGTTACAGGGTGATCCGGAAGCAGAGAGGTGCAGCGGTGTACCTCAGCATGCACATAGGGGTGCCAGAGCCTTACACCTGGACTTCATGGGAGGTCCGGGTACACGTGTCGGCACCTCAGTAGTCCTTCGGGCGGTTGTGGGCCTGTACAACCGGGGGTTGCCTAGTTGCGCTCCGCCCCTCGGGGCTGGAGTCTAGTTAATTAACATATGGGGCAGCACACAGGTGGTTACACGCTGTGCTGCCCGGCTCATCAGGCGGGCAGGTGGCGAGAAGGCGGCCTGCCCTTGGATCGCCCATAAGATAACCCATCTTGATTACATATGTTGTATGTAATAAATCCTGCAGCATTTTCTTTCCAACCAAACACTGTGTCCTGTGTATTATTCCATGTTTGTAGGGTATCCATGTGTGGGGTGGGGGGTCCTGTTGCCATGAGGGGACTATGCAGCTGCCCGAGGCCACCCGGTGGCCATCAAGAGGGCGGCACCTTAATCGCCGGGGGGCTCACCCCCCGCCCCCCTTTCCGTGCAGGTACTGCCTCCTCCCTCGGGCAGGAGGGGTCCAGCAAGGAACGGGGCTGGCCCAGTGACGTGCTTCGGGGGGCGGCAGGCCGGGCGAGGGGTACTTAAGTCCCCCTCGCCATGTTCAGGCCTCTTTGCCGCCCCTCGCCACGGACAGACGGTCATTAAGACGCACTTCCCCTCCCTACCTCTTACCCGTGCGACAACTGCGGGTGGGACTGCTTGAACTTTATAATGTTTTCATTTTCGTTGCAGGCGGAGTTACAGGGTGATCCGGAAGCAGAGAGGTGCAGCGGTGTACCTCAGCAGGCACATAGGGGTGCCAGAGCCTAACACCTGGACTTCATGGGAGGTCCGGGTACACGTGTCGGCACTTCAGTAGTCCTTCGGGCGGTTGTGGGCCTGTACAACCGGGGGTTGCCTAGTTGCGCTCCGCCCCTCGGGGCTGGAGTCTAGTTAATTAACATATGGGGCAGCACACAGGTGGTTACACGCTGTGCTGCCCGGCTCATCAGGCGGGCAGGTGGTGAGAAGGCGGCCTGCCCTTGGATCGCCCATAAGATAACCCATCTTGATTACATATGTTGTATGTAATAAATCCTGCAGCATTTTCTTTCCAACCAAACACTGTGTCCTGTGTATTATTCCATGTTTGTAGGGTATCCATGTGTGGGGCGGGGGGTCCTGTTGCCATGAGGGGACTATGTATCCTGGACTTCACTGTCAGACGATAGCTGCAAGTAGAAGCCAGGATTACTGGTTTTGCGATGAATGCTCGAAGTACGGGTCTTGTACTGAACTTTACAGCTGTCGAAAGAACAGCGTTAAAGATTGTTGAGAAATGAATTTCATTTCTTTACAGCAAGCTATTCTTTAAGATTGGAAGCGACTTTCATTACAGGGTGGGTCTTTGAGGGTCAATTCTTTTACATTGTCTAGAAGAAATTGTCTAGAAAGTAATACTGTGTTTGAACAATTGCAAAGGTGAAAGAAATACTTCAGATTTCAATTCAGAGTAAAGAAGGTCTTGGCCTGTAATTGTTATGCAGCTGTGGCTAGTATTATATATAAAATAATAATATACCAACGAAACTTATTGTAAGAAAAAAGCTAGAACGTTTTGCCTCAGGGAAGAAATGGCGATGTTGCAGGAATGGACTGCACTCACCACGAAAGACTAGGAGGGCTACTCAGCCTTGTTTCATCCAAAACCCACAGCGGTGGGCTAGGGGTGAATGTCGGTTTGTTCTGCATGTGGCCACACAGAGGTTCTTTCCTTTACACAGTAAGTTCGGTATGTCTAATTAAGGACAAATAGGGTCCCCTTGCTGATTAGAGAGAAATGCAGGGGTGTGCACCCACGTGGGCATGCAGTGCTGGGTAATAGCACTCGTTCGAACGCCTGCGTTTCCTATGCATGCCGTTAAAACGCAAGTCGTTACAATGACACGTTGTTACATCGCATGTAATTACAATGCAAGTCGTTACAATGACTTGTTGTAGGGGGGCGCTGGAGTTTGGAATACTATAATTTACTATTCAAACTCCAGTGTGTGCAATAGTAGGGAAGGTGTTGGATTGAAAATTCAACAAATCCAACCCCTTCTGCTCCCTACAGCAAGTCATTGTAATGACTTGCGGTGTAATGGCATGCGTTGTAACAACGCGTCTTTGTAACAACTTGCGTTGTAAACTATGTTTCCCTTGCTGGGGTATACACACGCCAGTACAATGGACAAGTAAGCCCAAAAAAAGTAGCAATCTGCTGCTTAGGCACTGAGTGCCCTTCAGGGCACAGCATTCTCTTCACCATCACAAAGGGCAATACTCGGGGTCTCAGACTAACTCCACTCCCCTCCCCCTTCCCTCAGCCCGTTGGCGTGCCCTTTTCCCACTCTCCAAAGATCATGTTTGATGGTGAACAAGCACATATCATAACCGCCAGCTCTGGCAGCAGATGCTGGGCTTCAACATGCAAATCAACTTGACACTGAATCCATTATGGGGGTCTCAGTAAAGTGCATAGCCCCCCCAGACCCCTTTTAACAACACCAAGGACCTTGAGGATAGTAAATGTACATCATTCTCTGTGTGGAAGTAATTTTGTGCCTCTCACAGACCCATGACCACCACATTTGTTCTTTCTTAAAGGGAGCACACATACGGGTGAAGGAGAATCGCTCATTGTCATGGGGCATGCCTACTTCAGGGAAAGAGATACCTCCTTTAGAATGTCACTAGCTTACCCGTCGCGCGTTACTGCGATCACAGTAGAAAGGAAATTTACAGAAACTTGTTATGCTAACATTCAATTTACATTGTGTCATTTTTATTGAAACTTATTCATTTTAGTATGGAAAACATTTTAAAGTGTTGTTTTAATTCTCTTTATTTATTTGAGTGCTTGTGAATACACGTTTTGTTTTGTTTTTCCGTCTGGTGCGTACACGAATAAATCAAAAGGTTTTCCGACGCGTGAGCTGGCCACATACAGTTGTCCATGTGCGAAGCATGGATTCTCCAAATCTAGTCCACACACTTGCAGCAATTGTCCTTGTGCTTTGTTGATGGTCATTGCAAAAGCGAGTTGCACCGTAAACTGTAAACGTTCAGTATTGGAACTTGGAAAGATTATGAGGGCCCTGGGTGGCCGGGAGGCCGATATTGAGAAAAAAAATGTTTTGCCAGAAACCTTCGCGGGAGTGTACTCAACAACTTTTAACAATTTTTTTTCTTTTTTTTTAGCCAGAAACCTTTGCGGTAGTGTACTCAACAATTTCCCAAAGTTTCATGCCGATCGGATGAATGGTGTAGTAATGCATAAAGGACAAACGGACATACTTTGGTTTTTATATATATACAGATACTGATAAAACAGTAACTGCACATTCAGGATTTGAGGTCCTTTCTATATTATAGGGCTGTTTCTCTTACAGGGCAAAGTGCACAGAAGGTCATTCGCATGGGACACAGTGTTATTAATATAATATTAACTTCTTTTAGAGTTTTTTTCTCTGATGCATATTGAAGGCACTGAAAGTAAGGTTTCGTTTTTAAAAAACATACTTCACATTAAGATACAGGAGCAGTGTGATGGCTATTTTTGGTAAGGTAATCAATCAATCAATCAATCATGCCATTTGTATAGCGCACTACTCACCCGGGAGGGTCTCAAGGCGCTTGGGGGGAGGGGTATGCTACTGCTCGAACAGCCAGGTCTTGAGTTGTTTCCTGAAGGCGAGATGGTCCTGGGTCAGCCGAAGGTGGATGGGGAGGGAGTTCCAAGTCTTGGCAGCCAGGTAAGAGAAGGATCTTCCTCCGGCGGTGGCTCTTCGGATGCGTGGTACAGCTGCGAGGGCGAGGCTGGTGGACCGTAGCTGGCGGGTGGGCGTGTAGAAGGTCAGGCGGTCGTTGAGGTACTTGGGGCCCAGGTCGTGGAGAGACTTGTGTGCGTGGGTGAGGAGCCGGAACGTGATCCTCTTGTCGACGGGGAGCCAGTGCAGGTTCCTTAGGTGGCTGGAGATGTGGCTGCGTCGGGGGACATCCAGGATGAGTCGGGCGGAGTATATCATTTTTTAAGGACTCAAAACAGATGTGATCAGACAGAGTGCAAAGTATTTTATACAGGCCTGACACATTCTGAATATAATTCAGCACTAAGCAATACAGGTGCTATAGTGGTATATCATAGTTCCTGCTCTTCAAGAATTCTAATCAAAGGTCACCTTCTAAAGCACAAAGCACTTTATACAGCTATAAGCTAGATCTGATTTATGTAAGCATGTGCCCCTTTAGGTATCATAAGTACTGTGTGCTCAGGCACTTTAGATACTCAGCTGCTAAGGAATCTATTGTATAGAGATTTTATATTTATTTGTTTTTTAGTTACTTATGGTCTGTCTGAGGGGGTGTTGTTGCATAGTAGCACTTGTCAATTTATATATTCTAGGTATCGTAAAAGTTATTGCTATTTATTTTGTATCAGCTGCACTTTAGATTATTATCCCCTACAGCTTTTATGGATCCTTATTAACATCTGAATACTCAAACACAACGTCCAGCGGTGCGGGCAAGAATCGGGCGCACAGGTGTATAATCCTGGTAAATGTATTTCCTATCGTTTAGGACGCACTCCACTCTCAGTAGTCCCACCGCCACTGGAACAATTTTTAAACACAATATAACCTTGATCCGAAAGGAGCACTTTAATTCATCGAAATTTCCAAGTTAATTACTCTTTATGTAGCTCAATTCACAAAAAGTCCATAGGCAGTTTTATATGTATTCAATTAATGCATTTTATTCACAATGTTCACTTCATAACTCCAAATCACACTATAATAATCAATGTCAGCTGATTCGTTTCGTCCATTAGGGACATCATCAGGGCTTAAAACATTATTATTCCCAGTTAGTTTCTAACCGGATACCCCTCTTGGCAGCATCCGTCTGTCTCTTCAATTGTATGTGTGATCTTTCAGTTCCTCTGTTCAATTCAAAATTAAGTCCATTTGGTCGGTGCGATCCTTCCCGCCAAGCCTTGCATTAATTGGATACATATAAAAGTGCCTATGGACTTTTTGTGAATTGAGCTACAACAAGAGTAAATAACTTGGGAATTTTGATGAATTAAAGCACTCCTTTTGGATCAAGGTTATACCTTATTAACATCTGGTATTTTAAACACTGCGAGTACTGTATGTGTCTGTGTTATTTATATGTTAGCATATGTCACCTTATATACTCTAGCTACTGCAAATGCTACTGCTATCTATTTTATCTTACTGTACTTTAGACTTCTGTTTTTTTACAGATGTTATTGTTTCATATCAGCACCTGTCACTTTAAACACCATAGGTACTGTATGTGTCACTGTTATCAATATTCCGTTTTTTACATTTTTGCACTGTCTTTATGCAAATGCATATCTATACTTTAGAATAGCAATACAAAGCACAAAGATACTTATCTTTGAGATATGCAGGGTAGGAAGTGGTGCTTATACGGACAGCTCACAAAGTCAATAGCCAACTTCTTATATAGCAGCAATGAGTAACGAAAACATTACGGTTCTCTCTCTCAATGTTTATGGCCTGAATAACAAACGAAAGGCTCAGGCAATTGAAGGATGGCTTAGAAGCCATAACCCAAAAGCCTTTTTTTTTTTACAGGAAATTCAGTTCCGGTCCGCATCTGATGCAAGTAAAATGTTTCAGAAATGGGCTAGCTTCCACTGTTCAGCTAATGCAGGGTATGCACAGAAGGGAGTAGGAATCTATATATGGGAAACATGTGCACTTCAAAGTAAAAAACACCCAGTCAGATCCAGGGGGTAGGTGGGTTCTTGTACATGGAACTTTAAATCAATCGAGTCTCACTCTGGCCACAATCTACGCCCCAGTCCGGGACACTCCTCAGCCCCTGTTACAGCTGAAAAAGGCACTTTCATCTTTCCCTGGTCCTATCATATGGGGGGGGGGGGGTAATTTCTCTCAAGAACCTTTAGTTGATTCCTCTTAGAAGGATCAAAAGCAAAACAAGTCCCAGGTCATTATTGCCCTGGCTAGCTGTAAAAAGTCTTTAGATTTGCTAGATCAATGGTGTTGTCAATATCCCGGAAAGCAGAACTTCTCATGTTTTTGGCAAAGTATAATACGGCCTCCAGGATAGATTTTTTCCTTGTCACTCATGGCCTTAGGGTTAACACGTATGATCATATCCCTAATGCGTTTTCAGTCCATGCCTTAATTAAGACGGAAATAGGGGGATTAGGCATGAGGGTGAAAACGCCCATGTGATGGTATCTTAATAAACTGAATTTGGAAAATGAGAGCTGGTGTGCGAAAATAGCCAATGAGATTAAAACTTTATTTCTTTACAACACGGGCTTAGCACCAATGAATACAGTCTTGGAGGGATTCAAGGCTACCTTACAGGGAATAATCACATCTAAAGAAATCCAACAACAAAAGACTGAAAATGAAGAAAGGGCAAAAATTGAGACACGATATACGCAGGCAAATAACGATCATATGAATTTCAGGAATTATAAAACTAAACAGGAATTGCTACAAGCAAAATCGCAGATGCAGGAGTTCTATTATCAACTGGGGGACCGATTAAGTAGGATATACCTCTAAAAGGCATATGAGAATAGTGAGTACACTGAGAAGCTATTGACATGGCAGGCAAAGGAGAAGCAGGTAAAAAATAGAATTGAAAGCATCTGGGATGAGGTATCCAAAACACAATTAATAGATGTTGGACATGCCTTTTTGAAACATTACAGGGGAATCTATCAGTACGATGTACAAACCTCGCCAGAACTCATTAAAGGCTTCTTGGATAAACTGCTGATCCCTTCACTTCACAGTGATATTAGAGAATCATTACTAAAAGAATTCTCTATTGAAGAAGTTGAACTGGTAATTGGCTCATTGGCTAACTATAAAACGACTGGGGAGGATGGGCACCAGCAGAATTATATAAAAGATGAGCCGCAATTCTTACATACCAGTTCTAAAATTAGCTAACCAGCTATTGAAAGGTGGAGAACCGCTGGCCTCTTTCCACACAGCAGTAGTAGTCATCGTTTTGAAGAAATACAAAGACAGAGAAAACATCAATTCTTCTAGACCCATCAGTCTTCTTAACATTGACAATAAGATTTTTACAAAACTTGTTGCAAACAGGCTCAATAGAATTAGAATATAGAAATATGCACAACGCTCAAAGAGCAAAGACAGGAACCTTAGACTGGATTCAGAGGGAGTGTGGATGGCATGGAAGGGAGACTAGAGTGAGTATCAGATCCTGATTCGGTTGAGTTTTTGTTGAACAGAGTATTTGTTCTCTAAAAAGTTACATTAATTAAGCTGAGGTTTTCTACCAGCATTTGTAAAACATAACTGAAGATTTTGATCATCAATGATTTTGAATGTCAAGGATATGACACTGAAATTTCCAGAAAATTGGAGTCTAGATTTTGGGTGAAAATTGCCAGCAGATCTGTTTAAGTGGTATGAGTCTGTTGAATTTAAAGAAGACAAAATGGGTTATTACTACAGAAAATATCACAGACATTATATTGGTTCTAATTGTGGCTCAAAAAACATTGGTTGGTAGATGATGATAAGTGTTGGAAAAGTGGAACAAATGGAACAACTAAAAAGTATCACCCAGCTGATGGTGAGATAATATTTGTATTTATGTTTCTAATTTTAAAGATTTATATCCAGACTTGAAATTGTGATTTTGGTGGATTGTGAATGTTCTGGTGCTTGGAAAAAGGACAATTCTAAAAAATTGGAAATTAATTTAAATAAGACATATGTGGCAGGCTACATGGAATGTTTCATTGTCACAGAGATTATGCACTAACCTTGGAAGTGGAGAATCTGCAGGGAAAATGTGTATCTTGATGCTGGTCTTAACTTCCTCTTCTGTCTACTCCTGAGCCCAGCAATAGAACGCAGAAGCTGCGATGAGATGGATGAGGGAAAATGAAATGGAATGGAAAAGAGAAATAAGATGGGATGGTAGATTGTTGCTCTGGTTCATCACTGTTTTATAGTCATTTGAGCCAGTACCCTGTTACCCTGGCATGCATGTTTGATCTGCGTACTAAAGATATATATTTTATCACTCGAGGCCTATTTAGATAAGAATAATGCACTACCAATTTGGTGAAGTATACTGATGAGCCATGCTACATCTATACATCAGTGGATTCTTTCTGAGATGACGAAGTTAAGGGAGGTAAAGTGACCTGGACTCCTGTCTCTCAATAACCTAAGGAAAAGGAAAATGTAAGTTATACCTGCCTCTCCACTGACACATTGAACTGTCTCTCACATGCCCAGTAACTAGCTGTTTAAATTACACAGTAACATCCAAGCATCATTATGTCATACTACTATCCAGAGTCCTAATCTTACACTCATTATCTCTGAAAAAAAGAAATCGCAAATTTGCACAAATATTTGGTTATATATGGAAGCAAAGTCAGAGATTACACAAAGTTGCATTGAGCCATGCAGTTACAAAAATTATCATCAACAGTTTCAGTCTCTGCTTCTAGGATTTTGCTTCAGTAGCCACTTGCAGGGTTGAGTTTGACTGTGGATGTCCACAACACTAAGTTATCGCAGCAACACTTCTAATGTTCTTTTGTTTTGCTTTACCTGCAGGAGCTGGGAAATATGAGCCAAGAGGTGAAAAACCCAAGAAGAAGAAAAAAAGAAGCCTGAAGATCTTCTGCTGGTGAAGAATTGAAGAATCTGGAAATGCAACAATGGGTAAGATCTGAGAGTGAAGAAATAGAGTACTGCTGTGACAGAAAGCCTCAAAAGCAAGCGAGGTGAGGTAGAGTGGAGCTTAAATGTAAAACTACACTAAAGATGACCGCTACTCTTGTAAAACTTTGGATGTCTTGCAGGAATGAGAGGCACTCTCCCTATAGCCAGCCTCTGCCAAGTCAGATCATGTCGAATGGATGGTTCAAGAACACATTATGGTGGTGGAGTAAGATGGGTAGCCCTGACATGGGCGACCCCGGGTCATTGAAGGCACAAGGAGCAATGGGGACACTGAGAACATGGAGAAATGACTGGGTGCGCTGGGTGCATGTTGGGGAGGGGCACAACATTCATTTATCATTTATGGTAAACGTATAATAAAAAACATAGATGGGACATATAACCTCATCTGTACTCGTTACAATGGGGTCGTTTAGAGTTTGGTGAAGCAGGAGACCTACTCTAAATCGTGAATAGAAGGCATAGCAGTCCTGGGAAGAATAAATGCACATGGACCTTCACTTTCAAGTAGAAACCTCCCTGTGCAACACAGCCATTATTTTTTATGTTGCTGTTCGACTTTGCCGACCGTAATATTCAAAGTATTTTCAAAATCAATTGCAACCATGCGAAACCAATCAAACATCACTTTTATGTGGATGACACTCAGCTTTTGAAATTGAAAATACTACATCAACCATTCTCAGGAAGAACCCATAGACTATGGAATTTCATTCTCCAAAACATCAGGTCTGTCTGTCCTATGACTCACTCAAAAAGGAACTGTAAAATACACGGTTACAGCAGCACTTCATCAAATAGGCCCACATTATGAGTTGATCTTTAGACAGGATACCACTCTGCTCAATTATAAATGTCATGTTTTCCCCACCCAGATTTGCCAGATGCAGGAAATTCAACATGAGTTTACCTGCTGGGAAATATGTCTGGTGTGATTGCCTTAGGTTTGGACTGCATTTCGATTTCCATGGCTTCCCACGCAGCGCACGCCTAAAGATAAGGGGGGACATTAAATGCTCTATCAACTCCCAGGCCACTAGTCTTCTTTCCCCTCCCTCACTTCAATTTTTGACCTGGAAGTCTTTAGACAAAGCTCGTTCACAATGACTTCATTGGTGCAAGCATATTTTGAGTTTACCAGGTGAGAGTGATCTGTAACAAAACACTGAACACTTTGTGACCAATTGTCCAAACGGGGGTATCCTAGAAAGATGTTAAAACATGCCACAAAACGTGCATGGTTTACACCAAGGGAAGCACTGTTGACAAAGAAGGACAAGAAACCGTTGGAACAGCTAGTTTGTGTGACCACGTATGGACCACTAACTAATAAATTCAAGGCCATAGTACTGAAAAATTGGCACTTGTTATCGAACCTGAACATACCGTTTCCAAAACCTTTATTTGCCCTGAAAAAGAACAAAAGCATAGGGCAACAAATAATTCGAGCAGATTTGGGTACCCAGAGACCAAAAAGCGATTTACCGACATTGTGGAAATTAGATCCGGTTAAAGGACACCACAAGTGTGGTAATTGCATCTCGTGCACAAACACCATTGAAGGCACCACATTTGAACATCATAATGTTAAATGGACCCACGTGGAATTCACAAACTGCAAGAGTAAAAATGTGGTTTATGTAATTATTTGTCCTTGTGACAAACTTTACATAGGGAAAACAACACAAACAGTGTCACAAAGACTGACCCAACATCGATCTAGGATTAAACAAAAAGTACTAAATGCCCCAATGGTCCAACATTGCATTGATTCAGGCCACACTGAGAAAGAATTAAAGTGGTCAGTACTATCAAAGATTCGAGTCCCTGCAAGAGGAGGTAGTGTAGAAGCACTATTAGCAAAAAGGGAGGCATATCTAATTCTGAAATACGACTGCGTGAATGATGGACTGAACGAACATACAGAAAGCCAAAACTAATAACTGGGTCGTAGGCGGCCTAGACCACCGCTTAAAGAATCAACCTTGAAATTCTGGGACTACAAGTCCCAGAAGCACTGCGCGATATAAAAAAACATCAAACCCTCGCGTTTTTTCAGCCTTTCTCCCCTTTGAGGAACTCTGGAACAGACAGCAGCACCTAGCGACTTATCTACAGGTAAAGGAGCATATGCACTAAATATTAAATGTCACATGCTCTAACACTCGTCAAATCGTAATCCTAAATCCCCGCTATTTTAATTAATTGCAGCGCTAACTGCTTCTACAGTAAACAACCTAGAAGTTGAGCAACGCCCCCTCCATTACAGACTCGACGTCAACATTGTGCAAGTAGGTGATTTACTTTTGAATTGGAGAATGCCCCTAACAGTGAAAATCCAATATTAAAACACCGCTTCCGCTTAAACTTACAGCGCCGAGGATTACAGACTAATAGGAGGTGGCGTCCCAAAACAAAGAAATACGGCGCTCCGCGCCCGCTGAAAACAAAAAAGTAAGCGCCCAATGATCCGCTGCTAGTGTTACAGCGTTAAGATGTTTGTAGCGATAAATAGGAGAGTGTGACATTACTTAAAAACGTCCCTGTTGACTTTATAGCGCCAGCACCGCTCATAACGGAGACCGACAACCAGCTCGAAAACGTCTTGGCTGTCAAACACGTGAGTGTTAAAAAGGTTGAGAATGAATCAATTATGTAAAGAGAAGAATTTCGGAAACATACCACGTTACTGTTTCCATTACAGAACTTAAGGAGTCCCCAAAGTGAAATCGATCTGAAGATCAGATAATAGAGACTGCACAACAAAAAGGTAATAACAACACTAGCTGAACAGTTTCTGATGATGCATAAAAGAGGGTTAAAAACTCACTATGCCCTATATTTGTACTCATGTAGGTACCCAGCCCCAAAGCCCTGAAGACGAGCCTGCCAAGTACACGGACAGGCTCAGAAACGCGTCGGCTTACAGGCTCTTGACCTTCATTCGTCTTAAGTCCGAATGTTTTTTGCGCATAAGGCTTTTGTGCTTTGGTAAACACATTGAACATTGATTGCACCAGTAGCCTCTTGCGCTATCAGGCCAAAAGAAAAAGAAAAAATATTCAGTTTTAGTGGCCTGACAGAAAGTATGTGGACAGGGTACTTTCAATTTCGAATGAGCCATTTTCTTCCAAATGTTTGTTTTGTATATATTATCTAAATGTCAAATATTCTTTTTGTATATTTCTAAGTGATGTGTAAATTGTGTTTGTAAATATATGTAAATACATGTGTCTTTGTGCGGGACAGTAAGCAATTCTTCGGACAGCTAAAGTATTTGTAAAAATCAGTACATTTACTTTTCTTGTAATTCCTAAAAAATATACAGGTTGCACAGAAGGATTAAATACCTGAGTGCAAGATTCTGCCCTAAATAAAAATTGAGCAGAACCAACAAACGAGTGACCGGGTTTTCTTCTTTCTTATAATTATAATTGTCCTACCCGGCCACACTTTTTGGACAAAACCCCCCTTGATAACAGAGCTGTAACAAAACATAGCATGTGACGTTTTACATTTTTTTCATTAAGAAAATAGGTCAGATTTGTCAGCAAACATTGTTTCCTTGATTTACCTCAAGTATCAACAAGCATTTGCAATGCAATAGGTCTGGCATTAAGGTGAGTTTGAGCTATTGGCATTGTGAATGACAATGCCTTTTATTTATGTTTTGGGTTTTAAAACATAAGTAAAAGGCATTGTCATTTACAATACTAATAGCTTAAACTCTCGCATATTCGAGACCTATTGCATTGCAATCAAGGGCCTTCTCTGCCGCTTATTAGATTGTAAATATCAGAGGAAGAGACAGGCCTGTGATGTCTTCAAAGTAGTGATAAATAGTGCAGTGAAGAAGATGTGTAAGAGTTGTAAATTACACAGTTCGTAAGGCCTCCGAATCGGATTCTGCTTTCCCAGATCCTATTCGTAGCCCTTGTGTCCGACTGAATCGTCCAGAGTTCCGAACGACTACTACCAATGTGAAGATCTCATCCACATCGACCAAATCATTTCCGAACCCGATCCTGTCTGTACGACTCGTTCGTAGCCGACTCATGCCGCGCAATGGAGCCGGATTCCAATCAAGCGAGTACGATGCATGATTCGGTCAGCTGTATCGACTCAGTGAGACAAAAAGGATGTCGAAATTGGACTTCGGCCTTCACCCTCCCATGACCGAATCGGTCATGGGAGGTGCCCAAGGGTCCCCTGATCCAAGCATGCACAGTGTAGTGGGCACCATGGGGTGCCTGCCACAGGGTGTATGTTTTACCCCACCCACCCCTTTTTGCTACGGGAGCCTGAGTACGCATTCAGTATACAGGCTCCCATAGAGTTCAATGGGAGTCCGAGTGAACTGAGTCTGTCAGCATACGGATGCATCGTACTCGCTCGGTCGGACTCCAGTGCTCCGAGCAGTATGGAAAGCATTCCGGATCCTATTCGGTCGGGATGCTTTCCATATGAGATCAAAATCAACCCCAAAGTGTGAAGTGAGAGTTACATATGATCCAAGCTATAAACACTAACAAAGCGCTCCAACACCTTTCGCTCTGTGATTACACTGTTGCGGCTCAGGAGGAAGAACTGGGGCTACTTCCTGCCCTCCCCATGATTTGAGTGGGACTGTGCCGGGGCAGATGTATGAGAGACACAGAGCTTGGTTGAAATTCATCGTGGGATTCCCTGAGTGGGACCGCATGAACTAAGAATAATTTACCCTCCGGTATAATTACGTACCAAAGAAATATACATACTGCAACACAATTTACCAACGGAGTGGACACCGCATGCATTTTTTTGGGATCCGCTCTGGTTAATTAAATTCAGATTTATGGAGCATCCATTATGACCACCCAGAAATGAGAGAAACTAGAAAAGATTAGCACCAATGTGTAGTGTCTGAACCCTACAGTGCCAGCACGTATAAGTACACCCTCTATACCCCTTGGTTGGTTGCAATAAACCACTCCATTTGGCATGGTCCTGAGGAAGGTGGTTTTCCCTCTGTTTCTAACCCACCGAAACGTGCGTTGACCTTTTGGTCAAACTCTGTTGTACCAGCTTATCCAACAGGGTTGTAGAGACTAATCAGTTCCAAGTCTCCCCATGATCCAGATATGAACGTTGGTTTTGGGTGATGTATGAATGCGTGTGGTTGTGATTGAGTGAGTTTGTGAATTGAGATAAAGAAAACTGTTTTGTACCATTACATTATTTGGGGGTCTGGAGCAACATGGTATATTCAGCCTACCATGTGTTGGTAGTGTGTAACTATGTATAAAAAAAATTAAAGATAAATTAAAATGTATGTTTCTATTGTCTTATAAAAAACGAAATGTATTTTGATATAACTATTTTGAATAATAAAACTATGACAAACAAATTATATTGTTGAAGTGTTAAATTTTGTATACAACAATGTGGTGGGGTACTGGTGGTGGCGGTGTTGGTATTGGTGGTGGTATTGGTATTGGTGGTGGCATTGGTATTGGTATTGGTGGTGGTTGTATTGCTTTTGGTGGTGGTGGTATTAGTGGTGGTATTGATGGTGGTGGTGGTATTATTGGTACTGGTGGTGCTATTGGTGGTGGTATTGTTGGTGGTAGTGGTATTGGTGGTGTTATTGGTGGCATTGGTGGTGGTGGTGGTATTGGTGGTGGTAGTGGTGGTATTGGTGGTATTGGCGGTGGTGGTGATATCGAAGGTGGTGGTGGTATTGGTGTGGTAATGGTGGTATTGGTGGTGGTAATGGTGGTATTGGTGGTGGTGGTATTGAAGGTGGTGGTATTGGTGGTAGTGTTATTGGTGGTGGTGGTATTATTGTGGTGATATTGGTGGTGGTATTGGTGGTGGTATTGGTGGCGGTATTGGTGTTGGTATTGGTGGTATTGGTAGTGGTATTTGTGGTGGTGGAGGTGGTGGTATTGATGGTGGTGGTGGTGGTGGTGCTGCTGCTGCTGTTGTTAACAAAACAGGCTTTTGAAAACAACCCATCAGGTGGCTTAGTTGAGATGACGTGTAACACAGATGTGCTGTTGTCAGCTTCAGCCCATTGGCGCACGATTCTGTGCTACCTGAAATTCACATGACTTAATTCGCTCATCATTTCTAAATCCATTTTACTTGGAGGAGGTTGAAACAGACACAAGATAATGCCAGGTTAAAGTGATTGAAAGCGGGCGCCCGTGTTATGGGGCCGTCGTGCTGCTTAAAAAAACACAAGCGGTTTCAGCTGAAGCAGTGCATGTCCGGCCTGCGGTAAGAGAAACTCAATAATGTAAATAGTGCTTACAGACTAAATAACACTTCCCCTGTAAAAACCGAAGTAAAGGGGCCAGTAGCCATGGGAGGTTACAAATGAAAAAACCAAGCACTATCACAGGGCTAGAGGGATATTTAGAGACCAAGCCTAAGTATTATCCCCCATTGGAACTAAACTAATAAACAACAAACTTAGGGGTCTATTTTAGAAATCCAATAGTGATTCTATATTCTTTTGTGCCCATGTCAATTGTACATGAGGACAAACAAAGTTGAACTATCAGACCATATCACCAAAAGTGAAGCACCAGTAAGCGTAAGTCACCCCTAGTAAAGGATTCCCATCAAAAGTCTTGTATGGATCAATATTCTCATTTGGTAATCCTTATCGGGTATTGTATCTCTTGATCATTGAGACCAGCGTACCCTGATAGCCAGTTCGGGGTAGCGACCCACAATCACTCGGTACTACCAATGATGTTGATATGATGGGAAAGTGCAGTGCAAAACGAATAAGTGGTGATTAAAAAAGGATAGGAACTTAACAACAAACAAATTTTAATAAGAGTTAGTCCCTTCCTCTTTAAAAACAAGAACAGTGTAACATCATCATCGCAGTACACACAAATAGCTGCGAGGAGACCAACATGTTTCAGCCACAACGGGAAGATTACCAGGGCTTTCGTCAGGGTCTCTGTTCTATATATATGCTACTGATTCTAAGTGAATAAAGTGTGAAAAACTATACAAAAAAACACACACAAGTGAACATCAGTAAAGGATATAATATTCCTTCATCTGTGTAAACTCCTCTCTTCGGTACCTGGTTGACTTATTACCAGAGTGCCCGGGGAGTGGACCTCACCTCTTCCTGGACCTGGCTCAGGATATGTGAGACCCCGCTCTGTCCGTCGTTGTCTCTGACTGTTACTGAGTCAGGGGGAGGCTCCTGGCCTCCCCCTGACTCAGTTATTTTATTAGGTTACAAATGAAGACAAGGCCGTACTAAAGAGATACTAACAAGCCCATTAACAAATCCGAAGGCAGCATTTCTGAAAGACAATGACAGAAGCCAATGAAAAGTATGGGAGGAGAATGGTTGCAGATTCTCTCCCACACTCTACAACAGCAGTCTCGCAGAGCGAGCAGTGCAACTACGCTACCGCTAGGCTCGACCTAAAAATGAGATATTGGATTTTGAGGCAAATCCTATACCAGTTGTATAAGCTATATTAAATCCAACTAGAAAGCAAAAGTTCCAAACATTCCACTAACCAAGTGTTAAATACTGTATCAATGATAGGTTTTCAATCCCATATTTAAATCTGGATATTTACAGTCCAACTCTCAAGCAGACTTATTTCTTTCAATATAGTGGTCTTTGGGTATGCCCCGAGCACTTATTGACTTTCTTCAGCCAGCCTCTTTCAGCCATTGTCCTTAGACTTGTCAATCATGTCTTTGCTCAGTCCAGGTTACTGATCTTCCACTTAATTCTGGTGTCTAATTGGAAGTATTGTTTGACCCTCATTTGAGCCCTTCCATTGAGCTGAATGAGGGACTATTTTACAGCTATAGCTGTCTCTGTGCCCTCTTGGCCTTCTCGGTGCTGCAGACGTGCCATAGTGGTCATAGATTCTAGTGTGCTAGCGCGCTGACTGATACCAGCTCATTGTTTTAAAAACTGTACGCTCGCTGTGCTGCTACATTTGTCATTCACTTTTCTTAGCTTGTGCACTTCCCACTCTGCTCCCCGGTCCAACACAGGTTTTACCCGCTTGTGTGGAGGGAGTACTCGGCACCTTTTCTGCCCCACCCGCTTCCGGCCAGATGACCGGAGGGGGCGGAGCTCTTCCCCTACTTTACTCACGCCTGATCCTCCGTGCCAAAGGCAAGCTCGTCTGCGCCCGTCCGTGCCCGGTCAGGTCCAGGGGCCACAACCCCTGCACGTTTTCCCAGCGACACCATAGTCTATAGCCCCCAAGAACTACGCTCACTTAGAAATGAGGTAAATCCAAAATGCAAGCTCTCATTTAGGTACGCAGACATAATATCAAACTTTTAATATCGAAGTGACATAATATCGAAGTTTAAATATCGATGATGAAAAATATCGGAATCACAAATATCGATTACAAAAATATCGTAATAAGTATGTGTGCTGAAATATCGATAACAAAAATATCTAAGTAAAAATATCGTTGTAAAGAAATATCGATAAATAGTAAAAATATCGAAATAAAATATATAGTAATAATTATGTAGTAATATGTGTTATTGTTGTGTAATAATTAATAATATTTACAATTTATTAATAGTAATGTGTACCTATAAAATATAATAAATAAAAAAAATAAAACATATATAAATTTAGGAGCGGGATGTTGGGTTAATAGGGGATAAGGGTGGGGAGTGTATTAAAAATGTATATATTATAAATATTAAATTGCTGATTTTTTATTTTCATTAGAAAATATATATAAAAAAAAAATTTAAATATACATTTTATATAAAAATTCATTAATTGATATATAAATTTAGGAGCGGGATGTTGGGTTTATAGGGGATAAGGGTGGGGAGTGTTTTTAAAAAAATTATAATTTTGTTTTATTTAATTGAAAAAATATAATAAATTTAAAAAAACATTTAAAAATTAAAAATTTAATATATTTTAAAATAATTCAAAATTTTAAAAATATGTTTTCAAATATATTTTTTTAGAAATTTGATATTTGAAATAGATGTTATTTTATAATAATTATTTTAAAATAATATAAAAAATGTTTATAAATAAATATATTTAAATAAGATAAAAAAGTTAAAATGGTTAAATAATTCTACATAAAAAAAGTGTTTTAAATTTTAAATTTATTGGGAAAATGTAAAAAAAAATATATATATATTTTATAATTTAAATATATATATTTTAAAAATTTTTGTTAAAATATGTCAAAACATTTATAAAACCAATATGTACATTAAATACAAATTTAAAATTTCGAATTTCGCTAAAATTTTAAAATAAATTGCGAAATTTTTTCTATAACATTTTACAATATTGTTCTACTTTAAAATATGTTTAACAATTTATTTTATATAAATATTCGGAATATTTTTTTACATTTATTTGATATTTACACATTCGGAATAAGTATATTTGTTTGTTGAGTGTATGGAGTGAGTAAAATTGTTAACAATCTATATTGCTGTACAGTTTTGTATATTATACTACATTTGAATAGTGAAAATAAAAATTATTAATTAGAAAAGATTATTTTTTAAACATTATTATTGTATATAGTGTTTAAGGTATGTATTTTTATTTAACTAAACATATATATACATGCATTTTATGTACCTTGGAGTGGGAATTTAAAGTATATGTAAATAGTGTGCTAACGTATTCCTAATTAATGTAGAATGGAGTAGGAATAGTAAATTATATATAATTAGTGTCCACCATCTATCTCTAATTAATGTAGACTGGAGTGAGAAAATTAAATTATATTTAATTAGTGTCCAGCACCTACCCCAAATTAATGGTGACTGGAGTGGGAATAGTAAATTATATTTAATTAGTGTCCAGCACCTACACCAAATTAATGTAGACTGGAGTGGGAATAGTAAAGTTATGTAGATTGAAATGTCATTAAATAAATATTTTAGTGAAGTAAAATATTAAATACTGTAGTGTTTTTTGGAACAAATTAAATGTTTTATTAACATGAGAAAGAACAACAATAAACATTAGTATAACATATATTTGTTACATTTATATTTATTAATATATTAGTGGAATTTGCGTAAATTTTATTAAACATTTCAAACAATATTGGTAATATTACTTAATTCAAAGAGTACATATTTAATAAACATAAGTATTGTTAGAAGTAAATAAAATGGGAAACAACCATTACAACACAACTTTTACAACGCACTACCATTACAACGAAATTTTTACAACGCAAAAACTATTACAACGCATGTATTTACAACGCATTTTTTTACAACGCAGGTACCTTTACAACGCATACCATTACAACGTAAGTATTGGTAAGTATATAATTATATTTTAAATTTTATATGTTTGGTTTTTTTTTAAGGGATATTTTTAAGGGTCCAGGGTCAGTTTTCAGTTTTGGGGTAAAGGGGTATTTTTAGGGTTCAGGGTCAGTTTTGTTTTTTTGGGTAAAGGGGTATTTTTAGGGTTCAGGGTCAGTGTTGGGTTTTTGGGTAAAATGGTATTTTTAGGGTTCAGGGTCAGTTTTCAGTTTTTGGGTAAAGGGGTATTTTTAGGGTTCATGGTCAGTTTTCAGTTTTTGGGTAAAGGGGTATTTTTAGGGTTCAGGGTCAGTTTGCAGTTTTTGGGTAAAAGGGTATTTTTAGGGTTCAGGGTCAGTTTTGGGTTTTTGGGTAAAGGGGTATTTTTAGGGTTCAGGGTTAGTTTTGGGTTTTTGGGTAAAGGGGTATTTTTAGGGTTCAGGGTCAGTTTTCAGTTTTTGGGTAAAGGGGTATTTTTAGGGTTCACAGTTAGTTTTCAGTTTTTGGGTAAAAGGGTATTTTTAGGGTTCAGGGTTAGTTTTGGGTTTTTGGGTAAAGGGGTATTTTTAGGGTTCAGGGTTAGTTTTCAGTTTTTGGGTAAAGGGGTATATTTAGGGTTCAGGGTCAGTTTTCAGTTTTTGGGTAAAAGGGTATATTTAGGGTTCAGGGTCAGTTTTCAGTTTTTGGGTAAAGGGTATTTTTAGGGTTCAGGGTCAGTTTTCAGTTTTTGGATAAAGGGGTATTTTTAGGGTTCAGGGTCAGTTTTCAGTTTTTGGGTAAAAGGGTATTTTTCGGGTTCAGGGTCAGTTTTGGGTTTTTGGGTAAAGGGGTATTTTTAGGGTTCAGGGTCAGTTTTCAGTTTTTGGGTAAAGGGGTATTTTTAGGGTTCAGGGTCAGTTTTCAGTTTTTGGGTAAAGGGGTATTTTTTGGGTTCAGGGTCAGTTTTGGGTTTTTGGGTAAAGGGGTATTTTTAGGGTTCAGGGTCAGTTTTGGGTTTTTGGGTAAAGGGATATTTTTAGGGTTCAGGGTCAGTTTTGGGTTTTTGGGTAAAAGGGTATTTTTAGGGTTCAGGGTCAGTTTTGGGTTTTTGGGGTACAGGGGTACAGGGTTAAAATAAATTTAAATTTAAATTAATTTAATTAAATTAAATTAAATTACATTAAATTAAATTAAATTATATTATTTTTAATTATTAAAATTTAAATTAAATTAATTAAATGATATTAAATTACATTAAATTATATTACATTTAATTAAATTATATTATTTTCTATTAATTTAAATTAACAAAATTATTATATACTTACCAATACTTACGTTGTAATGGTATGCGTTGTAAAGGTATCTGCGTTGTAAATACATGCGTTGTAAATACATGCGTTGTAATAGTTTTTGCGTTGTAAAAATTTCGTTGTAATGGTATGCGTTCTAAACATATGAGTTGTAACGTCATACATCCAAATAAAATATACTGTTTGAAAAATACATATACAATGTATATATTCAAATACATGTTGTTAGTAAACAATAGTTTAGTATTTATATTAATATAAATATATTAATATTACATTTTGTAACAAACATTTTAATTGAAGAAAATATTGTAGAATAGATTTATTTTTATACATTTTGTTAAACATTTTGTTAATTTTTTTTACACCATTTCAACATTTTTACAATTATAATAATAAATATTATGTATTTTATAATATTTATTTTTATAATTTTACAAATTGTGTACATTTTTCTAAGTAATTTAATACAAATAAAAAATTACTATTTTTTCATAGTATTCCTTGGTTTATTAAATTAACAAATACTTTGCTTGCATTAAATAATAAGTGTGTAATTTCTATCATTTTCTTTAGTTTTGGGTCCTTTATTTTGTAACCGCTTTAGGTCGTTTTGTGTCATTTTGAGGAAGTTCAGCTAGCGGTTGGGAAACACTTCACGTCTCTGAAGGTAAGGTTTATTTAATATGTTTTAACTGTGTTTTGAATTAATTTTGAGAGTAGTTTGGTCGTATTTAGTGTTGTTAGAAGTAAATGTGTTGTATTGGCGATTATGATATGTTGTGTTTGCGGATGTACATTTAACGTACTTTTTAGTGTTGTATTGCCTTGTGTGTAGAGTTAGTGTTTCGATGTTTAAGTTTATTATTCGAAATATTATGTTGCTATTACTTTTAGTAGGAGTGTATGTGTTATTTTATGTGGGTGGGAATATTTCTTTTATGTTTTTCACTTGCAGGAGTTCCTGATGTCCGAAGGAAGCGTTTTTTTTTGGGGAGAAGTGTTCGTTAGTTTTATTAACTAATAGTTTGTAGACACTTCTTCAAATTTTTCGGCTTTCCTGGAGCGTTTTTTCTACATTTTTACATTTTTCGGGTTTTTTATGGTATTTCGAAAGAGCTTTGTGGAATGGATTTATCTATTTTGGGACAGTTGTATTTTTTCATATTTTTTTGGGTAACTGGTATTCGAAACTGGATTATTTTGGTGGAAATGGATTCTACATCATTTGGAATATCTTTGGTAAGTTTTTTTACATTTGTATAATTGTGGGTGGGTAATGTTTTAATGAATATTGTTTCGTTTTATTTATTTCAAACATAATTAATGTGTGTATATATATAATTATATAATATATATTCCATACATTAATTTTTTTCGAGATAAATTATATGAATGCAATATTATTGTATTAGAACATTTTTCTATTGAGATTGTTTGTGGCTTAGAGTAGTTTACAGTAGTGTTTTGGCTATTATATTGAGGTATTCCATGCCTGTTGTGCTAGGGTACAGCTTTACTTGTTGCTCTAGGTATTTGTGCATTTGTTTTGTTTGTTTGGATGTTTTTGGAGTTAGTTCAGTAATGGATTGCTCCATTCTGAATTCCTGACAACTTTGCTCTTTTTGGAGGCATGTAATGAATTTTTCTAATGTTGGTTTAGTTCGGCCTGTTGATTGGAGGAAGGCATTGTGCCAACCTTCAACTGCGTTGTTTGTTTTAGATTCTCCATTTAAGGTGCTTCTGTAAACATTCCACCAGGGTATTAAGAATTTAGGATTTCTCCTGTGGCCAGATCTATGGAGTCTACCTATCCAAGTGTCCTCAAAGTAGTCTAAGAGAGGAGTTAACTTTGCTTCATTTTGTTTGTAAAATTGGCTGTCTATTAAAAGGTTGTAGTGTTCGGCCACATCTGTTTCAGGGACGTAAGCTAGTGCTATCAGTTTTTTTATTTGATATGCAAAAGATGAGCTTGTAGCATATTCTATGCTTAGAGTAGTTTTTTGTAAATGCCTCCAAAGACACTGATTAAAATGATAATAGCAGCCTTGGATACAGGTATGGGGGTGTATTTTTAAAATAGCTGAGAGCATTGCTTGTTCAAAATCCAGTATAATTTTTTCAGGGGAATAGTCATTTGTTTTTTGTTTGATAATGTTTAATAAATCCATATATGTTGAATTAGTTTTATTTGGAAGCAGTGCATATAGTAGAGGTATGTTACAGTTTTGATATAAGCCATGTATTGTGTAAAGTTGGTAGAAAGGTCTGGGACAGATGTTAAAAGTACCGTCCATCATCCAAAATTGGCATTGTTGGAGTTTTATTAAATTTATAGCAGTACCAAAGATTATTATTCTTTTCTCATTGTTTTTATTGTCGTAAATTATAAAAGGTATTTTGTTTAAAGTTATAGTTTGGTCATGAGTTAAATTTATATCACTATATGTTTTAGGAGGTGGAGTGGTAGTAGTAGTTGCTTTTTTGGTACGTGATATTGTTCTTTTGAGAGAAATTATATTAGGCATTTGGGTAGTGGCTGTTTTTGGGATTTGTGGAATTTGTTCTTTTAAAATTAGGCTTGTAGGTTTTTGGGAACATGTACTAGCTTCTTTAATGTTTTCTAATGCTGTTCTGACTTCTATTTCTGTTACATTTGGAGGGTGGTTGTGTTCCCTGGTGTAAAGGACAGTTGCTTCTCTAGTTGTTGCTCTTCCATAACATTTGTTAGAGTAATATTTGCAACATTTCCAATTTACTTTCATCCCAAATTGTTTCTCTTGGGTATAAGTATAACCCATGTAGCAGAGTAATAGTTTCCCTTTTTGACTGGTAACAAATTCAGCTCCTTCTGTCATTTTCTCCTTTTTAAATCTATTAGAAATATATGGTATAGTTATTATAGTTATAGTTATATGTATTTTAAGTGGGAATTATAAATATTTATATTGTGCATGCTTACCTTTGGTTGAAGTTTAGTCTGTGATTTTGATGTTCTTTACTCTTTTCCTTGTGGTCTGTCTTTTCTTGTGTTTCTTTGCTTGAAAAAAAACATTTATTTGTGGTAATTGTTTAGTTATATTTTTTTGGGTAGCTTTTACATGTTTTGCTATAAGTTAAAGCTTTTACTTATTTTATCTTTTTGAAAAGTGTTTGGATATACTTACTTTGGTAGTTGTATCTTTGTTTGTTGAATTCTGTTCTTTGATATTTGTTGTTAGTGGATGTTGTAGTGGTGCTAGAAAAAAAGAAGGATATATGCATAAATTATTACAATATGTTAGCAATTTTTCATTCTTTAGGAGTTACTGTTTGTCACATCATTTATTTGACTTACTTTGTATTAGTTGCTTGTTATGCAGAGTTTTAATGCTGTTGTAGGTGTAAGGCAATCTGTTCAATTTTCAGTTGTGGTCTGTATTTTCTTGGATGTCTTTATCTGTAAAAAAAAGAATATTTATTAAAATCCATATTTAGAAACATATTTTTGGAAGCAGGTCTGTTTGCTGTTTTAATGTTAAAGCTTCAATTAATTAATGTTGTTCGAGAAAAAATATAAAATGATTACTTTGTTAGTAGTTTCGTAGTTTTCTTCTTAGTTATTTCTGTTCTTTAGTAGTGAAGTTTTCTGTAGTGGTAGGAGATAATATACAATACATATGTATGAGTAATTTGTCCTTTTTACTAAATGTGTAATTTTAGCAGTTCCTTTAATTAAGTTACATTTTGTTACTTACTTTCAATCCTCTTAATGGTAGGTTGAATCTTAGTTTTCTTGTAGGCGTCGTCAAATGTATCCACAGTATTCTTTCCTGTCTTCTACTTTTCTCAGGTAATTTGTTTGTTGGATGTAATTGTTTATATAGTGTTTTGGAGTTAGTAATTAGTTAGCTATTGGTGAGTTTATGTTTGTACTGTTTTGATTCGTTGGTTTGTATTTTTGAAAAACTGTTGGTGTAATTAATTACCGTATATGGTAAACGCTAATTAATGTTGAGCATACATACCTTTATATAATATGTTAAAGAAATAATTTATACATGTGTAAATCATTTATTTTTAAATGTGAAAATTTATGTATTTATAAATTGTTGTAAAATGTGAATTGTAGTGCTAATAGAATTTTTTTAATGTTTAAAAGTGTTATAGAATAATAATAAAATTGTTCGATATTGCTTAAATAACGATATTATTGTAGCCGATATTTTTACTCTCGATATTTTTAACGTACTGTTTATAAATGTTAATTATCGATATTTAAATATTGCGATATATATGGGGTCGATATAATTGATATCGATGTTTATGTATTGCGATATTTTAATTTCGATATTTGTGTATGTGATTAAATAAGTATAGGATGATGATATATTTGATGTCGATATTTTTGTGTCGATAATTTTGTACTACGATAATGTGTGTTTCGATATTATGTCATAGATTCTCTCATTTAACGTCAGAAATGGTCAACCCAGCTGCGCTCACTGCAACTTTGCCCTCCAACCACTTAACACACCCTCGAGTACTGCGATCCTCTTACACCCTATCAGGATGTATCTCCTGAACTGCAGATCATTTCCTAAACATACCACAGAACTAGCCCTACTCCTTAAAGAACTCAAACTTGACACCTTCTTCCTAACCGAGACATGGCTTTATGCTGAAGCTGACCCGTCATCATTCAAACCCTCTCTCCCGGTTACTCAATAATGAGAGCTGGTCGCAAGACCAGCAGAGGGGGAGGCATAGCGGTAATGTATAAAGACACATGTAATTGTCGCACCACCACCGACCCTTTGTCAGATTGCGAGAGCCTCGCCTTCTCCTTGGAGTTCTCTCCCACGTCCACATTCTTGGGCCTATTAATCTACCGCCCACCTGGGTCACCAAGCGAATTTATCATGGCCCTTCCTACTTCGCTTGATAACTTGGCCTTCGCCCCTTCCAATTTTACTGTGCTTGGGGACATCAACCTTCACCTAGATGACCCTAACGACAACGCGGCCAAGGAACTGCTCACAAACTTATCCGCACTTCAGCTCACGCAGAAAGTCCCTTCCCCTACTCATGTCAAAGGCCACCTCCTCCACCCGGTCTTCAGTAACTTACCTGAACTTACCGTAGACACCCCACAGCCGCTCCCATGGTCAGATCACTACCTTGTTCCCCTCACTTGGGCAGTCCAGCCTCTCCCCCCACCCCCAACCCCATCCTGGTTCTGGAGCGGAACTGGCTCAAGCTCCCATCTGACCACTGGATGTCGGGTCTTGAAGCCTCCAGACCAGCCACTGATCTTAATCCCACACTCGCAAATGACAAGTTCCAGCACTGGATCACCAGCTCCCTCGAAATAGTCCTCCCTAAAAAAATCACCCTCAAGAAATGCAGGCTCAAATCGGCCCTGTGATTCTCCCCTAAGCTCAGAGAATTAAAACAAGAATGCAGAAGACTAGAGCGAAGGAGGAGACAGAATTATTCTGAATCAAGAAAACTTGTCTACAGATGTTACAAATCTGTAATTAATGCAGCCCAAGCCTCCTTCTTTGAGGAGAAAATCAACGTGGCTGCCACCTGCCCTAAAGTAATTATCCAAATTGCAAAGACCCTCTCTAACATCCCCCAAAAACAACAAACCTCTGATGGGGCACTCAAACGTTGTAACAACCTGGCGGAATTCTTTCAACATAAAATCCAAAATATCTATATGTCTTTCCCAGTTTCCCAATATGAACATCCAGCCCCTCATACCTCAGGTCCTCCCGTTGAATCCCTAACCTTGCTGAGCCAATTCCCTCTGCTGGACTCAGCCTCCCTAGACCTACTGATGACTAAAGTTACCTCAGGCTCTCCCTCCGATCCAGCTCCCCCTCAGTCCCTTAAACTAGTCGCCAACATCGTTCGTCCCGCAATCCTCGATCTTCTAAACTCATCTATCCTTTCTGGCATGGTTCCCCCCACCTGGAAATGTGCCCTGGACAAAGCCTTTTTTTTTTTAAAACAACATTGACCAGGCTAATCTAGCCAACTATCGCCCCATTTCGCTCCTCCCCTAGCTGAGTAAAGTACTAGAAAAGCACATAAACTCCGTTCTGGTTGAGTATTTGGAATCGAATGTCCTCCTCTGCCATTCCCAAACCGGCTTCCGCCCCCCGCTTGGGACCGAAACTGCCCTCCTCACGGTAACTGAGGAGGCCAGAAATATTCTGGACCAAGGAGGTACTGATGAAATCATCCTCCTTGACCTCTTTCGACACTGTCAACCACAACACCTTGATCCACCGTCTTAAGTGCCTAGGAGTATCCGGCACTGCATTAGCATGGTTCCAGTCCTTCCTTAGTGACCGCTTCTTCCAGGTGTTTGAAGGAGATGTTGTCTCCAATCGGCTGTTGCTCAGTTGTGGGGTTCCCCAGGGCTCCTCCATAAGCCCCACACTTTTTAACATCTATATGAGACCCCTGGCGGAGATTGTCCATCCATATGGCATAAAGATCATCACATATGCAGATGACACTCAACTCGTGGTAGCACTAAACCATCCCAAGGGGTCATGTAGCACCCTAGGCCCCTGCCTAGAAGAGGTTGCCAAGTGGATGGAACTCTCCTGTTTCAAACTGAATGGAGACAAAACCGAGCTAATGCTTCTCAGCAACCCCCCTCCTTCAACCCTGCACTGCTGTGGCCTCCCTGCCTTGGCCCGGCCCCAGACCCCAAGGAACAGATCAAGAGCCTCGGCATGTGGCTTGATCACTCCCTTAGCTTCAACTATCAGGCTACTAAGCTCTCAGCTTCCTGTTTTGGCCTGCTGAGGGTGCTCCGTAAGATCCTCCCCCTACTCCCATTTCAGGCAAGAAGAATTCTGGTTCAGGCCCTCTTCCTCTCTCGCCTGGACTATGAAAATGCTCTTTGCCTGGGAGGCTCTCTGTCCACCATCTATAAGCTCCAGATCATTCAAAATTGTGCTGCTCGCATGCTTCTTCAGATTCTTTGCAGACAATCCACCAAACCAGCTTTAAGGAGAGAGGGGTTGGCCTAACGGCTAAGGCGCTCGACCTCGGACCTGGGGATCTGGGTTCGAGTCTCAGTAACTACGCCAAAAACCCCCTGTGATTCTGGGCAAATCACTTAATCTCCCCGTGCCTAAAATGAAAGTGTGTCCTCATGTAACGTAACTGGTGCTATGTAAAGCGCTCTGATAACTGATTCGGTTCGGTTCTAGTTCGCGCTATATAAAACTCTGCAAAAAAAAAGGAACCTCCAATGGCTCCCCATCATGGCTAGGATCCTATTTAAAGCTATGTGCCTGGCACACAAGGCCTTCTGGAAGTGTGGCCCGGCCTTTCCCCAATCCCTGGTCAGACTCTATCACCCAGCCAGGAACCTCCGCTCCAGTCTTACCTTCTCTGCCATTACGCATAGAATACGGAGAGCCAGATGGAGCGGGCGCTCCTTCTCCTTCAATGCCGCAAACTCCTGGAACTCCCTCCCCCTCCATCTGCGGAAGGAGTCCAATCTGATTGCATTTCGAACACTTTTGAAAACTCATCTTTTTAACATCCCTTTCTAGTACCTGCTCCTGGCCCGCTTGATCCGTCCACAACGCTGGGAGGCCTCAGAGTAGCCATGCTCTATACAAGTTTTTTTTCCATTCATTCATTCATTCATCATTCATTCATTCACTCTTGCTGCTCCTTCCCGCTGTCTGCTTTGTTTCTCTACTGTTCCATCTCTCTGTCAATAACCTTCCCTTCTTTGTCCCCTTAAACTCCTCATGCATACCATCCACCACCCTCTCATGCCTCCCACTTGTGTCTACCTCCCCTAAGCAGTGGCGACAGGCACAGATCTAGGGTGGGAAGCGGGCTGAGGGGTGTAAAAACAAAACGTACCTGATTGCTGCATCTCTCCTCGCCCAGCCAAAACAGGAAGATGGAAGCACCAGGTTGCCCAGAGCCAATCACTTTGGTCTAAGCACCATGGTTTGGCGCTCAGACAGGCAGTGGGAGCCTGGGCATGTTCTCCACCCAGGCTGTAATGCAGCCTGGGTGGAGAACATTCAAAGTGCACATGACTGTTTGGCCAGCCCGAGAAGGCCGGCCAAACATTCATGGACACTTGGAGTGTGAAAAACACTTCTCCTACTGCTCCCGTGTGAGCAGCTCAGCCCCGCCCGCCCACCCGCCCACAAAGATGCCGCAGCAGGAAAACATAAACTGATAATAACAAAGAGTTATTATCATTTTATGTTTCCTTCATTTCATTGCTGAGATGCAGTGGGGCGACGCTCCTTGTCCTCAGCGGAAGAACCACCTATAGCACTCTTTGTTCCCTTCACCCACCTTTCCCTCCTAGTGTTTCCAGAACTGGGTCGTTTTTTGTTGCATAGAATCCTAAGGTGAAATCCCTTTTTCCTTCCTCACTGACTAGTTTTTGCTTCTATTTCAAATGAAGGGTGGGTGGCCAGAGAACCTTCCTTATAATCCTTCCTATTTTTTCCTGTCATCAAAACGAAAACAGGGCTAAAGTGAAGTATCCCTGGCCATCCAACCCTTACTGGTATAGCAACAAAAACAGGGCAGCATCAACGCCAAAGGAACCCTCAATAGAGTTTGCCTTTTTGTTCCTTGTCTGTCTTTAGTGGACTTACTCAGCATGTGTTCGCGCAATAAACTCAGACCTATTAACTTTGCCAATGCTTGTTTTTTCTTTGGCTAATGGTTGCTAAACTCTCGCCCCTCCCCACCCGCACACACAAAAAAATAATTGCAAATGTGCCATTTAGTGGGCACGATTTCCAGATTTTTTTATGTCCTTCATTATAGATAAAATGTTATGTTGATAACATTTCGTCCTCTTTAACGTCTTCTGAAGGAATCCTGAATCAAAAGACTGCTTTTGCAGATACATAGCCACGTAAAATGCCTTTCACCCTACGTCCCTGTATCCAGCTATAAAATAGCTGAAGGGAGAAAGAGTGCTCGACTACTTAATGCAATCCTGCTAATTGGCAGACATGCCACACTTAATTGTTTCGCCCATTCAGGAAGTCGCCCAGGTATTACTGGCATGCATGCTCGCTGGCCACGTTGCTAAGATATACCCCACAGAGTTTGAGCCACTTAAAATGTTGGCGATCCTTCGCCATCTAGCAGAAACTTTCATCTCTTGTAAGAGGATAAGAAATTCATTAGCTTAAGTTGACTGATCCGAAGAGCTCATTAGCGGGCTCTGGGTCTTTCAGTGCGTGTGCACCGCAACTGGGCTGAGCCTGTCAGCGTCGGCGGGGCGGCCATCACCGGAACCGGGGGCCTCGCTTTTACATATTGATGTACAGACCCAGAGATTCATTATGTGCTGCTACCGAGCAGATACTCTGAAGCAAAGTAAAATTGCCTTTCATGGCCTGGAAAATAAACCTTAGAACCTCATGCTAAAGCTGCCGCACGGCCGATATAAAATGTTTTAATTAATAATGTATGCCCTGAGAGAATTCGTCTTGAGCCAAATAATTCATAGTTTGGTTCTCATTTGGACACCAATAATCTTTCGCTGATTTGGAAGAGCGTTCTATCCCCCCTCAAGATCGTAAAAAAAAAACGAAATCTAAGAAGATGACAGAAATCATGTTTTTTGGCCATCTTTGTATTGAAAAAAAAAACCTCGGCTCAGTCTAAACACCAAATAAATTTGAATTCGGGGGTAATTTGAAGTTTGCACCAATTGGGATAGTGACTGGATCCTTAATTAGGCACATGTTTTTTTTTTGCCTGCACAATTTGCAGCAGAATATACTGGCACAATTCGTAACTGCAAACACCACGCATTACGATTTTGCACTCATCAGAGCTTGGGGAAATTTGCTAACTCGCCCCATTACCTCATTCCGAGGCCCAAAACGCAAAATAGTGCTGTAATTGTACACCTTCTAAAGATAGCACCTAGCGAATTATAGGTGTGGTACTGCTGAACCAAATGTGTTTGTTTCTCTAGAGTGAAATTAATGTTTGTCTAAATTGTAATTGGTTCGTAAAATGTGCAGGTAAATGATATGACTGGGTTAATATGGCTGCAGCAGAGATCTGCGTGACTGCTAGTATCAACAATAGGTAGACAGGTGAAAGGGCGAGATTTTGATCGATACCTTATATCTATTGATCCAAACCTCGATCTGGTCGACTGAACCTTTGTTGCCTGTCTGTAAGGAAAGAAAGTGCACCTATTTCCAAGCCAGTTCACCCAAGAAAGGACTCTACTCCCAAAGATCACGGACAACTTCTAGTTTTCAAAAGTTTATTGTAAAGAAATGATAAGCTGCAAATACAGGCATCTCAGAATGAGATTCACGAGATACACAGGTCCAATTACATACATGTGCTCTCGAAAAGCCCTCAGACGAGCAACAGAAATCACTAACACAAGTTCTAAGAATAATAAAGCTATAAGCATAGACGCATATCGCTCCTTCATTTAGATTGGAGGAAAACAAACACAGGTTAGGCGTCCCTACCCTGTTCTAGATGGTATCCCTACTTAACCAAATCCCAACCTAACAAAGGTGTCAGCAATGAATGACCCCCAAGGGAAGTCACCCACTCTAAGTCTCTTGGTGAAAACCTAAAGTTCTCCAGTCATGACCCCTCTCTGCCTACCCATCCGCTCTCTAAAGGGTCCTCAGGTCTCTGCTCTAACTCCACCCAGGGGTGCTGTCCCTAATACAAAACAGTCAACAACATTTGAGACGCCCCTTGCGAAACGCCTCTCACGTGGTGCAACTTCAGGCTTTTTCCATGATGCTTTGTATTGGGCCTCAGACGTTTAGAGTTGACCTTGCTTCTCAGACTCTTCTCCGGCCCGCTGATACCCCTTAAACATTCCAGAACCCTCCTCCATGTCTGGGCCGTCCACTGAACAGACCTCTATTCATTCATTTATAATTGGATCCCCCCTTTCCTGTTGCAGACAGATATCTGCCGCCAAGAACCCAACTCTCATAGCCTTCTAAAAAGGCTTGCAACATTTCTCAGCCCAGACATGTACGTGTAAATCAATGCTAAAACATTTCAGGCCTACAATATTTCTCATTATGATTATAGCATTCAACTTCTTCATTTAATTAAAGCATGTTAATACTCTTATTCTATTATTCAGTAAACATTACTATAAATCATGGCCCATTAATGCAATGACCAAAAACGTTAAAACAATCTGTGTCGTGAAAAGAAACACCTTCCCTTTTAGCTCCAGCTCTGGCCCTGAGGCCTACCACGTTCTGCTCTTAACCACATACCACCTTATGTTTTAGCAGCTTCACGACATGGATTCAAAAAAATTAATCACATCTAATAAAGTCATATAATGTCACATTTCTGTATTAGTTCCACTTCTACTTAAATCTCTATATTAGCTGTATATTTTTGAATATACTTGCAGATACTATTAGCACTCATGGCATTTCTCTTCATGATTTGTGCTTACTACAGGTAAGTGTGATGTACTCATATATTTAAATCAGTTTGCGCTCTCTCAGTTCCCCCCTTTGATGACCTCTCGGGGTCATCACTAACATTTAAACTGCCGTTATTGCTGGCATTCTCTGCGCTTCCAGAGCTCTCAGGCTCCTGTACTGATTATCTTGTATGGCAGCCAATCTCTGCAACTGTTCTCTTTGGGCCCTTTCTGACCTTCTTGCTCTGTACCATTTGAATACCCTCACCAATCCCCACAATATTATCCCACAGATCAATATTATGATGATAGGCTTTAGGATATACCAAATAAAGCTTTTGCCTAAGGTGGAAAACCACCCTCCAACTGTACTCATTCCGTGGCCCACCTTTTCCCAGACATTTTCTCTACTCAAGTCTTCGATTTCCTTGTGTATATTAGTTATGTTCTTAATAACCTTCTCAAGGGGCTTCGAAAGGTCTGGAATGTAAGTGCAACATTCCTGGACCTTCAAAGCCTTACAGACTCCGCCCTCTTTTGCTAGTAGGACATCTAATGCAAGACGATTTTGAAGAACCATAGCCCTTATCGATTGCATCTCTCCTTCTACCAGCATTAAGGACTGAGCAGTGCTGGCAGACAACCTGTCGACAACTGTTGCCAGTCGTCTAATTTTAACATCATTAAGGATTATTCCCAAAAGAGGGAACATAGCTCCAAAGACATCTCCAACCATTTCGGCATCACCTACATCTCTCCTTCCCCTCGATGATGTCTGACCCTCAATGATCACTAAGTCTTGTGCATGATATATTTTGGGGAAGACAATTGCCAAGTAACATGATCCATACCAGTTGTCAGGTAGTCTCACGTAAGCATTTCTTCCACATACAAAATACACATTTGGAATCACTTGCATTCCCTTCAGGAAATCCTTAGTGTAGTACTCTAAATTAAAAGCATGTTCACAGTCAACTTCACCCACGTATACATTTTCATAATACGTTTTGGCTCGGTGAAGACATAGCTTTCCTCTCTGCGCTTTATCTAAAGCTATTGGACCACTACTACCCTTTCTCTTATGTGACTTCTCTTCCTCGGTCCAATCTAATTTCCCTTGTCCTGATTTTTTCAAAATCTTTTGTCTCCTGTAACGATCATCCACCTGCCCTATGAACTTTTTCTCGACTTCTGACACCTTGCATGTCAGATTATTTCTACGGGCATGTGAAGTATCTAAGGTAATCCAAGGAATGAAGAACTTGGCCAATCTGTCTTCACTCTTCCAGTAGTCCCATTTGTTCATCTGCTTATAATTTGGGACTTCTGGCAACACTGAATCATAATTAGAGAAATAGTATTCAAAACTATCTCTCTCATAAAATATACTAAGCAATAAGCTACATGTAATGCCATATGTCAGAGGAAGGTGATGGTATCTAATACCCTCGTCTACAGATGCCGGCAACTGCATGCAGACATAACAGTCCTTAACCTCCATGGCATCCACGTATTCATACAAAAGTTTAGCATAAGCATTTGACCTAAAGTCTCCTTGGGACTCGTCTACATGTAACCTGCGGGCTTCTGCAGCCAATAACGCTTTTTCTTGAGTGTTTTCCCTTTTCTCACCAGCAACAATAGGTGTAAGCGTTACTACAGAACTCACATCAGTTACCTTTACCTCTTCTTCATGTCCCTTTACATAAGAAATTGTTACCACTAAAGCTATTAATATTATCACTCCTACTATTAGTGTACCTATTATACATTTAGCTCTGCGGTTCGGGGTGCCGGCCTCCATTTCGTCAGATATTATAGCTCTCTCTTTATCTTTGCAAAAAGTTCCTTTACTCTCGTTCCTTTACAGTCTTTTTTTTAATCCTTTTTGTCTTTAGAATCCACACAGCCGGAGGCTGACAGCCTTTTTCGCAAAAGTCCTTTAACAGTTCAAAAAGACAACCCTAGCCCTTCTCCATCAACTCAAGGGATTCCCTAAAATTCTCTGCTTCCTGGGCGCTAGGTAATCTTCTTTTTCTGCTTGCTTTATTTACAAAATCCTTTAACAGTCAACTATCAGATTTGTGGTTGCAGCTTCAATAGCATAGTTCAATATTTCCAAGCGAAGAGTGTGCTCTTCATGTGCTGTTATCGTTGTACCAAAGTCGGGGAATTGCAATTCTGTAAGAAACATATGTTTTAACTTGCTGAGGCGGGGAGGTCTGGGGAGCACGAATGTTAGTGACCCTTCTTGTTCGACACCGGGTACCAACAGTCGTATTTCCACGGTGATAATGGGCTCAGAACTGGACACCACCACCGCTCGGATCCTCCCTGTCTCCGGTTTCACAGACATTTGTCGCCAGATATGTCCACTCAGGTGTGGAGTATCTTCTGTTAGGCACACGCACTCTTCTTGACCTTCTTCGGTCCGGTGCCTCAGCGCCCTGAGCACCTTCTTCTGGGTCTGAGTCTTCTGATATCGGAGGAAGGGTTGCTTCTGGAGTTGACCTCAGGCTAGAGCTCCTTCTTTGCGGCCAATTAGCTTCTCCACGTGCCCTTCTACTCCTTCTCCTTCTGGTCTGTTCTCGCTCTCTTTCAGACCTGTCAGGGTCAGACTCGTACTCCCAGCTACTTTCTCCTTCTGTAGCGTCTTCAGTTTCGCTGTTGTACTGACCGTCCTCAGCTTGGTCAGACTCGTTCCCTGCTTCCGCGGGCACCTCTACAGCTTGACTAGCCCCCTCTATGGCTTCTTGGTCCTCAGCTGGACGTTCATCCGAGAGAGGAGCTGTTTCCAGAGGTGCTGGAACCCTTTTCGTATGTGACGCGTGGATCCAATTGGGCAGGCCTCCCACCTTTACAGCTGTGCTTGTGATCAGGATGACCTGGTAGGGCCCACGCCAACGAATATCCAAGCAGCTTCTTCTCACATGTTTCTTCACCAGGACCCAGTCCCCAGGATACAGGTCATGGCAAGGGCCCTGGCACGCTGGAACCTCTGCAGCCTGCACCTGAAGGGACACAGAACGCATGGCGTCAGACAGCCCCTTACAATAGTCCAGGATCATATCATCTGTGATATTTAACAGTGCAGTAGCTGGAATAGATGGCAGCCTCATTGCTCTCCCCATTAACACCTCATGTGGTGACAACCCTGTTCTTCTGTCTGGGGTACTACGAAGGCTCATGAGAACTAATGGCAGGGCATCAGGCCAACTCAGAGTCGTTGAGGAGCAAACTTTAGCTATTCTGGACTTGATCGTGCCATTGATTTGTTCCACAATTCCTGAGGCTTCTGGTCGGTAACTGCAATGTAGCTTTTGGTCAATATTTAGTGCAACACAAATCATCTTCACAAGCTCACTGTTAAAATGTGTTCCCCTATCTGATTCCAAAAAGGCCGGCACCCCGAAACGAGGGATAAGTTCTCTAAGCAGTAACTTAGCCACTGTGAGGGTGTCGCACCTACGTGTAGGGTATGCCTCAACCCATCTGGAGAACACACAAACAACCACCAGGACATAGCGGAGGCGGTTGCATCTTGGCATTTCAATGAAATCTATCTGCATTCTGTTGAATGGACCTCCAGACCTTCCTATGTGACTTAGTGCAACTGGTGTTCTTTTTCCTACGTTCAGCTGCTGGCAGGTCACACAACGCTGGCACACTGCTTCTGCTGCTATTCTAAACTTAGGATTGTACCAAGTCTGTCTAAACACTCTCAGCATAGCATCTCTCCCTAAGTGTACGGGACCATGTATGAGTCTAGCCATTGGACTCACCATCTCATTGGGCAACACTGCTCTGCCGTCTGCTGAGACCCAAAAATGGGTCTCACCCATTACACATCCTGCCTTTTCCCATGTTTCTTTTTCAGAATCAGGAGCATTTTCTTGCATGGTTGACAGTTCATCCCAAGTATCAACAGTTTCCAGTATCATGGCTAATTCAGTTCTTACATTTATTCCACCCACATCCACCTCTGTGAAAGAGTAACCTTGTTCCGCGCAATACCGCGCAACTTCATCTGCATATCTATTGCCTTTCGAAACAAAGTCCTCATTTCTGGTATGTGCGATGCACTTTACAACTGCGATACTTGCTGGGCATTGCAATGCTTCTAACAACAGGCGCACAAACTCTCCATTGCGAATGGGAGAGCCTGAAGAAGTCATGAACCCTCTTTGAGACCATAACTGCCCGTAATCATGAACTACCCCATACCCATACTGGCTGTCGGTGTATATGGTGACTCGAATTTGATTGCCTGCTAAGCAAGCACGTGTCAGGGCAATAATCTCGGCTACCTGAGCGGAGTGTACTCCTTCCAGGCACCCAGCTTCCACAACTCCTTCAATTGTACAAACAGCATAAGCTGCTCTCAACTGCCCAACTTCGTCTCTTACACATGAGCCATCGACAAAGAAAACTTCGTCTGGGTCGGTCAGTGGCTCATCTACGATGTCGGGTCTGGGTTTGGTGCATAGTTCAGTCACATCGAGACAGTCATGGTCTGTATATTCATCATCATCATCAATATCATTTGGAAGTGGCATTAAGGTAGCAGGGTTCAAAACAGAGCATCTCTTGAGGGTCACATTCTCTGCAGCAAGAATAACTTGCTCATAGCGCGTGAGCCTGCTATTGGTCAAATGCTGTGTTTTGGTCCTGGTCATTAACAATTCAACAGAATGTGGCACGCACACCTCTAACGGGTGCCCCATAACGATATTTTCACATCTCTCAATGCTGACACCCGTTGCAGCAACGGATTTGAGACATCCGGGCAACGCTGCGGCTACTGGGTCTAAAGTAGCCGAGAAATAAGCAACTGGTCTACGGGCATTCCCATGGATTTGGACCAACACAGACAACGCACAACCTTCTCTCTCACAACAGTAAAGAAAAAATTGTTTATTGTAATCAGGCATTCCCAATGCCGGAGCACGACACAGGTCCTCTCGCAGCTGTAAGAATGCCATCAAACAGTCTTTGTCCCATGGTACCGGATCACTCACCTCTTTGTGCGTCAGTTTTTGCAAGGGCTTTGCTTTCAGTGAAAAGTTCACGATCCACTGTCGGCAATAACCCACCATCCCTAGAAACATCCTGACCTCTCTCTGTGTCTTAGGCGCGTTCATTTTCATGATCGCCTCTATCCTGTCTGGTGACACCTTTCGTTTGCCTTTCTCAATTCTGTGTCCCAAGTACTGCACTTCTGTCAGGCAGTACTGCAATTTTCCCGGGGACACCTTGTGCCCATTGGCAGCTAGGTGATTTAACAAAGCAATGGAGTCTTCCCTGCAAGCTTCTTCTGTTTCTGACGCCACAAGGAGGTCGTCTATGTACTGGACCAGAACTGACTTCTGGGGCAGCACTAGACTTTCAAGATTTTTCTTCAGAAGCTGGTTAAAGATCGATGGACTCTCTGTATACCCTTGAGGGATACGACACCATGTTAGGACGCGATTTTCCAGCTTAAATGCGAAAAGAAAATGGCTATCTTCGTCCAAAGGGATCGAAAAGAAAGCCTGACAAAGATCGATCACAGTGAACCACTCAGCTTGGAATGGAATCTGAAACAGTATCACTGATGGATTCGGTACCACTGGACAACATGAAACGACTATGTTATTAATCTTTCGAAGGTCCTGCACTATCCGAAATTTCCCATTTGGTTTCTGCAGACCCATAATCGGGGAGTTGCATGGACTACCCACGATTTCTTTCAGTATTCCCTGTTTAATCATGGACTCGATCACGGGTTTTATGCCTGCAATCGTTTCTGGAGTCAATTTGTATTGGGGTGTTCTTGGGAACTCAGCATGCGGTTTCACTACAATTTTCACTGGGTCCACCCCTTTGACCAATCCAATCTCTTCCCCAGTGAAATCCCATACCTCTGGTGCCACTGTCTCCCTCAAGTCCCAGGGGAGCTCATCTACTGTCAAAGTAGGGTACAGCTCCACGCATATTCTAGAATTTGCAACTTTGAAATCTGCATCATCATCATTGGTCAATACCTCCACTCCCTGAGGTGTACAATATATAGTACAATTTAATTTACACAACAGGTCTCTTCCTAGCAGACACACAGGACTAGAATCGCAAACCACAAACTGGTGCTCATCACTGTACTTCCCTATTTTCACCTGCACCGGTTCTGTCAATTGGCTGGTTATTCTCCTGTTTGCGACCCCTACCACCTGTATGGTCTCTCCAGACATGGGCAGGTCTGGAACTGCAGCTGATCTGATCGTGGATCTAGTGGCTCCTGTGTCCACCAGAAATGTCGTAGGGCACCCTGCTACTTCTGCTTCGACATAGGGTCCCCTCTGATCTACCTCCAAGGCTGCCCCAAGGGTGCAGTCTTCTCTTTCCACTCTCTGTCCGGTTAATGGGTCCACATAATAGCACTCTTCACCTTCCACAAACAGGGGCATTTGTCTATAGGTCTTACCCATACTCCCTACTCGAGGAGGTTGCGGGAACTGGGCTCGGGGAGGAGCCCCCCCCCCTTTGAGCACCTTTCCTTGGTATGGCGTTACCCCTCTTGTAGGCGCGCTCTGAACCTCTTCCTCCTCTATCTCTTGCTCTCCTATCTCTACATTGTAGGGGCACTCGCGTTTCCAATGCCCCAGCTCGTTGCACTGGTGGCACCTAGTCGTTTTCTTCAGGGTAGCTATGTCTATTCTGGGTCTAAAGGTGGAACTCTCCTCATTACCCTTGTTCTGACTGTACTGCTTCTTACCTCCTGTACCTGTCCCTTGCTGCTGTTGCTGCGGTCCCCCTTTGCCTGCTGCTTGCATCTGTACCACCATCAACTTTTCTTTTAGTTTCTTAGCCTTGGAATCTATCTCATCACAGCAGTACCTGGCATATCTCAGTATTTCATCTAGGGGTTTAGTTTGCCAACAAATCGAGTGTTGCTGAATCATTAAACTAATATCCGGTCTCAGTCCCAGGACGAACTTGGACACAAATTGCCCTATATCTTTTGGATCCATTACATCCAAGCCGCTATACTGTTTAAACGCCTTCAGCAATCTCTCGTAATATTCATGAACTGTCTCTTTGGGTTCCTGTCTCGTTCGGTCTATTCTGACCCAATCTATGTCTTGCATTGGCACCTTCTCTTTCAGCCAAGTCATCACTCTCTCGAATTTTGCCATCACAATCTCGGACGGCCCATTAGTCTTGGCATCTCTCTCTGGCTCCGTTGTGGGCCACTCAGCGCTAACCTTGCATGCTGTCCACAGATCTCCTGGTACTACAATGTCAAACAGCGTGTTCAGATCTATCCATAGGACCTTGGAGATTTTTACAAACCTCTCGACTTGCTTGTACCACTCCACAGGGTTCTCTCGTAATTTGGGGAAAGAGGTGGTAAAAGCAGCTAAATCTCCCCTACTCCAAGGGACATGTACATAGTTCCCATTTGCAACTTCCCGCAAAGGGTAAGCTTCTATTCCCTGCTGTCCTGGTGTCATACCAATCATGCTTCTCCTGCCGGTCCCTTTCTTGGACCACCTCTCTTCCCACTTTTCTAGTGCCCTCCATGTCCTTATTCCAGTAATCAGTTCCCTTATGTGTGTTTTCAGCCCAATCGTTCTCCTCTCATCTAGGTCTCGATCTGAGTAATGTAGCCTGTGGTTACCCTGTAATGCTTTGGTTCTTGACAAGTCCACCATATATTTGCCTGCTAGTTCGACTAACTTCTCATGGACTGCTCTTGCTTTTCGAGTAATGTCCTTTGCCATATACAGTATTTCATCCTGTTCATACATTTCCATTCTTTCTAAAGGCAGGGTACCATCTACCATGTCATCCAGATCTGACCTTAAGCTGGAGACATCAAGTCTCTTGGCTTTTATCTCAGCTCGCAATATGTCTTTCAAAGGGGGCTCACTGGTCTCCCTACCATCCCAACTTCGAGCTCTGCGTTTGGGCTCAGGAGAGTTAATGGGTGGCCTCCCTTGCTCCCATCTCTCCAGGTCCCATGCTCGGCCATCCGATCTTGGAAGGTGATGGAACACGGGCCTGTTACCCCTATTCTGGCTCTGCCCATTCTCTTCTTCTTCTCTCCTCTCACCGCACATCTCTCTGTTATTTTCCCTCTGGTCGCTACTCTCCCTTTGCCTCGTATCGCTCAGTATCCGATACGATCCTTCCTGGTTCCCCATATTCCCTGGGCTGCGCTCATTTCTGTCATCACAGGGACTATGGTGCGTCCTCTCACAACTCCCATTCAGTTCTCTGGTGCCGGGCACACAGTGTGGACACTTAAAGCTGTTTCTGTACTCTTGTGCTCTCCTCTCCTCTTCACTGAGTATTGGGCGCGCCACCCCTTCACTCCCGGGGCCCCCGTTTTCCAGGTCTGTTCTACCTCCACTCCGGGCCCAATGGGTGACTCCCCTACTCCCTCTACAGTCCCACTCCGGGCTACTCTCCCCAGCCCCGCAGTGAGTCCGTGTTCGGCTGTCCTGACTTTCCCTTTCTGCTTCTGCAGCATTGATGCACTTTTGAGCCTTCACTGCCTCATCCCACTGCTTCATGTACTCATTTAGCTCTTGAAAGGATTTTCGTCCCGATCCCCTCAGATCCATTGGCCATCTAGGGCCCCCAGGATCTCCTCCTGGGTCCCCTGCTGTGTGCATCGGGGTGCTCCACTCCCTGGGTATCGGCATCTGACTTGGGGAATTAGTGGTATCGTTCCTCCTTGCCTCCTCTGCTCTTTCTCTGTCTTTCCGTTTCCGTTCTTCCCCTTTTGCTCTCTCTTGGTCATATATCGATATTATAGGACCTATGGTAACAGGTACCTGTAGTGCATCTGGTAATGGGTAGGATGTGGCGCTTTCCGTTTCCGGCGCTCTTTGTACCACAAACCTCCCGACTACCTGTTGCACCTGACTAGGCTGGAACAACTCTTTCTTTGGCTCAGGATCCCACTCTGAACTGGGAAGCGGTCTATGCTCTCCTGCATTGCCCCCCTTTGCTCCTTCTGTATTCTCGACCTCTCCCCCTGCTCTATTATACGGGGGTGGCCTGTCTGTCAGTAATCTGTTTATCAAGCTATCCTCTGTTTCGCTCTCATCATCTTCTTCTAGGGGACTTTTATTTACTGGCGCCTCTAACACTGGGTACAGTTTATTTATTTCCAAATTATGCACTCTCCATCTTTTAGCATCCGCATCCCACCTGGCATCCTGCACTGCCCTTACCGATCGTTTCACCCTTTCTTGTCGTCTGTTCATATTCTTTTCATGCGCTGCCCTAATCCATGCTTCAAGAGCTTCAAACTGGGTTGGTCTAGGCAAGGGTCTCTTTGAGGTCATGACTGATTTCAATCGATGTAACACCTCTAATCTGAACGTCCCGTACTTCGGGAACGTCAGTTCCTCATTTCCTTCAGTAATCTTACTCCACTCTGATATCCAAAGGATCGTATGCAACCCAACATTTACTGCCATATAACGAGCTGGCGTACCCTCCGGCGGGGCTTCTTCCCCTTCATACGATCCTCGCTTCTCTTTCTTAAACAGCGCTTTCAACCATTTAAAACACTTCATAATTATGCGCACAAAATCCAGCCTCGCTACTCTGTTTACTTCCTGATGACAATCCACCAATCCTGTCGCGGCTTTGCTAGCTTGGCCTATCACAGCGCGGTCTTTCTCCTGTCGGCCAATCACGTCGCGACCCTGTCTGACGTGTTCGCTAGCTGGCCTATCACAGCGCGGTCTTTCGCCGGTCAGCCAATCACTGCGCGACACCACCTGACGTCACTTTTCTCCGCTTCGCAGCAGCACCCCTCCTTTCTCAACTCGTCTCCCGGTTATGCATGCGTCCCAGTCATACTCTGAAAAATGACTACTTCCGACCAAGCGGTCACTTCTCTCGACTGTACGTCCACAGTCTATCTGTAATTGTCAACACAACTGACGAGATGTCTATCGTCTCTCTGATAGGTTGCTTACACACACAGTAACTTCCAACCAGCGTCCGTTACTCACGCACTCACTCTTACGTTCCCCCTATCTCGGTCTCTCGGGTGATCAATGGTACCTCATGACCCCCTTCACACTAGTTGACAATTACTCTGGGTGTCCGATACACCCGAACCACTTAAGCTCTCCTTGAACTTAAGATTTCCACCGGTTGCGCGCGCTCACAACCTGTTCCACAGTCACTCTACAGACATTCAACTCCGCCAGACATTACAACATAGATACAATACAAAAACACCGCAATCTAACACGCATAACCCTTTATACTCACTCTCGACCGATACTGCTGCTTTTTCTGTCTCACGTCATCCGGATCTTCTTCTGCGGGCTGTTCTTCCGATCATCGATTTCTAGGGGCCTTGGGGTAAGCTAACCTGGCCTAGGTCACCGTCCTCAAGAAGGCAACCATCCTCTATAGCTACCAACTGAAAGGGCGAGATTTTGATCGATACCTTATATCTATTGATCCAAACCTCGATCTGGTCGACTGAACCTTTGTTGCCTGTCTGTAAGGAAAGAAAGTGCACCTATTTCCAAGCCAGTTCACCCAAGAAAGGACTCTACTCCCAAAGATCACGGACAACTTCTAGTTTTCAAAAGTTTATTGTAAAGAAATGATAAGCTGCAAATACAGGCATCTCAGAATGAGATTCACGAGATACACAGGTCCAATTACATACATGTGCTCTCGAAAAGCCCTCAGACGAGCAACAGAAATCACTAACACAAGTTCTAAGAATAATAAAGCTATAAGCATAGACGCATATCGCTCCTTCATTTAGATTGGAGGAAAACAAACACAGGTTAGGCGTCCCTACCCTGTTCTAGATGGTATCCCTACTTAACCAAATCCCAACCTAACAAAGGTGTCAGCAATGAATGACCCCCAAGGGAAGTCACCCACTCTAAGTCTCTTGGTGAAAACCTAAAGTTCTCCAGTCATGACCCCTCTCTGCCTACCCATCCGCTCTCTAAAGGGTCCTCAGGTCTCTGCTCTAACTCCACCCAGGGGTGCTGTCCCTAATACAAAACAGTCAACAACATTTGAGACGCCCCTTGCGAAACGCCTCTCACGTGGTGCAACTTCAGGCTTTTTCCATGATGCTTTGTATTGGGCCTCAGACGTTTAGAGTTGACCTTGCTTCTCAGACTCTTCTCCGGCCCGCTGATACCCCTTAAACATTCCAGAACCCTCCTCCATGTCTGGGCCGTCCACTGAACAGACCTCTATTCATTCATTTATAATTGGATCCCCCCTTTCCTGTTGCAGACAGATATCTGCCGCCAAGAACCCAACTCTCATAGCCTTCTAAAAAGGCTTGCAACATTTCTCAGCCCAGACATGTACGTGTAAATCAATGCTAAAACATTTCAGGCCTACAATATTTCTCATTATGATTATAGCATTCAACTTCTTCATTTAATTAAAGCATGTTAATACTCTTATTCTATTATTCAGTAAACATTACTATAAATCATGGCCCATTAATGCAATGACCAAAAACGTTAAAACAATCTGTGTCGTGAAAAGAAACACCTTCCCTTTTAGCTCCAGCTCTGGCCCTGAGGCCTACCACGTTCTGCTCTTAACCACATACCACCTTATGTTTTAGCAGCTTCACGACATGGATTCAAAAAAATTAATCACATCTAATAAAGTCATATAATGTCACATTTCTGTATTAGTTCCACTTCTACTTAAATCTCTATATTAGCTGTATATTTTTGAATATACTTGCAGATACTATTAGCACTCATGGCATTTCTCTTCATGATTTGTGCTTACTACAGGTAAGTGTGATGTACTCATATATTTAAATCAGTTTGCGCTCTCTCACAGGGAAACACCCATTAGGGCCCATATTATGAGTTGGACGGGGGAGGGTCATCAGAGGACACTGCTCTGCCCAACCACAAATAAGCAAACGGTGGGACAAAGATGCATGGACCTTGGAAGACATGGATGCATGGTGCTACTAAGAATTGTAATGGCTGGGCATATTACCTGTTTAAAATGCTTTTGATTGAGCACTTTCTGGTAGTAAACCACCCATACATTCATCTGAAAAAGTTTTAAGAAGTGCAATGTGGGTACTGCTGAATGATCTTTATAAAAAAAAAGGCCAGTGAGGAGCATTGTCACCTTTCAAATAAATGACAAATTGAGTTAAGAGGTGATCAATAACTAAGATCTATATGGATAGTATAGAGGCTAATAGCCTTTGAGGTGTGCATGGTGAATGCTGTCTTGATTTCTTGATGTGGCCACAGGCAGCCCACTTCGAGCGTTCAGTAGAAGGAACCCCTTCTACAGTTTCTTCATCAGACCAGAGTGAGTTAGAGGTGTGCAGTACCACTTCTGGATCTACTATAGAGACCCTTGAGCTTTCATCTCCAACATGGGCAAACTCTAAGATACCATAGGCAACTGGGTCTGCCCCGAAAGACCACCTTGAATGGCAAGAGATGCTTAAACAGGGAGGCTGAGTCAGAGCTGAATTTATAAGGGTACAAAAAAGTCTGGGAGATTCCTAATCATTTGGAAAGAAGGAATAATACAAAAAGCCTGCCATCCTGAACTCAGGGCCAGTCAGCGGCTGGTGGTGCTGAAGTGCCACAAGAAGTTGCTTTTGAAATTTGCTTACATGGCCCCAATACCAAGGCCCCCGAGGTCAAAAAGTTTTATGAAAGACACCTCCCACAATTTTAATGACATGTCATGGGTGTAAATGTGGAGACATTTTGCTGAAGCTGAATGACTTGGATGGTATCTCAAAAAAGTCAGACAATGGCACCCTGATTACAACTGCCTGAGCAATTTTACATATCTTGACCGTGGCTGCCAGTATTACATCCAGATAGCTGTGGCAGAGCTTCCTGCAGTGCATGCTAATTATATTCCTTTACAGCCCAGGAAGGTGAGGTGTGAATTACCAACATAAGTATGGCTGTCCCTAGCCCAATGAGCTCCCTGACTCAGAAGCCCCCGTCTTTGTACCTGGTATCATCTCAAGCATGCAAGCACTGATTTAAGGAAAATGGACTCAAACAAGCTGACCAGTCAGCTCTCCTTTATATTTAGGCTTTCCTGTTTTCAGTTTCTATTTTTGATAAATTCTGGTGGGGTTTTTCCAGTGTTTTCGAGTGATTTTAATACCTTAAAAAACAGTGGTTAGCGGTGGTTACACGTTTTCACACCATTAAAAACAAAAGAAACAGTGTTTTTCCGCTATTTATGGAACGTTTTGCTTTTATTAGCGCTTGCTTTTTGCACTGATAGAGCATGGTATATAGGATGTGTATATGAGGTCCAAATATATTTTTACAAATCAAACTTATTGTAGTACACCATACAATACTTCTTCAGTGAGTCTTTGGTCATGTGCACTCGCTCTTTCCTTCCCTTGTAAACTTATCTGTGAAAAGGCCCTCTCAGCATTGGCACGTGAGACAGGCAACGCCAAAACAACCAGTGGACAATTTGCTAACTCTGGCCACTGACATAGCTTTCCATGCCAATACTGGTGCACCTGAAAATTGCGATTCTCTGGGACAGGTTCTGCAACATATGCATTGAACTGTGCGCACATGCCCTCAGAGTTTTTGAAGCGGTTAAAAATGAAGCAGCACTTGTGAAACTCCAGAGAAAATTCCTCTTAATGGATGGGATCTAGAACTTGTACAGAGTACCACAGTGAGGCTTCATTGACTTCAAATGTCATGGTTGGTGAAGGAACATTTCTATGCATCATTGCAAGCCATTTTCATACATTGTAAAATAAATGTTCCTGAATTGCTCCTCAACATTTCTTTGCTTACCAAGTGGCACACACTCTAACATGGAACATGTTGCAATGCCAAAGTCCCTAAAAGTGTCTCCCAGACTACTCTCAATGAGATGTTTCACATCTACACCAATTATGCTGAACACTTGGTAGACAAGGGTGTTTTCAGACTCTAGTTTTTGAAATATGTCCTCTACAGTAGTCATGTTTTCCTGTAAAATCTAAGAGTGAAGTAGAGTGTACTTTTATTCATATCACTTTCAATATGCGACCAAAGGTCCTCACATTTCTTGCCTTTGGCATCACCACTCAGCAAAAATTCTTTAAACAATTCAACAAGGATAATATAGCATTCACGGCCTCTAGGACTGAGAACCACCAGCTAAGTGACACAGTTGGGATGACTCTTTCTTTTTTCTTTAATGCCACACAAAGCACAAAATGAGAAATGTTTGTGTTTTATTTACCATGCATAACAAAACAGTGCACCAAATGGACTAAAAAGCCAATAGCATTTTTCATTCATTCTTAGGATTGTAAAGATGCTTTCTGCATACTAACTAATATGTGGCTAGGATCTCATACAGGGAAGCACTTTGCCTCAGGTATCTATTTTGACAGCTCATCACACTTGTTTTTCATATACGTAGCTGAATCACTGCAAATACAAACAATATCACTCCAATCTTTGTTGAGCTTTGTGAGAACTTTTTGCAGCAACATTCTATGTGACACTGCGTTCCATGTTTTACAAAAGTCGGGTGTCATGTTTTCACCACTATTCCAGAGGCTTGGTGACAGCACTCTTTTAACATATACATGTCACTACACCTTTCACTGAATGTTTGAAGCTTGGGGTGTTTGGCAATTCACTTACTATCAATAATGACTCAATAGAGAAAGGGGCTGATGTATCAAGGGGTTTTTCCCATTCTCTATGGCTAATGCGATGGTACATATTGTAAGAAAGTGACTCTGTATATATTGGACCAAAGTAAGGTAAAGTGTGCACAGAGTCCACAGTCCCCAGAGGTAAGGCAGAGGCTAAAGTTAGATATAACCTTACTCTCTAAAGTGATAGCTTGGTCGAGCAGTAAGGCAGTATCAGAGGATAGTGTAAAGCATTTGTTGTACACACTCAGGGCCAGATGTAGAAGCCCTAATACCGGTCGGAAACGGCCGATTTCGGCCGTTTCTGACCGGTATTAGGGTTTTCAGATGTAGGGGGCTGAAAATTACAGAATCGGTATATTTACCGATTCGGTAAAATTACCGAATCGGTAAATTACCGAATCGGTAAATATACCGATTCTGTAATTCCAAATGTAGGTGGCACAGTTTACAGTGCCACAGGCCCTTAAGAGTTGGTATTTTACCACCCAATCCTATTGGGTGGTAAAATACCGAATTCAGGTGTGCATGCACATCTGTGCATGCACACCTGTGCAATGTGACACACAGACATGCCCTTAGGGCATGTATGTGTGCCACATGTCACACAAGCCTGTACTTGGGGTGCTAGAGGGTGTCAAAGTGACACCCTCTGCACCCTTGCAGGATTCGGTATTTACCGATTCCTATGGGCTTCAAAGCCCATAGGAATCAATGTGAAATACCGATTCTGTATTTACAGAATCGGTAAATACCGAATGTTACAGATTCGGTAATTCTGAAATTAAAATTACCTACATCTGTCTCCTTCCTATTTACCTACTCTTAAATACCGAATCGGTAAAATTCCGTATTTTAGAGTAGGTAAATCGGAAATACCTACATCTAGCCCTCAGTCAGCAAATGGTCATACACACTCAAGAACTGAACTCTAGGCCAATTGTTTTGTATATAAAAATATATAGTTGCTTTATTTTAGAACCACAGTAGGCATCATAAATACTTTCTCAGAATGAGATGTTGCAATTGAATACTTTCAAATAGCAGTTGACTTTTAAATGCAATGTTTACAGTTGTTGCAATATGCAACACAAGTTTAAACACAATTTATCATTGAGCTCAATGGATGTTTTTAAGTAAATACAATAAATCACTTTACGTATGTTTTTCTAACTCAGGGCTGGATCCTGAATTCAGCCATTTTGCATTTCCTTTAAACAGTTGAAACAAATCGTGTTTGTTGTACAGGCGATTTTTAAGGAATATTGACACTAGGCAATGTATTCCCATGGAGGAAAATTGGGTTGACAGTAAATCACAGCTATAATTACTTTGTAGGTACAGTGCTGGGCTGACAGGTACAGCACTGGGATCTCTCCTACTTGCAGGTGAGTAAATTCGTTTTTGAGGTTCGGATGATTTTTAAGGAATATTTGTAAGTTTGAAAAATCAACACTTAGAAGAAATTCTGAGTGAGACCCAGGCAATGTTACCCTATGGAGAAATTCAAGTTATCGGTCTTTGGGAAAGTACTCGGCTGGCAAAGTTAAGGTTCTGGGGGTAGACTCAGGGGTCTCCCAGGATCAGGTAAGTACAGTTCTTACACCCTCAGCGGCACAGGGGCAGCCGGGTGCAGAGTGAGTAGGCCCAATGTTATCCTATGGAGGATAGGGGGCCTTTGGTTGGTGGCTGCTAGCAAGCAGACCACACGGCTGTGGGAGCTGAGCTCCTGGTCACTTACTCAGGGCAAGTGGGGAAGTAGAGTAGGATAGTTGCTGCACTTCCAGCGGCACTCGGGCGGCTGGGTGCAGGGTGATTTTGGGCCTTCGGGCGCCCAATGTTATTTAATGGGAGACTTGGAAGTTGAACAGAGGCTGCAGGCTCGGGGATGGAGATTCTTTAGGTGCAACCACCACTTCGAGAGGTAAGTTGGGGTCTTGAAGGATAAGTAGGCACCCAGGAGTTGGGCACAGGGGGCCGTGGGGCGCCGGGTGCAGGGGTGTCTTTTGGCGTCGGGAAATCTTACTCCCAGGTGGTCACTGTTGGAGGGGTGTATACCCACTGAGTAAATATCCCTTCTTGGATTCTGTTGATAAAGCGCACAGCTAGAAACACAGAGGAAACTGTACACAGAGGTCGTGATTTTAATTTTAGAAATTGGATGGTAAATGTCCTGATGAAGACATATTTTCATGTTGAAACGCGTCGACCGGATACCACCTAACCTCCTTTGATCTCTAAATTTGATTCTTAAATTGATTTTTTTGTGAATCCTTATATATCAGTCTAGCATTTTTATCAACTTTTACCAGTGTATTGATTGTTATTAATTGTATTTTTATTTGAATTAAAAATGTATATTTTTTGATACTCTAGTAGTTTGTTTGTTCACTCTATTGTGTTACTGTTGTATTTTATGCCTGGGAGTGTTAGTTTACATACATTATTTACCCTGTCCCAGGATACGCATCTGTACCAGGGGGTCCTTGTTACTCACACACTGTTGGAGGGGTCCCTTGTTGTGAGGCTGCAGACGTCGTCAGGAACGTCGAGGAGGGTCCTTGGGCACTGGATACTGGGTCACAGTCGCTGGGGGGATGTCCTCGTGGTCTTTGTCCACTCAGGCAAGGCCAGGCTCGGCGGGTGCAGAGTGCGCTGGATTCGCAGTTCCTGGCTGGCACCAGGGGTTGTTGCTGTATGAGCAGAACCACTGCTCATGGGAGTCCCAGTCTTTAGATGAGCAAGGCAGGCAGCTCCTCCGGGGTTTTTGAGGTTGCTGTCTGCAGGAGACGCCGAGGTTTTAGCAGGAGCAGGTTCTAGCATCAACAGGCCGGTAGGGCTGGGGCCAAGTCAGTTGGTGCTGTCCTCTTGTTAGCAGCTGCACGGCAGGTCTTCTTTCTTCTAGTTCTTCTTTCTTGTTTCAAATTGGGATCTGAGGAAGGAAGGTTCAGGGTGCCCCTAAATACTAAATTTAGGGGTGTTACAGGTAGGGCAAAGGCAGGGACCAATGGGTCCCTGTCCTGGGGTGAGTACATCCCCTATCCTGCCACTCTCCTGTGGGAGGAGGGCAGGAGCCTAGCTCTGATTGGGTAGGGCTCCCCATCCTCAAGATGGTGGTAGCCCGGAGTTGTGCTTCACCTCGCCTCTCCCACCTGAGGGGTGGGGTTGGCAGAGGCTGGCACACCCCCTTTCCTCATTTAGGGTTTTCCGCCTGTCGTCCCGCCAGAGTGGGGGTCAGAACCGGTGGGGGCCAGTTGATGAGTACAGCAAGTGGCCTTGAGAAGCTCACAAAGGCGGCATGCCTTTGAAGCTTTCCCTGCCCATCCTGGGGGAGGAGGCTTGGCACCTCGTCCCAGGATGAGCATTGTTTCAGGCCCCCTAGAGCGGCAGGCTCTCAACCCAGGGGTCCAGAAACATGTCTGGTGGTGGCAGCCTCGGTAGCCATGCAGCCAGGACACTGGGAGTTGGTTAAGTTTCAGGGGGCATCTCTAAGATGCCCTCTGTCGTGCATTTGGCATTAAATCCCACACTGGCATCAGTACGGGTTTAATGTGCTGAGAAGTTCGATATCAAACTTCTCAGTCTTCAGTGTAGCCATTATGGTGCTGTGGAGTTCGTAATGACAACCTCCCAGCACCATATACTCTTAATGGCATCATTACACTTAGAGTGCCCAGGAATGGCCCTGGGTACTGTAGGGGCACAGGGCTCATACACCTGTGCCCACACCACTGTCATAGTTCACCCAGCTAGATGGGTGACTGAGGTATGCCAGGGCAGTGTGTTTGTGGGCATGGCACACAGGGATGCATGCCATGTCGACTCTTTGTTTAGTTCTGCACCAAGACACTCAGCCTGCAAAGGCAGAGGGTGTGTGTGTCAGGGTACAGGCCCCCCAATGGTGGCACAATGAGTGCTGCAGCCCTTAGGGGTCTTCTCTGGTCACAGTGCCCTGGGTACATAGGGTACCATTTACCAGGGGCTGACCTGTGGCCAGAGATGCCAATTGGGTTTTGAGATCAACACAGTTTTAGGGAAGGAACACAGGCCCAGGGCACCTGATTGGCAGGAGCCCAGGGCACACTCAGTCAAAGTACATCAGCAATTCAGCAAAAAGTGGGGGCATACCATGCAAGAAAGATGGCACTTTCTCACACATATTGCGAAAGAATCTTATGAAACCAGCCATTTTACCTATCAGTGAAAGAATCAAAATTAGCCAAAATATCAAATATGATTTAGATATTTCCTGCTTTTTCTACAGTTTATAAAATAATTCAACAGGACTTAAAACATGCTTCTAAACCCTGTATCTTTCGACCAAAGACCACAAAACGGAAAAAAGCAAAAGGAAGAAGAAACAATATTTTAGTGACATCCCTAAACAACAAAACTCAAGCAGAATAATGTGCGCCCAGTCTTTGTTGCTACTACCTTGTATAACAAAGTTACATTGTATTGGCCCCTTCAGGATGAAATAAAAATGACTCTTTCACTCTCCTTTTCCTTTCTTTGAATGGCATTTAGTTTGTGGTTGTGCAGGTGTTTTCTCAATGTTTATATGTTTACACTGGTGAGGGATATTTCCCTTTCAGTGGGGTTTGTATCCGTTATTAAAGGGTTAAACCTACATCAGGAAAGCATATTTATATTTAATAATGACCTGGTTAAGAAAGCACGATAATTATCTCAGGCCAGTCCACACAATCAAGTGTCCTTCCTTTTGCTATAGGGGTCCCATAAGGACGGAGAACAACGCAACGAGGTCTGTTTGAGAAGGGGATACTGGAAAAAGATAGACACCTCACTACATGGATAAGGTATTGGAAGAATGACCGCAGGCAAAGTGGTCCTCCTTGATCAAGAGACTGCAAGCCAAGACTAACTTGGATAGATTTTGGGGAGGACCTAGGGAGTTAGAGGAGGGAATACGGAATAAGTATGTCCAAATCATGTTCGAAATATGTGACATGATATTTCATTAAATTGTTTTACTATAAAGTATAGGAATTGATGATAAAGATAGGTCCCCTCCCCTTGCTCAGAAGCCACAGTGCTACTTGCACCCAAGAAGACCAGCAGAAGGAGAATGGAGACTGCACATGGAGAGGATTCCTGTCTACCTGACAGAGGCCTTTTGACAGTCCTGCTTCCTGTGAATCTTGGACACTCAAAGGCTACTCTGACATTTAGGGTAGCTTGTCCCTTGCACACCCCACAGTGATAAAGGGGTTCAAGACTTATCCATGCAGACCTACCTCCGTGGAATGACTTTTTCTGGGGCTGGGAAGCAGGGAGAGCCCAAAGAGGAAGGGTTAGCTGCAAAGTCCTCGAGAAGACTAGCATGTACAGTCAGAACTAGAAGCCATTTTTACACTGGAACCTGTTGGCCGTTGGCCAAGAACCAGTCAATGGACTTTGGGTAGATGTGGAACATCAACACAGGAGTCACATAACTTTTGATACAAGTCCCCAAGATCTATAAATTTGCTTTCAATAGCTTATTTTCAAACATCGACATTGGCTCTATATCAGAGACACTGTCCTGCTCTGCAGAAATAATTTCCCTAAAAACTGACTGTCGTGAACTGGGGACATTGCTTGTTTTATAACCAAAAAGAAAAGCACTGTTGCATCCTAGCAGTTGCTGAATAGAACAACAAGAGCACTGCAGTACTTAAATTCTTACATCATAAATTAATCTTCATGTACACTAGGGGGTCGATTCCGATTCGGGAAAAAAAACGTCCGTACAATTTGTATCCGGAGCCCTCTCCGTACGAATCGTACCCGTCCGTCCGAGTCGCATAGTATGATCCGTATTCCGTGAATCCGTCCGAATCATCGCGATCCGTACGTATTGCAAGGCTGAAACCGTGAACCGTACGACTCGTACACATGCCGTACGACTCGTACACATGCCGTACGACCCGACGAGTACGATCCGGACCGGGGTATGAGGACGCGATTCGTACGGTCCACGTCAGTTAAGGGCGAGTCATACGGAAAAGCACACAAACACATACACACTGTACGTCCATAGCCCCCATGATCGCAGGGGTAAGCACTGTACCCCTGCGATCATGGGGTGTACGCACCGTACCCCATGTACGATGGGTGTACGCACCGTACACCCATCGTACATGGGGTACGGTGCATACCCCCATGATCGCAGGGGTATGCACCATACCCCTGCGATCATGGGGGGTACGCACCGTACCTGGGGGGGGCGTTCCGTATCTGTTTCGGCGCGAACTCTGCTTTTACGGCTGTTTTCAGCTCCCGTAGAAAAAGGGTCGTACGGTGCGGACCCGACACATATCGTACTTGCTGGGTCGTAAAAACCAGCCGCGAACAGTACAGATGACGCGTACAGCGGTTTCCAAGGGAGATTCGGACGGGGATTTGATTCGTACGGTCTCTGTACGACTCTTACGGGGTTCGGCTCCTGGTACGAATCGTACTTCGTCGTACATACGGGGGATGTTGCGGGGTACGATTCGTATGGGAAAAACGCTCCGAACGGCTATTTGGAGTGGTTTTTCCCGAATCGGAATCGGCCTCAAAGTGTCAAATTATGTTTTTCATTTACTCTAATCCTTCAATTAGGTGTAATTTTGATCATTAAATTGTTTAACCAAATCTGTTTTATATTGTAAATATTTTTGGTGCAGTGCTTCACGTTTCAAGAGCACAAACCTGGCCAAAAGGCAGCAAAGTTCTATACTTGGCGAAAGACAAGCATAATGTCAACCATCAATAGGAGAGATATCTGGCTTGTGGACTGGTAATGCGTTGTAATATAATGTTCTTTCAAGAGGTGCGGCCTCAACTGTTTCCTAAATTGGAGCAGCGTGAGGGATGTCCTGATGGAGACAGGCTGTTGATCCAGATCCTTGGTGCATAGATTAAAAAAAGAGGCTTTCTACCTTTCTCTAATGAAAACCTGTCTGCGTGTGCGAAGCTACCAAAGAAAAGTCTAGAATTCCTCATAGAAATTGCTTTTATTTTTAGGCAATATATTTTTCAAACTAGAAATCTGCACCAGCTCACAGCACAACAAAGGCCTCTCTCTCTATCAATCCAGTGTCCTACATGTAACATAAAAGTACATCTTCTGTTTACGAGTACAAAGCCCACTTGAGTTGAAAAATTACAAAACTGAAGACAGATGCTCATGTTTTCTGAGTGCATACATGTGGATTATAACAATCCATACTTTTTCTTTGCGTTGTGTGATGGGTGATGGGTAGCCCTGGCTACCCATCAAGCACAGAATGAAATTTAAAAAAAAAGGCCTGGACTGGATAATATACTCTCAAAAGGAATTGAGAAAATCCAGAACTTGTGCCCTAAAGTAACTATACCCTGCATTCTCACCATGCACTGCTTCTACCTTCATATATTACAACACTCAAAACATGTTCAAAGACTGCCATAACAACATCCCGAATGATATATGAAATTACAAAATTGATAACAACACTTATAGTTACTTTAGTCCACGTGTTTAGGTTACTTGAGATAACTATTACTGGAAAATTTCAGTGGTTCTGTTAAATTAAAACGTTATGTTTTAACTGATATTTTTACTAAACTATTTGTGTCAGAACAATACAGAGTGCTGCATAAATTATGCAAAAAAGTGGAAGCACGGAACTCTGAGTAGTTTCCAAGTTTAGGTGGAGAGCAGTGCCTATTTAGAGCACCCAACAACACTAGCATCACTTTGAATCTGCTCACTTCATATGACTGTTTTTCTAGCAAGGTTTCTACTCATAGGATTACCTCAGTGCCATTCACACTGAGCTAGAAAGTGACAAAGTCTTTTGCAATTTTTACAGCAAAGTCTTTAAGTACAGGATTAGCCATGGCCAGCTGAAAATGACAAAAGCTTTTTACCACTCCAGACACAGGATTACAGTTTTGGATTGATACAATACTACCCAGTAAAACTGGAATGAATAAAAACAACAACTAACACATATTTTGCTCTTGTTTTGAGCTCTTCAGAGGAGAGGTACAGATTTGTTTAGACACAAGGGAGCACCCAGTCTAAGTCATTTCAGGCTCAATGCGTGATGAATTATGCAAAAAAGGAAGCAAGGAACTCTGGGTAGTTCCCAAGTTTAGGTGGAGAGCAGCTCCTATATAGAGCACATTACAACACCAGCAATACTCTGAATCTGCTCACCTCAAATGTCTGTTTTTCTAGCAATGTTTTTAGCCATAGTTCCATCTACGCCAAGCTAGAAAGTGACAAAGACTTTTACCATTTTTACAGCAAAGTCTTTAAGCATAGGATTAGCTTGTGTCATCCATGATGATCTGAAAAATAATAAATGCCATTTACCACTCCAGGCACAGTATTATAGATTTGGATTGGTAAAATACCATCCAAGCCAACCTGGAATGAATAAAAGCAACCCCTGACATGTGTTTTGCTCTTGTTATAAGCTCTTCAGAGAGGTATAGCGGTGTCCAGATACAAGGAAATTCCCAGTATAAGTCAACACCGCATTCTTTCAGGCTTATAGAGCCACATAAATTATGCAAAAAAGGAAACAAGGAACTCTGACTAGTTCCCAAGTTTAGGTGGAGTGCAGCTCCTATATATAGCACCCTAAAACACCAGCGACATGCTGAATCTGTTCACCTAAATGTCTGTTTTGTCTAGCAACGCTTTTAGGCATAGGATTAGCGCAGTGCCATCCACACTGAGAGAAAAAGTGACAAAGTCTCTTACCATTTTTACTGCAAAGTCTTTAGGCATAGGATTAGCTAATGCCATTCACGCCGAGCTAAAATATGAAAAAAGCCTTTTACCACTTCAGGCTCAGTATTAAAGCTTTGGATTGGTAAAATACCATCCAAGCCAACATTAAATGAATAAAAGCAACCCCGGAGACATGTTTACTCATCAACCACCTGAAACTCTACAACCTACTTGACCACACCCAGTCCAGCTTTCGGAGCAACTGCAGCATTGAGAAAGCACTCATCGCAGTCACAGATAAGATCCGCACCCTACTGGACTGAGGAGAAATCACCACCCTCATTATGCTTGACCTCTCAGCTGTGTTCAATACCATGTCACATTCCAGCCACATCAAAACACTACATGACAAAGGCACCAAAGGAGCAGCCCTCAAATTGATATGCTCCTTCCTCACTGGAAGAACATAGACAGTGAGACTCCCACGAAACACTTCAGAGCCCAAGAACCTGATCTGTGGAGTTCCACAGGGCTCATTACTCAGCCCAACCCTGTTTAACATTTACATGACAACACTCACTGCCGTCATCATAGCACATGGCATCTCCATCATCTCCTACACCGATGACACCAAACTCATCTAATCAATGTGCGACAATTCCACCACCAGAACCAACTTAAATGAATGCATGATCAGCTGTATAAAAACTAAATGCCTAAAAGTCAACTCCGACAAGACAAATGTGCTACTTTTCGACAACAGTAACTCTCTAAGTGTCTCCATCTGATGGCCTTCAGAATTTCCCTCCATACCTAATCCTACCAACCATTCATGATTCCCATGTTTCTTCTTAGATGACAAACTCAACATGGCAGCACAAGTAAAGGCAGTCAGCTCATCCTGCTTCCATATACTCCATAAGTTCAGAAGAATCTTCATATGGATTCCCAGGAACACCAGACGCTCCGTCACTTAAGCATTTGTCAAAAGCAGCCTAGACTACAGCAACGCACTCTATGTCAGAATCTCTAAACACCTGCTTCACCAACTCCAGATCCTCCAGAACACCACACCAAGAGCAAGGGAGGTCTAGGATAACTCATCCTATTCCTCCCTCATCACACACACATCACACCGCAACTCAAAGAGCTTCACTGGCTACTGACTCTGTCAATTCAAACTCTTCACACACACATACAGAGCACTACACAACATAGGACCTGCATACCTCAACAGCCTTCATCCCATCCACCAACCCATAAGACATCTGTGCTCTGCCTCATTTTCACTTACATCCCCTTTATCCTCAAAAGCAGAACAGGAGGACTAGCCTTCTCTCACATCATACCCAAAACTTGGAATGCCCTCCCTCTACACATTAAGACCTTCTCCTCACTTCTCGAATTCCACATGAAGCTGAAGATCTGCTCTTCAACTAACTACCCAATGTCATTTACCCAAGGAAATAATGGGAAGTGGTACAGAAAAAAACTGTAAAACTGGATTACACCAAATTGATCAGAAATTAAGAATTTTACTTAAGTAAGTAAGTAAGGAACACTTTTATTAAGCATGCAAATAGCAGGTACTTTAGTGCTAACAGCGAAAACCTCAGAAAGCCAGCTAGTAGAAGTGAAGTGTTCTTTACTTTGTGTGAGATGCAAAGAGTCATGTTTTGAGCTGTTTCCTTAAACATGACAGGCTGGGCCGAGATCTTAAGGACAGTGGGAGAGAATTCAAAAGTTACAGCCAAGATAGCACAGACGCATGCCCACCTCCAATCTGCTTTTCTTTATCTTGGGGACTTTTATCAGATGGGCTGATGAGGACAGTAGAGCCCGTTGTGGACAGTACCAAAGAACATTATTCCGATGTTAGGGAGGGCCCTTTTCATGCAAAGCATTGTGAATGATGCACAAAGATTTCAACCTGATCCTATCCACTACTGGTAACGAGTGAAGGTCCTGTATATCTTTAGTGACTGTGCAGAATGTATGCACTTTCAGGAGCAGCCGGGCTGCCATGTTTTGCAGTGATTGCAATTTGGTCAATGCGGTTTTCATGATGCCTAAATACAAAGCATTACAATAATCAATCCTGAAAAGGATAGGCACAACCACAACAGTTTTTTGGAGGTCCTATGGGATGAATGGAAACACTTTTTTCTGTAATTCGATTATATAGAAACAAGTGGAAGTGATATGATTAATCGGCTCTGAAAAACTGAGCTAGTCATCAAAGACCACTCCAAGATGCTTTACTTTTGAAATAGGGGTAGGTAATGGGTTAAAATCTACTGGCCATCATGTTAGGTTCTACAAATGTGTTTTTTTGCCAAAAATAATCACCTTGCTTTTTTCATTGTTCAGTTTTAGAAAAGTCCTTTACATCCAGATAGATACCTGAGTTAAACAATACTTTAGGTTTGAAGCTGTAGGACCTTCGTCTGAAGGAATGAAGACAATAATGTGTGTATCGTCGGTTCAGGAGATGGCCGACAGGCCACATGACTGAATAAGCTCTAAGGGGTGAGGAATGGAAATGTTAAACAGCATCTGGGATAAAGATGATCCCTGCTGCACTCCGCAAGAAAGATAAAATAGCTTAGATTTGACGCCATTCAATTCCACCCTTTGTAATATATTAGTTAGGAATGAGTTGAGGAGGGTCAGAGCTGCGTCGTCTATCCCGATTCTCTCAAGCAGCTAGATGAGAACCTCATGGTTAACGCAACTGAGGGATCGAGAAGAATTAGAACCGCTCTGCCCCCCTCAGCCACAATTCTGAAAATTTCTTCAGAGGCCTACACCAGTTCGGACTCTGTAGAGTGCTTTGTTCTGAAACCATGTTGATCTTAATTCAAGGTTTCATTAGTCTGCAAATAGACAGTGACTTCCTTATTTATTGCCTTTTCAAGGATTTTAGCCAGAAAAGGCAGTTGAGAGATCGGCCGATAGTTTTTAGTATCGGCTGGATTGAGGTTAGGTTTTTTTAAAAATAGGAAGTGCTAATGCTAGCTTCCAGGCTGTTGAAAAAAGTCTTGTCTCTAAAATTTGATTCAGAGATTTTGTGAGATGAACATCCATTAAATGTGGCACCAAGGGCAAGACGCATGGAGGGCAGAGGTCAGATGGACATCCAGAGTTCGTGGAAGTCATATGATTCACTACTTCCTCCTCCAAGAGTGTCAAAAAATTGCATAGGCGTTCATGACACCTTGCATTCTCTAAGTCGATTGTTTTGAGAGACTTAGCTACTATCTGATTAGGGGCAGGATCTACAACTTCCGAGGAGATCATTACAATTTCATCATAGAGGCACTCTATTGTATTTTGAAAAAGGTCTGCCATGTTGTTACAGCTATTTTGATCTATGTTATGGGAGGTACCTTGTTTAAAGTGAGTAGGAGAGGTAGTGGTTTTAAATAACTCAGATGAAGAGTTTTTTTGCTGTTTTTATTTTTGCTGAAGAAATTAGATTTTTGTACTATTGATTTGAGTGTAATACTCTTTATAAATACTGGAGTAATTATCTTTAGCTATTGGATCATATTCCCTTCTCCAAAGACATTTGGCAGCCTGCCATTTTTGTTTAAGACTTTTTTAAGTTAGGGGTGTATCAACGCGTGAAAGGTTGCTTAAGATAGGTGGTAGTTTTTTTTTCAGGAGCCAGCTGGGTCAGACCAAAATCCATTCAAGTCGAAAAATTGCTGGAGGTTACGTTTATATCTGGGTCTGTGACTGTACTGTTCATAGTCAGAGTAGCCTCCAACTCTCCTTTAAAAACTTGTGCCAAGGGCCGAAAGTTATGGGACCTGGCCGGTATTCTGACCAAGATTTTTACAAATTATGGTTAACTTAAAAAACATTGCATTATGATCTGACTATAGCAGGGAAAGTGATCTCTCAAATTTTAACTGCAGATCATTTGTAACAATTCCATGCAGGGTGTGACCTGCCTTATGGGTAGACTTGTCCACTTGCTGAATGAGGCCAAAACTACAGCAACCATCAATCAGCTTTGCCATTTCAAGGTTTGATTGCCATCTCCAGATGGAAGTTAAAATGGCCCAGAACTGTAAGGTTCTGTAAATCCATACATGATTCTAAAAGTGATTGTAGATTGGAAGCAAATGCCTGTCTAGGACCAGGGGGACAATAGACTAAAATCCCATTGAAGGTAGCTTGATTAGTGATTTTAAAATTAAACATGATTGCTTCCCCACCCAAAAGGGGTCCGGCGTAAATTTTGTTTTAACTGCTTTTCCATAAATAATACCCAATCCACCCCACCATTTGCCATCTATGTCTAATCTATAGCTGGAGATGCCAGCTGAAACTACAATGTTAAGATCCAGGTCAGACTCAGATGTATGGTCAAATCATGTTTTGGTAAGAAACATCAGGTTGGGTTTATGGATGTCTATAAACTGAGCAAAGTCCAGGCTGTGTTTTACTAGGGACCTGGTGTTAAGTAGCACACAGTTGAGAGAGTTGTATCTATTCCTATCACTAGTACTCCCAGGGCTAATGAGATCCGTAGTATGGTTGTACGAAGACACTGTTTTTACTGGTATTGCAGAGCATAAGAAAGATAACAGCCCTGTAGACATCAACAAGATCAACTTTAACAGTAAACCTTGAATACCATTTAAAAACAGTGTACGGTAATTTTTTATCTTAATAAGATGCTCCTGTCGGCAGCCAGACTCATCCGCAACCTCCCACACAGGACTCACATCACACCACACCTCAGGGAGCTCCACTTGCTCCTAATGCACAAACACTCCTGTTTCAACTGCCTCACACACACATTCAAGGTAATACACCACTTAGGCCCCTCCTACCTGAACAGTCGCATCTCCTCCCACCAACCACCCAGACATCTCTGCTCCACAGGACTCCTACTCGCACACATCCAACGCATACTCAGAAAAAGATCAGGAGGATGAGCATTCTTATACATCGATCCTAGAGTCGAACAGCCTCCCACTCCACATCAATTCTGCAAGAAGCTGAAGACCTGGGTTTTCAATTAACAACCTACCCTAGACTGGGCTAGGCACACACACCTGTTCAGCACCAGGATTCCTTTGCGGGTGATAGTGCACATTACAAATACACAGAACATGGCATAATGTAACAAATACCTCACCTGACATAGAAGTGTAAGGGAATGGCTTCAAATGGGTACATTAGCCAATGATAAGGCATACACAGCCAAACTCAACAGAGCTACAGTCAAAAAGGATGAACGAAATTAGACCAAATTTGGCAGAAAGGTAGAAATTTACTCAGAAAGTGTGCTTTTTGGGATTTGATGCAAGTCTGTTCAGTAGTTTTTGAGAAATTAAGGTTCAAAATGTATGTGTATACAGACACTCACACTCACACACACACACACACACATATATATATATATATATATATATATATATATATATATATATATATATATATATATGTATATATATATATATATATATTGACGCAGAACTACACCAAGTACAGTGATATCGCAAGCTCAAAACACACGATTTGAGTGGCTGGTTACAACATGAAGAGAAATTTGGCATTTTTGGACTGTGAGACTTGGTTCTCATGTGGAAGAAAACAAATACAAATAAGGAGTAAGAGGGCAGGGTGGGCTATCCTGAAACCTGGGCCCTTGGGGAGGTCCTAGGAGAACTGCACCTGGAGTCAATTTTTTTTTTTTGCGGCATTGTAGTACCGGGCTGATACCATAGTGCTCAGCGCGGCTCCTGTGTAATTTCTAAGTAGTTCAATGGCACACCATAATAAAAGGGCAGGGCCTTGAGGCACTGCAATACATTGGGGGTTTGCTAGCAATGGCTTCTTTGCTGCCTGTGGGGTGGCTTATGCCCTCGCCAACCACGCTTATTACCTCACATACTACATCACTCATGACATGTTCTATGACATAACTGATAAGATCAACGCGTTATCTGAAATGTCATCAGTTTAAAAAGTAACTTTTTAACTGACATTTTTTCCAAACTATAATATCACTTTAATCTTTGTTTTTTCAGTGAAAATATACTCTGGTAAAAAGTAATATAATAAAAGAAAAGAAGGGTCACAACTGGTTGAAATCCCCAGAATGATATTTTAAATACAGTAAATGCAAGGCATGTAGGCATGGTGAGAATACGAAAGAGATCATTATTCCATATAAGAAATTGTTTAAAATCAACAAACACCTCACCTGCAGAAGTGAAATTGCAATCTGCATGTTAAAATGCCCTTGCTCCAAAGTCTAAATAAGGAGATCCATCTTACCAGCTCACAAAAAAGTACTCCAACATCTCAGAGCCATCAAAAAAAGGGATTCTAACTATCTAGTATTTAGACACATCACAATTTTCATGGGGGAGTAGTAGAAACACTTCAATATTGTGTGATTTTCAGTAGTCCCAAAAACTTGAGAGGGGGGGATAGAGAAAAACAATTGTGTAGATTGAAATCACGTTATATCCTTCTGTGGGATTGCCATGAGCCAAGGGGTTTAAATTGTGATGAAGAAATATATATACATCTCTAAAAAAATTGGAAACACTACAGCCAGTTCTGTTCAGTCAGTAGGTAATTGTGATTTGTTTTGTGTTGAGGATTATGTTTGAGTCATATATGTCTTCAATATTGAGAAACTGTTATGTGTATGTTTTCTAAAGTTTTCTTTACTATGACATTGGATGCTGATCAGGTGGAGTACTATCTATCTGCTGGATCTACCTGTGACAGGAGGGAGATTGCACTTTGATTTAATGCCCCCTTGGGCTGTACGAGTTTTTGTAATTTATTGCACCTGCACTGAATGGAAGTTATTGCACTAGTACGGGATGCATTAGTAATTTCTGAAATGTAATGTATACAGATGCGCTATATTTTGTTGCAGATAGCCCAGCCCACCTGCGGCCAAATGTTTGTTTTCCATTCAGTATTACTTTGTTTTTGATGAAATTAAAGTTTAATAAGGTGCTTCTATGACAATTTAGCTCGGAAATTGTATTTTCATAATTAGCATTCTTGTCAAAAACATGTGTATATTTGTTGAGAGCGGACTCAATAGTGTTGTGTCTATTTCCATGACTAGATGTTCCCATGGGGAACAGGGTTAAAACTGATTTGCATATTGCTGGGTCCAAACTGGAATGGTATGAAAAAAAACAATGTTTCACATTGTTCAGCATTCTGTCCATCAATTGTTCTTTTTGCATAAATGACGTGAATCATTTGCAAAATCCATGAATCCTCTGTGATGCTCAATGTGGCCCCCCATGTAAATCCAAGAACCGTGCAGCAAAGTTACATGGGGGTCTGTGCTGAGCATCGTGGAGTGACAGAAAAACCCAACCAAATTGGGCTTCTTCACAGGAAGCAAGGACAGGGTTAAGGAAATACTGACCATTTAGAAGTGGTATAACAAAAATAAAAGAAGAAGGAAGGCTGTGATTTGTTAACTAGAGGCAGCATAAGTAAGAGCACATGGTGAGGGGTAACAATTTTACTTGCTTTACTACTGGGAGAGGAGGTGGTCTGCAGGAGTTCTGACTGTACATTTGGAATTAAAACATATGTGATCAGAGACAGAAACAAAATTGGAAGAACAGCAAAGAGCTTTTACAGGTATGTTAATTAGGTTGTAGTATATAAAAGTATATTTGGATAAAACATAGTGAATGTATGGAAGCTGAACAAAATGTTTTACCTTCTAGAAAATATACTAGAAGGGAAAATAGAAGGGAGCGTAGATGATAACATTAACAAAAAATACAGTGAGCAGGAGAGGAGAAAGAGAAAGAGGAATACTAAGGGCGATATGTATGAAAGTACTGATTTGCGAATCTGAATCTGCGAAATTTACCGAATTGCACTTTCAGAATCGCAAATCGGTTTGTATGAAAGAAATCGCTAATAAATAGCGATTTCTTAAAAATCGCTATTTATTAGCGATTTCCCCAAATGCAATTCCTTAACATGTAGGAATCGCACAATATGCGATTTCGCTATGGAAAATCGCAGTTTGTGCGAAAATTCGCAAAATTGTTCAAAAAATGGCAAAATTGCGATTTTCTAGAATGATCCAATCAGGAACTCTGGTGCAGCATGATGACATCACAACCAGGAAGTGATTGACTACCCATGCTGCACCTGACTTCCTGATTCAGAGGCAGAGGGAAGGTGTGTTTGGAACAGTGCAGTGTGCACCTGCAGAAACATGGCTGAGAGTGGAGCCACGCCCAGGCAGGAATCCCAGCAGCAGGAGAGTGAAAGCTCAAGGAAAAGAAAACAAAAGTTTTCTGAGGCAGAATTGGAGGCTCTGATCCATGAAATGGTGTCAAACCACGAATTACTTTTTGGAAGGAAATCCAGGGAGGTGCCAGAGAGTCGCAAAGGGAGGATCTGGGAAGAAATCCTGCACAAGGTGAATGCTGTGGGTGTGACACCCCGGAGTGTGGAGGACCTCCGAAAACGCTGGTACGACCTGCGCCTGCGCTCCAAGGAAAAACTAGCTGCCAGGCTGGAGCAGTCCAGGTTAACAGGTGGTGGGACCTCATCTGTTTCTGATTCCACACCCCTGGAGGAACTGGTGGAGGGGACCCTGCAACCAGAGAGTGTGGGAGGAGTGGCTGATTTGGACAGCTTTGACCAGCCAGCATCTGGAAAAGGTAAGGACCATGCCCTCACACCCTTAACACCCCCAAAACCCCCCAGCAGTGAGCCAGGGTCAAGAAACAAGATAGGTAGTCCAGAGCAGGCACACAGGCAGACCCAGCAATGCACCATGGGAGATGTAGTCACATGTAAATCAAAGTTTTAAAATTGCAGCTAAAATAGTCAAACATATATTCTGCCTGGCCTGACAGTGAAACAAGACACCAATGTACATGTAATAGGTGTGAAAGTTTTATTTATACAGTGCAAGTCAGTGAAGTAAATTAATGTGTGCTGTTCTGTCCACAGCACCATCTTCGACACAGCCCTCAGGCAGTGTGACAGTCATTGAGTCAGGAGAAGCAGGCCAAGATGTCAACATTGATTGGCAGGACAGCCCTGTGACCACTCACAGACGAAGAAGGAGACACATTGTCAGACCTCTAGCGCCAATTCAGGATAACGCAGATGAAAGTGGCGAAAATGTAACAAATGTGGACTCACAGCCAGAGCAACAGGGACCCGCTACAGACCAGCATGTCCCACGAAGTGCAGCCAGGCGCAGACGACGCACGGCCAACATTTTTGAAGGGCGAGGCGAGGAATCAGTTTATGCAGGACTGGAACTCAACATATTGCAGGTGCAGCGCCTGCAGGCAAAAAACATAAAACTTTTACAAAGGGAGTTGAGGGAGGGCTTCCGTGCACTCAGGAATGACATGAAGGATGACCTACAGGCCGTATGCGATGAATTGCTTACTGAGGGTAGTGCTAGGCGCAGAGGTTGGCAACGCCAAGACAGGTACACCCAGGCCATCAACCGCCTGGCGGCTACATGTAGCATCCAGGCCAGGCGCAGCATTGAGATGCAGCGGCAATTCACCCATGCTGCACAAGACATAGCAAATGCGCTCACGCAAGTGACCACTGCTGTGGATGAGTTGCGCCAAGTACGCACAACAGGGCCGGGAATACTGACTCCAAGCGAAGAAGATAATCAGTCAGTTAGGAGCAGCACCACCCCACCGCCAACCTTAGAGAGGTGCCGTAGTGGCAGGACCAATAGGGCTACACCTTCAAATGAACATTAGCCTGTGCATTATCTAACTTGTGAGTCACACCTTTACTGTTCTGAGCACTGTGAATGAAACATGTGCATATCTTGTATGACTACTGTACGTTTTCAGTTGATACATATCCTGCTATTAAGGATTAAAAACAACATTCACACTTACATGACTTGGCATTGTGTCGTTTTTCCTTACCTAGAAATAGTTGCGCGTAATCTCATCACGCCTCTGGCGCCCAGCCGCTGCAACAGCTCTACCAGCTACCATACGTCCAGGTCCAGGGCCCTCTACATCAGAGGATCCTGAGTCACTCAGCTCCACTGGTGTCCTTTTTCTCGCTGCAATATTATGGAGCATGGCACAAGCCACCACTATTTTACAACACGTATTGGGGCTGTATTGGAGTGCACTGCTTTTCAGGATCCCAAATGTCCGTTCGATGGTGCCTCTGGTAGCAATGTGTGCCCTGTTGTACCTGCGTTCACTTGCATTGTTGGGCTTGAGGTAGGGAGTCAAGATGAAATCCCATACTGCATAAGCACTGTCACCTGTGGGTTTGATAAAAATATGTTAGCCTGTGACATGCACATGGTAGTTGGCAGTAATGACCCCTATGTCTGAAGGTATTTACCAAGTAGGTATCCCTCACCAAACTCCCCTCTTGAGAGTCTACGATATATCCCACTGTGTCGGAAGATGAATGCATCATGTGTGCTGCCAGGGTACTTTGCTACGATGTCAGTAATGATGTGTTTTGCATCACACACCACCTGAATGTTCAGTGAGTGGTAGCATTTCCGGTTTCTGAAGATGTATTCATTGCTTGAGGGGGGGGATATAGCAACATGTGTGCCATCTATACATCCTATCACGTGTGGGAAATGCAAAATTTGATAAAAGTCCTGCTTTGTCTGTGCTATTGCCTGTGGTGTGCTGGGGAAGTAAATGTGATGTGGCATCCTCTGAACCATGGCATCTAGGAAGGCATGGAAGAATCGCGAAAGGGCACTTTGTGACACCCCTCTTGCTGAGGCAATCACCCCCCGAAAACTTCCAGAGGCCAACAAGTGTAATGAACACAGGACCTGTATTTCAGTGGAGATGGCATTTGTCCTGCGTGTGGGGTGTTCAAGGTAGGGTCTGAGTTCTGCAATTAAATCATTTATGCTGTCTTCCTCAAGCTTGTAATGGGTGTAGAGCTCCTCCTCAAGGTGCTGGGAGATGGTGACGCGCAAACGGAATATCCTCTCCTGCCGTAGCCTCCTCTGTGCAGCAGCTCTCAAACGCATCCTCCTAGCTATGATGTAAAGGCCCGCCATTGTGGTAAACAGTTTTTTGAATTCTGTTGCTGCTTAAATAGTTTGCACCTGGTTACCACCTGCTCCTACTTGGTGGCAATTGCGATTCTGTATTTTGCGGATTTTCAAAAATCGCTAATTGCTAATTTTTCATACATCTCAATGTGATTTTTTTTTGCGAAATTTGCTAATCTGCGATTTTTAAGTGATTTCCTACATTTGCGATTTTCCATTTGCGATTTTCGTTAAATAGAAATTCGCAAATGTACAATATCGCTAATTATTCGCAGAATGGCACTTCTCGCTAACAGTGGAATCGCATTTTTTGCGATTCCTTAAATTCAATGGCTTTTGCATTCATACATGCCGATGAGCAGATTCGCATTCGCAAAGACCGAAATTCTGCGATTTTCGGCCTTTGCGAATGCGAATTTGCTTGATACATATGGCCCTAAATGTTCGGTAATTTTATCAAGCCAGTATGAATGAATGCGTATGAAATGAGTTAGCTTACAGTGTGATATTTAATAGTATGTAATGTGTATATGCTCACTCAGTCAGGCAGGCACTCACAAATCCGGTTATACTTCCACAAAACCACTTATATACCCACCACCCATATAGTCAGAGAGTGACTGTAACACACAGTCACACAACTATAAAATCATTCACACACCCATTTACTCACCTATACATTTAAGTTTGAGTACTGGTCGCCCTTAGAGCATGGGAGGACATGCATAGAATGCAATCTGCACCACAAGAAGATATGATGATGAGGACTACCTTAGCAATCTTGAAAGGGGAGCGCCCTGATTGTAGTTGACCTCAGAATAAGGGCCCCAACATGTTGTGGGTTTCAGAAGGAGGGAGAAGAGTGGAGAAATGAGTGGGTAAAATCTCCAGAGGAGAGAGGGGATCCCCAAACACAAACGTCTCCATTGGATATTGTGCAGGAAGTACTGTTTCCCCCAAAATCCAGACCCCTGAGGATCTCAAGGCAAGACAGGCTGAGTGGGACCTGAGGCCACCTCTGGGCTAGCTGGGTGCAGAAGAGAGAAAAAGGTGTGGTTAAGAGAACCTTGCAGTAGAAAAGTGTTGCGCTGGCTGAAGTGTTAAGGAGGTACACATGAAGGCCAAATAGGTGTTAAACTGCTGCTGAAAAGGTGTGAGAACCACTACTGTGCCCAGTGCAGAAGAAAGGATTCATATTTTCAGAGACTTGGTACCTGACTTTAAGGAGGGGTTTGATATAAACAGATAATTTCTGGCATAGGAAGTAACTGTAGTGGTACAGAGGATATCTTAGGAGGATTGCAGAGATGCTTTTGAAGTCATATTCCTGGTGATGGGATGTACACAATGCTGGTTCTAGAGAATGGTAAGAGGTTGAGGTTTCCCACCTTGAAGGAGGCCCTAGTCAGTAAGTATGAATTAACCCCAAAGGAGTACAGGTTGAAATTCAGCGTTAGTCAAAAACTGTGCGACTACTACTGGGAGGATTTTGCGGGTAGTTTTGAAATGTTTGTTAAAAATTATTGTTGTCTAAGAAGCTGTTTCTAACAGTTTTATACGTTTTCTTTTCTTTTTTAAAGAGGACTTTGAAGAAGCAAATTGAGGAACCTTTTCTTCACACACTTATTGGAGTTCTTTTAGTTTGTAAAAAAAAGCACAAACTCCACCCCAAAAAAAAACAAAATAAAATGAAGTGACAGGGTAACTTTTGTGCACAATTGTGTTCAAAATTCAGAAGCAAAAAAAGTCCAAGTGGTGCTCAAGGGATGTGAAGTGGACACTCTGTGCTTCCAAACAGAGGGCAGAATTGCCCTCTTATCACATTCAGAAAATCCAGAGCTCCAATGTCCAAATAACAAGTCTCCACAAGGTGTTGATGTAGCTGTATTTCTCCACTTTATTTTTCGTTTTTCAATCTTCACATGAGTCTAATACATTCAAAGCGAAAATGTAGCCAACATGTGTTTCTTTTATGGTATGTATACCACTGACTTCATTAGGGCTAACAATTTTATTGTAAACAATCTGAGATATTGCATAAGTATAATCGCTGCTATCTCACACAGGAGTATATTCCCTTTGTTGCACGCTGTTATGACAAAGGGAATATACTCCTGTGTGAGATCTTATTTTACTGGTAATATATAATTATTTAATTAGAAGAAATTGACAAGGACTGGCGGCCTCAATATATGATACAGAAATTGGAAGATAGCAGCTATTATACTGATGCAGCATTTCAGATAGTTTACAATAGAATTGTTAGCCCTGATGAAGTCAGGTACTCATACATGTACTCACACACATATATAGTCATTCACACAGGTACAATAGTAGGGAAATGGAGCCACATAGAAATGTTTACAGCGGCAGTCATGTGAAATTTTGCACAGGGAGTATTCACCTCACTGGAATATTCACAGGCTGCTGGTATTCTGATGACTGCAGCTGATGAATGTTCTCCCAAGTGTGCTCTAGTGGTGGAATATTCTGCTATACCTAGTTTCTCATGCACCATTCAGTTGTAAACCCTTTTATTAATTGCTTTTAAGTACTTCCAATTGGAACTTAACTCATGTGAATCCTTCTTGGCAGTGCTGCTTGGTAGATGTATGCCGCAAATATTGCACTGCACATATTTAGCTGTTAACTGGTTTTTCCCCAGAAGGTATAGTAAAGTACGTCAAAACATCATTTTCTTTTGTTCTGTAATAGAGATATACATGCATGTGTTTGAAGTGATTGTGTAGAAAACTATATTTGTGAATGGTTATTAATGGTTAAAGTTAGTTAAATATGTTGTGTTATGTTTATTTGTTTATTTGTAGGGAGTGCAATCTACAGTGTTCCTTAATTGCAATGAGATAGTGTGAAGAGTTGGGAGGTGTGCAAAGTTGGGAGCTGTTTTCTACAATCTTTATGATTGTTTTTTCCCCACTGTTCAATGATTTGTGTGCTTAAAAAGTACATAGTTTATGGTGTATGAATAAAGAAGCTGAGAACAGTAAAAAAGGGAAAAGGAAATATTTATATTATTGCACACCTTTACAGTATGAGAAATGTCTAGTTAATTCTTAGACTTATGTCTTTATGCATTGTTGAAATTGCAAGTTACTTTTGAAAATTCTATTAATTGTAAAACTAATAAATAGTTATATTTTTTTCTTTTTGGAGATCAGTGGCACAATCTACTGGGATAATGCATGTTATGTATTAGTTAGTGCAGTGTTGCTCCATACCTTTACATTTTGAGAATGCACACCAAGGACAGTTTGCTACAGTTACTAAAACACATAGGCACGCATCAGTACAGCAACTCACACACCCAGCTACACACAGACAGAGGTATTAACAGACACAGGCTCATACAGATAGGGCCGCTGACACACCTAGACACAAATCGATACAGTCACTAACACACCTAACTATACACTGATACAGCCACTGACACATCCAGCCAAACACTAATGCATCCAATAATATACCCTGGCACACACTAATGCACACAATGACATCCCCAAGGACTTTTCAATGCAGACACTTACATACACAGGCATACAGCAGTGCAGCCACTGACAGACCCAGCTAAAAAAGTAATGTATCCAATAACCAGGGCCATTGCAATTATGAGGCAGTAGAGGGCCAAATTATGCAGCAGGGTTGACTAAATTACGTGATAAGAAAGGCAAATTAGGTGGCATAATGCAGCACAGTTTGTAATGGTTATTACTTCCTTTTTGTCATTTTTAAACTTGGTAACACTGTCTGGGCATTGGTGGCACCTCATTAGCACAAGTTTCACACCCAAATATAGCAATAAGCAACAGAAAGCTGCGTAGTCAAGTTTTGAAAAGGCCCTTCCACCAAGCTGAAACATAAGTCACTGCATTTTTGGTAACTTTGGAACCGTTTGAGCTAGAAACAATAGTTTTGGTTAAAACCTGCAGATTTTGCAGCAGATGGTTGATTATGTGGCATAGTTGCAAATGTATAATTATGTGGCATTCGCTGCGGCCACACAATTGCATAATTCAAATGGCCCTGCCAATAACACACCCAGGCACAGCGTCATGCACACACTGACATACCCAGAGACTTATCAATTAAGACACTGTCACACCTACTCATACAACAATGCAGACACCAACACATCTATTCAAACACTAATGTATCTAATAAGACACCCAGACATACACTCATGCATACACTGACACACCCACTGACTCAACAGTGCAGACTCAGGCATACAGCAGTACAACCACTGACACACCCATCCGAGCACTAATGCATCCAATAGGACACCCAGGCATAAACTGACACACCCAGAGACTTACCAATGCAGGCACTGACATACCCAGGCACACAGCAATCCAGACACTGACACCCAGCCAAACCTTGATGCCTTGAAAAACACACCCAGGCATGAACTGATGCATACACTGGCACACCCAGGGACATACCAATGCAGACACCGACACAGGCATACATCAATGCAGACATTGACACATCCAGCCACACAGTAATGCATCCAATAACATAACCAGACGCACACTGACACATCCAGTGACCTTTCAATGCAAACACTGACACACCCAGCTAAACAGTAATGGATCCATCAATACACCCAGGCACAAGGTGATTCACACACTGACACACCCAGAGACTTACCAATGCAGACACTGACATACCCAGGCATACAGCAATGCAGACACTGGCACAGCCAGCAAACATTAATGCATCTAATATGACACTCAGGCATACACTCACTCATGCATTGACACACTCAGAGACTTACCAGTGCAGACACTGTCACACCCATGCCTACAACAATGCAGACACCGGCACACCCATCCAAACACTAATGCATCCAATACGATACCCAGGCATACCCTCATGCACACACTGACACACCCAGAGACTTACCAATACAGAAATTGACACACTTAGGCATATAGCAATGCAGGCACTGACACAGCCAGCCAAACATTAATGCATCCAGTAACACACATTGGTATACACCGATGCACACACTAACACACCGAGGAACAAACTGATGCATACACTAATGCACTCAGGCCTCAATTATACATCCAATAACACACCCCGGCATACACCGAGGTACACACTGTCAAAACCAGGGACTTTTCAAGGCAGACACTTATACACACAGGCATACAGCAAAGCAGACACTAACAAACCTAGCCAAACAGTAATGTATCCAATACCATGCCGAGGCACACTCTGATGCACTCACAGATACACAAAGAGACTTACCAATGCAGACACTGACACACCCAGGCATAAAGCAATGCAGACACCGACACACCCATCCGAACGCTAATGCAGGCAATAAGACACCTAGGCATACACTGATGCATACAATGACACACCCAAAGACGTACCAATGCAGGCACTGACACACCCAGGCAGACAGTAATGCAGACACTATCACAGCCAGCAAACATTAATGCATCCAATAACACACCCACGCATACAGAATGGGTGAGTGATTCAATTCAGGAGTACAGAGGCTAGAATCAATTACATACTGTCAATACAAAAAATACCTCTGTAACCATAAATACAACATTACTAGTACCTCAGTAGTCCTTTTTATTAACTCTGGGCTTCACTCATTTGTATTCTTTTCTTTTTTTTTTTAAAGCAAAAGTTGTTTCCCATATTATAAATTCAAACATACACCTCTGAATCTTTTGCAATCTTCAAAAAAACACTGTTGAAAAAAACAATATTTACATATACAAACTGTTGTCACTCATCCATTCATTCACACATACCTCACTATATTATTTTGTTCATGTTGTCAGCATAGTAAATTGATTTGATGTCTGACAAAAAAACATATTACAATACAATACAATCTCATGAATTAATACAATTATAGGGTGGTGTCCAAGACACACCCAGGCACTCACTAATGTATAAACTATCACACATAGGCACACACTCATGCACATACTGATACACCCACTCTCACACCAATACAGTCACAGACGCATTGAAAACCTAGAGTTTGAGTAGATGGTGGTTCTAACAAGAACCGTTTTTTTCTAGAAGGTTTTTTTTTATTCTTCTTTTTTTCAAGCAAAAAGTGAACAAGGTGGTAAAACGGGTAAAAATGGGGAAATGCAAAGAAGCAGCTAGCTTTACTATTCAAAAAACATTATTTAGTCTTTGAATGCAAAATAAAGCAATGCTTCTTCACTGTATTCAAGAATGCACCCACAGAAGACATTTTTAATAGCGACAAGCATGTGGCATTTCACGCAGATAATAACCATTTCCTCACGGACAACTGGTATTGTAAGGAGTGCAGCTTAAGATGGTTCTCCCAAGGCTGCTAGAGGTCAACTGCCACGTTGCACCTACTTTTTCTCGCATAATCTACTTGTAGACCCTCTCGTTAATTGTCTTTAGGTGCTTATACATAGAACTTGTCCCATTTGAATACTTCTTTACAGTGCCTCTGCATAATTGCTTGCACAAATTGTGTACTTGAAATATTTTGCTGATACCTCCATTTCCCCAGAAGGTATAGTAAAGTGCTTCCATGCATTACTTTCTTTTCTGCGAAGTGGTGTGTCTTCTTCTTCATCCTCAAGAGGTTGTGGATCCTCATCTTGGATGGATGATGTAGCTTCAGCCATTGTCTAAAAGCACAGCACTGCAGCTTCTCTATACTCCTTCTAGAGACTTAACTGCTGAAGGAACTGCCTTTGGGTGTGAGGTGCATGTGAAAGGGTGAGGTCCTAATGTATTCAATCAGAAGGTAAGGTTTTGGTGTGTTTCGACATGAATTCGTGAATCACGCCCCCATAAAATAGCAGATTCACAAAACTGGTAAAATGGGTAAAGGTTTTGAAAAACAGATATAAGGTGATTTATACATACTTATAAATATGTTCACACTGATATTAGTAATGACAATGGAGGGGTGTATATATGCGCAGTAATTTCTAAAATGTTTGCTGAATCCATGTATTCAGACTCGCAAATTCATTCAGATAACATAATCGGAAAAAAAATCCATACAGCAGCAGCCTATGTTTCCATACCCATGAAGGTACAGCGAAACCCCAAAAATATTTACAAAAATAAATAAATGTGTTTAATTACATATAAAAAACGTAATTTACTTTACATTAAGTACATATGTGATTTTTATATTTTAAAACGTATGAAAAGTTTATTAATAAGAAAATAATATTTACAGTATAAAAAAAACAATATAAAAAAAAATAATTTGCAATACACTGAGGGCCAACTGTACGACTATTCACTTTAGCGAGTGGCAAATTGCGCCGAATTGTGACTCGCTAAAGTGAATGTACAACAGTGTCGCACACACTGTTTGCAATTCCCAATGGGGTCGCAAATTGCATGCCTCATCAATATTCATGAGGCAAGCGCAATTTGCGACCTCATTGAGAATGACTGCCACTCACAGGGATGTTGGCCTGCTGGGGTCAGCAGACCACAATGTCTGACTGCTTTTTAAATAAAGCTGGTTTTTTTTTAATGCAGCCCATTTTCCTTAAAGGAAAACAGGATGTATTTAAAAAAGGAAAATGAAACTTTACGGTTTTATTTTTTAAGGGCAGGCAGTGGTCCCAGGGTGATAAACTGTGAGTGTTTTGCGACTGCAAATGTGGTAGCAAAACAATAGCACATGGCATTGGGACTCGCTATTAGGAAGGGACACCCCCTGGTAACAGCGAGAGTCGGAAATGCTATTTAGCGAGTCAGTGACTCGCAAAATAGCGTTTGTACATGCCTGGACACCTTATTTCCGGTCGCAAACGGCCGTTATCCCTTTTGCGACCGCAAAAAAGGGTCGTACAACTGGCCCTTAGTATTAAAAATAAACCCTAAAAATGAACTAAAACAGTAAACTTTAGAAAGACATAATATTTTAGAAATGCAATTTGAAAAAACTTTGAAATTCCCTGAAAAAGAGGAGCCAAGATGGCGATCGGAACGGTCGCATAACCGCCTCGCTCCGTGATCTCTTCCTCCCCGCCACCTATCCTGTATTTTATCCTGCTCGGGGTGTTCCGAATTTGGTCACTGAGGAAGAGCCGTCACTTACCATCCTTTTCCGGGGCTCTGGCGTGCAGTGATTCCGGCGTTCTGCCCTGGTCACATTGTTGGCCTTCCCGGCCCTGACGCCGGGGCCTCGAGTGCTGTGCCTGCCCGGAGATGATCGGAGTGCCGGCGGTCCGGAACCGGTGGAGAGACCCGATGGTGGGAGCCTGAGAGCCGCGGGCCGGGACCCCCGGGGAAGACCCGCCCCCGCTGGTGGGCCACCCCGCATGTCCGTTCGCCTGCCGGCCCGAAGAAGAGAAGCCGCGCTGTCCGGCACCCCTCAAGTGAGAAACCCACGCCTGTTGTTAGTCCCGCCCGGGATCCGGTGCTGGGCTCCCCCCGAGTGCTGTGGGGAGCACGCCCGTTCTTCTGGTGACTCTCCTTTCTCCGCCGAGCGCCATCCGCCGCGGTTTGGCGGTGAGCCCTGGGGCCGCCGGTGCTCCTGATGGACTTGGAAGGACCTGCGGCGATGGCGGAGGGTGCTGTACTTAAGATGGCGGATGGCCCCTCGGGGTGTCTTTCTCCTGGAGACAGGGAGGTTGCCGCATTTGCTTTCTCCAGCCCTCGTTTGGTTTGGGCGGCCCCTACTCGGAGTGCTATCTGGTTTGCCCTGTCTGCTCTGCGGATCGACCTGTCCTTGAAATGTCGAGCCTTGGAGTTGCGGATAGCTGCCATGGTGGCTCCGCCATTTTGTGACGAAGTGTCGTCTCCCCGACTTGTACTGCCTGAAACTTCGCCGGCGGCTGTGCTGGGATCTCCGGCTGGGTGCTCGATTCTATGGGATCTAGCGGACCCGGTGCCGATGCTGCAATGCTTTCTACATCCTGTTTTCTTTGCTTCGTGCTGGACGGCCCAGATACTGTGCTTGACCACGTGGATCTTTGAGGAACTTTTGCATTCTGACTGTTGCCGAGTTCTCCTGGTTGCTTCTAGTTTGCCGGGACGTTGTTTTGCGGAGATCCCACCGGCTTTTCCTGACTGGTATGGACCCACTGTGTTCTGCTGTTTTTTGGCTGTGGCGAGGTTGGGAAGCTCGACTCTTCATAAAAGTGGACAGGGGTGATCGTGCCCGGATGTCTGTGGGACCCTTTTTACATGGCATCTCCGGGCCTCGTTATTCTGGATGGTTCCTGTTTACATCCTGGTGTAGGCTTTTCTTGACTCTCCTTTTCGACCTCGATTAGTGCATTATTGTTGCGGGGGGGTAGTGTTTTATGTCTCGGTCGCTGGCTCCTCTCCTCTCTCTTTCTTCCTTTTCCTCTCCTTCCTTTTCTTATTCCCCTCTCTTTCTTCGTTATAATTCCCTTTCTCTTTTTCTATATTTCGGGTGACTCTGGGCGACAGGCACGCTGTTTAGTGGGGTAGGCCGTAGCCATTACAGTGATGTAGGGTGGGGGGGGTGTTTGTTATTTTAGTTTGTTTTATTCTATGGTCCCTTTTTTGCCTTTTCCAGGGGGTGGGCTATGTCCCTTGGTGTTTACTCCTCTGTTTCGCTTGCGTCTGCACTTTCTCCTTTTTCGGGGCGGGTGGGCTGTACGTGTGGCGTCCACTTTATTGATTTGCTGGTATTCTTCCTCTATTCTGCACTTGGTATGGGCGTGTGAGGTCTTTGGGCTTTGCCCTACTGTGGTCGTCTGCTTGCGTGGGGGGCTATTTCCCTCCCGCCCCCCCCCCCCTTCTTTTCTGTATATGTTGCATGACGCGCGGGTAGATATGGTTGCTGCCTCCTTTATATAATGTAAAATGAAACCTCATTTATCCTGGCGCTGGCGATGTAACGACTTTATTTGCATCCATCCTGTATTTCCCTATCATATACATTGCTTTGTTATTTTGATTCTCCTGACTTTGCGGCCGGCCCCTGTGGTTGTAGGCCAGCGCTTGTACTTATACGTGTCTTTCAATAAAGGTTTTTAAAAAAAAAAAAAAAAAAAAAAAAAGAAATTCCCTGAAAAAAAATAAATGCTACAGGGACATTATAGTTAAGAAATAGAATTTTAAAACACCTTAGAAAGTCAATCAAAAAAGCAAACTTTACAGAGACGCTGTAGTTGGGCTCAGATTTCACTTGTACAAAAACCATTGAAATTCAGCAGTTATAGTTACCTAAGCTAACTATACCTTACGGCCACGCAATGCACTGCTTATGATCTCACATATTACATCACTCATTACATTGTTGACTTTGTAAACCTTTTGGCTCTTTTTGCCTTCACTTTCACTGCCACTACGTACTGCATCAAGTGAACACTCATTGACAAAAGGAGGGCCTAATTTCTAAGGTTTCAAAGACAGAAACTTGGAAGCAGTGGTGTAGCAACATCTTTCTTACGAGTACACTCAGGCCATAAATTCCACCCAATGCACCATCTAGCTTAACATTCTATAATCTATGCTCTTTATTCCCCTATGAGCTGAGACACTAGATCTGTGCGGCAATATAGGACCGATTTCTTTCAGAATGTTATTTAGTAACATTTAATAATTTTGTCCTGCATGGGAGCACAGGATCACCGTTTTAATAACATTATCTTTTCTACTTAATAAGACTATCTGTTCTGCCTTTGTTTAAAGATGAATAATGTTGCCCTCAGCAGATGTTTCACAAATTACACATTGGCAATAAGAATTTTACATCCCCAAACATAATAATCAATACAGGATTTCTTTCAGGTCATTGCAGTGATAACCCATTCAGAGGCCTTACATTTCAGTGGTAACAGGATAGTCATGGTTGGAAGACTGGGAAGGATAGGAAAGAGAATCAGACAGATCAGGGTTAAAGGCACTTGAGGAGGAGTCCTCTTCAGGAAGTCCCTTATATGCTCCTTTTACGAGTGGATTCTTAATGCCGATGGGGCCAGAAACAGCAGTTACCAACCCCAGTGGAATAATGACATCTGCGGAAACACCCAGATGTCTTAACTTTCCTCTGTAGATTAGCTGACATTGCAGGGTGAAGGCAGTAACAAAATGAGGAATTACTGGGGTAATCAGATGCAGAATTATCATAGCCCACTTTCTCAGTGGACATTTTGGGTCCAACTCGTAATGGGCCAGCGTTTCACCACCCCGAGATTTACCGGTACACCCGGAATCAGTAACTCCTGTGGTGGGTAAAATCTGGCCCACTTACTAGACCATTTATAATGAGGATCAAAGTCCATATCTTAACTTTCTGAAAGTTCCTGGTAAGGATCCTGTTGAGTAGTGAGAACCTCGAAGTAAGTGTAGCATCTGGTGAGAGTGTGTCCTTGCCTCCATGCAATTACCATGGATTCATGAATGTTAGTCAGCTGAGTACAAGCCTTTTGTTTTAGCAGGTACTGGAATACATTGACATAGGTACAATGGGCCACATTTATGAATGTTTTTTGCATTCACAATCAGTGTGATTGTGTAAAATTGGCAGTTTGCGAATGCAAAATAGCCTTTCATGATGTATGAAAGGCGCTGTAGTCGCAATTTTAGGTAATCGCAAAAATTGAAATTACCTAAAATTGCAACTACAAATAGAGATTAGGAAATCGCAATTTCTTTAGCTCATGTATGAAGTAATTTCCAAATGTAAACTGTGCATTTAGGAAAATGCAATTACCATTGACTTCAAGTTGATGGTAACCATGTGCAAACTTTGAAAAATGCACAAAACTGCATTTTTCAAAGTGCCATGTAGCACACACCTGCCCCTAGGGCATGTGTGCACTTTACATGTGCACATTTATTTTTGGGGGGGTGCTTCAGGGGGAGCCTTATGCCCCCGGGCACCCTTGTCTTTGCATTACCTAATTTGCTATTACCAATTAGGTAAACGCAAATTAGCTAATGCAAAACCATTCACACCTGTGGGGCTTTCGGACCATATGAACAAATGGAGTAATATTACCTAATAGCGATCCACTAATTACCGAATCGCTATTAGGTAATATTAAGGAATCACCAAATCTTTGATGATTCCTTACATACATAGCATTTTGCGATTACCAAATAGCGATTCGGTAAAAATCGCTATTTGGTAATCGCAAAATGCTTATTAGATACACAAGGCCCAATTTTTTAGCTCTACTCTGGTTATCTGCATAATTGTCCTCCTTCTTTCATTCTTCTGATGTTACCATTGTATCTGTTCATGTGAAAGGGGGGGTGTTACTCAAACAGCAGGAGTATAAGTCTGATTTTTCTACCCATGAACAGTTCAACTGGTGACTCTACACCATGCCATTCCACCCTCCTCCACTTTACGCCATTCCATGCTACTTAATTCCGCTTTACGCCTCTCCATCCTATGACACTTTACACCACTCCACTCTACAACACTACTCCACTCCACTCTGTGAGACTCTATTCCACTATATGCACTCCACTCTAGGAGACCCTACTCCACTCTATAACACTCCATTCTATGTCACCACATGCTGCTTTATTCCACTCTATGACACTCCACCTAAAGCATTCTACTTCACTCTACTCCACTCTACTCTAAGACACTCTATGCCTATCCAATCTAGGACACTCTACTCCACCCCACTCTATGACACTCCACTCCACACCACTTTATGACACTCTACTTTATGACACTCCATTCTACCACACCCTACTCTACTCTATGCCACTCCACTCTACACTATGCCACTCTACCCCACTCCACACCATTCCACTTTATGCCACTCCACTCTATAACACTCCACCCTATGACAGTCTACTCCACTCTATTCCACTCTACTCTACAGCACTCAATGCCACTCCACGGTATGCCACTCTACTCTACAACATTCTACGCCACTCCACTCTACTCCTTTTTATGCCACTACAATCTACGCCACTCCACACTATGACATTCTACTACACTCCACTTTACATCACTGTACACCACTCCACTCTATGACACTTCATTCTATGACACTGTACAACACTCCACTTAATGATACTCTATGACACTCTACTCCACTCCACTCTATCTCACTCCACTCTACGCCACTCCACTTTACACCTATCTATGCCACTTCACTGTACTCTACGCCACTCCACCACTACACCATGCCACTGTACTCTGCAACACTGTACTCTATGCCACTCAACCTTATGCCTTTCCACTTTATTCCACTCTATGACACTCTACTCCACTTTCTATCATTGTACACTACATCTATGACATTCTCCTCCACTCTGCTCTATACCACTCCACTCCAAGACACTCTAATCCACTATACGACACTCTACTCCACACCACTCCACTCTATGTCACTCCACTCTATGCTACTCCACTCTACCCTACAACACTCTATGACACTCTACTCCACTCTCTGCCGTCGCACACTTCTACACTCTAGAACACTCTACTCTATGCCACTTTACATCACTCAACTCTATGAAAATATACTTGACTCTATGCCGCTCCACTCTACGACACTCTACTCCACTCTATGCCACTCTACATCACATAACTCTATGCAACTCCTCCATGACACTCAACTCCACACCACATTACTATTACTCCACTCTACTCCACTCCACACCACTCCACTCTAAGATAGTCTACTCCTTTCCACTGTACACCACTCCAGGCCCCTCTGCACCACTCCACTCTACTCCCCTCCATTCTACTCCACTCTATGGCAGTCTGCTCTGCTCCAACATGTATACGGGACCCCCTCTTGAGCTACTTTTAGACCAGGGAAAAGAGAGGAATACTATAACAGAACAAGGATTAATTCCCCCATGGCCTTAATTTACTTTACAAATATCACAAATCCAACTTTCAGAGACGTCCTTCAAAACATGGCAACCAATTTTGTTATTTTCATTTTTATGACTTTTATTTTTTCTTTATATTCTTTTTACAAAATTATTTTTATATTTTTTTCTCCTTTTGAATTCATCCTAATCATTTCTCATAAAAAGCAATACATTAATTTAGTTAACCATACATATGTGAATAATAAAAATATATACCATACAGAAACCACATCTAATTCACTCTCACTATTGCCTCATACATACACATTCATACACTGCATATACGGCCTTTATTCTGTGTCTAAGGGGTCACAGATTTAACTGTGAACTGTTGCGCTAGGTCGACGCGTTTCGGTGGGTTAGGACCACCTTCCTCAGGACCTTATAGCAGAACAAAGTTCGTCTCAACACTTTTTTGGATTCTGTATGGATATCTGTAACAATAAATAAAATACAATATATCTGTGCCACCATATGAAAACGACAATTACACAATCTTTTAAGAAGACATCATTTATATTTAACACTAAACATCTTGTGAAGGACCAATCAATTTCGGCATATTTTTCTATCATTTTTCATTCATTTCGTAAAAAAAGATTCTTCTGTAGTTGCTCTATTCTGCTCTGCTCCACTCTAGTCCACTTTACACCACTCCACTCTACGCAACTCTGCTCTATGACACTCTATTCCACTTTCACCACTCTACGCCACTCCACTCCACACCATTCCACTCTAAGCCACTCCTCTCTATGCCACTAAACTCTATGACACTCTACTACACTCCTGTCTACACCACTTTACTCTATGACACTCTACTCCACTGTATGCCTCTCCACGCCACACCACTCTATGCTACTCCACTCTACAAGACTACGCTGTAAGGCACTCTACTCCACTCTATGCCACTCTACTCTGACACTCTATGACACTATAACACGCCAATCTATGACAGTCAGCTCTACAACACTCTACTCCACTCTGTGCCACTCAACTCTATGCGACTCCCCTCCTCTCCATTTTATGACGTTCTACTCCACTCTACTCCACTGCACTATAGGTCGCTCTACTCCACTCTACCCGACTCTACTCCACGACACTCTACACAATTCCACTCTGCCCCACTCTACTTCACCACTCTACGGCACTCCACTATACGACACTCCACTCCATTTCACTCTGAGAAACTCCACTCGATGCCACTCTCTTCTAAACGTCTAGTTTCAGTAATGCTGGACAGCACCCACACTGGTGTACAACATGGCTTAAACACATTAGCAAAGCCAATAGCTCTCCCATAGATGAGACCTATTGGATTTGTCAATGCTTGCTCTAATATGCAAAGGATGTTGCTGAATTCTATACAGCATATAGAGAAATCCAGTTGGAACGAGTTTTCTTAGGTAGGAATGTATTTCATTCCTATGTGAGAGTGCTGAATCTGGAGAGAAATCCTTGTAGAAGCAATTTGTGTAATAATTATATATACAATTTAGAAATGTAAAATATGCTGCCTTCTCCGATGTGGTTTTCTGCGCCTTCCTGTAAAAATATTGAAAAGGCAAAACATTATCAAGTATTTGAACGTGTGAAAGCCCTCCTCCCAGATGTCAAGTGCACTGGCATCAAGTGATCTGTGGCTAAAGAGAATCATGAGACACTCATCCCTACACAATGGCCCTTGTGGAAAGAGAGGTCGCCGAGGCACATAAGGCATCAACCAGGGAGAGAGAAGGCGTGCACACACGGAAAATAAGCAAGCTAAATCAGTGGTACCCACTTAGCATTTCAGAGCAGGGTGGAGTCAACAGAAATTAACGCTTTGTCCACCCCTAGACAGAGAGTGTCATGGCAGCGACTCCCTTCTCAGACATAGAAAGGGACTAAAAGGAGGCTAACCTTTGACCCCTTTGAACAAAAGGGCATCGCCATAGCCTGCTCTAACAATCACAAACAAATTCTAGTTAAGTAATTTTGGCTTTTCCTGTTGCAAATGTTGAGCTCAAACCGAAAGTGGGAACTAAGGTTCAGGGAAGTAGAAAAAACACAGGTCCCTCTTCCCAGCACAGCAAGTGGGAAATTGTTTGTGAGCCCCAGCGCCCGACCAGCCCATCATTATTCAAGAATGGTGAGAGGAGACGGCTCCCAGTGGTTCCTTGACAGGGCAAGGCCGAGGTCGTGGTCCTTAGTCGTAAAAAAAAAGTATCGCCGGCCTCTCCTTTTGGGAGGATTTGGGGACTGACCTTTGATCCGCCCCGCCGTAGGGAGTCTGGGAAAATGACCTCTGGCCCTTCTCTGCACATGGGGATTATGTGAGGTCAGAGGGAACGACTCCTGCTCCCCACGCGGCCCGGGAAATCCGGAAAAAGGAACCCGGTTGACTTTGGGACATGCCAAGAAAAAAGAAGTTTCTAAAAAATTGATAATAATAATTGTTTTAGCATGCCGTTTGAGACTGTTACACCCCAATGTTCGAGCTCTTTTTTTTATAGTAGAGGATAAAATGATTTAAAAAATGAAACCAAGCTAGCATAATGGTTAATAACAAGTAAAGGTTACATTGTACTACAATTATTTCCGGGCAGAGGGGTGTATTTACTGCTACCTGCGCTTCTCCTTTCATCTCATGTACATTGTAAGCTGATATGCAAGGCCGAAGCCATACCCTGTCAGCCCATAAATGAAACATTCCTGCAACGCCGGATAATAGGGTGGTTAAAAGATGCCCCGATTGCAGGATTTTCTGGTCTTTTTTTTATTGTCATGAATCACAAAAAGGGGCACATTTGTGGTGGCCATAATGTATGTCTTGAATGGAACTTCATGGAGCTTTGACGAGCCGCTGTGAAGCTGGCATTCTGTAAAGAACCACAATCAGATCCGTGCTTAATTTGTGCAGGTGAGTTACACCGGCATTCATTTTTGGTAACCGCTGCACATCACCTTTCATTTATATTTGAACACCGTGGTTTCCATTTGGCAATGTCTGTGTGAGATGTAAAGGCACACAGAAAGTGAGAGTTCGTCTTGGTATAGGTGAGCTCTCATGACCAACAGTCACCAGTCACTACCTTTGTTCTGCTGAGTGGTCAATTAAAGGGGACTTTGACACTTTTCTGGTTGTTTCAGAAGTGCACACCACTTGGTTCTTCCATTTGGCATGTATTTGGGCGTATTTAACCAGGAAGAGCCTAGTCTCCTGGAGGCCGTCCTCATTTCCAGCTGCTTTAAGGCCAGCTGGATCTTCTGGTGCACATGCAGTTGCTGAGCATGGATTCCAGGAGAACAGATGCTGTGCCCGTTTGTGTAGGTGTCTTGGCCCTCTGCACAACTAGGCCCATATTCATCATGGGTTTGCATCGCCCTTGTGCCAACGCAACAGGGCACAAGGGTGACACAAAATCATGAATTATATTTACCAAGTCACAGAAGGCCACCTTGCGTGGCCCTACGTGGCTCAGTAATTGTGGAGTAGCGCAAGGCAGTGCAAGTCGCTGCCTTGTGTTACTCTTTCCCAAGGAGGTATTCCATGGGTGGGGCATGGGTGTTTGCATACATCCACCCATGCATTTTGGCGCATTCCCAGATTTACCATAAGTCATAGACCTGGGAAGGCGTCCAAATGCTATGCTTTCCAAAGAGGAGGCATAATGAGGAGAAATCTGTTTATTTCTCCTCGTTTTTTCGTATATCTATGTGTGCCGCATTCTGCAGCACCCATAGGAAGAGACAAATGCCTCTGAGGGTTGTTTCTGTGTCAGAAGGTGTCCTTTCCTGCACAATAGCAATCTTGCCTACCATGCAGGCATCCTTGCACCATGGTGCAAGGGTGCCTGCGTTGGTGCTAGGCAGCATTTTCTGCTCTAGCGCAGGTAGAGAGCGGGAATCTGCCATATATTGTTAAATACGGTGCATTCCAGCCCTCTTCCTTTCTTGCAGCACAGCAAGGTGGCTTACTTTATTGCATTGTGTGTAGATTTGATAAAAATGCCTCTAGTCTTTATGCTTGAAGCAGAGAACATTGAACTTGATACTTGCATCCATCTTGAGTTAATGAGGTGCTTTAAGCCTAGTATCATGCAAGTGTACTGTCAAAGCACAATCGAGCCTCCTAGTTTTATAGCCTGAGCAGCCTTCAACACAGTTCTTCTGGAGCCCATGGAACTACAGTTGCAGTAGTCTAGATGGGCCATTAGCATCTCCCCTTGATAGTTGACTTGGAGCTGTGGGAGTATTTACAGTAGAAGGAAGAGTTGCACATTGAGACCCATGAACACTATGTTGACTTGAGCAAATATGATCTCTGATTTAAAAAAAATCTCATGCATGGCTTCCTTTCTACAAGATGTTTTGAGGAGTTCATAGATTAAGAAGCCATTTGCAAATTACTTTTATGGCCTCCCAACACCTGAATTTCGGTCTTTGCTCTGTTCATTAAAAGGACGTTTTTTCCATTCAATAAAGTGCATTGACCAGATATCAGATGAGAGTCACCTGGTTCCCTGCCTGGTGTCTACCTGGCAATTGGTTTTAGTGGCATTGGCATGCTTTTGGAAGATCACCTGGTTTCATTTATAAAGCCATGGCAATGCGTGCAAATAGATATTGAGCAGTAAGCTGTGAAAAGGAATGCCATCCATGCAAGAGGAATACTGCACTGACACAATTCCAATTTGTTGACTGTGTTGAAAAGAAAGGGCCGAATCCATAGCAAAGCAGCTGAAGATAGGCCTGGCCATTCCTTAAGTCTGTCCAAAAGCAACTGAGAGGTGTGAGACCCCTACTTGCAGAGCTAGAGCAATTAGTGTTTGCCACAGTATCAGTTGAGGATACTGTCGTATACCACTGCTTTCCCAGTTCCATAACACCATTGCACTAGCCTTATTACTGAGTTACTCCATTTTGGCACTTACCTCTGACTAGGTTACAAGAGGAAGCAGTTAAGACCTATTCTAGGAGGTGGTAGGCAGTAGCGGCTGACAGGGAACAAAAGTGGACGGTGGGGGAAGCGGGGAGTTGCGCGGAGGGCATTACAAAATAGAATTAAAAAGGTACTTACATTTTCTTGGAGTCCGCAGCCGCCTCTCCTTCTTCATGTCATCACTCCTCTCTCCGGAATCAGGAAGTTCCCAGGCTCTCACCCCTGACCAATCACAACGATGGAATGCAGTGTTGTGTTTGGTCTGAGCCAGGCCCGGACTGGCCGTTGCGGGCACCGGGCAATCCCCCGGTGCGCCGCAAGGATGGGGTCCGGTTTTGGGCCCAAGAGGGCCAGTTTTGTTACAGGACTGTTTATGCAGCATAGCTGCAAAATCGTCCCTGCAACAAAATGGGCCGAAAACCGGCCCCGGCAAAGAGCTCAGACCTCTCCCCGGGCCGGTTTTGGTTCCCAGTCCGGCCCTGGTCTGAGCGCTGTAGCTCGGTGCTTGCATGTTTCTCACCAGGCTGTGTAATACAACCAGGTGAGGAACATGCAAAGTGGGCAGGACTGCTTGGGGCGGCCCGAGAGGGCCGTCCAAGCAGTCATGCTCACTTTGCAGTGCACAACCACTCCTCGTCTCTGACGTCACAAGAGCCCAGCCCGTCAAACTTGCCAGACAAAAATAAAAAAGATAATACCAGAAATAACTTCTGTTATTATGATTTAAATTTTTTACACTGCTGCATGAGCAGTGGGGCAATGCTCCTCCGTCTTAGCAGAGGAGCCGCCACTGGTGGTAGGGCACCAGGTTCAGGAAGCTTAAGTCTCAGGTGCTGAGTTTCCAGTACCCAAAAATAAAGTTACAAAAATACCCTAGAGAAAAAAAACACCTAAATAATAAGCCCCACCCCAGTTCAAGCAAATGGTGCAGTCCCATGATGCTGTGTTATCCTTGATGGTGATGATGTGTCCAGTAACCAGTTTCTGATTAGTACCCAGTCCAAGTCAACAGAGCCCAGGTCCCAGTTTAAGACCAAACTAGTTCCTAATTCATCGAATTGGCATGGACAGTACAGTAGGCCAGCATCGTAGAAGACCCAGGGAATACCTAACCATTTTTTGTAACTGTTTCATGTCTGGGGCAGTGTGTCTCACTAGTTTTGCTGGGTGATTGTGGTTCTGGGGCACTGCTGTATCCCAAGCCACTAATTATTGGGACTCTGCTTCCTCAACACCTCCTTGACTCTCACACACCCGCTGCCTGGGGCGGTTTAGGAGTAGTGAAGCACTGATACCTGTCCGGGTGCTCTTGGCCTCCTCTCTTCCTTGCAGAGGGGTTCATTTGCCCACATTTCAGCCTCCACAGCCTCCCAACATCCTGGTAGTGGCTATCATGGCACAGCCCTCCTGGTTCACCACGGTGCCAGGTGCGGGGGCTCCATGGGGAGCTCAAAGATACATAGGCCCATCACTGGGCAAGTGGTCAGGGCTTTCCTCCTGGTCTTCCAGATCAGACAGACCACAGTATGCTCAGGCCACCCATGGAAGTGAATTCCAGAAGCTCTGTGGCTGATGGTGCAGGAGTAGCACAGTCAGTCTCTCTGAATACTACTGCTACTTCTGGGCAGAAGCCTAGACCCTTTCAGCACAACAGAAGAATGCGCTGTACACCCTGGCTGCCAGTCACACTTGTCCATCTGGTTGAATATCCTGCGCATTAGATTAGATCCATTTCACAATGATCTCTGCTTTCTTTAAAAAGACACAAGAGCATCCCTTCCTAAGTGGACCACTCCGCCAATGAATGTCTGTGATCCACTGCAAAGACCAAATTCCATACATCTTGATTGACAGTTACAATCTACCAATTCCTTATGAATATGTGGTGATCATTAAGTGACTGACATTTCGAACAACCAATAGCTGAGGTGCACTGGCCTTTTGTACCTCTGAACGTACACGCTCTGTAAAATCAACAGGTTATGCTAAAAAAAGAGCCAAAGAAATATTACAATTCTCCTGGATTTGACAAAGTACACAAGACCATTATTTGCCAACAGCCATGGGTGTGCCAATCGGAAAGTAGTCATTGATAAGGCCAACAGGTCTGCCTTTCTAAAATGAAAGTGCCTCTTTATTGCTAGAGGATTTTTGTGGGTGTTGCTTTGCAGATCACTGAGTGGGTTAATGTAGGATGAGTCAAAGGGTGAATGAGTGGCTTGCTGAATGTCTGGATGAATAAACGAATGACTAAGTGCATGGTTTCATGATCAGATGAGTTTTTGGATGCATGAATACATGGATGAATGAGTGCATGGACAAATGAATGAGTGAATGGATAAGTGAAAACATGGAAGACGAGGTTAGTGAGTGCATGGATTGATAAATAGATGCACAGACACATGGGCGGATGGCTGGATGAACACACAAGTTCATGGATGGATAAATGGGTGAGTGTGTGCATGCCTGGATGAATGAGGAATGAGTGAATGCCTGAGTGCATAGACGACCTAGTGCAGGCTGCTGGCTTGGCTACATTATTATTGGCAGCAGCAGGTTTATTTTCCCTCATGATGCTCCTGCTCAGGCACTCATCCACTCACTCACCAATCAATGCCACCCGTTGCTTGCACATTCATCCATATATGCACTATGGCACCATCTCAGTGACCCATTTATGGCCTCACGTATCCTCAAATTCACTTACTCACTCACCCACACAAACTCGCCAATCTATGGAAAAGAAATTTCATTTATAATACAGCCAGACCTACAGGCTTGGTGGCATGCATGTTTGGATTAAGCTTTTTATTGATATCTCTTCGTTTGTAGCAGACTCATACACTTCTCTCCCTGAACATGTCTTGAGTTTTTCAGCATATTGTGCGAACACATTTCCTCCTAAAATGCCCAAGTGGACAGTATCTAGAAACAAAGTTAGCAATTCAAATTAATAAAAAGTGCCAATACTAAGACAAAGAGCGCCGCAAGATTGTGTCATATCCGCCACAAACTGCACGCCTTGTTTTCTGACAAAGAGAAAAATGGACGAATACTCATATTTAGTGGGTTTCATGGATGCTAAAAGGGGCAGACACACTGGGTGTACTTACAAAGTCGAGCATAATGTTCTAACAAACAAACAATATGTTCAGTTCTTTCAAAAACGATATTTTATTTCTGATCATTAAACGTTTTAAAAGCTCCTTCTATGTGGCTTTTCTGACGGGGGCATAATTGTGATATGCTAACTAGTTCTTCTGGCTTTTCCAATGGAGGAATATTGATTTGCACCAGCATGGATTACCTAAACAAGCATTAAAAATGCAATAGGTCTCGCCCTCGTTTAAGTTAAAGCAATTCTGTTTGTAATTAGGTGTTTTTTTTACCTTTGCTTTTATTAGAGTTTTTCAAACTTTCATGTACATAACATGCATATGTATGCATATATGTATATGTATATGTATGCATGTATTTATATAGATATGCAGATGTATATATATGTTTATATATGTATGTATATATCCAAACAGTCAATCTCTGTAAAAACCTAAGACGCCATGTCCTTGCCGCTTGCGACGGCGGTCCGTGGCAAAGGGGGCGAGCCTTAACACAATCCAATTGCTGCACAACTCTCCAAAGGGTCCCAATGGAAAAACAGCAACCACGGACTCATGTATGCTTGAAAAGCAGTATATTATTCAGCAAATTAATCGGCAAATTCAAGGCGTTTCGGGACCTAGGTCCCGAAACGCCTCGAGTTTGCCGATTAATTTGCTGAATAAAATACTGCTTTTCAAACATACGTGAGTCCGTGGTTGCCGTTTTTCCATTGGGACACTTTGGAGAGTTGTGCAGCGTTTGGATTATGTATATATATATATATAATTTAATCATGTGAGGGAGGAAGATCTGATCCATTCAGCTTCCTGTGCTTAATGTATCTATTAATCAGGTGGGGAAGGATCACTGGTCCTGCATAACCAGGGTATGCAGGTCGTAGATTGGTGTGTCCCAAATAAAAAACCCTCATGCACGTGTTGGAAGGATCGAGTATGAATAGCGGAGAATCAAGATATACCGCTACCTCAATCCTTCCAACACGTACATGAGGGCTTTGTATTTGGGACACACCAATCTACGACCTGCATACCCTGGTTATGCAGGACCAGTGCTCCTTCCCCACTTGATTAATAGATGTATATATATATATATATACACACATACACATATATAAATGCATATGCATATATATATATATATATATATATATATATATATATATATATATATATATATATATATATATATATTCACAGAAAAAACCATAGGTTATAGACCATATATAGTTAGGAATTAGCATTTACAAAACCTTGAAAATTCACTGAAAAAACCATAGGTTATAGACCATATATAGTTAGGAATTAGCATTTAGAAAACCTTATTTTACTCACACAAAACCATTGAAATTCCATATATAGTTAGTTGCACTAACTATATATCGCGCACCCGCAATCCACTGCTGATGATGTCACATATTACATCATTCATGACATGGTCAGTGACATCACTGATGACATCACTGATGACATCTCAAATGACATCACGGATGACATCACTGATGATATCTCATTTGACATCAATGACCACATCACTGATGATATCATTCATGTGACAATACAATGCATCTCCTCACATTTTAATATAACCTCTGTTACACTCAGTGTTAAATACAGAGTATAATTTTTGAAACCATTGACACACCAATACTAGTTACTACATACGCACTCACTGATTCCTACGTCTACACACACATTCACTCATTCACCCATACAATCATTCATACATACAATCAATCATCTTTACAACACTATCATATGCACTCATACACCTATACAGACACTCACACTCTGCCACTCATCCATGGAGTTACTCACACACCTAGTCAGTCCTGTAAAGAATCAATCACACTTCCATTTTCTAATCTATACAGTTAAACATAGAGCACCTTACGTTTTCAACCATATACTAACACATACTTAGTCTCTTATACAATCATTGATACAAGTACACATTGATCTGCACAGAGTCACACACCTGCCAGCCAGCCACACACACACTCAGTCTCCCATGCAAATACTTGGGCAATCAATCAATAACCCATATAGTTACTCATATAGCTACTGATCAACACATGCTGCAGTTTACAGAACAACAGACATAATGATGCACAAATTAAGACAGTTTAGTCACTAACCCATGCACTCAGTGAGACACATTTAATCACTCACTCATACATTCAGTCATGCACCTACTAAATCCTTCGTCCAGACACTTATACTTCCACTCATTCTTCAATATGTAAGACATATTTTAACTTTACAGAAACACACAGTCACTGGATGTTGTCATCAGTGATGTCATCCGTGATGTAATTTGAGATGTCATCAGTGATGTCATCAGTGATGTCACTGACCATGTCATGAATGATGTAATATGTGACATCATCAGCAGTGGATTGCGGGTGCGCGATATATAGTTAGTGCAACTAACTATATATGGAATTTCAATGGTTTTGTGTGAGTAAAATAAGGTTTTCTAAATGCTAATTCCTAACTATATATGGTCTATAACCTATGGTTTTTTCAGTGAATTTTCAAGGTTTTGTAAATGCTAATTCCTAACTATATATGGTCTATAACCTATGGTTTTTTCTGTGAATTTCATTGGTTTTTTAACAGCTAATATCTGTAGCTGTAAAATGTATTCTTCTTTAAATCCAAAAATATATTTTATATGTTTATGAATAATTTTTTTTTAAAATATTTTTTTTTCTTCGTTCCCGCTTCGCGAATCGGGAAGCTTCCCGTTAGCTGACCTTGATACCGCGAAATAGACCGCGAGCCGGTAAACGTTTCTTTACCGCAAGTGCCGCGTTAGAAAACAACATCGTGACGCCTCCCGTCCGCATGACGTTTCACGTTGTCGCGTGATACGTCATATGACGTGCTACGTTAGCGAACTGGTACGCGAAGCGAGTCGCAAAGCGCAGGTTTCTGGAAGCAAACCGGGAGGCCCTGCAAAGCGCTTAACGTAAACACAGCAAGTCATGTGACTTGGTAATAACACTTTTCATTGGTTCATTTCACTTTTGGTTTCCTAATGATGTAAGACTAGGTCATATAATCTAAAATGAACACTTTTGATTGGTTGAGAACTCTTGTTTTTCCCAAATGATGAAAATCCCTCCTTCTTTCCTCACTCTGACTTTCATCATTGTGAGAGAAAGACCCTTTGTGATCACTGAGCAATGGCTTCTTTAGTAGCTTCAGCTGGTGCTTCCCCACCACCTCCACCACATCCAAGGAAGAGTGGACCACCTGCTCAAGTTGTAATTCAACAAGAAGAAGAAGAAGAGGAACAGGAGGACGAGCACGAAGAGAGGCAGTTTTTGCCTGAGCAGCCCAGGACGTCTCACCGGAAAGAAAACTTCATTTGGCAATTTTTTAAAATTCCCAAAGGTCAGAAAAAAGTAAATGCAAGATACGTAACTTGCCTTATATGTCAAGATAGACTGTCCAGAGGGACCGACAAAAAATACAGTTTCGGAAACTACACAATGCATCGCCATATGACTAGGTGGCATCCTAACAACTACAGTGCTGCACAGTTTCGGAACGACCTAGATAATCTCCCTATTATGGCCAGAAGATCTGTTGTACCGGAAGTAACGGGACCAGAGGGCAGGGAGATGGTGCCAAATATACAAATGAGATTTGGTGATGTAAAACACATCTGCGCATTTTGCGATGGATTCATTTCCTACGGAGAAAAAAGCATCACTCTGATCAACAGAGCTATTGACTATCATATGCAAGTTTGTCCGAAACGCCCAAAATAATAAATACTTCTTTTTTTTGTTTTGTTGCTCCTGTTGAGCCCTTTACAATGAATCGTTTTCATTGCCCCCTCCAAGAAAAACCCAAAAAAATATAAAACTGTTCCGAAAAATTCAAAAACAGTAAAAAAATGTTCAGAAAAATAAAAAAAAAGTTCTTTTCAGAACTACCTCCCCGTTATTAAAAAATTGGTACAATATTTGGAACTGTGCCAACCTCTATTTCTCTTAGTTCGCTTCCTAGTTCGCTCGCCGGTACGCGAACCGGAAGCGAACCAAAAACAGTAAGTATAAGGGAAGGAAACAGACACTTATGTTAAAAGAAACACAGCTATAAGGGAGTAAACTAGAGATACCATTACCCGTAATCCACTGCTGATGATGTCACATATTACATCATTCATGACATGCTCAGTGACATCATCAGCAGAGGATTGCGGGTTTTTTGGCAACATGCCTTATCCACGGTTTAATAACGCTGCCTTCTGCTTTATATAAGTTTTCAAATTGTATGAAATATATACCAATAGGTCGTTATGAACCTTTAGGTAGTGCTTTTCTTCATGAGGTCTGGTCGCTTCCATACACATACAGATGTTTCAAAGATGATCAAGAAGTTTATCTGAATGGAGAGGAATGCACTGAGACGCCAGATCATTCACTAATGTGTAGGCACATACAGTTACACGGTTCATGCAACAAACACCGACCAAATATGGCTTGCGTGTTGCAAGGCACGCCAGTTCCTGCTATCATCCCCACGTTCAAGTTGTTGGAAAATGGTAGTTATTTGATGCTCAATAATGAAGATTGTTCTGAGTTAATTAAAAGTATTCCTTTTATCGTAACAGTAAGTGAACGGGTTATTTGCTGCAGAAATGTTCTATTTCCTCCCACACATGAACATAGGGAGTTTTCAATCTGGCCACAAATACCAACCTTGGGACACGTTTCAACGGCATGGCAAGAATAAGAGCTCTTTTGTCTCAGAGAGAGGTGGCCTTGAGTTCGGCCCGTGAAACTTTCGTACTTCACATAGCGAACACCCATACAGAGGTGCACACCCTTTTCAATTAAGATTTGCCTTTCAATTTCAGCAACATGTTTCCGACTATCTTTAACGCATCCTCCACAAAGTCCCTGGCACACTTTTTTAAAGTTGTTACCAGTGGTCTCGTGACTTCATTTGAGAAAATCTTTGGAGTCATCCCTGCTTCCTTTCATTGTATTTTCTGCACTCTGGTTCGTAGATTGGCATTTTTACTTGCATTACCAGCGGACGCTCTTGTGCTTTTTTACATTTTTAAATATGGATGTCCCTCCTATGCAACCTCCGACCCTGCAGCTGCTGACACTGTTCCGCAATCGCATGCTAGAATATTATGGCACAATGCCGTTGGCGATATTAAGCACGGCATATGGATTATCTTTTCGGTTCTCCTACTTCACCTGTGTCCAGCCTGTATTTCACTGCCTGACCTGTGATTTCGATTGGGCCATTGATTTGTGTCTCTGCGGACCGGTTTCTCCTGACGTCGACTTTAATCAGCTGATGACTCCTATCATTACTCACGAGTTGGTTTGTCCTGGCGAAAGGATTATGGCTGTGGCATTGATGCATGGACTACTTGGTCCCTGGAATTTACTGGCGGCAGCACAGTCTTTCTTGGAACAGAGCTTTCTTGAAAACCCACCGAGCTGTCCTCTGATGGTGATAGAGGATCCGGTGCTGGGAGAGCACGTATGTTCTTTTCCGCTTTTAAATTGGATGGCTGAACTGTTTTCGGATGAAGACGGTGACTTCCTATTGGAGGCTGTTGCAGCTTATTTTGCATACACAGTTATGTCATAGACCTTTTTCATGTTTGATATGCTGAGTACTAGCATTTCATTGACAATTCATTGACTTATTTGTCAAGTTTTTATTATTTACCTTGCCTATTGGCTTAAGACTCGATAAAGTACTTGGCTGTTTTATTTTTCTTTAGCATTAAATTTTCCTAGTTTTTAATGCTTTACCTTGCGGACCGTCCACATATAAACTTGCAATCTGCTCTCATGAGATGGCACTTCTATTATCTTATTCAGTTCGTTTCCGGATCATGAGGAGGTGTCATCTAGGTCCTGGATATCTTTACACCGTGTTAAGTTAGCATGGGCTCATTACCGGTTTAAACGCCATTTTTCCTTTTTTGCAACTTCTGCACACGACACTTAGTTGTTGCTTTAGCTTTCCACCTAGTAGTTCATCGTGGTTTACATGAGAATAATATGTTATTGGTCTACTATCTGCTTTACTTGTTAAACTATATCTGTACAGCGAGTGCTAAAGTTTCAAGAACAACACGATACAGAATTGTTATGAGGTCTGATCTCCACGACTTCATACTCATAACATAAGTGCAACTTCTGCCAATTCTGGGCATGAGGCGGGTTTTATATTGCTTTGCCGAACACACATACACAACAGTTGATGCGGTTCACATGAAGAGAGAGCTGGTGTATGCTGATGTGATTCCTTCAAATCTAAGACACTAAAGTATGGGCACGCCCTAAACCAACACAAAGAGACCTTCTTAGCAAATAATATAATATGTGTATTAGGGAGGGTGAGATATAAGCAGCCGCGGGCCGTGGAGGGAGTTACGATGGGGCAGGGAGGCGGGGAGGGGGAGAAGCAGGGTGGAGCCCTCTCTACCTTGCCCCTCCCCCTCCCCGCCTCCCTGCCCCACCGTAACTCCCTCCACGGCCCGCGGCTGCTTATAAGTGTTGCTAACTCTTATTCATTTACAGCACGTTAACATACTGTCACCATTCGCTTTTTATGTACTAGTAACTATGCTGGTAATTTTGCTACTGATAATATGTGTACTTGTATTCTCCACCCTGCTTCTCCCCCTCCCCGCCTCCCTGCCTCACCGTAACTCCCTCCACGGCCCGCGGCTGCTTATAAGTGTTGCTAACTCTTATTCATTTACAGCATGTTAACATACTATCACCATTCACTTTTTATGTACTAGTAACTATGCTGGTAATTTTGCTACTGATAATATGTGTACTTTTATTATCTAAGGTACTACGCCTGAGAAGACGGCATTAGTAAATAAACATTTCAAATACACATCTGTTCTTCTTAACTCCATGTTCTGGTTTCTAAGAAATCTATAACGACCGACTGTTCATGAGTTCCACGTATCCTGAGGTACTATAAGTTCATATTCTGGATTGTCTAAACATTGAGAGTTTGTTATATCCAATGTGACACTGTACCTAGCTTGCTAAGGAGTTTTTGATTACTAACGTGAGTTTTGGGACACCCTAATTCGCCGAGGTTCCAATCCTCTGTCCACAGTTCTGTGTGAGAACAGAAACCCTGCGACAGGGGCACCCCCGACCCTTGCTGGAGCTTCATCACACTTGCGATACAACTCCAGCAATGCATTCGCCGAGGTTCCAATCCTCTGTCCACAGTTCTGTGTGAGAACAGAAACCCTGCGACAGGGGCACCCCCGACCCTTGCTGGAGCTTCATCACACTTGCGATACAACTCCAGCAATGCGCCACCTTTACGGCACAGATACATCACGCATCTGTGCTGTTTTTGCCCCATGATGCGCCGCATTGTAAATGCAGCACACCATAGGTGACGGAACAGCGGCACAGAATGACTAACACATCCCTGGTGATGCGCCAGTCATCATAAATGTATCCCTATGCTTCTTATCTTGTTAGAGATGAACCGCCATATGTATCATCAAAGTTATTTGCATTTCCTAAATAGCGAACTTTAAGGAATAAATAGAGATTCTTTACCATTCCTAGTTTGCGATGAGCTATTTGCTAATTAGCCGAATGTAGCCCAATGAAGCCCAATGTAGCCCAATGTAGCCCAAAGATGGCCGCCAGACACACAAAAAAACAAATGTAGCCCAAATATCAGCCAGATGTAGCCCAACTATAGCCCAGTGACAGAATGACCAATCAGCTTCGCAAACCTCCGTTACGCGAAGCGGAGCGCTGTTACAGATATATATCTTTTTTTGAACGTTAATTTCTCAAAATCCACTGGAGCACATATATTGAGACCTAGCAAAGGCACATCGGGCTACCAGTCCCTAATATTTTGCCAAGTTTCGTGCAAATCCATTCAGCCGTTCAATTATTATTATTATTATTTTTTTTTGCCCCGCGGGGCCCTTTTAAAACCTCCACATCAAACCTAGGGGGTCAGCGAGGATCTACTATGCCCCCTTATAGTTATTTCCCCCTTTGTTTTGACCTCCTCTTGTCTCTCGATCCTACCGAGAGACAAGATGGCGGCCGCTACGGACTGTTTGGAATGTTGACAGACGCCGGAGAACCAATCAGCTTCGCTTCACAAAGCTCCGTTGCGCGAAAAGTCCGCGAACCAGTGCGCTGCCCGGTCCGCTGTTACAGATATATATCTTTTTTTAAACGTTAATTTCTCAAAATCCACTGGAGCACATATATTGAGACCTACAAAAGGCACATCGGGCTACCAGTCCCTACAATTTTGCCAAGTTTCGTGCAAATCCATTCAGCCGTTCGGGCTAAAAGTGAGGCCAACCGCCCTATGGAAAACTCAATGTTAAAAACACGTTTTGGGACCCCCCTTTTTTCTCGGCCCCCACTGGACGAACCCCCCCCAAATTTTCAAGGGCTGCTCAGAAACAAAATGTGCCATTTTCCTGAAAATTTCAGCCAATTCCGTCCACAAACGCCAAAGTTATTAGACATAGAATTTTCAAAAAACCCATAGAGAAAAAATCCTAACTATATATACCTACTGGCGACCGCCAGTAGGTAATATATATATATATATATATATTTATTTATTTTTATTTTTCCTTTTTTCAATTCAGCCACTGTGGCGAAGGAATGAGAACGATAAAATGATAAAGTGTACTTAACTTAGAGAAGGATTAAGATTTTCTTGTAAGAAAAGTAAGACATCGTGAGAAAAGAAATTATGTGAAATGGACATACTTCAAGATGTCAGCCATAATGAAATGTGCAGTCCTGTTTCTATAGCCAGCACAAACTGTGTATGTAACTGGTTGAGAGCAGAGGTATTGTTGTGTGAGCAAGGGAGCAAGGGCTTCCGAAACGCGTAACAGCAATAAAATTACACTGTGTACAATCCTGGCTTCTGAGAGTGCGTTATAACTTTGGATATTATTGAAACTTGAATATCTGGCGGGGCTCTGCCAGTATGACGCACCACCAGACTACGGGCGGTTCCCCCTGAAACGAGCCGCGGAGAGTTAAGCAGCTGATCGAGGTGGAACTACCGGCCCATGTCCAGAAACAGTCGCGAGGGAAAGACGGACCACAAGCGGCGCCTGCCCGAGAAACGGCAACCGGATCAGCCCTACAGCCCGACGGAGGACATTCCGAAGGTAAGCCCAAGTTCAAAGCCGGAACTCCGACGGCAAAGCGTGGAGACCGGAAACCGTCGGAGTGAAAGCCGAGATCGCGGGGGAGCCGACGGGTGTCCTGGGCGTGTAAGAGGGAGCATTGGACCTCGGGGCGATAAGTCACCTATATGGTGAGAGACAGTTGATAAGCCCAGGAGGGGCGCATTTAAAGAGAACATTTAAATGCGTGTAACTCGGCGGAAAAAGCAAATAATAATTTACGAGGGCATCTGGAACTCCTATCTAAGGAGGGAAGCAGAAACGTACACAGGGCATATAAAGAAAACGAAAATCTGACTGCGAAACGTGAACACACAACCAAGGCGCTATTGTGATGGAACCTTAGCACTTGGCAAAACTATTTCAAGCTCCGTAGGCGAAACTTACTGATAAGCCCAAAGAATAAGTAATATGAACACTATAAAGTAAAATGGAAGAGGATACACAACGCAGACTTGCTGCTCAGTCATTATTGGCAAGAGCACCCGGTAAAGGACAACAGACTGGGACCCAGAAGCAAGTGGAAACCACATTAATTGGAAAATTGAGAAAATATGAAAAATTGAAAAAGAATGAAACCTCCAAATGGTGGGAGGCAGTGTCCCTACAAGACTATGTGGACACAAATATGGTCCCTAGAGGATTGAGAATATATATCACGCCCTCACATGAATCTCCTAATCCACGCATGCTTGAGGAGTGGTTTGAGAATTCAACAAATAGCTCTAGAACTATGCTCTGTATACTGGTGAAATATGCCTGGGAGGATAGAGAGAGAATATTGAAAGAAATAATGGACATTGAAGAGGAACTTAAGAATGAGACTGATCAAACGAGCGTAAAAAAATACAAGGATGACATGAAAGCCAGACTGACCCAGCATGAGGATGACATAAAAATAAGGAAACAAAGGAAACTGCATAGAGATTGCAATGACTATGATTCCGGTCGCATCCTCACGTATAGCAGAAAGTATGACCATATGTACGACATAAAACAATCTACTCCAGTGAGCCGAACCCCTCAAACTCAAGGGAAAGAACCTGATATAGAAACTATAGAAGGGTCTGACACGGATGGCTCCATACAGAGTACCAGCACAATTGCTGAAATGGAAATAATAACATCTAAACCGACGTATTTAGACGAATTCCGAGCGCTGAAGAGGGGGCAGCAGTCGGGAAGATTCTCACCCCCTCCAGCACAGAGAGGAAGAGGCACCAGGGGGAGACCACGGGGAAAAGCATGAGGAGCAGGAAGAGGGACGGACGAAGCAAGCAGCGGAGAAAAAGGAGGAAACAAAGGAAAAGGAAAAGGAGTGGAACGCGAGCCAGTGGGAACCAGATTTGGGGGCTACAAGAAGCGCAATCAATAATGGAGGACAATGACATGGTAAATAAAACAATAGTGAATTTATCAAGTAGAGAGCTAACTAACATAGAAAAGAATACCTTAAGCCTAGGACTCTCGTTCTGCCCAACAGAAATATTCAACTATAGTGAGACTAGAATAGACATTTTTCGCTTTATAAGAAAGTTAAAACTGAAGAAATGGCATGCACTAAGATCAGATACTCAAACTCTTATTGCACAAGAACCTACCGCTCCTAGTCAGCCCTTTTTAGAAGTAGGCGATGCCAACGCTATTCAAGTAGCACATAGTCTACTTAGGGAAGGAGAGAGTATTAATATATCTAGCCATAATGAGGATATGGAGACATGGAATATAACTACAGATAGAGCTGCCCTGACGGGTTTTAAACCTAAATCTGTGCTTTATCCGAATCTCCCTCATGACAATGTAGACACTTTTCATGACGTCACAACTAAGTCATTATTGAAATACAAACACTACTCTAGAGAAAAGGAAGGTTTTAATTTGAACTTTAAACAAAGAAAAGCGATTGAATCCCTAGCGACTGATTCCTCTATTATAATACGACCAGCAGATAAAGGGGGAAATGTGGTCATACAAGACAGAGATATGTACATTGAAGAGGCCATGAGGCAGTTGGAAAATGAAACATTCTACTGTAAGAGTAATGGTGGAGTGTATAGAGATAACATCCTGACAATGTGGTCAAAGCTAGCCAAATGGCAGGAGGAGGGCCTCTTATCATGGGAGGAATATGTGTTCCTAAAAAAAGATTACCCAAAACTGCCGATAATCTATTTTCTCCCAAAGATCCACAAGAACCCACTAGCACCGCCAGGGAGACCTATAGTGTCATCTATAGGAAGTGTTTACGAAAATGTCTCCAAATACGTCGAACATTTTTTGCAGGAATATGTAGGAAAGCTCCCGTCATATGTAAAGGACACTCAAGACTTCCTGAAAAAAGTTAACAACATAGACTGGAAACCAGAATATTTATTGATGACAATGGATGTTAACGCATTGTACACCATAATTGAACACAAACACGGCATTGATGCATGCATGTACTATTTAAATGAGCGTAATATAATGTACCTGGAGCACACGAGAATGATAGGTGACATGATAAGAACATGCCTAGAGAACAATGTGTTTATGTTCAATGGTGAGCTATACAAACAGACTACTGGTACTTGTATGGGTACGAGCTTCGCGCCGAGTTTCGCGAACTTGTTCCTAGGGAAATGGGAAGAGGAAATTCAAACAGACCCCCAATATATGCAGGCATTTAAAAAAGTCAAAGTATGGCTTAGATATATAGATGACCTGTTTGTAGTATGGAGTGGGAGTGATGTGGAAGCTGAAAACTTTGTGGAACAACTCAATGTTAATAACTATAACATAAAGTTGACTCACTGTAAGGATAGACATAAGGTTGAATATTTAGATGTTGAGGTCAGGGCGGAAGGAGACAGATTGACAACTAAATTGTTCAGGAAGGAAATTGCGGGTATCAGTGTCCTCCATGCTCTTAGTAGCCACCCTGATACCCTAACATGGAGTATTCCTTATGGGGAGCTTCTAAGAGCAAGGAGAAACTGCTCTAATACCGAGGAGTACAAACAAGAGAGTAACAACATGATACAGAGATTCAGGGAAAGGGTCTACCCTAAATGGGTCCTCAATAGGGCCTTATCTAAAATGGAAAGCATAACAAGAGAAAACACTCTGACACCAAAGGAATGTGAGGATAAGGAGAATAACACCACCAGAGTAATCCTTACTTACAACAGGGGGTCTCAAAATGTGAAGAAAATAATTTCTAGGAATTGGAACATTTTGAAAAGTGACCCGATTGTTGGCCCTAAACTGAGTGCAAGACCAGCAATCACATACAGAAAAAGTCGGAGCTTGAGGGACTTAATTACGAAGGGAGATATCACAGAATACAAGGATAGGAACCAATATAACCTTGTGGGATTTTTCCCGTGCGGGCACTGCAGAGCCTGCAGATACAGCTCGATGCGAAAGGAGCTTGAGATCCCTCATGGAACGAACAAGAGAAAGACTATTGGTCAATTTTTGACATGTAGCTCAACACATGTAATATATGTACTTGAGTGTCCGTGTCAAAAGAGGTATGTGGGCAGCACAACAGTTATGGTGAAAAACAGAGTTATGCAGCACCTGAGGGCAATCACGAACAGGGACCCACAATACCCTGTCGCAAGACATTTTGCCCAATATCATAAATCCAATTGCAACTTATTAACATATTTTGCAATAGAACAGGTGAACCTGAACCCGAGAGGGGGAAACAGAGAGCTACAGCTGAGAAAGAAGGAATCCAAATGGGTCCTTGAATTAGAAACGAGACAGCCTAATGGGCATAATGACCATGAAGAGTTAGCAGTACACCTGTATGATTACTGAAGTTGAAAATAGTAATAGTTTTTCAAAGGAAAATACTGTATCAATTGAAAAGCACTATAAATGTTGACTCATCGGTATTTGCAATAACTTAGGGCTATCATGTTTAAGAGTTTCTCATCTAATGGTAACAAGAAATGCTTGAAACTGTACATATGTTTTTAACTGTGATGGGAGCGCAATTGTAATTATACGTTTGTTTTATTCTAACAGGTAGAATCAAGGAGCTCAGAGTAGATATCACGTGCACTTCACGAGCAATTGAACCTGTCACCTGGAAGAACTCATAACAAGATAGAATATGAGATCACGTCACCTAGTAATGTAATGATTTACTCACTATAGTTCACGTTTTTTTCACTTAATGTTTTTATCAGCACTCCCCAGAGACATTGGACCCTTATAAAGCCACTTGGCGAAAGAATAGGGGTAATGAAACAGAATAGCACATTCAGCCACTGTGGCGAAGGAATGAGAACGATAAAATGATAAAGTGTACTTAACTTAGAGAAGGATTAAGATTTTCTTGTAAGAAAAGTAGGACATCGTGAGAAAAGAAATTATGTGAAATGGACATACTTCAAGATGTCAGCCATAATGAAATGTGCAGTCCTGTTTCTATAGCCAGCACGAACTGTGTATGTAACTGGTTGAGAGCAGAGGTATTGTTGTGTGAGCAAGGGAGCAAGGGCTTCCGAAACGCGTAACAGCAATAAAATTACACTGTGTACAATCCTGGCTTCTGAGAGTGCGTTATAACTTTGGATATTATTGAAACTTGAATATCTGGCGGGGCTCTGCCAGTACGATGCACCACCAGACTACGGGCGGTTCCCCCTGAAACGAGCCGCGGAGAGTTAAGCTATATATATATATATATTCTCTCCAAAAAGGTTGCCCCCTGTAGGAGTGCCACACTCAGAGGGGTTACCGCACACGTTTCACCGGTAGCAAAAGGCACAGCCAGCAACAATCTTCCCTTGCAAGGCCATACGCGTTTCGAGCGCCAATGCGCTCTTGATCACTGGCAGACAAACGGCTCAACAGCAAACAGATTACTTGCACGTGTATTTATTAAGTATGCAGAGTTCCGCCCTATTGGGCTCAAGCAAAGCATTGTGGTATATGCAGTTCTCAATTTGCTTAACTCAGTGCAAAACCCAATGGGTGCCTCTGTGCGCCGTTCAAAAAATGTTAATCCCAAGTGGGTAAGGAAAATTGTCCAGCGCTGTGCAGTTGCCTATAATTCCAATGTAACAGGCCCCCTCCGCTCTCCATACCGCTCATGATCCAATGGCAGTGAAGACCCGCCAGCACTAGCGGTGGGGCGCTCCCGTGGCCGGACCAGCCACTAATAGTCTCTCCAAAAAGGTTGCCCCCTGTAGGAGTGCCACACTCAGAGGGGTTACCGCACACGTTTCACCGGTAGCAAAAGGCACAGCCAGCAACAATCTTCCCTTGCAAGGCCATACGCGTTTCGAGCGCCAATGCGCTCTTGATCACTGGCAGACAAACGGCTCAACAGCAAACAGATTACTTGCACGTGTATTTATTAAGTATGCAGAGTTCCGCCCTGTTGGGCTCAAGCAAAGCATTGTGGTATACGCAGTTCTCAATTTGCTTAACTCCGTGCAAAACCCAATGGGTGCCTCTGTGCGCCGTTCAAAAAATGTTAATCCCAAGTGGGTAAGGAAAATTGTCCAGCGCTGTGCAGTTGCCTATAATTCCAATGTAACAGGCCCCCTCCGCTCTCCATACCGCTCATGATCCAATGGCAGTGAAGACCCGCCAGCACTAGCGGTGGGGCACTCCCGTGGCCGGACCAGCCACTAATAGTCTCTCCAAAAAGGTTGCCCCCTGTAGGAGTGCCACACTCAGAGGGGTTACCGCACACGTTTCACCGGTAGCAAAAGGCACAGCCAGCAACAATCTTCCCTTGCAAGGCCATACGCGTTTTGAGCGCCAATGCGCTCTTGATCACTGGCAGACAAACGGCTCAACAGCAAACAGATTACTTGCACGTGTATTTATTAAGTATGCAGAGTTCCGCCCTGTTGGGCTCAAGCAAAGCATTGTGGTGTATGCAGTTCTCAATTTGCTTAACTCCGTGCAAAACCCAATGGGTGCCTCTGTGCGCCGTTCAAAAAATGTTAATCCCAAGTGGGTAAGGAAAATTGTCCAGCGCTGTGCAGTTGCCTATAATTCCAATGTAACAGGCCCCCTCCGCTCTCCATACCGCTCATGATCCAATGGCAGTGAAGACCCGCCAGCACTAGCCGTGGGGCACTCCCGTGGCCGGACCAGCCACTAATAGTCTCTCCAAAAAGGTTGCCCCCTGTAGGTAACCCCTCTGAGTGTGGCACTCCTACAGGGAGTGCCACACGGTCGCCAGTAGGTATATATAGTTAGGATTGTTTTCCATAGGGAAATCGCAACATTCTATTGGGAATAACTTTGGCGCCGGTTGAGGAATCTTCCTGAATTTTTCCTTAACTTTGCCTCGCGACGCTCCAGTCCTTCCCTGAAAGTTTGGGGGGGATTCGTCAAGCGGGGGCTGAGATAAAAGGGGGGTCCCAAAACGTGTTTTCCCCATGTTAATTTCCATAGAGCGGTCGAACTCACTTTTAGCCCGAACGGCTGAATTGATTTCCACCAAACTTGGCAAAATTGTAGGTTCTGGTAGCCCGATGTCCCTTTGCTATGTCTCAAGATATGTGCTCCAGTGGATTTTGAGTAATTTAGGTTAAAAAAAAATTATATATCTATGGCAGCTTACCCGTGAGCTTACCGGTACGCTTACAGGACGCGTACGTGCGCGTACGGTACGCGTACCTCTAGTGCGCGAGATGCATTCTGATTGGCTGCCAATGTCTGTCAACACTCCAAAACAGAAACTGTTGGCAGCCATCTTGTTCTTCGGTAGACTGAGGCACAGGAAAGCAGAAAAACAAACGTGTAGAACTCAAAAAGGGGGCAGGGTAGAAGCATCCTGACCCCCTAGGCCTGCTCAGGGGGTCCCACAAGGACCCCCAAGGCCCAAAAAAAAAAAAAACCAGAAAATTGCGGGGTACGCTTACGGTACGCGTACCGGTACGCGTACCGGTACGCGCACGGTGCGCGTACCTAATTGTTTTACAAGAAAAAAAAAGATTTGGGGGCCTTGTAGAAACACTCTGACCCCCTAGGGTTGTTCAGGTGGTCCCATACGGATATTAACATATATAAATGTTATCCGCTAATAGAATTAGCATTTAAAAAACCTTGCGAGTTCACAGAAAAAAACAAAGGTTTCAGGCCTTATATAGTTAGGAATTAGCATTTAAAAAACCTTTGAAATTCACTGAAAAAACCATAGGTTTCACACCAGTTATAGTTAGGAATTAGCATTTAAAAAACCTATTAAATTCACTGAGAAAACCATAGGTTTGACACCAGTTATAGTTAGCTGAATATTTTACTCATACACACACACACCCCACACACATACATACACACACCCCACACCCACCCCTCCCACACACACCCCCCACACATACCTCACACACCCACACCTCCACCCACACCCACACCCACACACCCCACACACCCCTACCCACACATACCTCACTCCCCCCCCACACACACACACCTCACAGACACACCCCCCACATCCCCCACACACACCTCACCCCTCCCCCACACACACACACCTCTGACACCCCCCCCCACACACACACACACCACACACACACCTCTCACACACACACACACACTCCTCACACACACACACACCCACACACACCCCTACACACACACCCACATACACACCCCCCACACACACCCACACATCCTACACACACACACCCCACACACATACCCCCCACACACACACCCACCCCCCCACACACACACACAGTTATTTTTTTCTTATTTTTTTGAGGGGGTGCCTCACACACATACCCCCACACACACACACACCATACCCACCCCCCCACATACACCCCCAATCATACCTCATACACCCACACCTCCACCCACACCCAAACACCCCACACACCCACACACACACCTTACACACCCACACCCCCACCTACACCCACACACCCCCACCAACACACACCTCACCCCCCCACACACACACACCTCACAGACACACCCCACACATCCCCCACACACACCTCACCCCTTCCCCACACACACACACCTCTGACGCACACCTCTCACACACACACACACACACACCACACACACACCTCACACACACACACACACACACACACACTCCTCTCGCACACACACACCCACACACACACCCCCACACACACCCCCCACACACACACCCCACACACACACCCACACATCCTACACATACACACCCCACACACATACCCCCCACACACACACCCCACACCCACCCCCCCACCCCACACACATACACACCACACACACACACACACACTTATTATTTTTTTTCTTTTTTTGATGGGGTGCCCCCCACACATACCTCCACACACACACACCCCACACCCACCCCCTCACACACACCCCCCACCATACCTCATACACCCACACCTCCACCCACACCCAAACACCCCACACACCCACACACACACCATACACCCCCACACCCCCACCTACACCCACACACCCCACACACCCCCACCCACACACACCTCACTCCCCCCCACACACACACACCTCACAGACACACCCCACACACACCTCACCCCCCACACAAACACACCTCTGACGCACACCCCACACACACACACACCCCACACACACACCTCACACACACACCCACACACACATTCCTCACCCCCACACACACACCCCCACACCCCCCCACACACACACCCACACACACACCCCACACACACACCCACGCATCCTACACACACACACCCCACACACATACCCCCCACACACACACCCCACACCCACCCCCCCCCACACACACACACCACACACACACACACTCATTATTTTTTTTATTTTTTTGAGGGGGTGCACGCCCCGGTACACGTATCGGTACACGTACCGGTGCGCGTACCCTGGAGAAAAAAAGAAAGACAGAGTTTTAAAAAAATGTAGCATTTTTATATAAATTGGAGGTAGTTTTGAAAAGAACTGTTTTTTTATTCTTATTGTGGTTTTACATTTTTTTATTGTTTTTTTGTACCCCCGCGACTTTTTAAAAAAAAAAAAAAATTTTTTTTTGCTTTGGGGTCCTTGTGGGACCCCCTGAGCAGGCCTAGGGGGTCAGGGTGTTTCTACTCTGGCCCCTTTGCGAGTTTCACACCTTTGTTTCACTGCTTTCTTGTGCCTTGGTTCTAACAAGGCACAAGATGGCTGCCAGGGACACCCAGTATGCAAGGGGAATTAGTTCCCCCTCTTCAAACATGCACGGGGGCTGCGTTGCAGAGAGGTGTAAAAAGGGTGTGGCCTCATTACACCTCTATGCAATGCAGCCATCTGGCGCATACTGGAGGCTCCTGGTGGGCTAGTTGGCCCCCAGGGACCCCCATTATGCAAGGGGAATTAGTTCCCCCTCTGCAAACGCGCCAGGCGGCTGCGTTGCAGAGAGGTGTAACAAGGGGCATAGCCACATTACACCTCTGCAATGCAGCCCCCTGGCGCATACTGGAGGTTCCAGGTGGGCTAGTTGGCCCCCAGGGGCCCCCAGTATGCAGGGGGAATGAGTTCCCCCTCTTCAAACATGCACGGGGGCTGCGTTGCAGAGAGGTGTAAAAAGGGCCGTGGCTTAATTACACCTCTCTGCAATGCAGTCCCCTGGTGCATACTGGAGATTCCTGGTGGGCTTTCAGGTCTTATATAGTTAGGAATTAGCATTAAAAAAAACTTTGAAATTCACTGAAAAAAACATAGGTTTCAGGCCTTATATAGTTAGGAATTAGCATTTAAAAAACCTTTGAAATTCACTGAAAAAAACATAGGTTTCAGGCCTTATATAGTTAGGAATTAGCATTTAAAAAACCTTGCAAATTCACTGAAAAAAACATAGGTTTCAGGCCTTACATAGTTAGGAATTAGGCACAAGAAAGCAGAAAAACAAACGTGTAGAACACAAAAAGGGGGCAGGGTAGAAACACCCTGACCACCTAGGGCTGCTCAGGTGGTCCCACTAGGATATTAATATATTTAAACGTTATCCGCTAATAGAATTAGCATTTAAAAAACCTTTGAAATTCACTGAAAAAACCATAGGTTTCAGGCCTTATATAGTTAGGAATTAGCATTTAAAAAACCTTTGAAATTCGCTGAAAAAACCATAGGTTTCAGGCCTTATATCGTTTGGAATTAGCATTTAAAACAACCTTTGAAATTCACTGAAAAAAACCATAGATTTCAGGCCTTATATAGTTAGGAATTAGCATTTAAAAAAACCTTTGAAATTCACTGAAAAAACCATAGGTTTCAGGAGTTATATAGTTAGGAATTAGCTTTTACAAAACCTTTGAAATTCACTCAAAAAACTATAAGTTTTAGTGGTGTTATAGTTAGCTGGACATTTCACTCATACAAAACCATTGAAATTGCTCCTATATAGTTAGTTGTACTAAGTATATATCGCGCACTCGCAATCCACTGCTGATGATGTCACATATTAGATTATTCATGACATGGTCAGTGACATCACTGATGACATCTCAAAGGACATCACTGATGACATCACTGATGACATCATCCACGTGACAATCACATACACCTTTTCATACACTATTACAATTTTTCATCACTCTGTAAAATACAGAGTATCATATTTAAATCCATTGTCACAGCAATACAAGTATCTAAAAATCCACTCAGTGATTCATACATGTATACACACATCTAATCCCTTACCTATGGATTCACTCATACATGCTGTCAATGAACAATAGAACACTATCAAAAATACTTATACATCTATGTTGACATTAAACAACAGCACGCATCCTATTCACATATGAAGTCATCCTACTCACTTATGCAAACAATGGATCATACTTACATATTTACTTAGCAAAACACTTATACAAACACCACTTCTTCTATTCATTTAGATAGTAAGTCATACTTAGTGAATTATAAAATCATTATTACAAGTATACAGTTATCCATACAGTCACTCACACAATCATTGTGTCTTATGTATACTTATTTATATACAACAACTGACACATACACTGCATTTTATTTTTCTAGTTTGTTGGACCTGTACCTTTGAGAAATATATTTGCTCATCACCACACCCATAAAGAGATTCCCTCACCCAAACTGTTAGAACATGTAGTTTTAACTTCATATATCTACTGAATAAACTATTCATACATCTTTGGACAGTCACACACCCTCCACCGAACCACACACACTTTCACACTCCCATACAAATACTCAGTTAACTAATCAATAACTAATATAGACGTTCACATAGCTAGTAACCAACTGTAGAATCAGTTTACACAACAACTGACAAAGTGATACAGATATTCACACAGTTTAGTCACTATCCACTATATTTAGTGAGACATTATAAATTGGTCAAGTAAACAGGCAATTACACTGCTACTAAATCCTCCATCCAAATATTTTTTTATATATATCCACTCATTCTTCAATGCAAATTGCTATATATATATTATGCATATTTAAATAACGAAGCAAACCATATTCACTGGATGATGTCATCAGTGATGTCATTTGATATGTCATCAGTGATGTCACTGACCATGTCATGAATAATCTAATATGTGACATCATCAGCAGTGGATTGCGGGTGCGCAATATATACTTAGTACAACTAACTATATAGGAGCAATTTCAATGGTTTTGCATGAGTAAAATGTCCAGCTAACTATAACACCACTAAAACTTATAGTTTTTTGAGTGAATTTCAAAGGTTTTGTAAAAGCTAATTCCTAACTATATAACTCCTGAAACCTATGGTTTTTTCAGTGAATATATATATATATATATATATATGCATATGTGTGCGCGTAGAGATAGGCAGAGAGAGGTAGAAGGAGGTAGAGAATAGAGAGTAGGGAGTGAGTAGTAGAGAGTAGAGAGTGAGTAGTAAAGAGTATGTATTAGAGAGTGTGTAGTAGAGTGTGTAGTAGAGAGTGTAGTAGAGAGTGTGTAGTAGAGAGTGAGTAGTAGAGAATAGTGAATGTGTAGTATAAAGTGAGTAGTAGAGAAGAGTAGTGTAGTAGAGTGTGTAGTAGAGTGAGTAGTAGAGTGTGTAGTAGAGAGTAGTGAGTGTGTAGTATAGAATGAGTAGTAGAGAATAGTAGAGAGTAGTGAGTATGTAGTAATGAGTGTGTAGTAGAGAGAGTGTAGTAGAAAGCGCATAGTAGAGAGTGTGTAGTAGAGAGTGTGTAGTAGAGTGTGTAGTAGTGTGTAGTAGAGTGTGTAGTAGAGAGTAGTAGAGTGTAGAGTAGTAGAGAGTAGTAGAGTAGTAGAGAGTGTGTAGTAGAGTGAGTAGTAGAGAATAGTAGTATAGTAGAGTGTGTAGTAGAGAGTGAGTAGTAGAGAGTGTATAGTAGAGAGTAGTGAGTGTGTAGTAGAAAGTGTTATATAGAGTGAGTAGTAGAGAGTAGTAGTGAGTGTGTAGTAGAGAGTGTGTAGTAGAGAGTGTAGTAGTGTGTAGTATAGAGTGAGGAGTAGAGAATAGTAGAGTAGTGAGTGTGTTGTAGTGAGTGTGTAGTAGAGAGCACAAGGCAAGTGTAAGTGAAACAAGCCAGCCTTTGAGTTCATGCTTCCCGGGCACCATGGGTAAGGAGTGTGCCCCAGCTGTCAGACAGCTACAAATGACTTTTTTATTTGGCGACTTGCTTAACTGTATCTCACATAAATGGCATCGGGGGAAATATCCGTATTCTGCAGGGCTGCAAATGGTATTTTAATGCATATCTTTACCCTGGCAGGAAAGGGGGTCTCCTTCTGTGGCACATACTCATAACAACTAGCATACACCCAGGCAGAATATGTCATACAATTCCGAGAACTGCTGAACAAACCATTTGTAAAGGAATTTGTCACAGTCTATCAATTTCTACAATATCAGAACATTTTGTAGGGGACTTTCGTTAAAGCTGCACACTATGTGTAACAGGCATGCAAAATATTGATGTAATCCATCTTAAAAATAACTATTTCTTAGGTAGAGAAAAATAAAAACAGACTATTGTTCAAATAGAACATTATAAACTGCATTACTTTGTGGCTCATGAATAATATGCACTCCTGTTACAAGACACAATGGTATTCATTTTATCAACCTCAGAAGGATGAAAGGCAGAGTCAAGTCTGCCAGGAAGGAAACCTGTGGCCAACAGGTTACCCACAGGGCTGGCTGCTACTTGTTTATCTTTAAGCACTCCTCCCACCCAACAAGGGCTCCAGTGAATGTAGCTTTTGAACTCTGCATTTAGTACAGAAAAGGGTGAATCTGAAATGAGCTCGTATTTATTGAAGTATACTAAAAATTTAGTAAAATAACGGTAAATGTAATGCTACCGCGAGTTCAAGTGTTCATAGGAAAATCATAAATTCTGTGGCTGTTTGGAGCATGATGGCAAAATATTTGAGAATGTTTTGATATGTAGCAAAGAGCTGGCTGTTTCAAAAAGGCATTTTTACTGGGCAGCGCGGAAACAGCCGGTCAGCTATTTAGCCGCTCCCTTGCACAAAAAAATTTACACTTCACTCAGCCTCGCAAATTAAAATAAGCGGCTGCTACGCTGACTCAACATGCATGAAATCAATATGTCATACAACAAATCAGATTCTTGGGTGGTGGGCACAGCCGCGCCCAATAGAAGTTAAAAATATAGGCAAGCAATCAGCATTGTTGGGAAGTCACCTGACGAGGTGAAGCGGGCGATTACCCGAGATGGAGACGGCGTGTGTGCGGACCTCTGCTGCTTCTCGTTGTTGGCCAGTTTGCAATAGAGAGGGAGGAGGCTGTGAATGGAGATCATTCTCCCTGCACACACACTGGCTGCACTCGCTCAAACAGGGCACCTACTGTCATCACCGGGCGCGAGCCGCTGCAGGCAGGCAGGGGAGGGCGCGAGGAGGAGAGGGAAGTACCACTGGCGGCCCTCGGAGGGGAGCGGGCTGGAAGGCTTGGAAGGCAAGCCGTGGCAGACGGGGAAGTTGTGCAACACCTGTCTAGGGCCGGTTTCTATGCACCACTAATGTCAACAGTTTACATAAGCGTGCAGGGCTGACGTGCGAGGCGCAGCACGGCCTCGTGAATGTGGACGGCTTGTGTCAGCCTTGCAGCTCCGGAGAGCTCATGCAGCTGAATAACTTGCCTGATTAACATTTTAGTTCCGCATTCCGGTGTTTACGAGACGGGGTCGCTCACCCGCCAAGACGCATAGTTTTCTCTTTTTGAGCTGTCCCACTTGGATGGCCTGGCCAGGTTTGTTATCTTTATGGAGCCATGTGTTTCGCCCATAAAGATAAGATACCTTTTACGCTAGAAGTAAGTCAGGCGAGCCAGTCCAAGTGGGACGGCTCTAAAAAAGAAAAGTGTATGTCACTGGAAGCTCTTTTCCAATGGCTGGCCACTTTTTAGCATGAACGGTGACGCCAGCCAATGGGAAAGCGGGGCGGGCTTAAAGCCCGCTAGTGAATCTCTAAATCTCGCCAGCGAGACTGCACATGTGCGCAGTCTTACGCTAGGCTTCAACCTAAAAATGAGCACAGCTCAGATCCTCACAGGAACACAAGGAGACACTTTAAAACACTGAGGATTCACAGTAAAAATGTGCTCTCTGTCTGTAACCCAAATACAACCAGTTAAGAAAAAAATAGTATTTGGGAACTGTGTGGGGCCTCTGGACTTTTCATATACCTCTAAATGTGTACCTTTTAGCAATGCCTAGACTTTACCTACACAGTGGTCTTGGGCCTGTAAATTCAATATCAACACCTCTGTATTATACACAATGTATTTTAATTTGAAAGGAAAACAAGGGAACCCTACTCACTCGGAGCCTGGGTATAAAGCTTTAAGAAAACGACAGCGGCTCCAGTAGATAGATATAAAAACACTTATAATAAGTATTTATGCACAATGGCAATGTGGGTAGTGTGTTAGATGTCAAAGAAAGCAGCTGGCTACACATTTGGTCAATTTGTCAATACATTTCCATAGTTTATACGAACATAGACAAATAGTTTTTTACACATAATATATGAAATATTTACATACAAGATATAACAAGTGACGGTGTGTCCCAAGTGAATATTTGAAAGAACCTACACTTCTATCGTGAAAAATAAATAACATATAGAAAAAGGAAGGTTTCTATTTTTCATTTGGTTTTCATAAGAAAGAGGCGACCAAGTAAAATATGTCCAATAAATGTACAACAGTTGGAAGTTTAAGCAACTATTGTGCACGGTCTGCCTCTTTTCAACTGCCGACGACGTTTTGACCCATGGTGGATGTCGGGTCTCCTCTGGACTTGTCAATGTGGGGACACCTGAAGGGGGCCTTTGCGCTGCTGTGTAACAAAAAAGTGGTGGCACCGTGTAGTAGAGGTGAACAAAAAGACTCACAGGGATCCCAGCCGGGAGCCCTTGGAAGGGTGTAGTAAGCAGGCAAACATATGTATAAAGGCCGGTCCAATGGATCCGTAGTAAGCTCAAGCGTGGAGTAGCAGAAGAGGCAGAGAACAAGATGCACACGGTGGCGCTCTTTGTTCAGGTAAGTGTATATTCAATGGGTAAAGTGATTCTTCCCTTAATGACGAGCAATCATTTCTAAGGATGCAGGCGCTTACCTTGCAATGTCGCTGTCTTCTGTATCGGCCTCAGAGATGCGTCTACTCCTGCTGGTACGATGACCACAAGGGTGACCCAGTAACCAATCTGGTATGTACCTAAAGTACATGGAGTCCATTTTATAGAAAAAGCAGATCGTCTGGGTCCCTGAATGTCAGGTTTCCAGGCCAACTAAGTCGAAAACCAGCAAAACACCAGGAAAAAAGTTGGGGTAACCATTTAGTCAGATTCCACCTTCCTACACAACCCCCCAAAAGAAAGGAGATAAGGCTATCCTTGTCCAGGTAAGCCTATATTGACTAAGTGGCCATATAAGGAAGTACCTGCACTAGCCTGGTTACCCCCTGTCTTATGGTCCACTAAGCAATCCCACACCCTAAGGGTATCAGAGGGTCTCCACCATTGGGATTTACGTCCTATGAGGTGTTTTGGCAAAGTAAAAGGCTGGTGCTGGGATGGAGTACTGAAGTGAGGCTCCACTAAGGTTGGGCTCAGCTTCCTCCAATCACTATCCACCATGTATGCCTTTCTTTCCATGACTGAGTTGCACTGTGCTCTCAGGGTCAACCTTTGGCTACCTACAGCTGGAGGTTGCGTCCCTTTGGTTGGACCACTGGAGGGACAGGTCAGTTTTGGGACCACTGGGTTCCAGGTTTGCCTGTGTCCAATAGAGTCCATCTGGGGGAGGTTCCTACCCATGGGTAAGGGGGATCCCTCAGAGGGTTGAGGAATTTTCACCTGGCTAGGGCTGCTAGACTGGGTGCCCCTAATTTGCTGATGGGGGGTTCCTCTGAACAGGGGGCCCTTTGGGGTCCACTGGCCTCCCTGACCTCTACAGCCCTGGGCTGACTGAGGTAGGGTAGAGAGGGGCAGGTTACCTGCTCCAGACTGGATACCACCTTGGAAGCGTCCACTGACATCAGGGGCTCTGCCAGGCCAGGCCTGACTACCTCTGGGGCAGTTCCTTCAGAAGGGGTAGGGTCAGTTCCCTGAGGAGGCTGACCCTCACCTAATGCCTGGTGGGAGGGCGACTTGTCTTTCTCCCCAATGCGCTCTGTCTGAGTGGAGTGATCCATAGTTTCAGGCTTCACAACACAAACAACTGTTTGGGTTTGGGCTGTGACCATCACAGCCCTACCAACCTTTTCAGGAAGGCCTACCATTTTGGAATGGGGTTCTTTTTCTATTTCATCCCAGGCTGAGACCTCTAGATCATTGCCAAGTAAACAATCTACAGGCAAGTTTGTAGACACTGCCACTCTCTGAGGGCCAGTGACACCTCCCTTGCTGAGATTTACTACTGCCATGGCATAATCCTTCTGCACTCCATCAATATTGGTCACCTGGTATGTGAATCCAGGTAAAAGCTGTTCTACGGGGACTAGTCTCTCAGTCACCATAGTGATGCTAGCCCCTGTGTCCCTATAGGCCTTAGCTTTCTGACCATTGATGTGGGACTCCTGTCTGTACTTGCCAAGGGTATTAGGATAAGCAGTGAAGTTGGCAAACCCCATGCCATTCTCACAGACTAGAGTTGCTGTAGTAGGGGACCTGATTAGGCCAGAGTCCACCTGAGTTTTGGGGCCCTGTTGTGGATTTCTCTTTAGATTTATCCCACCTTTCTCTTGTGGTTTGGTAGAATCTGTCTTCTGGTCACCACCCTGATTTTTAGGCCTAACCCTGGTTCTGACCCATTTGTCTGCCTTCTTACCCAATTCTTGGGGAGAGGTCAGATCAGAGTCCACCAGGTGCTGGTGTAGAAGCTGGTTTTGACAATTATTAAGGATCTGCTCCCTCATAATCAAATTATACAATCCTGTACAGTCTTGTACTTTGCTGTACAGTAACCAGCCCCCCAGAGCCTTAGTAGCACAATCTACAAAATCAGTCCAGTCCTGAGTCCGTGTCTTCTGGGTGTCTCTGAACAGCAACCTGTACTGCTCAGTGGTTAAGCCAAACCCATCTATCAGAGCACTCTTCAGGACATTGTAGTTGCCAGCATCCTGTTCACTAACTGTCAGGAGCTTATCGCTGCCTTTGTCTGCAAAGGAGAGCCATAAAATTGCTGCCCACTGCTCCTTGGGGACCTTCTGCACTCTGCAGGCCCTTTTCAAAGCAGTAATCCACTTGTAGATGTCATCCCCTGCCAGATAGGGGGGCACAATTGTATTCAGGTTTCTATGGTCATAAGACCTTTCACTAACACTAGGGTTGTTGCTGCCACCAGTGGGTTCTAACCCACTCAACTTTTTCTCTCTCTTAAGAGCTAGGGTCTCTTTTGCAAGGGCAACTTCTTGCCTCTTGATCCTAAACTTGGCCTCTCTCATCCTAGCTTTATGCTCCCTCCTCTGATGTGAAGGCATTCTCCTCAGAGCAGAGGCATTGGCCCCCACTGATGAATCAGAATGGTCAGATGCACTGGAAAGTGACCTGGGTCTTCTGTACTCACCATTAGGCCTACTTGGGGGTCTGGATTGGATCCTTCCTTCTCCAGTCCCATGTAGTCCTAGGTTAACCTGGTTCAGTTCCCTGACTTCTACCTGGTTAGCATCTACATCATCATCAGAATCCCCTTGGTTCTCAGCAGTGGGATCTTCTGTTGAGGGCTGGCCCCCCGTGGGTACTACCTGGGTGATCTGGGTTGGATGCCTTTTCTGCATCATACTCCACTAAAATATCTACCAGGTGGTTAAAGGTTGAACTCTGTCCTTGTCTCAGTCTTCTGACTGAACACAGACTTCTCAGTTCCTGAAAAGTAAATGTGTCATATTTAGAAGGTATCCTAGGAGGGTCTTCTGGCAGGGATCCACTAAGACCTGCTTCCAAGGACATTTTGTAGTGAAGTGTGGTGTGTGCACCTACCTACACTAAATGTTTTCCTACTAGAACCTCTCTAGGAGTTGTAGTCAGGTTGTGCTAGGCCCTTACCACCTACAACTGCTAAGTTCAGTAGAACTTATGTATTATAAGAACTTGATTTAAATGTACCTACAGGTACCTTAATGTGATCTTTCAAATGATATCTCAAGATTATTTGGTAAAACAACAGCAATCTCTTATCCCAACCGCTGCACATCAATGTGAGAAGTTAGCCTGGCATATAATGTCCACTAGTTCTAGTGGGCACCTTGCACCAGTCTAATCAACCCTTATTGATGGTGGTTGTAAAGTCAACCTTATAGAAAGCTATCCTAGTGGTAGCATGGACCAGCAGTCAATAGGCTAAGTCTTCAGAGAGCATGTGAAGCCAGTTGTTTTACCAATTATAATCCCTTGAATACCAAATGAAAGGACACCACACAAGTTATATATCAAATATATATGTATTTATTCTAGACACAACCCCTCTGCACTCTTTATGAGGTCAGAGGTAAAAGTACATCACAAGTTACTAAACAACCAAAGGTTAGGAAGTAGGAGGCCCACGGGAGATGCAGTGTCTAAACACAGTCGCGAGTTACCATTGACTTATAATGGGAAACGAAGAAGTTACAAAGTTACTGTTTAAGGACACTTCCAGATGGACTAGAATGGAACCCTTTTAAACTAGGACACTTCGAGAGTCAAGACCCACGGGAGCACCGGAATACTCGTGTTACCTCACCCAGGGAAGCGGTGTGCATAGGTGTCTTTTCGTGTCGGGTTTCGTCGTCGTTTTCTATGGAGATCTGGAATGAAGTGCTGCAGGCGACCAGAGGAGAAGTGTACGGGTGGATCCAAGGGTGGATCGGTGATGTGAAGAACCTGAAAGCAGAGAGGACAGAGTCTGGGTCACTAGCCAGTGACCAGGAAGAAACCAGGAAGGAACCAGGTGATGTCGCGTGCTTGAAGGTGAAGAAGGTGAATTTGTCTCTTCAGCCACAAGGTCCAGGAGGCATTGACGATAACCAGGCACTGGATTCAAGCTATCCCACAAAGGATCTAGTTGACTGTGGTGTTGGTATCCGGATTGGACCCAACGAGCCTTGGCAACCGCAGCTCATGCAAGATGTCAAGATTGGCTCTGTTGCAGACCAGCAAGGTCTGTGGTGCTTCTCCTTTGTAGGAAAGCTGGAGCAAGCCTGGAGCAACCAGGATCGCAAGTTAGATTCAAGATGGCATCTTCAGGGGGCTCACTAGCCAACGGGCAAGGAACCAGGAAGACGCGCCAAGCACAAATGTAAAGGCGGGGCCCACGGGACACTCGCGGAGTGTGGGGGCGTGAGCTTTGGTTCAAATAATGCTCGAGGCTCGGGCTTCTTGTACCCTAATGCACAACTTACTGAGACTTCAGAAAAGGAGTGCAGGTAGCAAAATGCAGGATGTCCAATATGTCCGGTCCCACGTCTCTCGAGTCCGCCACAGGTCTCAGCTTTGCTGTGGAAGTGGGTCGGGATCAGAGAAGTCTGGAAGTCCAGGTCTTGAGGCACAGAGTCTTCGAGTTCTGGCGGGAGCCTTGAAACTGCAGACCTGCAAAGTTGCTGATAGTGCCTGTTTGCACAGGGTGGTCACTCCTTGACCACAAGGAAGATGTCTTCCGTCTTTTAGTCAGAATAGAATGTCGAAGGTCCAAGAGTTCTGTATCAAAGTTTCTTTCCAGGATAATATTAAGTCCTGGGGACACAGCTCCTATACTTATACTAAGGATGGGGGCTGGATTACCTGACTAGGTCCCTCCTATGGGTGGACCTGAGAAGGGGGTGGTTGCACCCCTTTCCCTTTGTCCAGTTTCGCGCCAGAGCTGGGGCTGGAGTGCCCCAGCAACTGGTTTGAACTGGGCTATGCATGGAGCACCGTGTGTGCCCCAGGCAGTGTCTAGATGCATTCACTGAATGCAACCCTCCCTGCCCCATTCCACAAAACCCCTGTCTGGGGAGGTGCTGGCACCTCCCTGGACAGGAAACCTATTGTCCAGGCTACATTTTCTGGAGTTTCCCCCAGCAACAGGAGTTGGGTGTTGGTTTTTCGTGTGCCAATAAAATACCGCACTGAGCACTATTTGGGCCTTGGCTCTGGTCTTTTCTGTGGAACTATCACGCTGTAACCAGGAGTTGTGCATAGGTATACTATATCTAAGTAAGGGTTCATTACACCACCTTACCCAGGCTGTGTGAACAGACCTGTGGTGTCAGTTTGGAAGGCAAACCAGGGGTGGCACAATACATGCTGCAGCCCCTGGTAGGCCTAGGGTGCACCTATGCCCTGGGTTCCTATGGTACTTTATACAGGGGCTCACAAGGGTGACCCAGTAACCAATCTGGTATGTACCTAAAGTACATGGAGTCCATTTTATAGAGAAAGCAGATAGTCTGGGGCCCTGAATGGCAGGGTCCCAGGCCAACTAAGTCGAAAACCAGAAAAACACCAGGAAAAAAGTTGGGGTAACCATATAGTCAGATTCCACCTTCATACAATGATGTAAAGGAATATGTGATAGTGTTCTGTATCAAGAAATATGTGATAGTGTCAGGAGTATCAAGGAATATGTGATATTTTCAATAATGTCAAGGAATGTGTGATAGTGTAGTGTATCAAGAAATATGTGATAGTGTCAGGAGTATCAAGGAATATGTGATATTTTCAATAATGTCAAGGAATATGTGATAGTGTAGTGTATCAAGAAATATGTGACAGTGTCAGGAGTATCAAGGAATATGTGATATTTTCAATAATGTCAAGGAATATGTGATAGTGTAGTGTATCAAGAAATATGTGATAGTGTCAGGAGTATCAAGGAATATGTGATATTTTCAATAATGTCAAGGAATATGTGATAGTGTTCTGTATCAAGAAATATGTGATAGTGTCAGGAGTATCAAGGAATATGTGATATTTTCAATAATGTCAAGGAATATGTGATAGTGTAGTGTATCAAGAAATATGTGATAGTGTCAGGAGTATCAAGGAATATGTGATAGTTTCAATAATGTCAAGGAATATGTGATAGTGTACTGTATCAATTGATATGTGATAGTGTCAGGAGTATCAAGGAATATGTGATAATGTACTGTATCAAGGGCTGTATGATAGTGCCAAGGGTGTCAAGGGGTATGTCATAGTGTACTGTACAAAGCGCTATATAATAGTGTCAAGGAATATTTGATAGTATACTGTATCAAGGGCTATATAATACTGTCAAGGGTGTCATGGAATATGTGATAGTGCACTGTATCAAGGAATTTGTGATAGTATCAAGGGCAGGGCCGGACAGGCTACCGGGCAGTTTGGAATGCTGCTGAGCTGGGGGCTGATTTTGTTCATGGAGATCTGCGTGTGCTAAACGAAATTCGTTTTGCTTTAATTATTTCTAAGCACACGCAGGTCTCCATGAACTAAATCAGCCCCCATCGCAGTGAAATCAGTACCCAGCTCAGCAGCATTCCAAACTGCCCAGTAGTCAGTCCGGCCCTGATCAAGGGTGTCAATGAATATAGTATGGTGTGCTGCATCAAGGTATATGCGAAAGTGTCAAGGAAAATGTGACAGAGTAATGTATCAAGGAATATGTGATGGTGTCAAGGATGACAAGGAATAAGTGGTAGTGTGCTGTGGTAGCTGTGGTTAGGTTGGATAGAATGAGGTAAAGCTTGGTGGCTGTCATGTGCTGATGCGAAGGAGCTTCCCACATTAGTGAGTGTATTCTCTTGGAAGTGCATGGCTGCTGCAACAATTGCCACTACTTTGAAAAAGGTTGTGTTATGTTATGCAGATTTGTAGAGTGCACTATCACCCAGGAGACTGTCCTTGCACTGACCACCATTCCCTACTTGAGAAGCACATCAAATACTGCGAATACATTTTGCCACTACGCCGAAGGTAATACATTCACATAAAAAGGTTTATCATATTTTAAATGTTTTCCTAGTCATATATGTGTGTTTTTGCGTAATAACGCAAAACTAAGAAAAGTGATTACGAGCTGAGTATTTAATCAAAATGGCAGTTATGATTCTTACTAAAAAGCAGACTATCCTGACATAAGGAAGAGAGTTGTTCATCGATAGGAACACGATAAAGGTTTTTTAAATGATATCAACAAAAAGCACTAACAAAATAAAACAATAAGCAAACCATTTGCTTTAACATTAAAAGAAAACACCTCGAAAACACCAAATATGCATCCAGCATGACAGGGCCGAGTTCAGTCGTGATGAGACACATTGAGATGGTGACAGCTCAAAAAGGCTGTCAGCCCCATCTACAGCTGACAGTCGGTAACCAAATATGTAACTAAAGCGATGAACAAAGGCAGAGCATATAAAAACGACACGTTTTAGGAAAACAAACAAATGCAATAAAAGCAACTCCTGAATTAGCTCATTGAATCAAACATCAAAGAACAAACCCATAAATAAAAAAAGGAAAACGGGCAACATAAATCGAAAAGATAAACAGCTTATTATGGAAAGAATATTAAGTTATCTATCTATTTAAAAAAATGCAGCAGAAAACATGCAAACATCTATATTATTTTCGTTTTTTTCTTTCAGAACACAGAAAGCTAATATCCCAACCGCCTCTTTTCCGAATGTAATGCCCAGAACGTATTCACCTACACCTAGCGATTAAAGGATGCCTTAAATTAAGTTAATGGTAAAGAATACCTAAATGGTCGGATGTCCAAAACAAATTGATGGGAGGAAATAATTATAATATAAAAGAAGGCAACAAAAATAACGGCAGACAATCACAGTGTGACAACTGCAAAAAAAGAGGAATTTTAGAAATAACACAATAGAGGGGGTGACATAATTTGTTGTTACTGTTATGCGAAAAGGCCACCTTAAAATGTATGGTAATACGAAGAAAACAATAAAAAAATACCAAGTAAATCAAATAAAAGTCACCAAAAGGTCAACAATTTGAGAGGTTTTTCAACTGCAGATAGCTAGAAAGTATAATGTTTGCATTGAACATATAAATAAAGAATAGCAGCAAACCCTTGTAAAACAAAAGCACAAATAGCACATATTTAAACATTAAAAAAACTATTCAAGTAACATTTAATGATGCTCTCAATTTTGTTGACAATGACGTTCAAACCATAATTGCTACAAAAATGTCAATATGTTTTCACTCATCAGGAAAATCCATTGTGAAATCAATGCAGTAACACAAAGCATATAGGACTGATTGATAGAGACCCTGAACTACCTCTTGTATAGAGAGTCCTATTGGCCCTGTAGTAGGAAACAAGCCTGACAGAAATATTAAGGTTGTTGGTAATTAAGCCATTTACAGTTTCGACAATGGTTTGAGGTTGTTACTCCGCTTAACAAAAAAAATAAAAAATTAGAAGACAACAATAGAGAAAGAGCATCAATATGGATAAATAAGGGAGCGTTAACAGTAAAGCACCATATCTACATGTAGAACATATGAATCAGCTGGCATTAAAATCAAAACATCATGGCCCAGATTTACCACTTACTCATGCAGCGCAGTGCAGCAGTCGCAAATGCTTCCCTGCATGAGGAGGAGAGAGCAGGAGAGCACCAAATTTACTAAAACATGCCACTCTCCTCCCCTTTCCCTAGCGCCGGTGCTTAAATCAGCTGCCGTGCGATATGGAAAGTTTAGTAAATAGGGTTTAGCATCAGAAAACTTGGGTGGTTGCATGGGTATCCCCATGGTCCAACCATGGTACGCTCCCTTGGTGCTAAATAATGCAAAACAGCTCTACGCAATACTTTGCGTTACTTTCACTTTATTTCCAGTAAATCATAAAAAGAGATTTTGCACCGATTTGCATCACTTTTGTGACACAAAAACTGTGTAACATTTTCATAACTCTCACCCCATATTTACAAATACAGCAAATTAAATTGCTGGAAACATAATAGAAATGAGAAAATGTGTAAAAGGGAGGAGGGATGTCTGAGTGGGCACTGGTGGATGTAAACTGTGAGACAAGCAAGAGATTCTAGGGAGGTGAGATTAGTGACTGTGAAGGAAGTAGTATTAAACAATGATAAAGTTTAAAGAGCACTGATCGTGATGGGGAGATGGGAAGAGGAGAAAATAGAAAGGTGGACTTCATAAGCAATGCATACATGCGAATTTGGGTAGGGAGAGAAATGAAGAGCACACAGTCAAAATACGGGCGGGGAAGAATGGTAAGAGAAGGATTCAGCTAATAAACCAAATAATTAAATATAAATAAAATACCCTTATTCTAATCTTGTTTATTGCTTATCAGTGTAGAACGTCTTCATATTCTTCCGAAATCTCAGTAACTGGAAGTTTCAAACTAGTATGTCCAGTGTAATTTCAAACCTAGGGCCCTCATTATGAGTGGCCCAGTAATGGTTGGGATATCTATCTCTTCTGATGAAATCTGACTAGACCGAGCTGGAATGTATCGGGTGCAATAAATCATTGGGAAAGTTTATGCACCAGGCTCAGTGCTGATTTACTATCAAAGATCGTGAAACACTCTAGATACACAACTATATAATACACACTTCGAATACTTGATCTAGAAAAATATTTTTGATTTGTATTCTTCTTTTTTGTTTGTTTTTATGTGTACAAAAAAATATACATGTATATGTTAAAAACATGTTTTTTTATATCCTTTCTTTTCTGTATTTATACATAGTTAATTTCAAAACAGGAATGAGTATTTCTTTTCAGCAATTTAAATACACTGTTCAAAAACCACTTTTATAAATTAATTCAAAACTGTCCTGAATGAAATAGATCTACATATTTGGTAAAATTCTACAAACTCTTGCATGATCGATTATTTAGACAATATATTGCATTCCTCATAATTTCTATAGTTAATACACAAATCACCAAGAAGATATTAAAGCCATATATGTCGTCACTGGTAATGATTTGTAGAATATCACAACACGTTTCGGCAAATGCCTTCCTCAGGATTTTCTTTACCAGTGGTTTACTAAAATGAAAAAATATGTAAACAAAATTGTGATCTAGAGTTAACACGAACTATTTTTCTCAATTCAATATATACAACATTTAATGTATTAATGATAAACCTGGTTCAATTACTAAGACAACTAAAGTTAAGTCATACTGTGCAACCATACCGTGAAGTTAAAAGTGAACCATTCTCGCTTACATAAGTGCCATAGTGCTATTATTTTCTTTCCAATCTCTGTTATAAAAAAAGTGTATGTAGGAGCAAAAATGTTATTGTAGGTCTATCTGGGTCCTACTGGTTACCAGATATTGGGACGTATTATGGTCCTAGGTCATTCTGTCTTATTCAAGCTCTACATGTGCATGCTGGCACATTAACATTCTAATTGAAGAGGTCAATATACTTTTTGTGATGTTACACTCTATTAAAATCTTATGTACATGATTCCTTTTGTTTAAGATGGATTACCTGTACTTAATTCTTCTTATGGTTTATAAGGACATCACTCTTCATTCAATTAGATATGGTACTTTAGATTGTTCTTCTGTATTCACACTATATACAAAGAATAGAAGTGAATATATATGAGTGTATTTGTTTCTATTACTCAACCATTACTCAACCATCTCTTCATGTCTAATAGTCTTCACTATTCTATCCACACCTCCACTTGAATGCCTATATAAAATATGTTAACTACTGTATCTAGACAGAGTTATGTTATCCTTTATGACATGAACGTCTTGACAGTAGTATAATAAAAACAAACAAAAAAGGAGAATAAAAATAAAAAATATTTTTCTAGATCAAGTATTCGAAGTGTGTATTATATTGTTGTGTATCTAGAGTGTTTCACGATCTTTGATAGTAAATCAGCACTGAGCCCGGTGCATAAACTTTCCCAATGAGCTGTTCCCCTGTTAGGGTTTAATCTTTTTTTCAGGGGCCCCGTGTATTTACCAGAAGTCGGGTGCAATAAATACCACGCAAGTCTGAGTTTTTGGTTAAAAACATTTTAATCTTGGCGCTAACCGACCAAAATCTGCAGTTTTTGGTAAATACTAGGAATTTCCCCTGGATAATTATTGACAGGTTTTACCAACCAGTATTTATCACATATGTGAGAACTGCGGTCTATGTAGTAAAAGGAGTTATCACACATCTCACAATGAACCTGGCTGCTCATGAAGGCCTAGGTAATGAGTCTGGAGAAACAGCAAAGTGCACTCATTTAAATCCTGACAGTAACAACGTTCTCTGGTTCTAGGTTGGTTACAGGAAGATTTAGGTGCATAGCAATACCTTGTGTGAAAATCACAAATCCAATAAACATATCACACCATACAGAAAGGTGCTATCTGTCAGCCATTTTAAGCTGCAAGCTTGTTTGGGTGCGCCTTTTCAAGACATTGGCTAGATGGGATGTCCATCAAATTTTGGGTGAACACACTGCGTTCTACAGAGGTGCTCATTTCATGCAGTTCTCTCTAGATTAAATAGGTGATGGAGGTAAAAAGTACCCCTTGCTTTTGCTGTTGGTAATATGTTTTTGTAGATGTTTAGTGCATGTTAAACAGTATTTTGTCGTATGTTGTGCAGCTTTTGATATTGACAGCACAATATGTTTCCGAAAGTAGTGTGTAAGTGTTTGAAGACACTGTTTTCAAGTCCTAATAAAGATGGTCTAGGGAAAACAACCATTCTCAAAGCCAATGACAATGGAATGGCTAATATTTGAAACTATAAGTAGGGTGACTTTCTAAATACCAATGACATAACATGTAGTAAGAAACTGCTTGCATGGGCATTCTACATGGCTGGTGAAGACGATGGAGAACTGAACTGCACCCGCCTAAGATATAAACCATCATTTCAAAACATGTCAGCAAGCTGCTTGAAGGCCACCACGTTTGAGAGTTGAGGAGAAAAGGAAGGCCATCAGGTAGTCCTAACTTTTGCTGGTGCTAGGACACCTTAGTGCTTTAATTCGTTGGACAACAGAGTACAACCGTGTGTGGCGCAATACCCAACATTGCGTGCCCTGCATTCGATGGAGGTGGTGATCCTGTCCTATTGTCATGCAAAGGATGAGCCTAAAATATTACCTAGAAAGTGATTAAGTATGACGTGCAATGTACGGCTTATGAATACTTAGCAGAAACTATATCTAAATGTTAACTTAAGACACACAGGCACCCTTGAGTCATGGTACAAGGGTGCATATGTTGCAGGCAGGATTGTATTTGTGCAGGAAGGGACACTTTCTTTCTCAAAAACAACCCTCTGAGGCATTTTCCTCTTTCTGTGTGTGCTACAGGAGGCAACGTATGTAGAAGGAGGAACTAATGAGGAGAAATAGACCTATTTATCCTCGTTACGCCTCTGCTGGGGACGCGCAGCATTTTGACACATTACCAGGTCTACCACTAATGGAAAATGTGGGAATGCGCCAAAATCCGTGGGAGGATGTGTGGGGAATCCCACACTCCACCCATGGAATGTGTCCTGGGCAGCGATTTGCTCTGCCTTGCGTTAATCCAGATTTATCAGGCCATGCAAGTGGTCCTAAATGCAAAAACCCATCATCCCATGAGGTTTATAATGACAATATGTTTTTACATAGCACTGAACACAGCAGCATTGCCATTTATAATGACTGCAAATAACAGGTCTTACTACATGACTAATACTACTGTTGGCCACTTTTCAGCAAAGAACTGTTGATCATCACTTCTTAAGTTGTAGGAAGATGAGGAAGGGGCAAAAAGTTTAATTGAAAAAGAAGGTGCTTATTTGTTCCAAGATTTGAAATCCAAACAAATTTAAGTCATGGCACTATATTTATCGACTTTGAGAAGATGACAGGCTGACAAGGTTCCTGGGATTTTGAGCTCTTGACTGGCCGATGTGTGTAGAGAACGCTTATTTTACTGGCCCATCTTGGTTGGGACTTACATTACAGTGAAAAATAAATCTATTCTTGAGCCTGAGTCTGATTTTAAGATCTACAACAGGGCACCTTAGTGAGTCACTCTGGACATATGTTATTCAGCGCCAAGAAACCCTTCTGGTTGAACGTGCTTTCCAAATGAACATGTTATGTTATGTTAGGTTACTTTATGTTACATGTCGACCATTCGATTCTTCGTCAGACTCCAGGCTCCCGCCAACATCATTGTCTGTGCATTATGACTGACAATCATGAGTCGCTGCAGACGTAGCACACATCCCCCGGTCTTCCCACTCCTCTGCAGCTCTACTGAATGTTAGCAGGATAAGACATCTGAATCTGAAAGCAGAGAAATATACTGATTTCACAATACATTGAGTGCAGGGCACAGGACTGGCCACATCGCTGCACAATGACGACGCAGCACTGTGACAGGTTGATTTTTATACATCTAGATGAGGCAAGACCAGTGCATAAAATGTTGCTGTTCCAGGTAAACTACATTTCCCTGCTGGAGCCCTACCCATCTACAAATGAGATAGCCATTTTCATGAACTTGTGTTGTAATTTGGCACCACCTAGTGGTAGTAGCTTCAAACAACACCTTACCGTACAGGAGGGCAGCATTATGCGCCAAGTGTGTTTTAGTAAAATGGAGCCCTATGGTCGGTCACCCTAGGCTGTATATCAAATACCAAGGGCTTCTGAAAAGGTCTTGTAGTTTATCAGCTATGCATTTCCCAGCATGCACTGCAGGGATCAGTCATGTGGAAACCGGTTGCAGTGAATGGTACTTTTAGGACCCGGCTAGAGAGAAGAATGACGGCAGAGTAAATCATTCATGAGAAGAATACAGGTTAATGGAGCATGAACGAAAATGTAATCATTTTTTGGATGTATTTATAGGAATATTTCTTGTATGACCATATAGAAAAAAAAGCTATTGATGTAAGGCCGTCTAGTATTTTAATTCCATTTTCTTTTACATATGAGCACCTCAACAGTTTAAATGGTTCTCTGCTGCATGTATGTGCCACTAATGGAAAATCTATATGTAAATGTATAGCAACACCCGGTTAAGGGAATGTTTCAGCCTCCAGTGACAGATGTCATTTTTCAGGGGCAGAGGCGCGTGAAAGGGCAAAGGGGCCTTAAAGAGACACTGCCTTGTTGTACTTAACACTGATAAATGGCAGCCGGGTCCGCATCAGAGAATAAGAGGGCGCGCTCCTGTCAGCCAGGCAGTGATAAATGTGGAGGGAAGCACAGAAGAGTCCACTAAACAGAGGTCTGTACATGACAAGCCCGTGCATTTATTTGATAGTCTTGTCTTTGCAGCCTGGTTAACGCCACAAAAAAAACTCAACTTTTTTTACTGTGAAATTATTATAACTAAGTAATTTACAGATCACTCATTTTGATTGGTTTCTCATTCCCATCCGCTTCCTTCATCACAGGTGTTGACACTTAAATTCCCCTTCAGAGCCCTGGCGCGTGCAGTTTTAAACGCAAAATCGAAATAACACCTCTCTAGAAACCGACACTTCTCATAGCAGCAAAATTATTGTAACAATTAGGTCGTGGATGGGGGAGAGAACCGCACACCATCACTAGAAGGGCGTGTGAGACACAGAATTCAGAATTATACCTCCTCGAAACTGGAACAAATCACCCCAAGAATGGTAGGCACAGCCAAATGCACAACTAAAATAAATTATTTCCCCCAAGATTAGAATAGGGAATACATGCAGACCTTGGAATACAGGTACATTTTTGTGTTTTCCCCCATTTGAATGAATGAATGAATGAATAGGTGCCTTATAATGCGCAGCACTTAACCCAGAAGGGCATCAAGGCGCATTTGGGAGGAAAACGTGTCTAAAACTGCACACATTTGCCACTGCAATGTGTGGAAGCCTTACTCTCAGCTGTGTTCAGAGGGTGGGGCATACGGCGGTAGCAGGAGGGCCAAGCGAGTTTAGTGAAAGCTGGGAGGAGCTTTTTCTGCTCCACAAACTACAGCTGGGCGGGGGCGTGGTGCAGCACCTGCCCGCTGCTTCGCCAATGGTCTGGGCTTGTTACTTCCGAAGTGTGCAGATCTAATACTCTGGGCCCGAAGATACCTTAAAATTCATAGTGGCCTTTTTATGAAAATTTCACGCAATGCAATGCAGCAAGTCAAGCTGTGCCGCACTGCGCGACAGGAAAAGGGCAGGAAAGCGCCATATTTGAGGCAATACAGCAGATTCCTGCCTTTTCCCCTGCGCTGGTGCCCTTTTGGCAGCCTAGCACCAATGGAGACACCCTTGCACAATGGTGCAAGGGTGCCTGCGTTGCATGTAGGATTGTTTTTGTGCAAGAAACAACACCTTCCTGCACAAAAACTACCCTGAGAGGTATATTTCTCTTTCTATGCGTGCTGCAGAATGCAGCACACAGAGAAAGAGTAAGCAGCGTGGAGAAATAAAGATATTTCCCCTCATTACATCTCACCTGAGAAGGTGTATCTTTTTGGTGCATTCCCAGGTCTACCAGTTCTGGCAAATCTGGGAATTTGCCAAAAAGCATGTGAGTTGCATGGGAACACCCACGCAATGCACATGGAACCACCTTGCCAGGTCAGTGAAAGGCAACGCAGCGATTTGCGCTGCATTGCCTTACTCTAGATGTATGGAGGCGCGTATGGCCATGCAAAGTAGCCTTGTGTGGCTTCATAAATCACATGTAAGGTTTGTGTCACTCTTGCACCACATGGCGTGGTGCAAGAGCGACGGAAATTGGCTCATAAATAGGCCCAATGGTTTCCAAAGCTGTATCTCCCTCAGGGAAACTACTCTTGGCAATTTGTGATGTGGTCCCAAAAGTCTAGGTGTCCTGTCTCTCACTTGTTTTGGTTTACCACAAGCTGAGGCACAAACGGGCTCATTTACAACTGAGGACTTACCTGCAGGCTGTCCGACGATTTATCTTCTTTTTAATCCTACATTTGCCGAAAGACGCTCTACCCCTCAAATCTCCAGGCTGGCTATCATCAGCTTGGTCGAAGCTGGCAAGACAACAATCTGAAGGAAAATATTGAAACATCTCCATCCCCTCTCCTCAATGAAACGGAGCTCATTCTATCGCTGTGACTGCCTCACATGAAGACTGCCTAGCCACCACTAGCTACCACTACACTAAACAGCTTGGTGCAGATATACTAACCTTTTATGCAATGCAGCGTAGCAAGGCAATTTGCTGTGCTGCGTGAAAGGGAGAGAGCAGAAATGCACCATATCTACTAAGATATGACATACATCTGATCTATCATAGTGCTGGCACACTTGAGTCAGCCCTAGCACCAACGCAGGCACCCTTTACCACTGTGCAAAGGTGCCAGTGCTACAAGGAGAATTGTTTTTTTTGTGCAGGAAGGGATATCTTCTTGGACAAAAAACAATCCATCAAGGCAATTTCCTCTTGCTATGTGTGCTACAGATTGCGGCACACATAAAAAGAGGAAATATCAAGGTGAAAAAAGATTTTTCTTCTCGTTACCCCATCCTCTGGACGGTGTAGCGACGTCCCGAATCCCAGGTTTATAAACCTCTGTAAATCTGGGATTGCGTGGAAACCCTGAGTGGATGAAAGGGAATGCCCATGTTCCACCCACAGAATGCCTCACAGAATGAAATCTAATGCAATGCTCTGCAAGCCCCTGCATTGCGTTACATTTTTAACGAAGCCACACAAGGGGGCACAAATCGCCCCTTGCGTGGATTTGGAAATAATTACTAGCATTCTGAGTCATGGATGCACCACAAAAGTGGTGCAACCATGATGCAAAATGTTAGTAAATCTGGCCCCAAATATCAATCAGGAGAACTGTAAGAAATGTCTCTTTTGGCATAATCACCCACAGTTGTTTGCACTAATGCTGCTGTATGCTTTTTGTCTCTTTAACTGAGACTGTGCTATCCAGGCCCCGTGCATCTGCTCTGAAATTGGCTGTGCTCCTAGTTGGTGTATTTATCTCACCTATTTATGTCAATGGTGTATGGTACAAAGTGTACCAAGGGTATGTAAGTTAAATGTCACTGGGGGGAACATCCTTTACAACGCAACTTTTACAACGCACTACCATTACAATGCAACTTTTACATCACAAGTTATTACAACGCATTGCGCTGGGGGGCGCTCTAGGATAGAGAATAGTTTAATTACTATCCAACACCTTCCCTACTATCCACGGGGACTGGAGTTGGAATAGTAAATTAAACTATTCACTATCCAGCGCCCCCCAACGCGAGTCGTTGTAACGACTTGCATTGTAAAACCTGCGTCGTAATGGCATGCGTTGTAAAACCGTGCGTTGAAACGTCATACATCTGTCACTGGTGTGTTGTAGCACATATTGGGCCACAACTAAAATTACACGGCAAAAAATTATCTTTATGGGCCAACAAATTATCTATTTGCTCATATGGCGGGTGCATGGTATTTAAAAAGTAGGGCATGTATACTTTATGTTTTACATGTCCTGGCAGTGAAAAACCTCCAAAGATGTTTTTCACTCTGTCATGGCTGACTTTACCATAGGAAGGCACTGTAGTACATTATAGCACCATATAATGTTTAATTTCAGTTTGGCAGTAGCTGGAAAAATGATTCAAGGACTCATTTTAATAGTAATTTAAAATCCAACTTAATGGTCAAGTTGGATTTTATATTACTATTTTGAAAATTACACTTTTCAAAAGTTTTCATTTTCCTGCCTCAGCCAAATGTGTATTTCTGCAGTGCTCAGTGTCACCCAGGAGATGAATAGCTCCTTGATTCCTTGATCAGGTGTGAAGTGGCTCCCAGATCTGAGACAAAGGGAGAGGGATTGACCTTCCTCTGACAGGATGACCATCTGGGATGTGTCCAGGAAATTAATTGCCGTCAAAGGAAGCCTATGCTGTCACTGGCAGAAAGCTCACAACTGGGCCTGTCCTCTCAATTGTCCGGCTAGCTTCCCAGGCACCATTTTCAGTGGGGAGGAGCTGGCCCTGAGAACAGGTTTTGAGTGACCACAGGGAAGGATTTGCTCATTTACCTGGCCACACCTCTAAAGTGGCTCAGGGGAAGAAAGGTTCTGTCATGCTGGTTTGAGATAGAGAGAGGCACTGATAGATAGTTTAAGTAAAATTATATTGTATTGTATTGTATCTGTGCTTGTATAGCGCTACTGCCACCCTACGGGTATCCTGGCGCTCAGATATAAGAACACATGATCAACATGATGACGAGCAGAGAGATAGAATGTGCGGATCAGACTTTCGGAAAGAGCCAGGTTTTTAGGCTCTTTCTGAATTCAATTAAAGAATCAATCTGTTTAATCCTTTGTGGCAGCTCATTCCACAGTTGAGCCCCGACCACACTAAAGGCCCCCCCCCCCCCATCCTGGAGCGTTTAAATCTCGTAGTTGCCAGTAGACTGGCACCAGAGGAACGGAGCTGTCTCTGCGGAAGATACCAGGAAAACCTTTCCTGTAATGGGATTGGGCCCATCTCGTGTGATGCTCTATACACCTGGCAGAGAGATTTATAAAGAACCCTTTCCTTGATTGGTAACCAATGGAGCTCTCTCAGGGCATAAGTAGAGGATGAGTTACGGCCCATATTCAGCAACAGTTTAGTTTTGGCAGACTGGACTCTTTGCAACCCCTGGAAGATGTACTGAGGAGCCCATAAATACAAGGAATTGCAATAGTCCAGTCTGCTCATCACTGTGCTGCTTACTACCAAGGAGCATAGATCCTTTGGTAGGATCGGAAGTATTCGGCGTAGCAAACGTAACAGACCGAAGCACACTCTGGCTGTCTTAATTGCCTGTGACTCCATCTGGAGGTTCTTATCTATTAGGACCCCCAGATTCCGTACCGTGCTGGCCAGAGTCAACGGATCCTCCTCAGGGGTAAGCCTGAACTCCATCGAAGTATACGAGGACAACCGCACCGATGAGCAGTATAGCACCTCAATCTTCCCTCCATTGAACTGCAGAGAGTTCCTCTGCAGCCAGTCTGTGGTCTGACGCATGCACTCTTGGAAACGATCCATTGAGTCTGCCTGTTTTCCTTCCAAGGAGAATGCCAGCTGTGTGTCATCCGCGTAGTTGACCAGGTCAACCCAGAACGATTTAATGATGGGGAAGAGCGGCTGCAGATAAATATTAAAAAGAATAGGACTAATGGCAGAGCCCTGTGGGATCCCATAGACAATAGGTGATTTACAGGATGTAAATGGTGCCAAGGTTACTGTTTGTTGTCTCCCTGTCAAGAAGGACCGTAACCATTGCAAGGCCCTTCCCTTCACTCCTATTCTCTCCAGTCTCTCCAGAAGGATTGAGTGGCTCACTGTGTCGAACGCTGCCGACATATTGAGAAGCACTAGAACCGTGCCATTCCCGTTGTCGGCCCGCATTCGTAAATTGTCCATCATGGTGGACAGAGCTGACTCCGTCCCATACCCAGGCCGAAACCCGAACTGATCCTTATCCAGCAAATGATGTTCCTCCAGAAAGCCGGATAAAGATCTGCTTACAACCTTTTCCAAGATTTTTATTGGAAAGCGAAGGAGAGAAATTGGTTGAAAATTAGCCGGATTTGTCAGATCCAAGGTGGGCCTGCTTCCATCCCACAGGGACGGTGCCTTCTTCCAGGGACTGATTGCATATCTGTCGAAGCCAGGAAAAATTAGTTTGGCCATAAGTCTTCTACACTTTCTGCGGCAGAGGGTCAAGTGGGGATCCTGAAGATATACTTTGCACCACGATGTTAAAAGCAGGATCAGTAAGAGTCTGGAAGCTATCCAGGGTACACAACTGACCCGTAGCCCCTTCCGTCTCCTGTATGTCATAAATCTGGACGGCAGTATTATTCTATGCAAATGAGCTGACAATCTTCCCCACTTTATCCAGAAAGTGCGAAGCAATCTTATTGCATAATTCCTGGGAGGCCACCACTTTATTACACAGACAAGTTGAGGCTGAGATATCCCTGACTATCTTGAAAAGTTCCTTAGCCCCGTTTGAGGCATGTAGGATAGAATTGGCATAAAAATTGGCTTTACATTCTAGGATCCGTAGCCTGTACTTAATCTGTGCCGTCCTCAACTCTAGCTTATCCCCCACTAAATATCTCTTTCTCCATTTTCTTTCAACCTTTTTGCATTGCAGGCGTAGATGTTTCAATTTATCATTATACCATGGTGCTGAGATTTTATTTCTAATTCTGATTTTTTTTATCGGAATTAATTGATTCAAAGCATCCACGATATATTCCTGATAAATATTGTAATTCACCTCTACCGTGGCAGAGGCGCAGAAGAGATTATCAGTTGGTGGTGTAAAAAAGGGACCCAATCTGCCTAAATTCACCCATTCCCTACCTACCCGATAGACCACAGGAGTTTTGGATTGGTCGCTCAGGCCAGGTATTGTGATTCGAAAGTGAACTAAGTATTGGTCTGTCCAATTTTGAAGTATAATATTCAATACCTCCGTATCCATACCATTAGCAAATAGCAGGTCAAGAATGTGTCCTCCCTGATGGGTCGGGAATTTGACTAGTTGTTGAAGGCTAAAATTAGCACAGGTGTGAATCGGTCTCTCAGATGATTGTAAGTCCACATAAGGTCGCACACTGCTCGTCCCATCAGCGTGTGACCCCCGAGCATGATGGTCGATGTAGTCAGGTATCAGCGGGTGCGCTTTTACCCGGGTCTTGAGTCTTCAAGGTATTCACTTGGTGTGCTTACCATCCCTGGACACGTGTTTCGCGTTCATTAACGCTCATCAGCAGGGATTAGGCATGTGCACAGGGTTGCTGCATGGGCTGCCGAAAGTGTTCATAGGTCCAGATACCTTTTAAGGCGCGCAGATGCGTTATCTCGAGGTCGTCACCTCACACCGGCTCAAGGGAGCCTGTATAAATAGTAAGTCCACATGAGGTCGCACACTGCTCGTCCCATCACACACCAAGTGAATACCTTGAAGATTCAAGACCCGGGTAAAAGCGCACCCGCTGATACCTGACTACATCGACCATCATGCTCCGGGGTCACACGCTGATGGGACGAGCAGTGTGCGACCTCTTGTGGACTTACTCTCAGATGATTGCCCAGGGTAGCATTCTCCCACAGATTAAAATCACCCAGGACAATCATTCTGGAGTGCGCTAAGGAGAGATTAGTAATAGTGTCTAGAAAAGATTGATACTGAGTGGCACTCCCTGGGGGTCTGTAACAAACCAAACCCGTAAATTGGCTGTCTTTGGGTTCCTACAGCGAGAATCCCATAAATTCCATCCCGTCTACCTCATCAATTTTTAGGGGGGCAAAATTCAGCTCCTCCCTATATATCACTCCAACCCCTCCTCCTCTGCCCTCTGTTCTTGGAATATGCAGAATTTCAAACCCCGCAGGGCAGGCAAGTCCTATTTCTACCGCGGACTCGGCTCTGATCCAAGTTTCTGTTAAAAACAATGCATCCAAATTCATATCTTCAATCAGCATAGAGATTTCCACGTGATGCTTAACCAACGACCGGCTGTTAATCAGCCCACATCTCAAAGTGTTGTTCCCAACAGTACTTGCTTCCTTCTCAGAGGATCCCTGATAGGTGATGTCAAAGTATGCCCTCTTACCAGTAGCTGTTTCCTTGTGTAGACAAAGCAGTATCCATCGCTACCCAAACGGGCAGCATGACTAGCACTAGGCACGTCCAAGGTGCGGACGGGCGCAGACGGGCTTGCCTCTGGCACGCCTCTGGTGCGCCATCTGCACGCTTGCATTGCCCAAGATTATATAGGCAAGCACGCGTGTCCCCCCTTGCCACTAGTGCACTCACCAAAATGGCGCCCCCCAGTGGAAAATTATCCCCCAAGATGGCGCTAGTAGAAGTGAAACAACAGCAACAGATCCCGCTCAAGCAGCAGGTGTGCAAATTCTTGTGCGGGTATGCGAAGATAAAGTGGCCACAAATCTTTAATAAAATGATTTTTAAAAACTCAATCTATGAGATAGATCTTTCGTGCTACAAGCGTTCCCAGCGTCAGGTAGCCTAGTGCGATCGCTCCAATGTCCCCTCTCAGCTCAGCACCAAGAGTGACCAAGCGCTACCGTAACACACAGGTAGTGCTGCAAAATTGGGTAGGGTCACCCCTAGGAACCTTTACCTCATTGGTTAGGGTGTGGCCAGGAGTTTCCCCCACCTACAGGCTGGCACTAGGCATGAATATGGCATTCCCAGTACCCTCATCAGAAGATTGATGGACCTATGGAAGGCTGAAGAAAAATTGCAGCCAGTGCTGTGACATGTGAGGAGGACCCTAAGGATTGGACCTGCTCCCACTTTCATACAGGACCTAGAAGTGCACTCGAAGGGTCAGTTGACTGACCTCTTGTTAAATTACAGGCACACAAAAGCTACAAGAAGTCCACATACCGGTTGGGCCCAACTGACCAGTTCCAACTGAACCTGCTCTGGACCCTGATGGTGGCTTTAGTCGGAATGAGTCCTGACCCATAGGTGCTATTCCTGAGGTCCTGAAACCATTGGCTAGTGTTAGAATGTGCTCCTGCCCAACCTGCCAAAGCTGAGACTTAGAAACGTTTTGCCATCTTTTCCACTGAAGAACCAGAGGGGGATTGGCAACGCTGTTGAGCCGAAGCTGTCAACAATGAATCACAGTTGAATCAAACTTGCTGGGTTGTCCCGCTGTAGGAAATCTAACTTCCAGAAAAGAGTCCTTAAACCATACCTTTGGTCCATTCTAGTCCAACCAGTTTCCCATGGTTGGGGCTGTGTGTTTATTGGCATTACAAATGTAATTCATATTATGAAAATTCATATCTCTGCTTCTGCTGATTATATTTTTGTCATTTCGGTATCATTTTGTTCATTAACATATTACCTATGTTTATAAATTGGAGTGGGATTTTTATGTGTGGTATTTTTGAATGTTTAACTGGTTTAGAACTTCAAAATGCTTTACACATTTTCTTAAATTTAGCCTGTCTGCTCTGTGCCATAGCAAACAGGGGTCGAGCTCAGGTTTAAATTACTTCACCTTTACTGGACCTAACAAGAATACTGACATTATTACTTGTGGTGGGCTACCATCTACCCCAACTAATAATCCACTTTCTCACAAGAACCATCAATCTGAAGTAACGGAAACATGGAGCATGTTGTAGTCCATAGCAGAACATTAACATGCCTCAGCTAGTTTGTATCCAATATGACAGAATTATTCAGGACATGTTAAGGAGAAGGAGACCCAGCAACATCTCTAGTATGCTCTGCTTCACCAACAGACAGAGGATCCTCAGCTACCTGTACCACTATTTGCCATTCAGTAAGCAGGTTCACATGAAAACCACAGTAAGATATTAGATTAATGTTGAGGGGGTGGAAGACTCACTCAGGCAACAACCACAAAAAGACACTAAGTTAAACTGTGCATAACCTTCTGGTAGCTTGGCACAAAGCAGGAAGGCTTAACTTAGAAGCAATATTTAAAGTATTTAAAAAAACACTCAAACAATAATAAAATGAAAACACAATACATGAAAAATCCCAAACCAATTTAGAAACATAGGGGTCCATTAGGATGGCGGGCGGACTTAGTCCGCCCGCCATCCTATCTGTCATTGGGACCGCCCGCTATAAGGCCGGGGGTCCCGTGGGGGGTATTAGGATGCGCCTGCCACTGTGGCAGGCGCATCCTGCATTTTTAGCATTGTGGCGGGCGGTGCTCTCAGCACCGCCCGCCACAATGCTAAAAATGCACAAATGCATTTGGATTAACAAAGCGGCAGGCACCGCGTGGTGCCTGACTCTTTGTTAATGCAAATGCAGGGGGGTACCACAGGCACCCCCCGTGTGCAGCCCCCACCTCTCCTTCACTCCGGGGGTCCACAGGGGGCCCCCGAAGTGAAGACTGCATGCCTTTCCACGGCGGCATCGCCGCCACGGAATGGAATCTGTTCTGGCCCATCCTAATATGGCTGGCGGTGTCGAATAGACACCGCCACCATGTTAGACCTTCTCCGCGACGGTCGCAAGGCGACCTGGGCGGAAAAGCGGCGGACGGTCTTTCCGTCTGCCGCGGTCCCCCCGCCATACTAATATGGCGGGGGGCATTTAGGTGAGGATGGCGGGTGGACTGCCCCGCCTGGCCAGTAGTGGCTACCGCCAGCCTAGCGAGGGCAATCCGCCCGCCATCCTAATGGGCCCCATAGAGTCAATTTTAATAAATAAAATGGTACGGGAATTACAAAAATCCAATCAGTAGAAGCAAAGATATTAAAAGTTAACATTTTTAGTGAAAATAGTGCCTAAAAGAACAAAGTGCCACTTGCGGTCATCTGGTCCCACTAGACCAAGTAAAACTCCTCTGCATACACGCACCCCTGCCCTGAGTGCCCAACTGTGCTCATATCTGGATCCCTAATGTGTATTTTTGTTGTCAGGGACAAACACTGTTCATGTGTGTCTGCCACGATATAGGCCTGTCTCTCAGATTGCTGTCTTGTTGGACCGTGAGGGGTGCCTAAAGCACTACCCTCATAGTGGTGGAAGGCTAATGCCTTCATCAGGAGTTACTCAGCACAATCATGGTGATGGCAGCATAACGTGTAGTGATCAGTACTAGTGAACAGGTCATTTGTAACCTGTGTCACTGGAGTGAGGCCTACAGGCTTAGTCATTTTTTTAAAGTTCCACTGTCTTGTGCTTAATTCACCCTTGGCCTACATCAGGTTGGTGTGAAGTGCTGCACAGCGCAGAAGTGATGTATCTGCACTAGGCTTATGTGTGCCTGGGGAGTGTGACATACAGGGATAATGCGGGACTGACTAGTGTGTGAATGCTTTATGCATGTGCTGGTTGCACATGTGCCTGTGGGTAAGACAGTACCTGAAGGATGTGGTGCTGTACAGTGCGTGCAGTATAAATGCATGTGCGGGAAGTATGTCTGCCTTTGAATGGTACACTACATGATTGGTACAATGTGTGCATCTTAAATGCATATGCTGTATGTATGTGTGCCTATGAGTGGTACAATACATAAAGAATACACTGCTGGGCAGTGGATGTGTGTTAGATGCAAGTGCTGGATGTATGTGTGCCTCTGAGTGGGACAGTACATGGAGGCTACAACACTGTGCAGTGTTTGTGTATTGTACACATGCGCTGGGTATATATGTACCAGAGGATCGTACAATGCATGGTGGGACCTGGGTTCCATTTTGGGAGACCCAGGCAGGCATGGTGAAATATGGAATTGAGGTAGAGAGATTCCCCCTGGCTGATTTGTGGGTTGCTGCATTCCTGAAAGCTAATGTGGGACACACACTGGAGCGGGAGGACCATGCCTTTCAGTAGACTTCATAGGGTTCTCTTTGATTCATTGAGAGGCCACGCGGAAGGGGCCTTGGCACATCTCAGGTAGGAGATGGGGGGTGATAAGAGAACCATAAAGAGTAGGACTGTGAGCCCTTCGCTAACCTTCTGAGGCACATATCACTGTCCAGGTGTGACCTCTAGACACTCCCATGGCCTGTGTTGTGAGACTGTCAGGTTGAGAGACATCCCTGCTGTGACAGACTGCTTTTGAAGAGGTAGAGAGAGCAGAGAAGTATGTACTTCAAAAGAAGCAGAATCGGAACATAAGACTCAGACTCTAATTCACATTTGGTGTCTGGAAATGGATTATATAAAGGGAGGTTGAGACCCCAAAAATTGTTAACTGCAAGTGCAGCCAGATGGGCTGTGTGAGGAGGGGAAGCTCTGCAAGACTTCTGACTGTGACCAAGTCTGGCGCCAAAGCCTGCTAGTCTCCCTGCTGGGTGAGAGGACATCACTCAGGCAATCCAAGACCACTTGCCCTGGAGCCTGGGCACCAGCACCTGCCTGATTGCCAAGACTAGTGTGACCTGTGAGGAGAGCATTGGAGGGAACAAGGTCCGGTGGGGAGCCCTGTCAAGTGGATTCCTTGTGCAAGGAGTGAGAAAATGGCTTCTGCACGGATTGGGTCGTTGCCCGTGTGCAGGACTGAGTCAATGAACCCTGTATACCAAGAAAGGGCCACTGTGAGGATAGCCATGTGAAAGACTGCCATGTGGTAAAGGCTGAAGCCTTACACGGTAGCGGTGAGGCGACCCCATATGTCAGGAGGGGCTGTCATGGTGAAAGACTGTCATGCGATAAGGGATGAAGCCTTGTGTGGCAGTGGTGTGGTGACCCTGTATACCCAGAGAGACTGCTGTGGAATACTTTGCTGTGTTGACTGGACCAGAGCCCATGTAAAGCAAGCAGTGGTGACCCCATGTATCGAAGGAGGTCACCGGAAACACCAAGGACTGCGACTTGCTCTACTCCATTGGATAATTGAGGACGCCATGGGAGCACCGTCACCCAAGCGTGAGACCAAGAACCAGATCATCACAGCCAACACCTCTTCTGGAGTAAGTGAACACTTAACCTTCTGCAGAAGCTGCAGGAAGCCTTCAATGTCTGCAGAGTCATGACAGTGAGGGAGAGAGCCTGTGCCCCTTGGGTGCAGCTGCTGAGTCTGCGTACAGTTGACTCACCTAACTTGGACTGCAGCTGCTGCAAGCAATCATGGACGGGGCACACTTTATGAGTCCAAACAATCTCCTTCTGCCAGAGAGTGTAACTCTTGTTTCGGAACAGAGGGCCTGAGGGAACTTGCTGTTAAATAGAGCGCATATGTTATAGAACACTATTGACTTTAAATCAGAGTGGTAGTGGACTCTTGAGACTCAGACTACTAGTAGGGCATACCCTGGATATTATCAATAGTGAATGAGGAATAATCAGAATAGCTAATGTGAGGATTGAGTGAGACAGGGAAACTCCAAAGAGACACTGGAGCCCCAATCTCCAGTGAGGCTTGAGTAATTGTGCGTGAATATCATATTCTTCCTTTGTGTGGTAGACAGTAGAAATAAAGTACTTCCTTTAGTTATGAAAGTGAGAATGTTACAAGTAAATTATTTATTTCTCCTGCTGTGTGCATTTTGAATTGTGAGCCTATATTCCCTAATCTGTATCCACACCTCTCCCCAAGTGAGCCTTAGACTGCATCAGCCACGTAATCCCTGAGAGTTAGTTAAGTGCAGAAGGAGTACTTGACCCAGTTACTTAGGATCCATAGTAGGTCTGACAGCAGGGACATTGGGAGTAAAAGGCCTCAGCCCCCATGGTTGAGCCCAGTAGCGCCTGCGTGCCCCGTGTCCCTCTGAAAGAGGTTTTCACAAAGTGTAACTGGAACTTCATGTTTGTGGTAATTGAAGGCGGCAGAGTCTTGGTGCGAATGGCCCTCTTTGCGGTTGCAAGGGGCCCACACTTTAGGATTTTCACCTTTTCTGTAGGAGGGGTATACTTCGTTGCCAACCAAGTGTCCAGGACCTGGGAAGGCACCTCTTGGGGATCGGTAACTCAATCCTGTAGAGGCCAGCAGGGCTCAGGCAGGTCCAGTTGCAGCAGGTCAGCTGAGTAGTTGCAGAGAGGCCTCTGAAGCTTGTTATATCCATGAAGCTCACATAGGTGGTCAGCCAACTGACCCTTGGATTCCCTCTGGTTAGCCTAGGATGAAGGCAAGTAGGTCCAGTCTTCCTACTTAGACACCAAGGCAATCTTTAAACCAGCAGGGCAGTCCTTCTTCTGTATCTTTCACACTTGCAAGAGTGTTCTGAGTAGCTCTGGAGGCCCAGCCTTTGTTTTAGGGGGGTCTTCCTGTCCTACCCCAACATCTGGTTCTGGTTCCCTTTCCATACCAAGGCTCTAAACTGCTTGGGATGAAAGCAGGCCTGGTGTTCTTTTATGTGCATGTAAATGTGTGTATGTGTGTGCGTGTGTCTCTGTCTGTGTGTGTGCATGAGGAGGAAAAGCCCTTTGAAGTGTAAAGGCTCTAAACTGCCTGGGATGAAAGCAGGCCTGGTGTTCGGTTGTGTGCATGTAAATGTGTGTATGTGTGTATGTGTGTGTGTGTGTGTGTGTGTGTGTGTGTGTGTGTCTGTATGTGTGCATGTGTTTGTGTAGGAGGAAAAGCTCTTTGAAGTGTAAGTGGGCTCCTACCCCTGCCATCCTCTTAAAATGGCTCTTTCAGTTCACACCTAAGCCCCTTCTGTGTTATTATCTGGAAGCAATACACAAACCCCACCAATAGCACCATTCATAGTTATGTGACACAGAAAACTGGCAGAAGGCACAAATGGTTGGAACAAGAAAATGGCAATTTTCTAAAAATGGCATTTTCTGAATTGTAACTTAAAATCTGACTTTACAATTAAAGAGGATTTCAAATTACAAATCATTTGAGTGTAAACGCAATATCTCTATCTGCTCTCAATCCAAAGGTATCACATATCAAATGTAAGAAGGTAACCCAGTGTTAGTCGATTGGAGAGATAGGCCTTACAAAAATACAAAAATGAAAAACGACTTTAGGAGTTTTTTACTGCCATGATATGTAAAACACATATAATGCATCCTGCCTCATGAACCTTTAGGTCCTACCCTAAATGAAGACATACATATTAAAAAGGAAGGTTTAGCCCTGGCGAAAGGTTTATTTTGCCAGGTCAAAATGGCAGTTTAAAACTGCACTACAGGCTGCAGTGGCAGTCCTGAGGCATGTATTAAAAGGCTACTTTAGTGGGTGGCACAGTGAGTGCTGCAGATCCACTAGTAGCAATTAATTTACAGGCCCTGGGTACATGTACCCCCATTTACTAGGGACTTACAAGTAACTTAAAATGTAGCAATCAGGTATATGCCAGTTGTACCACGTTTTAAGGAGAGAGCACAAGCACTTTACCACTGGTTAGCAGGGAAAAAGTGTACAGTCTGAATGTCAACAAAAACAGGTTCAGCAACAGAAGGCAAACATGTGGGGGAAACCCTGCAAAAAGAGCCAGGTCAATCAACCACATACAGGCAGCCACTTGAAGCCACACTTTCAACCATTACGTGACACTCCCTTACGTGCACCTGTCTGCAGTGGAAAGTTAGTCGGTAATATCCTGTTATCTAATGGAAAAATTCAGTTGCACAATACTGTACAGCTCTAATAACACCTTTTGTACCACACTTTCCTACAGCCTCAACCAGAATGTGCCAAAATGCTAGCTGGCACCCTACAAATTCATAAGACCCATCAAGAACATCTTACTTTCTTTGATGATTTAAATACTTTGCAATTAGCAATTCAGTCTGTAGTGAACGGTGCAGATTGTGCCTAGCATGCTCAATGCAATAGATAAGGACCAGTTTTCCCTACTGATAAGTCCACTGCTGCTGTGTCTAGGTAGTTCCATTGCAGCCTAGGCACAGCATGGGGCTGCAGCCTTTGTCCCATAAAGTTGCCACAATGCCACACAGTTTGTGACCTACCCAAGCCACATCTAGCCTTTTTGGAAGGGTTCCCTATTTACATTTCGCTAACCATATAGGCTCATTCTCCAGTTGACTCACTTGTGGCAATTTGACACCATTTTCAAGAAGTGAAACATGGAAGCTGCCACATGACTATCACAACACATCATGAGAAGTGGTGGTAATAATGAAGGGGCACCCCATTTTAAAAAAAGAAAAGTCAAAACTCAGCCTCTGGGGCATCCACACAGGAGTATGAACTTCCCCTCACTAAAACAAAACACAGAAAAACATGAAAACCAGAAGAACAGGAGTTTGACACACATGGAGCAGCTGTTCTGCAGTCATTTACTAGGCAGCGACTGGTAGACGATGACTTTAACATCAGGGCTAATGAACTGACCTAGGGGCATATTATCAAGATCAGCGTTAAAAATATCGCCACTTTAGCGGCGGGAAACTGCGCTAAAGCAGCGATAAGGGGCATGATAATATGCCCTTGTGAATTCCCATAGAAGCCCAGGTTCACACCAGAACATGGGCTTCTATGGGAATTCACAAGGGCATATTATCAAGCCCAATATCGCCGCTTTAGCGGCAGTTTCCCGCCGCTAAAGCGGTGATAATTTTAACCCCGTCCTTGATAATATGCCCCCAAATCTTTAAAGTAAAGTAAAGTCCACATTTGTAAAGCGCACAATCACCCGTAAGGGTCTCTAGGCGCGCTGGGGGCCGTCGGGAAGATTAAGCGAGCTATTGCCCAGAGTCACATGGTGCTGGGCTAACCTGCCGCCGGAGCCGGGGATCGAACCGTGGTCCCCAGATTCCAGCGTCAGTCGCCCTGGCCGCGGCGCCACACCTCTTCCTCCTTTAGGTACTGACCTTAGAGAACACATGCAAACCCTGGGTTTCTTTCGGTTGGAAGCAGGCCCTACAAAGGCAGTAAGTCACACCCTTAATATGACTGTCTGCAATCCTCAGGAGGGGATCAATATTAGTACCACACTAATGATCTAGACTGACAAACATGGGCTTGGCTTCGAAATACTATGCCTCATATGGAAAGCAACTACTTGGCTGGCGTCTATGAGAAGGAGAGGGCTGGGATAAATCGATTATTGGTGACCTTAAATTGGTCCTTAATTGCCTGTACATCTGAGAGGTATTTATTTCTATTACAGACAAGAATTTTCAGGGCTGGATGGTGCAAGTCTTAAATGAGGTTATCAGTTTCCTCTCTATTTAAAAAATCATATATGCACAGGTGACACATTTTGTAAGTAATACAGTTATTTCCTAGACATATGCCAAGAAGAAACAACATCAATCTATAATAATTATAAGAACATGTTCTCTTTCGTGAGTGGATACACCAGGGCATGCATAGGGAGCAGACAGTTACGAAATACAGGGGGATAAGTGGACAACCACCTATCAGCACTGCACTACGTTAGAGTAAGCCTTCTATAGAATTAAAAACACTTTCCTCCATAACCCATTTAAAGTTCTCCATAGATTATTGCAGGGGGGGGGACAAAAAACATAGTAAGGACGGGGACAGAGGCTTGACTGCTTTTGTCCCCAAAGAGTCGAGTGCTTTTATCTGCTGGTTTTTCTGCTTGGTAAAACTGAGTCAGTGTTTCCACACATGGGAACAACACCCCACTTGTAATGGAGCAGATTGGCATTCCACATGGTAATTCTGCTCCGTCCAACTTTTAACCAGTCCTAAGTTAAAACTAGAAGGCAATAGGGTGTAGGATTTCCTAGTTGGACCTCCTATGAGGTTTTTGTTTTTATATAAAGGCTTCGTTAAGTGTTAAGTCCCTTGTTAACTCTCATAATAAATCATTCCCTCACTCTGCGATTGTACCAGACCCCTTTTAACAGGCAGTGCATATAGTGCATAAGCCACAGCATAGAAAAGCCGTGTTATGATTGTTATTTTCTCGTGTTAGTCTTTAGCTCGTAAAGGATATGTGATGAGGCTTCTCGGATGTGGGTGGAGGGAGCTAGAACCTGTGTCTTCTAGGGTTTGAATGCTGTATTCTTATTTCCAACAAATCTGTAATTGATTCGCCATCCTACATGTGTCTCGTCTTAAAATTGGCGACGAGGAGAACCTTGTTTTATACTGCCCACACCCTGCCTGTGATCTCCAACCTATAAAAGTTGCAATGAGCCCTGAAGGGTGACTGTCCTCACCTCAACAGGACGATGGACAGATAGGGCCATTCTTCCCAAGGGCACCATTCTGTGCTTACAGTATGTTGCATGAATTTAATTATATCCACTTCACTTCTTTCTTAACCCCTTGCCTGCTGATGATGAGCCCAGCTCGTCATGAGGCACAGTGGAGCTGTGCTCATGACGAGCTGGGCTCATCATAACTGCAGCGCCACTCCCCCGCGAGGTGAATTCCACACCTGTGCAGATGTTCTATGGGAGTGGGCGGAGTCATGACGAGCCCATCTCGGCATGAGCACAGCTGCACTGTGCCTCATGACGAGCTGGGCTCGTCATGAGCACAGCGGCGCCGCGCGCGGCCCCCCTCCCCTCGCACAGGAGGGGAATTACACCCGCGGTTAAGGGGTTAAAGAGAATCTAGCATGGCTCATCAACTAGGAGTGTTCTTACAAGAAAATCCTATCCTGCATACCGGACTACAGGGACTATGTTGGTGTCAGTGATGGTTGACTTCCTGACAGCATCGGATGTTAGTGTTGTCACCACTGTGACTTAATTGCCTTCTCAGCAGCACTTGACACCGTTGACCACACTCTTCTATTGGACAAACAAAATCAGGGGCGGCTCCTCTGTCTGAGTGGAGGAGCGTCGCCTCACTTAATTGCACCAGAGACGAAATATAGAATGGTAATGACGTTAATTCATTACCATTTTATTTTCCGTCAAACCGTCCATAACCTAGTGTCAGGACGGGCGGGGACTGCTGAGTGGCAGCAGTGGTGGGCTGCTTGTGCACTAGTTTATAGTGCGCATGTCCCTTTGGACGGCCATCTTGCGACAGCCAGCCTGACATGCGCATTATACACAAGCCTCTATGTCCTCGAGAGCGAGGAGATAGGCAGCTCCCTGCAATCCTGGCACTGCTCATATGCAGCGCCAGGATTGGCTAAGCTCAGCTGGACGTGACATCAGGAGAAGAAGACGACACAAGTGAAGAGAACGTGCTTCCTGAAAGCATGGTAAGTAACTTTGTATTTCTTTCTTTTATGTATTGATTCTTATTTATGTACTTTTTAGAATGTATTAACCTATTTTCCCACCCCTCCAATCGCTGTAGTTTCCAGCCACCCCTACAGACAATAGGAGATGACAATAGGAGAGAGGTTTATAAACTATTTGATTACTTCCTTAAAGGCACGTGGTGGAAGTGAGCATTCCCTTTTTATCACTAATTTGGGCTCAAACGTGACTATAGGAAAGGGGAACTCACCTGCCAGTTACGGACACAGACACCTAGCTGAGGGCTTTTCTTCCTTGGTGCCCATTTCTGGTCATTCTGCCGCGACCTGAGCGCTGGGGTTACCGCCGCTGGACTTCCCCTGCCGCCGCTGCTCTCTTGCTTGGAGCGCGGCCGCAGTTGGGGGGAGGACCGCGAGGACTACATTTCCCGTGAGCCCTAGCGGCAGGAAGCCGACAACGAACGCAACGCGCCTGGAGGTGCATAAAATCGGCGCCATCTCCTGGTGAAGCGGGGGACTCACCTGCCAGTTACGGACACAGACACCTAGCTGAGGGCTTTTCTTCCTTGGTGCCCATTTCTGGTCATTCTACCGTGACCTGAGCGCTGGGGTTACCGCCGCTGGACTTCCCCTGCCGCCGCTGCTCTCTTGCTTGGAGCGCGGCCGCAGTTGGGGGGAGGACCGCGTGGACTATATTTCCCATGAGCCCTAGCGGCAGGAAGCCGACAACGAACGCGACGCGCCTGGAGGCGCATAAAATCGGCGCCATCTCCCGGTGAAGCGGGGGACTCACCTGCCAGTTACGGACACAGACACCTAGCTGAGGGCTTTTCTTCCTTGGTGCCCATTTCTGGTCATTCTGCCGCGACCTGAGCGCTGGGCTTACCGCCGCTGGACTTCCCCTGCCGCCACTGCTCTCTTGCTTGGAGCGCGGCTGCAGTTGGGGGGAGGACCGCGAGGACTACATTTCCGGTGAGCCCTAGCGGCAGGAAGCCGACAATGAACGCGACGCGCCTGGAGGCGCATAAAATCGGCGCCATCTCCCCGCGTCGCGGGAGCGTGCGGGAGTGTGCCGGGAGAAGCCCGGGACAAGGGCGGGACCGTCTGCGGCCGTCAGAGGCCAGTGAGGCCAGGCTGGGCCACCCCTCTGTTATCTAGGACACTGAGAAATCGAGTCTCTGGTTAGTGATTTAAGCGTATTTACTAGTTCCCCTGGTTGTGTTGCCATCATGGCAACTAGTCGAAAAAATGTCCAGAGAGTAGGAGCAGGCGTAGTGGGGTCTATGGATGCATTCCTACTCAGAGCAGAATCTGTCCTTCAGAGAGAGATAATTATGGCGGAAAAAAGACTATCAGTCGAAATATCTGAGTGCTATAAGAGGTCTTCTTTGGGTGCAATACGCAAAGCTACATCTCCAGCCATTAACCTATATCCCTTGATCAATGTTAATAATCAGGGGCAGGAGAAAGGGTTAGGCAGTGCAAACCATGTAGATACGGTTGCTGTAAACATAATAAATGATGCTCCTATTATGTTACCTCCTACTTTGACAGCACCTACCCTGGATACGCCCCAAAAAAAAACTACAAGCCCGATATTGGTTTCACCAAATGAATCCTGCTTATCAAATACCCCCCAAAAAAACCTGGTTTCCTCCTCTGAGGAAGATATACAAAACACTAGTCTGACCCTTGTATCTCGGCTCCGCAACCATAGACCAGCTTTGGGGCCTTGGGGACAAAGCGCTAGCGTTAGGAATAAAATCTCAACCCCCCCGGAGAGGAATAGCAAAAACAACCATACCATGAAATCTGGGGGATTATCAAAAAAGAATGCTCCTAATCCAGAGGGGGCTGGGAAAATGGAACGTCCTAAAACTAAATCAATAAGCACGCAAACTGAGCATGAAACCTCACCCTATTGCCCATTTATTGAACAATCTATTATAACCCTTGAAGCTAAGCTTAAACGCTCTCTGGAATCCACACTAAAGGAGACAGTCGATATTTTAGGAAAATCCTTGATGGCTAGCCTTTCCCAGGTCATTTCAAGCACAGAGTTCCTGTCCAAAAAGTTGGAGAATCTAAAAGGGAATGACACTTTGATGCCACAAAATCTTTGTCCAGATAAGAGTAGCGCTCCCGAGCAAATTATCCCAGAGGGTCAGGCACGGGGGGATCCAAAACTTCATACAACCCCTGTGCAGGCCATTACTAGCCAAACCAAGGGGAACACACAGAACATGCATAGAGAGGGGAGCACACATAGAGTACCATCACAGGGAAGTACGACAAAAACCTTAAACAGAGAAATGGTATACAGTCCAAAAGGAACAGACTTAATTCCCTGCACCGACACTCTGCGGCTCCCTCCGGCATCCTTACCTTATGTCTTAGTGTTAGCCGGGGTGCCCTCCCTAAGAAGAGATCAAAAAGAATCCTGGCAAAATTTACACAACAAAGTAGTGGACTGGCTGGGGAAATCTAAAAATTTCAACCCAGCTGGCAGAGAAAATATACTGATGATCCGGAGAGTTGAGTGGGTGGGTGCCTCACCTAAGAATATCCAAGGTGACTGTGTAGTTATTAACTTTAGGCACCCACAGCAAGTAAGGAGAATACTAGATATCGGGGAGGAAGCTAACTGTCAAAATACATCTATTTGTGTTCTCCCCTTGGGCCATTTCTATAAGTCGCACTTTGGCACCACTCCTAGGCATCAGACTCCTCTAGTGTCCTTGGAAAACAGATTTGACTGTTTTTCCACACTAGACGAGCTGGATTGACTGCCAAATGGAAGCTCTGACCCAACCCTTACAGTTACCCAGCGGGAAGAGACCATCCTTAGTGAAAATACACAGCTCCCGGATATGGAACAGAAACTAATGACGCCGAGAGACAGGGTTGATACAGATCAGGTACCATCGTCAAACACTTGCAATCGAGACCCTTTAGTAGACCCAAAAGCAGTTAATATTAATATGGGGAACCCCGTCCCTTATACTGACCACCAACTACCAGGAATCAGCAAGGCATTGGGAGTAAAATTCCTGTCTTGGAACATAGCAGGGTTAAATAAAAATCTCCAAGATGCATCCTGGTGTACCTATATAGATCAATGGGATATTATACTATTACAGGAGACCTGGTCACTGGAGGCACCACATATAATCGGCTACAAGACCTTCAATATAAATGCCTCCCCCCTCAGTAAGAGGCAGACCGTCTGGGGGCCTGGTGATCTGGATTAGGATCACTCTTGAAATTGCTACTACTCAGCTATATATCCAATCCCAAGACCTATTGGGCGTAAAAATAATCACAAAAGATAAAAATACCGTTTACCTAATAAACGTGTATAAGAGGCCAAACCCGCCAAATAAGGAATCACTGACAATAGAGCAGCTTGACTCCTATCTCATCACTTTAGGCCCTAGTCCCCAAGTGGTAATAGGTGGTGATTTTAACTGTAAATTCGAACCAATACTGGGTTTTGACAGTATCTTTGAAGAACAAGATGGGGCAAATAATATCCCTACCCTAGATAGCAAAGGTAAGGTTAAATATACAGTAGCAGCAGTCCAGATTCTGCAACTAACTGCGGCCCATGAGTTAAGGGCATGTAATGGCCGCTGTCAGTCAGATTACCCACCAGCACCTACATTTACTAGAGGGACCTCAATGAGTTACTTAGATTTTATAATGGTCTCCATCAGGCTTTGGTATTTAATAATCGACTTCAAAATCGACTCTAGGACGGAGAGTGATCACTTCCCGTTATAACTAATACTAGAACCAAAACCTTTTAAAAATTCCCGTGCAGAGGATGAAGGGACAAGCTTGAATGATGCTGACACCCAAATAACTAATAATAGACAAGCCTTAAAGTGGCCGTATATCCTGTCCAATGCTGCAACAATGACAAGTATATACCAAGCTTTTGCAGACATTGTGGCACCTTATCAAGATCTCCCCCTTGGAGACCGTGGTGTTTTGGATATGCAACTCAAACTGGTGGATACACTACGACCCCTCCTGAGCAGAATTTATAGGGGTGACAAAGGAGCTAAGGAAAGTCAACCTGTATCAGGTGGCGTCTGGTACAATAAAGAGTGCCGCTCAGCCTAGTCCTCCTTAATCCAGGCAGTAAAAAACAAAGATACCCAGGAAATAAGGAAGAGGAGGGACATATATAAAAAAACACTCATCACCTCAAAAAGAGCTTGGGATGATCAAATCTGGTCCGACTTACTAGTTACAGCAAAACTTAGAGACCAGACTACCTTTTGGAACTTAATATCCAAAGGAAATAGGAAAGGTAGGTCCCCAAAAGATATCTTTCTTGATGAAAAAACCTGGGTTGATCATTTCACCAAGCTCTACTCAGATACAACTGGGGAAACACAAATAGTGGAATACGAAGTAGAGGTAGTATCAAAGACACCTGCTCTGTACTTCGAACTGGGGGAGACTATAGCTGCCATCCAAGCCACTAAGGCGGGAAAAGCACCTGGTCCTGACAAGATTCCCGGCGATCTGCTAAAACACGATTTAGAAGTATAGGGACCATATATAAATTACTTATGCAACTCAATAGCAGCAGGTACGCCAATTCCTGACTCATGGAAAGGGGCAGAAATTGTAACTATTTTTAAAAAAGGAAATAGACATGATCCAGGGAATTATCGTCCAATCAGTTTATATGGTCTTTTACAAAAAAAATTTGCCAGACACATTTTAAATAGACTCTTAGACTGGATAGAAGAAAAACATATCCTAACAAAGTACCAAGCTGGATTTCGCACAAAAATAAGTACCACGGACCAAGTTTTCAGGTTCACATGTATTTGCTGGAAATATGTAACCTTGAGGAAGGGCAGCCTGTATGTTGCTTTTATAGATTTGAGGGCTGCCTTCGACTTAGTTCCTCGAACCCTATTATGGGAGACACTGAAAGATATAGGGGTTCCAATTGAGTTACTAGTCCAGCTGACAAGATTACATGCAGGGAACTACGCAAAAGTAAGGTGGGGACCAAGGGGCGAAACATCTGAAGCCATACCAGTGAGGCGGGGTGTACAACAAGGTTTGCGTGCTGGCACCCACGCTTTTCTCACTTTTTGTAAATGACATCCCCACCTTTCTGGGTAAATGCAGTCACGACTCGCCAAAACTTGGGGGTGGAGCTATCACAGCATTATTATTTGCTGATGATACAATCCTTATTTCTCAGACACCTTAGGGTTTGCAAAATCTAGTGAACGCATTTCACAATTACTGCATGCAAAAAGGTTTAGCAATCAATTCAATGAAAACTAAATAAATGTCCATAAACCCACAAAAATCCTTTAGAAAGAACCTCGTCCTGAATAACCAAAAATTGGAGTATGTGGGAAGTTTTAATTATTTGGGAATCATGCTAGATAGCAAGTTAGCCTGGAAAGGTCAGCTAGAGAAAAATAGGATAACGTTCCAGCAAAATGTATGTCCAATTTTAAAAAGACACGGAGATAGCCAGTCCAAGGCAATCTCCCCTGCCCTGGAAGTGTTCAAAGCTAAGGCTCAGTCTGCGGTACTGTATGGGGCTGAGATTTTGGGTCCCTTTTGCAAAAATAACTTTGAACGGGAGGAAAATAAGTTCATACGGAGTCTATTGAAAATCCCAGCTAGAACACCATTGACCCTAGTACTCCTAGATAGCAACATCAAACGCACTGACCATCATGCAACCCTAAGACCCTTATTATATTGGATATGGTTATGGACCACCCCGGAGCTGCTTAGCTATAGAGATGGCCTGATAGAGATCATGTAGATCAATGGTTTTAAGAGTATTCCCTGGATAAAACACATCTTTTTCTGGGTGAATAAGTTAGGCCTAAGCCATTACTGGGAAGAACCCCTAAAGCTTACAACTTCTTGTAAAAAGATTTTAAAACAAACATTTTGGTCCCATAAGCACACTGAACTACTTTACAGCTCTTCTACAGGGTCACTTACCCGGAAGTTCCTCGAACTCAAAGATGAAGGCTCCTTCTAACCCTTTTTGGATGTGGTAGGCCCCCCGTTAGCCAAATCTTTATTTTTAAAATATAGATATGGCATACTGGAAATTAATGCATACACCTCTAGATGGGGGGGATTGGACAAAGGAAAAGATGTATGTACTCTCTGTTCGCTGAAGGCAAAGGAAAATGAGGCCCATCTACTCTTCATCTGTCCATCTTACAAAGCTGTCCGAGATCGATGGATTAGACCTCTGTGTAGGAACCTAGGTGTAAGGACTTGTAGTGAAGCTGAATGCATATTGAAATCCAATACCTCACAATTGGTGGTATTTTGTATAAGTAGATTTCTATACAATGTGTATCTGATCAGAAAAAAAGGCGGGACTAAAATTCTAATAGCCCTTCGAACCTTGGTCTGCAAGGCCAAGATAACTATCTATAACTAAAACTTTTTCTCCTTTTAACATTTTAAAACCCGGCTTTTAAAGATTTTTAGCATATTTATGATATTTATTGTTAGCTTTTATGGCGTAAACTGATCATGTGTATATAAATGTATGGTTATCCTTGCCCCTAAAAACTCCTTGTACCTGAGCTGCTGGAAGTATCCGTTATGTTAAATGAATTGTAATAATGTGTTTTTAAATGTTCTTTATGGCAAAATTGCCGAAATAAAGATTAAATGATGATGATGATGACTATAGGAAAGTGCTCTCTGTTAGATGCAGATACTTCAAAATACAGCAGCTAAAATGGCAGCAAGTGGTCCCTAATGTTTTAATGGCCTCTAAAGAAATTGCAATGGCTGCTGAATGAGCCTAGAGTGATGATTAAGGGAATGTGTATTGTACATTGCACTATAGATTACATTGTACCTCAATTTCTCTCAAAGACAAACTGATCAGATATTTTCCAGCAAGAACGTTATGGTCTGCCAGTCCCATCATTCCCAAAGTACCAGAAATCCTTGGGGAGAGGAAAGGCTGAGGGGAGACTGAGGAGAGGCAGCATTTGGGTTTTAGCTCCAAAGAGATGGAACGCTTTGCCTGATCAGCAGAGAAGCACCCCCTGTCTTTATGCAGGGAAAGGCTTCAGAATCGGTTACTCTATAATTTAATATAAGGCATTTACTATTCTCTTCTTCTTGATGCTTTCATCTGCAATTTACTCCAGCATCAAGAAACAATATCACGTGCATTTGCACCCTACAATAGATTTAAATAATGGGTGAAGTATCAGTTGTGACTCAGGGCCCCATTTACGAGGCCACAAGCGGGACTTTTGCATCACTGGAGCGTTACTTTTTTGACACTCCGATGGCACAATGTGCTGCAGCATATTTACAAGACCACGCAAAGCCAATTTACGTGGCTTTGTAAATATGTGTCCCTTTCATGCAGAACACTGTGTGAAAGGGGCACTCCATGGGTGTTGCTGTGGGTGTTCCCACGCAACACCCAAGAAATCTGAAGCATTCCCAGATTTACGAGGTAATGTAAACCTGGGAATGTGTCAGATTCTAACGCCACCCCATGGGTGGCATTAGGGAGGTGCACCGAGGAGAAATATCCTTATTTCGCCTTGTTTTTTCCTCTTTCTATGTGTGTTGCATTGTGCAATCACCTCTATAATGCAGACAGCCTTGCACCATGGCGCAAGTGTAACAGCGTTGGCACATGCAGCCCACTGTGCGCCAGTGCAGGGGAAAAGGACAGGAATGCGCTGTATCTCATAGATATGCCACATTCCTGCCCTTTTCTTTTGATGCAGGGCAGCGCAGCAAGGTTCCTTGTGTCACTGCCCTGCGCCAAAACCTCGAAAATGAGGCCCTTAATTTCTATGTCATGATATGCCTCTGTGACTGTGTTGCCCTATGGGATAGGGCATTACGTATAGTTTTGGGAGATAGGCTACTTCCCTGCAAAAGTGGAGGGGTACCCTGTTTGTCAAACCGATAGTCCACTTGTCTATTTTGAGTTGGGTGAATTGTCAGGTGTCCCATGGCAGTGCCCCCACTGGCTACATCGTCGGAAACCTTACCCATACGGCCTGACAGAGTAGGGGCCATCGAGGGAAGAACATTAAATTGACTGCTCTATTGAGATGGAGTTTTATTTTGTTTGGGACCACCAGGAAAAATGTTGGGGTTCCAAACAGAAAAAAATGCTACCGACCCTCACACAAGGGGAGAAAACTCCCAAAGTCAGGGTCTTTAATATTTTGCTTTTCAAAAACAAGCACCTGCTTTTGGAATTTTCTACTCTATGTTCACTATACCATGGCACACAAGTGCATCAGATCAGTTTAAGAAGTAAATTGAATTAGAATGTATACATTTTATAAAACAAACTATTACTCATGGGGTTTTCCTAGCGGTGAAATTTGACAGAATTCAACATGGACTACAGAGAAATCAATATAAAATATAGAATAAAGCATAATAAAATACCAGGAAGCAATTCATCATATGCTACAACGAAACATGATAAAATGCCAAGGCCATCAACAAAAAGAAACAGCTCCATGCTACATAGCCTTCTTAAGCGAACAAAGGGTTTGTCATTGCTAGACAAACAAGAGGGGCCACCAAAAAGCACAGGCCTGATTCACATAGATAAATCTACATTCGAAAATGTATGCACATTTAAAGTATTTCAGTTTATGTGCAAAAAGTACCTTTGCGAATAGATATTATTCACAAAGAATATGCGTAGATTTACATGTTTGTGTATACGTACGTCATACTCTTGCAACAATGCAAATTAGGAAGACAGTAAATGTCTGAAACCAAACACTTAATGCAACTAAATGTAACATTGTGTCTGTAGTGTGTGCATATGTCATCTAGATGGAATGGCACTCAACCTACACAGATTCAGAGGGACATATTTATCAAGGTTTTGTGTCACCCTTGCTCCGCACAAGGGGGTGCAAGGGAAACGCAAAACCTAAGTGAGATTTACCAAGCCACACAAAGCCACCTTGCATGCCCTGCATTGCTTGATAAATCTAGAGTAACACAAGGCAGGGCAGATCGCTGCCCCCAGTCAACTGATCTGGGTTTAATCCATCACCATTCTTTAGCCCACTCAGCCACCCCAGTTCAGACATGGCCATATGCAAATCAGTCTGACCCTGTGCCTCATGGGAACAGTCCAGCCTGAACTGCCAAGCCATGTCTTCCCTGGACCGCAAACAAGCATCCTGGGAAAGGTTTCGGATTCATAATCCTCATCAGCCAGGCTATCTTGAATCCAGTGGCCAAGTGAGCAAGGGACTCACGTCTGAGCATACCCTGCCACACATAGGGCGAACAAAGCGATACAAAAGGGGATGATGGACGGAGGGTTTGAGCAAATCAAACACTCACCCCCAGTCAACTGATCTGGGTTTAATCCATCACCATTCTTTAGCCCACTCAGCCACCCCAGTTCAGAAATGGCCATTTGCAAATCAGTCTGACCCTGTGCCTCATGGGAACAGTCCAGCCCGAACTGCCAAGCCATGTCTTCCCTGGACCGGAAACAAGCATCCTGGGACCGGTTTCGGATTCATAATCCTCATCAGCCAGGCTATCTTGAATCCAGTGGCCAAGTGAGCAAGGGACTCACGTCTGAGCATACCCTACCCTAATGAGTTACTCTGTGGCAGGGAGGCATACCATGGGTGGAGCATGGGTGTTCCCTCGCATCCACCGATAATTTTTGGAGCATTACCAAATTTACCATTAGTGGTAGACCTGGGAATGCATCACAATGCTATGCCTTCCCAGGTGAGGTGTAAAGAGGAGAAATATTTTTATTTCTCCTCGTTATTTCCTCTTTCTACATGTGCTGCATTCTGTAGCACACATAGGAAGAGGAAAAGGCTTCAAAAGATTGTTTTCATGCAAAAGGTGTCCCTTCCTGCACAAAAACAATCCTGCCATCAACGCAGGCACCCGTGCACCACGAAGCAAAGGTGTCTGCATTGGTGTTGGACAGCCAAAAATGCGGCATCACCAGGAAAGGACATGAATGTGCGATATAATGTTATATACGGCGCATTTCTGCCCGTTCCCTTTCACGAAGCGTAGCCCAGCACAACAAGGTGGCTTGCTGAGTTGTGCTGGAGGAAAGGCAGACAAATATGCCCTGAGTAAACACGAAAATGTCCACACTTGACCACAATACCACACACCATGCAGCAATAACAATCTAAAACACATGCAGAGACTCAGGTGGGATTCGTACATGGGTTCATCAACATGTTCTGTAAAGGTAGTAAAAAACAGAAGTTATACCTCATATGCGTTCAATATACACTATGCTAGTAAAATAGCAAATGAATACTATGTATAACAATAGTTAGTAGCGTGTTAGCACAGGTGAAAATAGAAAACGAAATCAAATATATATATATATACCCATCATAGTGGAAGATTGATCTCACAAAACCTACATTATATTCTGCCATTGAGAGAAATATATCCCAAAGACTCCCCTACCTTACTCCTGCTAAAGTACTTAAGGTCATACCCCCAGATGCATCAAGCATCCATTTTGCGATTCCTTATTAGCGAAAAATAAGGATTCGCTAATAAGGAGTAGCAAAATCCTATGCATGAAGAAATCGCTAACAAAATTGCGATTTCTTAATATTCCTTAATTGCGACTCGCAAATTGCGAGTCGCAATTAAGGAGTACCTCCCCATTCATTCTTATGGGCCTAGAGGCCTATACAGACCCCCCAGGATATAGCGGCATGGATTAGCAAATTTAGCGGCACAAAAATGGAAATTTAGCGGCACAAATATGGAAATTTAGCGGCAATTTTGCGGCATTTTATGTGGCCATTTTTCCTACAACAAACACAGATATCTTCGTTTTTTGAGTTATTTAACAACATGAAGCTATGTATATTTGGTTTCTTTACAATGTAGACACTTTGGGGCAGATTTACAAGCCCCTTGGGCTGCTTTTACGCCGCCGTTGCGTCACTTTTGTGACGCAGCGGCGGCGCAAAAGATGCACCATGGTGCGGGGTATTTACAACGTGACGCATCTCCCAGCCATTTCCAAACATATTCAACCGTTTGCAAACCTATCCATCATGTATCCTTCCATCTATCATTTCACTCATCCATCCCTTCATCCATCCCCTCATCCATCCTTTCACTCATCTCCGTTATCCATCCACCCTTTTACCCTATCCATCTGTACACTTATCCATCCACTCTTCATCCCATCCATCAATTCACTCATCCATTCAGCCATTTACCCTTTCACCAATCCAGCCATCCTTTCACTTACTAATCCTTCCACCCATCCACTCTTTTAGTCATCCATCCATCCTCCCTTTCTCTCTCCATCGACCCTTTCACTTAGCCATCCTTCCTTCCATCCTTTCACCCACCCATCATCCATCCATCCATCCATCTGTCCTTCCCCTCATCATCCATCCTTCCCCTCGTCACCCATCCATCCTTTTCCCTCATCATCCATCCATCCTTTTCCCTCATCACCCATCCATCCTTTTCCCTCATCATCCATCCATCCTTTTCCCTCATCATCCATCCATCCTTCTACCCACCCACTCTTCATCCATCCATCCTTCCCCTCATCATCCATCTATCCATCCATCCTTTCACCCACCCCCTCATCATCCATCCATTCCCTCATCATCCATCCATCCATCCTTTCACCCACCCCCTCCTCATCCATCCATTCCCTCATCATCCATCCATCCATCCTTTCACCCACCCCCTCATCATCCATCCATCCGCTGTGGAGCCAGAGAACCAGGTTAACAGAGCTGCACTGGCGCCAGAGTCAAGGTCATAGTTCAAGCGCTGTCCTCCCAAGTGGGTTTGTAAAGCTGCCAGGTGGAAGAAGCACATATACAACTGGAACAACAGCTATCTTTGTTTGACTTAGTAGCTTTGGCGACCGGTGTATGTAGTCAGAATATCTTTCCCCTCCCTTAACCTCTTTTACAAATTTGATTTGCATTGCAGTACTAATGTATCCTGTAACTGTAGTAGCTAGCGTTCTGATAGCTCACCGTGCCTAATTGAAACCAGTAATATGATCTATGAAATCTGCTATTCACCAAAAGACTTACAGAACAGTTGTGAAAATTGTCATGGTCCGATACTCAGTTAAATATAATTATAGTTCCTCTAGCATAGCAGATGTAGCAGTTTCAAAATCTGACATTTTTAATCCGCATTCACAGGGCCAAAAACAAAATTTAGCTAACCTCTCGATTGGGCATCCACATTGTAATTAGCACAGCAAAACAATTCTATGTATGAAATGTTAGCTTATTCTCCAGCAGGAAGAATTGTATGAGCTGACGGAGGTGCGGAGTGCAACTGCACACAAGGAACCCACCTGAAGTCAGCTGGAGCTCCACGCCACCCAAAGCTCCACGCACACTTCTAGAACAATTCTGAAGACCAAATTCCTTGCAAGTAAGAGCAAACTAAAGTAATTGTCAGACCCCATTCGGGTGCACGAGCAGAGGGCAGACGGGCTACTGCCACCAACTGGGGTGATTACGGTAATTAGGCAAACACAAAGAGATGTACGGAGCACTGAAGCTTTTCAGCCACTCGCCCCCAGTCACGGCGGAGACAGATTGCACAGACGGCGTGACTATCATGTATAAAGGAAGCTTATAGGAAACGCTCCAAAATGAAGAAATAATGCAGACAATATTGGGAAAATGTGTCAGACTTCATTTTAAGGCGTGTTTAATCTCAGTAGGCCCTGTATCCGTTATCGTGTAATTCTGCTCTGCAAGAATTCCTCACATAGTTTAATTACCTGCGTTTTTCTGCATGTCTTGGATGGCTCCTTTCCGCTTGTTAATGCTACACCACAAACGGTAATTAGGCAAACACAAAGAGATGTACGGAGCACTGAAGCTTTTCAGCCACTCGCCCCCAGTCACGGCGGAGACAGACACACCCTCGTTTCCATTGGCTCACGGCGGATTTCGCGGGCGTTTGTCCAAATATCGCGGCATTTGCACGGATCGGCCGATTTCGCGATTTTTTTGCAAATCGCGAAATTGCGATAAGCTGGAGGGTCTGCCTATAGGAATGAATGGGAAGACATTCTCAATTTGCGATTAGCAATTCGCGAATCGCAAATTGAGAATGCAATTTCGAGGGTTCAGGGGTGTCCAAAGGACACCCTGTTGCACCCCTGAAATTAATCTATGCACATATGTTGCGCACACACATGCCCTAAGGCATGTGTGTGCGCAACATGAAACTTTGAAAAATTCACAAAAGTGCATTTTTCAAAGTTTTTGCAAATTACCATGAAGTTTAACTTCATGGTAATTTGCTCCCCCTATTAGCGAAATCGCTATTTTTTTTACTTTGTTGCATTGCATTTAAGGAATCTCAATTTAGGATTCCTTAAATGCAATCGCAATTTAAGGAATCTCAATTAGAGATTCCTTAAATTGCAATTTTTGCATTTTGGATGATGCATCCCAAATGCAAAAATACCAGTCGCAAAGGGGCAGATTCTGAGAATCTGCCCCTTTGCGACCAGATTTTCCTTTCATGCATCTGTGCCATAGTCCTTCGCAGGTACATCCAGTATAACAACCTCCTTCTGGGCATGGCTGAGTAAAAATAGTTATTTTCTACTAATGTGCAGTAGACAAACATTCGAAACACTACCGAGGAAGTCGCTAGGAATTAGTAGTGAAAATTTTGCATACAAAAGAAACTTATAATTGAAAACAAACTGGTGATGATGAGAAATCCGTATCGTGTAAGGTCTATACATAAGGCTTAAACATAAACCTAAATAAATGAAGATGTGCATAGGGAAGCATCCTAAATGAGCGAAAAGCTCATCATAAAAAATATAGCCAGATAATACTATGTTGCACTTTTTGTTCTATTATTGCAAATGCAAAATGGTCGAGGTCACAGGCCAGGATCCCCTGAATTATAGGCCATATATGTGAATGACTACCACAATATATTGTGCAATGTGGTTACTACATGTAGTAAATAATAATATGGACGCTGTGTTGTTTCTTAATTGGACATTGGCTGGGACTCGGCGGCGCTATTGACTTTGCCTCACCACTTCTACGACTCGCGGTACCCGCTTCGCGGGTCCCGCTTCGCTCCGTGGGGAATCCCTAGTGCACGGCTGGAATTGTAAATACCCGTGGAGGCGCCCACTGGACACCGACTGAGGGTGTGCTGTAAGAGCTGCGAGTGACCAGCGGGCCCTGGACTTCAAATCCCAGGAGCACCCGCCAGCCCTCATCACCGGCACCTGGGCCACTCTCCCTGCTAGCTCCGCCCTTTAACTTCACCTAAACCCCTATATCTTCAAGAAGGCACTTCCGCTGCGCGGGAGCGCGCGGGAGCGTGCCCGGGAGAAGCCCGGGACAAGGGCGGGACCGTCTGTGGCCGTCAGTGGCCGAAGGCGGCTGGGCTGGGCCACCCCTCTGACTACCATTGTGTTTTTGCACGGGTCCGCTGTTCTTATCACTCTGATTTACGTGCCAATAAGCCATGATAAATCAATATTAATTGCTTTTAGTACGTTTAACCTGGCTCCCACTTGTATTACTCCCTCACTGTTTTGCTCCTTTATCTTATAATTATTTATTCCATTTCTTTACTAAGGATTTCTAGTCCTGTTTTAAATTCTCTTCCTAATTGTGTAGGCATATCCATACTTGGCCCACTTGATAAATATTTTGAAAGAGCCACAAGAGATATTGACAGGGAGATAGCCCTAGCGGAGAGGCGGGCCGAGCGCCGCCTCTCTATTGAGCTTCTCAAGAAACAGGTACCCTTAAACCCTGAGAAGACCGTTATGAGCATATCAGCACATAACACTATGTTCCCCGACACTGATGCGGAATTGTTAATACTGAAAACATTCCACTAATTTTCCAAGATATCCCGCCACTACTAGAAGGTTTGGAAGTAATCGTGGACGATAACAGTAGTGTGTCCACAGTTGCATCCAATAACCTCATAGATCTTAATACCCCTTTATCTTTAGACTCAGCCCCTCACTCTATTAGTAATATTTCACCTCCAGTCCCGAAGACTCAAACTGAGGCAGTCATGTTGCTGGACTCTCAACCTACTGCTAAAATTAGCAGAGCACGTGACAATCCGTCAAGTAAAGGGAATAGAGGAGCAGCACGCTCCCCAGTAAGGAAAAGAAGGAGGAAGGGAGGGCTAAAAAATGGGGTTGGAAATCCTTGGAAGGCTCCGCACGTAGCAGAACCTAAACAAATTTCACCAAATATAGTGGGGAAGGTGGATAAAACAGGGCAATCTATCTCAGATTGCAAATCTTTTTCTAACGAAGGGCTTTTGGAGGCAGTTGAAAGTCTTTTAAAGGCTTTCATTCTTCCACTTACTGAGAGGCTTAAAAGGCTAGGTGATAAAATGGATCGACTTCTGTCGGAGTCTACTCTGCCAGAGAACTCCAACTTAACTATACCAACTATCACAACTGAAACCCGACCCATAACTAAACAACCCATCCATAATCAACGTAGGCAACATACAGTTATCCTTCGACCTAATAACATGCCTGCTGATATAAATTCCACCAAATCAGTAGGCACATTAGACACCACAACCACAAAGGTCACAAGCAGAGAAAAGACTCAATCAGGGCTACAAAAACCTGTCCACACCAGTAGTTTACCCCTCACTAAGACAAGTTATACGACCAGAGAAAAATCTAATTCCAAAAAGATAGTAGACCTGCCCCCGGAGTCGTCCAATTTTGTTATTATCTTAACAGGTGTACCAGCCGTACCAGAGGGAAACGTGGAATCAAACATTAGTTTGAAAAACAAAGTTATCCACTGGTTACGCATAAACAGACCGTTACCTTTACACCTGAATGGAGATATTGTCTCAGTGAGAAGGTGCTACTGGGTGGGCTTACGCCCAAAAGATATAGAAGGTGACTTGATCATAGTAAATTTTAGGGACCATAGGGTGGTCACTTATATTAGTGACTGGTTCCCGGGTAGAAGTAATGGAGGAGTATCATCCCGAAACTTGACTTACTTTTACCCAGAAACTCTGATGTTGCCCCCTCATAAACCTCCAAGGGGGCACGGTTTTAATGTCCCTTATCATTCGAAACAAATTTCGAATTTTGTCATCCCTACTTATCATAATAGAAATGCTTTCCCTTCTTTTCCGCCCAATTATCCAAACAGGTACCCAATTCCATCTGATAATAATTATCCTCCCACAGACCCAAAGGAATATTGGAACATTCCCTTATATAATATGTTTCATCCCTTAACTGGTATGGACGCAAACGAATGACTGAATCCAACTACCCTTAAAGAGAGACCTGTCCGTGAATACGCGTCAATACCTCGTCTTCTAGTGGAGAAGGGTATGTCTGTACCGGTGACTTATTATGAAACCACGCAGGAGGATGTTCTGAAAATGAAAGCGAAATTAAATGATGTAAGGGATGTAAAATGTATTGATCTAGGCCGAGAAACTACTGGAGGGATATCAATTGACCCTGATCCATCAGATAATTCATACGAGACTATAAATGATGATGGTAAATTGGAGGGGGGAGAAACTGAATGTCTGGCAGACAGCAGGGTGCGTAGTAATCCTCAGCCAAACAAAAGGTCTTGTAAGCAATGGTCTCTCACCTTTTGGAACATTGCTGGTCTTAAAGCAAAACTAGATAATCCGGTTTGGAAACATTTTACGGATAAATGTGATGTTATATGCTTACAAGAAACCTGGGCAGAAAAAGAATACCACATATGTGGTTTTAAGACCATATCTATTCCTGCGATAGCATCTGTACATGGCCGAGCTAAAGGGGGTTTATGTATGTATATTTCTAACTGCCTTATTTGTAAAAATATTGAGTTGTTTTCGCATAATTGTTTTTATCATATTGTTGGGATTCATTTTGACAACTTAGCTTGCACATTAATAATACATTTTTATAATAACATTCCGGCAGCAGATATATTCGTGGTGCTAAAAACCCTTAATAAGACACTTTATAGCATTAACAACAGTTCCCATAAGCAGATCAATGTTATATGGGGTGGTGACTTTAATTGCTCTGTGTGTAAAAGATCAGGATCCGGAAATTGTGGGTTAAAAACTGACAGGGACACCACCCCTACCCATTTTAAACATACAGCAACAGGGAACGCTCTAAACGAGATCATGTTTAATCATGATCTAGGGTTTTCAAATGAACTATGTCACATTGCGACCCCTTTTACCCCAACCTTTAATGGGAGAGATTCACTGTCCACAATTGATTTCATTCTTACTTCCTCAAGTTATGGTCAGAACATTCTAAGTTACAATGTCTCAAAATCTGCTTTAAGTGACCATTTCCCTATAAGGATGGAGATAATGGACCCACATCTAACAGTGCATAATAGAACTAAGGCTTTCTCTAAAAATCTAAACATTTCTAGGCAAAATGGCTATGCCTTGAAATGGACTAGGGTGGTTCCTGAAGAGTTCCTTGGAAATCTAATTAACTCATGCAGCGCCAATTTTTCTGTTTGCCTCCATGAGGATTCTGCTGACACTGACATTATAAGTAACTTCAGCGAAATTATTTCCAGTATTAAACAAGGTCTCTGGGTAAATGCCAAGGACAAGAACACCCAAAAGAAAACTAGAGGTTGGTTCTCCTCTACATGTAGTAAAATACATAAACAACTAAAATTGGCCCTAAATATGCAAAACAGAAATCTGTCCTTGATAAGGTTTTTACGTAAGGAATACAAAAAGGCACAGAAAGACCAGAAATGGTTGTTGAGAAAGGAAGCTTGGACAGCCATTATGGATGCCTTAGAAACCAAGGATATGACAGCCTTTTGGAGGGCAGTGAATGCTCCCTTTTTCAAGGATAACACTAAGGCTCGATTGGAAATAGCCGTTACTGAAGACGAATGGGTCAAGCATTTCGTAGCACTTTATTCCCCAGTTGTAACTGTAAACGATACAGTATGTGAGTTGGTGTGTAAGGGGAAGGGGACAAATGGTTTGGACCTGAACTTCTCCCTGGAGGAAGTAACTAAGGGTATTAACTCAAGTCTCGGTGGCAAGGCACCAGGCCCCAACGGCGTTCCTGTGGATATTTTCAAGAGGAATACCATGCTTTGGGCACCTCTGCTCACTAGAACTTTTAATGCCGCATGTTCCACAGGTTTGTTGGGCACTTGGTATACGTCAATTATTGTCCCGATTTTTAAAAAGGGAGACAGAGCGAACTGTGCTTGCTATCGGCCCATATCCCTGCTCGACTCTACAATTAAAATAATTGGCAGAGTCCTACTAGATAGATTACATCTTTGGGCAGAGGAACACCATATCATTAGTGATCTTCAATATGGTTTCCGTGAAGGGGTCGGTACCACCGAGCAAGCTCTAAATATCAATCTTGATTGAGAAATATACCAGGGCAAAGGGCGGTAGACTTTTTCTAACCTTTTTAGATCTGACATCTGCTTTTGATTTTGTAAATCATGAGAAATTATGGGATATTTTAATCAAATTAAAAGTGGATGTAAACATTATAAATTTTTTGAGAGAGCTGTATAATGGAGCCAGTGCAATGGTCAGATATGGAAAAAATGGGGTGTGTACTAGAAAGTTTAGTGTTGCGAGGGGTGTGAGGCAAGGGTGCGTCCTTGCCCCATTTTTATTCTCCATTTATATAAATAATCTGGAGGCTACTTTACTGCAGGACTGTAATGATATGCCAATTGCCACAGCCCATCGCATACCTGCTCTCATCTATGCAGATGATGCCGTTCTTATGGCTCGAACTCCCATAGCCATGCAGACCATGATTTCTTCTTTTAGTTCATTCATGGCTAAACTTGATCTTCAAATAAATTGTACCAAGACTTTTGCCATGAACTGTGGTGCCCACACAATTAATAAGAAAAAAACTATGTCCATTGGGTCAACCCCCTTACAACATACCCCAACCTTTGTTTACCTTGGGGTTATGTTTGATCAAACGGGTAAATGGAGTACAGCGATCCAAGCCAGAAATGTATTATTTTCTAAATCTATAATGGCCCTTAGGTCTTTCAGCAAGAAGATGGGCAAAAAGCCAGTCAAAGAGCTCTTATACATATATAGAGCAAGCTGTGTTTCTGTAGCTTTATATGGGGCAGGAATATGGGGCGATTCAAACATTAGCAGCTTACAAATCACTGAAAATGTTTTCTTACGATATCTTTTAGCTCTCCCTAAGAGCATCTCTAGTTACACCTGCCATCTAGAACTGGGTATCCCTCATTTGGAGGATCTACTTAAACTACAACCGATTCTCCTATGGCATCGTGTTTGGACAAATGAGAAGTATCACCTAAACCGCGCCATTTTGGGGGACGCACTGAAATTAGATGGGTGGAAAAAGATAAAATGGTTGTGGACTCCTGCTCCACCAGTGTCATTGTGGTGGGAGTGGGTGCCTTCCCTGCCGCTGAAGTCCTCCTTACTTGCCTTGGGTCCTGCTGTCATTTCCCTATCTGCGTGATGCCAGCTATTGAAAGAGAGAAAGAAAGAGAAAGAAAAAGAGAGAGAAAGAGAAAGAGAGAGAGAGAGAGAGAAATACCCTTCCATTCAGTAGTGTATGTCATTGTGCGCTACAGATGAACAGTAATAATGCATTTAGAGCATTTCTGTGATACACATCACACTATAATATGTGCTTTTTAGAATACATTGCAAAGGTGGATGTTTCTAAGGCCCCATTCTCAAAGGGGTGCTGCAGTCCAATGGGCGACCTGGCCTATCCTAAACATAAGAAAAAAACACAGACGTACCCATACTTCAAAAGTAAAGAGGGCCAACACCTCAACCTGGACCAAGTGTCTATGATGATATGTATCACTGCTCTTGAGTGGGTGAAAATATCATCTTCGAAGGGACTGTCCATCTTGAAACTGGACGTCCGTGAGAGCAGGAAGGCCGAAAGTCCCCAAACTGATTTTAATTTAACCAACAACAGCTGAATATTATTATTATTATTATTATTAATTGAATTTATAATGCGCACAGCTACCCTAGACATGGTTTCCCGGCGCAGAAAAGCCCAAAGTACGGCATCGACAATATTAAAACGCCAATGCGAGTTCCCAAAGCATAAGTACATTTATAAGGGACAGCACAAGGGACAGCACTTCTGTTGACTAGAATGGAGGAATAGCCAGACAGAGCTCTATGTTGATTTTTAATTCCCAATCGTTGCATCCCAAATATTAAGGTGGCTCTTACGGACAACACACAATATTGATTATTAGAGTTGAAAGGCTTATCATTGAGGCCTTTGATGTGGCAGGAGGGTCACCCCCCACAGATTGTGTAATTGAAACATAATTCATCCTATAATAAGATCTGATGAAATCTTTTGTAGTTCTGAAGAAGGTGAAATTATCAAGGTGTCACCTAAACGCTGCATCAACTGTTTTTAGAAAGTTTTTATAAATATACAGGAAAGATTTAGACTGCAACCTATATTGGGAGGAATGTTAGTGCATCCATTGAATGAATTGTGTATGTTTTTAAATGATTTTAATAAATTACCTTTTTTTATAACTTTTGTATTCACATTTGAAAAATGTCGTGGTTATACATTTCTCAAATTAGCCTGTTGTGTAAGCTTTTAGACACATTTGTAACTAGGCATCAGTCCCTTCGAAGATTATATTTTCACCCATTCAAGAGCAGTGATACATATCATCATAGACACTTGGTCCAGGTTGAGGTGTTGGCCCTCTTTACTTTTGAAGTATAGGGACTTCTGTGTTTTTGTCTTGTGTGTACCCCGTCCCTTTGTTTCAACATTGGGGTAACTCCCTCTTCTTTCAAATACTATCCTAAATATATACACCCCTTCTTCAAGAACACTGTCATGCTTCTGCTCATGCAGGCAGTCATTGCCTGGAGCTGAACAACGAGGTCTTGCAAGACCATGCCAGGACCCTCCTGTGCAGCAGGAAGCCAACAGAGAGGTTTTGTGTGGTGCCATCTAAACCTCGCTTAGATATCCAAGGCCGTAATCCTCGTTCAGAACTCATGGAACCCTCACTGTAGCGCATCTCGGGGGGATATGATGCAAGCTTGTCAGATGTGGCTTTTGGCTCATTTGGATTTTGGAGCACCTATAAGCTGTGGGAATCTGCCAAATATTCCATTGTAATAATAGCGGACGTGCGACTAGAGGTGCTCTAGTTGCATCCCATGGTTGGCACACATCATTAGTTGTCTTTCCTTAGGATAAGAAAACGACTTCCATACAATATTTTCAAAATTTGATCATTTATTGCGTTACTTCATTCAAATATTCCATCTTTGAAAACTCAGTTCGATTTCAATACAGATCCTGTTGATCCTTTGCAAAAGTATAGACATTGTCATTTATGTGGGTCCAATGCATTTCGGGCATTGATGGTAAGCCCTTCGTCAGGGAATTGACACTACAAATAATAATAATGACATGATTTAGTCTGAAATCAAAAAGTAAATATATGCAAACAACAATACAAAACAGAAGCCAACATTAATCAACAAAACATGATCCTATTCAAACTCATGCCGTTTGAAAAACTCTTATGTGCGAAGCATGCAAATAATGGCTCGTAGTGACAATATGGGGATCAGGGTAAATGAGTGAAAAAACGGGCTGTGTTGGTTTACATTTAAACCGGGTATGTGGCAGGGTTGTCATTTAATCGACGTGAATACGCCATGGGGTTACAATTGCACTTACATGTCAGTTGTACGATCGAGCTCGTGCGATCTAAAAAAGGAAAATAGACAAAGAGAGCCGTCAGCGCCTCTGGGCGTGCGGATTCCGAAGAAACTCGCATCTGGTAATAGTGGACTTGTAACCACTCACCTGGAGAGAAATTTGGTGCGGATTTTATCGGCCGGTGGTTTTCTGTTTGGAAACGCCGGTGAAAGCAAAGGGTTCCCGCGTCAGTTTCTAGCAGAAACCGCGATCACATGACTAATCACGTGTAAACAAGGTGGTGGACAGACTGGGCAATGGCAATGGTTGAGGAGTCTCTAGGAAAAAAGACTCCGAATACTGGTGATATTACAGACCAAGGGAGTATAGTAAAAAATGAAAGGATGATAAATGAAAAATAGAAAAACGGTGTGTTAGATGTTAATAAATCAGGGATGCGAATAATAGGTGGTAATTCAAAAAGAGGGGGGGGTGTTTGGGGAAATGATGTATGTCAGTGGTGTAGGGAACATACACATTGTCAATCAACTCGATAATTAGAGCAAAACACTTTACAGGTAACATGCAAATTCTATTCTCTCGTTCAGTCCCGAAGGATTCTGGGTCGATAGTTTCTGAATCCAATAGTTTTCCCTTCTTAGTAGGAATTTATTATTGTCTCTCCCTTCTTGTTTGGTTACAGTCTCAAGTACAATGAATTTGATTTGAGAAACGTTGTGGGATTTCTCAACAAAGTGGGCTGATAATGCTGATTTGGAATTTTTTAATCGGATGTTCGATTTGTGTTCCGTGAGACGGACTTTGATTCGACGTTCGGTTTTCCCGATGTACATTTTCCCACATGGGCACTTTATTCCATAAATTAGATTGGCAGTATCACATGTTGCGTTCACTTTAAGTTTAATGGTATGACCTTGACTTGGGTGGTTGATGGTGTTTCCCTTGATTATATTATTGCAGTTACCGCAATTTAGGCAAGGTTTAGTACCTGTGTAGGTTATGTTTTCCTCTGGTTTCTGTGAAAGGATTTCTCCCAAGTTTTTAGCCCTAGTATATGCAAATATTGGTGGTTGGATAAATGCATTTTTGAAATCTGGTTCCATATTGAGTATAGCCCAATGTTTCATGATGGTTTGTTTGTATTTGTGACTGCTCGTGGAGTATTTTGAAACCACTACTATGCGTGTTTGTTCAGTTTTTATAGTAGGTGTCAACAGTTTGGGTCTGTCCTGTTTATCAATTCTCAATTTGGTTTCCTCAATTAGGGTCTCGGGGTACCCTCTCTTCGTGAACTTTTGTGACATTTCCATGAGTCTCTGATTGAGTGTTGTTGTGTCCGAGGTAATCCTTTTCACTCTTGCCATTTGTGAATAAGGTAAATTACGTATTAAATTCGGTTCATGGAAGCTGGAATGTAACAGTAGGTTGTTCCTATCCGTGGCTTTTACATGCAAGTCTGTGGTGAATCCGTTCGGGGTTCTAGTAACTTTCACATCTAGAAAGTTAACCGACGTTGCCGAAATGTCCCAGGTCAGTTGAATCCTCTGGTCAATGGTGTTGAATTTAATGAGTTCCGTTCTCAGTGATTCCTCAGTGTCCGCCCATATAATGAAATAGTCGTCAATGTATCGAGTTAGCATTTTCAAATGATTGGTCCAGTTTGTGTTCGTCAGGATGTGTTGTGTTTCATACCAATGCATGAACAGATTCGCATATACGGGTGCGGCGGAATTGCCCATGGCCATCCCGGTTAGTTGTTGATACCAGTGGTCTTGGGATTTGAAGTAGCTGTGGTATAAAGTAAAATGCATGAGTTCCATTAGAAACACTTGGAAATCGTGGTCTAAATCAGTGTTCAACAACGCAGATTCCAAAGCTTCTATCCCCATGTTGTGGGGTATGCTTGTATAAAGACTGCAAACGTCTGCAGTGCATAGGGTTACTTTGTCAGTGGGATGAAGTTTGATTTGTTCTAGTTTGAGTAGAAACTGTGTCGTGTCTTTGGTATATGTGTCCATGGCTTGAACTGATGGTTGTAAATACCTATCGATCAGTTGGCCGATAGGTTGATGTAGGCTACCCACTGTAGAGACAATCGGTCTCATAGGGGGGTTTGTAAGATTCTTGTGAATCTTGGGTACCATTTTAAGAATAGGACTTCTCGGATTGGTGGTAATAAGAAAGTTTTTTGTTCTATCTGTGATGGTCCCTTGTTTGTGTGCCTGATCGATGATGTTTTTTAAGGTATTCGAATATTCCATGGTGGGGTTGGAATCCAATTGTTTATAGGTTGCCATGTCCGTCACATGTTCAATGATTTTATCCTGATACATTACTGTGTTCATGATGACGATTGCTCCTCCTTTATCGGCTTTGGTGAATGTGATTTTGTTGTTCTTTGCCATTCTCTTCAATGTATCCCAGTCTTTTTGTGTCATATTTTTATTTTTTGGTTTCACATGTTTGATCTTCATGAGGTCTTGCTTAACCAAATTTTCAAACAGATCAAGTGTTTTGTGGCTGGTAGGAGCTTGAAAAGAACTTTGTGGACGCAGTCCCAGTAATTGATCTTTGTCCTGCTGTGGACGTTCTGGTACTATGTTGTCGAAAAAATTTCGTAGTTTAAGTTTTCTCATCAACTTAAAGAAACTCACTTCCAATTCTAGGTGGTCTGTAGAGGTGGTAGGAACAAATGAAGTACCTTTCTCCAATAACTTCGTTTCGTATGCATTAAATTTTTGGTCACTGATATTGATTACTAGATGTTCTGAAGTTAGTTTTTCTTTGGTTTCTTCTCCTTCTCTTTGGTTGAAATCGTTGCACTTCTGGTGTTCGGAGGGTCCCTTTCTTTCTCTTTTTCCTTTTCTTTTCCCTCTCCTGGGTCTCCTTTTTGGGCTTGGCCCTGGTCTAAAAAAGGACTGCTCTCATGTGTTCGACTGGTAGTTGGTTCCACTGTGGGTGTGGGCTCTTGTGGAGTTCGTGTACCTTGTGGTTTGCGTGGTCTTTGACTCGCCTCGCTGTCGGTAGATGAAGTATCCGTGTTAGAGGTGTAGGGACGGTTTCGTCTTTTTTGGGCATAAACATCAGCCCAGGTATAGACCTCTCCCAGTCTATAGTCCAAGGTATCCCGTTTAAATTTTCTAACTTTGCGTTCATTGATCTCTCTGGTGTGGCGGTCAATTTGGTTTTTAATATCTTCTAAGGTGGTTTTGAGTTCATCCTCGGACATCATTTTCGATAATTCTGTCGATGTCTCCTCTATTTCGTTGGAAATTTCTTCCAAGATGGAAGAAAGTTCTTGGATGATTAGAAGGATGAGATCCAGTGAGCACTTATTAAGTATCTCGTACCAGCGTTCCTGGAATTTCTTTGAGTGCTTACATAGAGATGGTTTAAGTGCAATTCGTAGTCCCCGGGGTATGCGTTGGTTTCTGTGATATTTGATGAGGGTGCTTGCATGTAATTGTTGATTAGTTTTTCTTTTTGAAAGGTAAAGTAATTGTTTTATGTTTTGCTCCTTCGATCGAATTGATGTTTCCTGTGTTAGTTCCTCCCTGATGAGAGAATATATTTGGTCCACATCTTTGGCTTCAAAAGCGAATGTGGAGGCCAGAGCCTTTTGAAGCCAAAGATGTGGACCAAATATATTCTCTCATCAGGGAGGAACTAACACAGGAAACATCAATTCCACCACCTTGTTTACACGTGATTAGTCATGTGATCGCGGTTTCTGCTAGAAACTGACGCGGGAACCCTTTGCTTTCACCGGCGTTTCCAAACAGAAAACCACCGGCCGATAAAATCCGCACCAAATTTCTCTCCAGGTGAGTGGTTACAAGTCCACTATTACCAGATGCGAGTTTCTTCGGAATCCGCACGCCCAGAGGCGCTGACGGCTCTCTTTGTCTATTTTCCTTTTTTAGATCGCACGAGCTCGATCGTACAACTGACATGTAAGTGCAATTGTAACCCCATGGCGTATTCACGTCGATTAAATGACAACCCTGCCACATACCCGGTTTAAATGTAAACCAACACAGCCCGTTTTTTCACTCATTTACCCTGATCCCCATATTGTCACTACGAGCCATTATTTGCATGCTTCGCACATAAGAGTTTTTCAAACGGCATGAGTTTGAATAGGATCATGTTTTGTTGATTAATGTTGGCTTCTGTTTTGTATTGTTGTTTGCATATATTTACTTTTTGATTTCAGACTAAATCATGTCATTATTATTATTTGTAGTGTCAATTCCCTGACGAAGGGCTTACCATCAATGCCCGAAATGCATTGGACCCACATAAATGACAATGTCTATACTTTTGCAAAGGATCAACAGGATCTGTATTGAAATCGAACTGAGTTTTCAAAGATGGAATATTTGAATGAAGTAACGCAATAAATGATCAAATTTTGAAAATATTGTATGGAAGTCGTTTTCTTATCCTAAGGAAAGACAACTAATGATGTGTGCCAACCATGGGATGCAACTAGAGCACCTCTAGTCGCACGTCCGCTATTATTTCAATCGGCGCCGTCGGACCCTCGACGCCTCAGGCTGAGCACCACCAAATTTCACCAACGTTTAAACTATCGAGTAACTATATAAAACTAGCAGTGCATCTTCCACAATATAATAAAAATATTCCATTGTCCCACAATCTCACCTCAATCTTAAATAAAGTTGTGGGTCTTCTCTTCTGTCCTCTTAGGAGCCATCTTAGAATGAGCACCAGCAGTGCTTATATGGATGTTGGTCTGTCCTCTGCATGGACCAGGAATGGTTGATTTTACACGTATTAATTGATCACGTCATGGTGCACAGGGTTGGCGTAACACTATGCATTATGCAGCGGATACACAGGTTGCACAGGATCTGACTCTATGCAAAAGCAGGTGTGAAAAAAGAGGGGGAGATGTGCAACCCTCATTGATGTACTACAGGGACACTAGGGATCCCTTCACACTGATGATTTTTTTTTTATTATTATTATTTTTTTTAGAGTTTTATATCCCACAATATCTACTTGATCCACAAGTTAACATGGTTCGCTCCACATATAAAATGTGAAAAAAGCATATATACTGTGTCGTATGGTGCAAGATTAAAGTAGAACTAACTGAGCATGTATGGCATTATCATTCACGGTGGGTCTTCAGATGGCCTTGACTGCCTGTTGATATGCGTGAAGTGGTCAATGGTGTCTCAGGATGTTAGATATGGACAAAAATGTTCCACATTTCATTACTGACTCAACACTGACCTTCCACTGTGATACTAGAGGGAGGCATGTTTTATGTAATATATGAAGCTAAAGTTGGTTGCGTACTTGCAGATCTTGATCTCTTGGCACTGTGATGCCATTAAGACCCCTCCCTTGGATTGGTCAGTGTGTCGAAGTATTTTTAAGCATGCATTATCTCTGCATTTTAGTTTCCTGTTTTTTAACACAGTATTTATTGCGTTTTTTAGTTTTGTTGAAATTCACATTACATTCCATCATGAATGTATGAGGCAATCAATAAAACACACATATCTGGTGGTTACAGAGTTTCATGACAACAAAAAGGCTTACAAGTATAACAATTCCCAGGATGCACAGTTGTATATATTGATCGCATACATGAACACAGTGGACAAATTTGGTATATGTCATATACAGTCAAATTACCTGATGCCTACAATCATGCATGCAACAGCTACCATCGCTCAATTTATTTATTTTATTAATTCTTTTAGAGTTTTATATAGCGCGAACTAGACCCGAGAGATTGGGTATCAGAGCGCTTTACATGAGCACCAGTTTCATTAAATGAGGACACATTCATTTTTGTTAGGCATGGGGAGATTAAAAGATTTGCCCAGAATCACAGGATGTTGAGTGTCGCTGCCAAGCCTCGAACCCGGTTCCTCAGCTTCGAGGTTGGCTGCTCTAGCAGTAAGGTTACTTCCTCTCCCCAATATATTCTCAATCAAATAATAAATCTGAGTCAAATACAAAAGAAGCAACAATTAAGAACTGAGCTACTACAAACTGTCTGTTTCAAGTACCTTGCGGCCCTGGCAGGGCGGAAGGTTACAGGGCTGGGGGGGGGGGGCAGGGGGGGAGAGGGAAGGGGGGCAGGGGGGGAGGGAGGAAGAGGGGGAGAAAAAGAGAGGGGGAACAAGGGGGAACAGGGGAGGAAAAGGGAAAGGAAGTAGGTCATAACCACAGAAATACATCAGTCATCAACAAGAGCTGTAGATTGTATTTTGAAATGTTCTAGTAAATGAGCCCATTCCAGTGATATTAATTTCTTCCTCAGCCCTCTATACTCTTCGGTTGAAGTGCCTCTCCCTCAGCAGTGGCCCGTTGTATGACCTCCTCCCGCCATTTCCCCTCACGTGGCGCCTTGTGTGATTTACACCGCTGCGTGTTTAGTCTCTTGGCTAGCATTAAGGTGAGGCCTGTAAAACGTTGCAGTACCTTTGTCTTCTTAAGAAGAGGAAAGAGACTCAGAAGACAAGTTTCAGGACTATTCCAGGTGGAGCATTCGGTGAAGTGTGCGAGTCCTGTATTACCTCTGTCCTGAAATCTACAAGAGAGGGGCAGGCCCATAACATGTGTACAAAATCTGCCTCTGGGCAGTGATATTGAGGACACTCCAAAGGGGAGGTTGTGTACAAGCACTTTATCTCCTGGGGCATAAGGTAGACCCTATGTAATACGAACAATTGCATTGCTTCGAGCCGGGCATTTCGGGAGACACACTTAGGATATTCAAGGATCTGCTCCCATTCCCTGTCAGTAAACTCCCTGGCTACGTCCGCTTCTCATTTATGACGAAGAGTCAACAAGGAGAGTCCCAGATGGGAGACCGCAATCCATGGTATAGCCATCTGACCAGATGACTACCATGGCCCATTATATGCAGTATTTGCAACAGTCCGAAGTTCAGGGGCTTTTTCTGGTCCACCAGCCAGTACTTACGCACATATTGTGTAATCACAGCATGCGTTAAAAACAACGTCAGAGGGGCCGAATAAGTCCGCATAAATTCTCCATGAGGGATTAGGTTCCAGAAATAAGTCACCACACCGGACTCTACCCAACTGCGAAGTATAGTGGCAGATAATACTCCCCGTAACGTGGGTAGGCCGCACAGGGGGACATTGGGGGCGTATGGTACGGTCCTGCCGTCGTATTTCAACGCTAATTTCCAATAGTGGAGTGCAATGTGTAAGAGAAATGGCGGGTCCCTCATTCGATTTGCACCAGGGCAATAGTGACTGCAGGGATCCAGCCCGCAAATATTCGGGGGAATAACCTATCTCAAATAGGTTATGACCGGCCAACCAATAAGCCATCTACTGCAGCAGGCCCACTATGGAATAGGCCTTAAAATCCGGTGCTCCCATGCCGTCTTCAGTGCTCGTTAATTGCATTTTGGTAAGAGCTAATCTGTGAGGGCCTTGTCCCCATAGTATGAAGGTCAATAATGTATCTAGTGCTCTATAGATCCAGACAGAAAGGACCATGGGGAGATTTACAAATTGGTACAATAATCTAGGGAGCATAACCATTTTAGAAACGGCCATATGGCCTGCAATAATGAGAGGCAAGGTGTTCAAAAACACTACTTGGGCCTTGAGATTGTTAGGTGTATGGACCACATTTCCATCAACGGTGTCCGATATGGTCCCGTAGATGTGAATCCCTCGATATTTAAAGGTAGAGGGCTCTACCTTCAACTGCACTGGACTAAATTGAAGGGTGGGATGAGTGTACCTATCATACAAAGATAAAGCTACTGATTTGGATGTGTTAAGTTGCAAACCAGATAGCCCCCCATAATTGTTTAAACAGCAAGGCTACAGATGTCATGTTGATCCGCATAGAGCAACATGCCATCTGCATAAGCCGATTTAGCATGACGTAGCCAGCCTACCGGGATACCATATGGCGCCATCGTGCAACGCAATCGTTGTGCCAGAGGTTCTAAAGGAAACACAAACAGCAAGGGCAAAAGTTGGCAACCCTGTTGTGTGCCCAGAAAAAGCTCATAGGCTGGGGAGGTGTTGGTACCAGTTTTTGCTCTTGCTGTAGGTCTAGTATAAAGCAGCTCCACCCACTTGATAAATTCTGGAGGGATCTCATATTCAAGCAAAGCAGCCAGCATACACGGCCAACTTAAGGAATCAAATGCCTGGCGGATATCCAAAGAGATGAGAAATAAGAAAGTACAGACGGATGAATCTCCAATTTATTTACCGACAAGGCGCAATTAGTTACCCTGACGTGTTATCAATAGTTTTCTAACAAATAATTACCAATGATTTATTTTCACATACATGCTATTGGCTCAGTCTCTAAACTTACAGAAAGGACATACAAATATGCATATATATACACTACATACAATTTACTCATACCCTGACAATTCGAAATACTAGTGTTCACTCGTGTCTGAGGGATACACTCAGAGATAGTCCTTTTCGAACACGGGGTATCACACCCCCTACTTTTTCATTATGTGCATACACAACCTTATAACATGTTAGCATTGATTGGACTCCTCAATTATAGCTGGTAATTATTTGTAAGAAAACTATTGATAACACGTCAGGGTAAATAATTGTGCCTTGTCGGTAAATAAATTGGAGATTCATCCCTCCGCACTTTCTTATTTCTCATCCTTCAGATGTTTCATGCCCATGTATTGGAGGGTTATTTGGGCATACCCCCCCATTTTTTGGCGTATAGCCAAAGAGAGGCAACCCGCATGGGGGAAATCTGCTCGGGCAGAATGTAAAAGGGCATAGAAACATCAAAGGTTCAAGGAGGTACTGCGCTTGAGTATGAAGCCACATTGTTCTGTGTAAATTAATTTGGGGAGTAAAGGAAGAAGCCACGATGCCAGAAGTTTATTAAGAATTTTATATTCCGTATTAAGAATCTATAGGGTCCTATGTGCTGTAACGTCTGTCGGAGACTTGTCCGGTTTTAACAAGGAGGTTACTATCGCCTCCCTAGTCGTGGGTGGCAGGACACCCTCTGTCAAAGCGGTGGTGTACAGTTGTAACAGTTTGGGAACTAAGGGCATTGCAAAAGTGGAGTAAAACTCAATGTGGAGCCAATTGGAGCCTGAGATTTTATTACGGGCGAGTCCCCGTATTGCACTGCGAATCTTGGCAGTGGTCAAAGGGCCGCCAAGTCCTTAGCCTGTGCATCAGTAATGGTGGGAAGCTCCACTGGCTGTTGCAGTTTCTCCCATCATATCACAAGGGGGGCGGCGGAAAGGGCTGCATAGTAATCGTGAAATGTTTTATTAATTGCTACCTGTGAGGTGATCAAGGTATGGCAGCTATCATGTATGGCCAGAATAGGTGTAGAGGTGGGTTGTGGCCTAATCAACCTAGCCAGTAATGTGCCTGACCTATCAGCCCCTGCATGAGTATGTTGTGTGTACTCACGTAGGTCTATCACATGTAAGTGTTCCAACAGCTCGGAATATTTAATCCTGGCTTCTTGGAGATCTGGCCTTCTCACCACATCAGATTGGGCAGCTACTTCCAGCGTTTGTAACAAGGCCTCCTGATCTGTAATATCCTTAATCGCCTCCCGCCTGACCCCCACTAGTGCTCCCATAGAGACTCCCCGGACTGTCACATTAAATGCCTCCCATTCAACAGCCCTAGCTGTTGAATGTCGCCGTGCACTCCTTTTCAGTAAAATATATAGTGAATATGTAGTTGCTAACTTACATCGGAGTACTGAGTCCTCATGTTGTAATGGTTGAAGGTGCCATGTAGGAATCGGCAAGGGGTCCGACCCCAGTTAAGTACCAACTCCAACGGAAAGTGGTCCGAGTTAGTTTTTTCCAGATAAGTGCCACGTACAATCATGGGGAACAAGTCTGGGGTGCATAGGAAATGATCGAGGCGTGAATGCAGGGAGTGTGGGTAGGAATAGAAAGAATACTCACGCAGACCAACATGCTGCAATCTCCATATGTCCAGCAGTCCCCATCCCCTGGCCCAGTTAGTCAAGTGAGTGGCCTGCACAGCCGCAGCTACATTAGCTAAGGGAGGGTGTGAGCGATCCAGGTGAATATCAAACATTGCATTAAAGTCTCCCCCCAATATCCACGGATACTGCATCCAGTCCAAAAGTGCTTGTGAGAGGCGGGAAAGGAAGGCGTCCAGGTCAGTGTTAGGTGCAAAGATTGAACCCAGGACCACTGGTGCACCATCCAGCGTCCCCTGCAAGAGTACATACCTCTCTTGATCATTGATCCTGCTGTTAGTCAATGAGAAGAGGACTCCCATGCGTAACCAGATTGCCGCCCTCACGCGAAGGCAGAGTATGTAGTCCAATATACCTGACCCTTCCATCTTCTCTGTACCGTACTAAGCTCAGAAGAAATCAAGGGTGTTTCTTGTAGGTATACTATCTGTGCCTGGGGGCGATGTAGCTGGGTCACTATCCTATAACGTTTTTGTATTGAACCCATCCCCGTATATGTCAGGAGATGATAGTGTATGATTTTGCTACAGACATGACGTCACAAATATAAATTCCACTCCACCACCACCCCCCAGGAACCCACCCCCAGTCCCCAAGAACCCCAGGAAACAGATCAGCACCTTAAACAAAGAAACATAATCCCAATACAGGGTCAAACGACTAAACTTCGGTCAAACCGCATGCAAACAAAACACATGACACACTATATAACAGTAAGGGCGTCTTGCCTGTGGGGTAGGCTGCTTACTCTAGATATGTGAATATCAGTTACGAAAGAGTGGACTAACCCAGGACGGGCCGGGCCACAGGACCATAATAGTTAAGCATACCACGTGGCCTCGAGCAGGACCGCCCTTGAATGGGTCATATTACGACTGGTGGCAAACGTCAAACAATCATTTACAAGGTTTTCCCTCCCGGAGATCAACTTGTGTCAGAAAAAATAAAACATGAATCAATACCCCTTTTCACAGTAAACTCACGAAACTGTTAGGCCAGTGGGTCATTGCTGAGTTGCGTAGATACAGAAGGAAACAACGCCATGCTGCCCCCAGAAGCTGAGTCCGAGGACACCTCCACTGATGGACTAGTGCTGATGGGCGCATGAGAAGTCCGCAATGCCGAGGCTGAACGGAGTGTCACACGTCTACCCTCCTGCACTGACTGCTGCGAGGGGGGACCAGTCACTGTGCTCTGTGAGGTAAGTCCCCTCCGCCTTCGATGTGTGGGGTGCTGCACCCTCGGCTGTGACTGTACATGTTATACACCCCACGCAGTGACGGGAAAGTTCCTGTCCAGCCATTCCCACACACTTTCAGGCGTATATAAAAAAGAAACACGCTGGTTGTGGATGATTTTGAGTTTGGCAGGGAATGAAAGTGCAAATGCCAAGTCAGCAGCGCGGGCCTGGGCCTTGACCTCCATAAATGAATAGCGTAGACGTTGGACTGCCAGTGTGTAATCAGGAAAAATGTAAAAAATGTTGTTGTTGAAGTAGATGGGGCCGGTGTTCCAGGCAGTTTGCAAGATATGATCACAGTCTCTGTAGTTTAGAATTCTAGCCAGCAACGGACAAGGGTTTGCGCCGGGAATAAGTTTTCGCATAGGAACCCGGTGGGCCCGTTCCACCACAAAAAGTGCAGATAATCCAGTGGGGGTACACTGGTCTTCAGCCAGGTCTCTATAAATGTCGTGGGGTGTTGCCCTTTCACACCTTTAGGGAACCCAACAATGCGCAGGTTGTTTCGTTGGGACCTACCTTCTGCATCATCAGCCCGGGCCTGCATTGTCTCAATCCGTTGTTGCAACAGAGGGAGGGAGCTACTGCCCAGCACCATGCCACACTTCAGCAGTAAGTAAGGGCCCACCTCTCCACTGGGGTCCAAGACAAACAATGGGTGAGAAGGAGGAAAGGGGGACAGGCCGCCACCCCCGCTGCAGGAATCAAAAGACAGCGGAAAACAAGAAAGGAGGGCCCCCTTCAGCAGCACCAGCCAGCACTGCTATATTGAGATCAAGGCCACAGGGGGGGTACCTGTCCTGCTCCCCCACGCCGCGGGTCCAGTCAGCTCAGCTGTAGAATCACCAGGTGAAGTCCCAACGTCGCACCACCGCAGGTCTCCAGAGGCAAGCTCATGATCTCTGGTGACACTGGCAGGAAGGTAGGGGGGCGATCACCCCCAGCATGAAGCCCAATATCCACCACCAGCCAGAGCGGGTCTGCACTCAAGGCCCACCTGGTCACACGTTGCGGAGTGCACTCCTGCTCGAGATCCTGCCTGGACCTCGAGCAGGAGTGCACGCCGCAACGTGTGACCTCCACCTCTGTCTGGGAACACAGGAAAGGCCGGCATGGTCAGGCCCGCTCCACGCACCACCAGCCCACCACGATCGGGACCACTCCGGAGTGTAGGAGGAGACCCAACATCTCTCCGTAACCTTGCCGTTCAGCCCACTACGGTTGTCAGGAAGTCAGGTCTGCCAAATGAAATCAGGGCTGCAATGGGTACCTGCCCCGCCCCACCGCATCGAGGGTCTACTGTCCGGGCAGCTCAGCTGCAGGATCACCAGATTCAGTCCCAATGTAGCATAGAGGGAGACCACCGCAGGCCTCCAAAGGCAATGCCACAATCTCCGGTGACACTGGCAGGGAGTGGGGCCCCGATCACCCCCAGCAGGAAGCCAAATATCCACTGCCAACCACAGCGGTTCTGCGCCAAAGGCCCATCAGGCAGGCCACCAGCCGGGACCTCACGCAGGAGTGCACGCCACCATGGGCGACCACCACCTCCGTCAGGGACCACAGGAAAGGCTGGGGCGGTCAGGCCCGCTCCACGCACCACAGGCCTGCCACGATCGGGACCACTGCGGAGTGCAGGAGGACACTCAACAGCTCTTCACGACCTCGCCGCTCAGCCCGCTGCGGTGGTCAGAAAGTCAGCTAACGGAGCGCTGCCCCACTGGAACACAGTGCAGCAAGGAACGGAGAAATATCGCCAGATTAGCGTCCCGGGCCCAGAGCTCGTCGCTTGTGCGACCTTCATCTTGGGCTGCCAGCCTCTGCATTTTAGTTTCCTGTGTATCATTTCACAGTTATTTTAGATGGATTGCTCAGGGGCGTAACGCAAGCCCCAGGAGCCCCTGCGGCGCAGAGGAGCTCCCTGGTGGGCTCTCTTCAGTCCAAGGTCAATGAATATGTGTGAAATATGTAAAGTTTTGGGGGCCCTCTTCACGTTCTGCAGGGGAAGGACTGGGGGTGGAGTCATTTTGTGTTACGCTACTAGCATTGATGTGATTTTAATATTTAAATCTTCATATAGCAATTAAGTTCGTTATTTATAACTTATGACACGTGTGAGATGTGTTCAGTTTCTGTGATAATTAATGCGCTTTTATACATTATTTTTTCAAACCTTTTGTGTGTAGATTTTGTTATTGTGCTGACTGTGGGAGTGTATATTCACTAACCTTTTATTTCACCTTTTCATTTTGTCCTTGAAGAATTAATCCTTTCTGTTTTTGTCTTTTTGTAATTTTATTGCCATGCCTATGGGTTGTTCACTGACAAAACATCGACACCCTAAATATCCCCATACCACAATATCGAATCATAAATATATATGTCAAAAATATCGCCATCCTATATTTATAAAGGTAAGTTAAAAAAAATTGAGAAAAAGAATATCGATGACATATATATAGATGTAAAAAATATAGTTTATATATATATATATATATATATATATATATATATATATATATATATATATATAACAAAAATGAAATATGAAATATGAAATATATTTTAACAAAAATAACAAATAAACTTAACTTAAAAAGTTAAACACACATATATAATAATTATTCCACAAAACAAGGTTACCCCCTCGGGAGAGTCACATCAGGTCGGTATTGCTTGTAATCTTTAATGGAGGCTGCAGCAAAGAGATGGAATCTCATCATGGCATATCACATTATGCCGACGCGTTTCGGGCCACTGTCCTTTGTCATAGGCAAAGTTCCATCACAAGTGCAAAACATTTTCCGCATTTAAATCCCTTTATTGACATCCCCCCTTGTGGGCGTGGCCGCTCACACAGCCTTGTGGTGTCTGAAGACCGTGTTTAACCAGTGAGTTGTTGTGCACTCGAAAATAATTTAACACTATATAAACAATCAATATTTTAAACAACTATAACTTTGCAAACTATATTATTGACTTTTATATTTTTTTACCGATATTTCTTACCTTCAAATCGATGTTCTTGACCACGATATTCTTGCTGTCGATATTTCTCACTGATGCTATTTAGGACTCGATATTTCTGTAGATCAAAATGTCCAATTTTGTCTGCACACCCCTATGGATAGCCTAGTTCCGTGTGTGACTTACTTAAAGGCTGTAGTACTGCTTGATTAGTATTAGGTATACGTTTTGTGAAATGAGCCTGACTTACTCTTTTGTAGTTTTGTTTGCGATTTCACCTCGTCATATCGACTTTGCAGGAGACATTCTCTATTTTTGGTCCATCCCATGCTCCCCTGCTCACGCCCAAATTTATTCTTCATAGAATATTTTCCTGTGTATAATATTCGACACACATGGCCAACTATTATGCACTCGTATGTCATGCAACTACAGCACATGCATTTACCAGTGGTTTGCAGTTAATTGCAAATTGGTGTTCGAAGCATACGTACAGTAAAGTACATTAGACCTGGCCGCTAATGGCTTTTGAGCAAAGCAAGTAATAGGAATATGTCTAGAGGGCTTGTAATTACCATAAACAGCTTCATTTTTGGCTAAGAGTTGTTTGATCAAATCCCTGAAACCCAGCAACCAACTAGGCAACCTCGGAAAATGCAACAATTACAGGTGTGAGAGTGAATCAAACATTTCCTAGCTAGCATGAGGGGAACTTTATTTTCTATTAAGGTCATGGAGGCGAAGATTACTGTTAACTCGCAGCAGCCAATGCAAGCAAAAAAAACTATATTACTCAATGGGCATGTGTACATATCGGAAAACACATGGGGCCCGATTTATCAAGCTTTTGCATCGCCCTTGTTCCACGAGACATAAGGGCGACGCAAGATCTGAGGGAGATTTATCAAGCCATGCAGGGCCACCTTGCATGGCCCTGTAGTGCTTTATAAATCTAGAGCAACACAAGACACGCACATCGCTGCCCTGCATTACTCTGCGGCTGGAAGACATTCCATGGGTGGGGCATGGGTGTTCCTACGCATCCACCCATGGATTTTGGTGCATTTCCATATTTGCCATTAGTAGTAGATCTGGAAATGCGTAAAAATGATATGCCTCCCCAGTTGAGATGTGACAAAGAGAAATATCTTTATTTCTCCTTATTGTTCCTCTTTTTATGTGTGCTGCATTTTGCAGCACACAAAGAAAGAGGCAAATGCCTCTAAAGATTATTTTTGTGCAGGAAGGTGCATTGGCGTCAGGCGGCCAAAAGTGCGCCAATGCGAGGAAAGGACAGGAATGCACTGTATAATGGTAAATACGACTTATTCTTTCCCTTTCACGCAGCATTGCAAGGTGGCTTGATGCATGGTGACCAAATAACCAATCAGAACGTAGACAGTCAAATAAAACATCTTTGGAATAGAATCTCTTCCTCCAAGATGTCTTCTGAGCCTTTTTTGAACTGGGTCTTCCCATCAATGGTTCATTGTTTCTCTTCTAATACTGTAAAACTGAGAAATGAAGATAAAGAAAATTTCCATAGTGTAGATCAAATCAAAACGAAACAGCAATCTTTCATTTTGAGTGTGTTATGGTAACCAACATCAAGTAGACATTAACAATAAAATCCAATTGTTACAATATTCAATCAAAGTAGCTGAGAACAACATACATCAAAAGCAGAACCACATAACAGCACAGTAGATATAAACAACGATTCATCAGAAATATCATAAGGGTGGGTTGAAAGGTTCATGTCCTTAAATGAATTAAAACTTTTCTTAACACCAGCTAGGAACATCTTTAGTCTAGGCTCAGATTATGCTTATTTAGAGCTTACTCAACACCAATGTGGCAATCTCTGAAATGGGTTTAAAGTAAAACTTCTTAATGGTGGAATACAAAGACCAGTCTGTTGACTTCAACGTATCATTTATTCTAGCACCAAGAGTAATAGCTTTTGAGGACATGGAACTTCTTGTAGAGTGGGCATCAAAAAAGGATGTTTCAATGCCCACTAAGTGCATCACCCATCTGGCCAAAGTGCGGATGACAACGCTTTGTTGGGTTTCATTCAACAAACTAACAACTGAATAATGCCTCTGGGCGTAAGGTCGCTAGACACACTCTCATATACCTGAAGGCAACACAACTTACTCAGCTATGGGTGATTAGGAAAGATAGATGCATCACTGTCTGGATGTTGGACGTGGTATGGCAGTGTTGGTAAAAATAACCCGCTCTAGGGTAAAGGATTAGCCTTGGAAATCCAATGTTCGCACAACAGAGACCCTTGTACAGGAATGGAGACACAACAACATGGCAAACTTCTTAAATATTGTTTTCTGCAGTCAGAATTGTATTGCCAATTAGACAAAAGCCTCAGAACTATATTAACATCCATGTGTAGTTGCCAGTCGTTAGAGTCTCACACAAACAGTCCCTCTGCCATGTTGCAATGTCCCATAAGGTGGACCACCAGCACACTCACTTTGTCCTCTGGGCAGTTTTTACAAAAACTATTTACAATCTCCGTTAGAGTTCTCAACAGAATGTCCCACCCAGCTTGTTGACACATTGGATCACCAAGATGTTGTTCATCTTTAGTGACATACAACAACTCACTTTGTCCTTTGCTAGAGTCTGAATGGTGAACAAGCCTGCCAGCAGTTCCAAGAAATAGATATTTAAGGGCAATTCTTCTGGAGACCATCATCCTCCCATGGCAGTTACCTGCACAACAAGTTCCCCAGCCCCATTGGCTGGCGTCTGGCTCCATTCTCACATCTGGTCCTATCTGAAAATTGTTCTGCTCTTCCATGCCTCCATATGGTATAACCACCAGATCATCTCCAATCTGGCCTCCTGTGACCACTTTCGAATAGGGTACTTCATTTTATACTTGCCTGATTTTCAATCGTTGGAGGGCTCTGTAATGGAGGGGAACTGGAAAATTGCTTGGATGATAGCGGACAGCTGGCCCGTTATCCTGAAAATAGATCAGACAGACACTGCATGTCTTGCAATGAGATTCTGTATGCCAGATTTGTGATCAATACAAGGTTGGCTAACCTGAGGTCACTGGCCCAGCGGAAGCGATGTACAACCCTCCCTAATCCTCCTATGCCTATCCTTGCCTTCACAAAAAAGTGAATTCACAGATTCACCCAAGGAGTGCACTGAAGGGAAGGGGGTATGGGATAAGAAAGGAGAGAGATGTGGAGGTTCTTCTGACTCCGGCTTCGACTTTGCTCTTGACACCCAGGACTGATGGTGTTCAATTGTTTCCTTGTCTCCTACACTTGATCATTAAAGTGTTTTTTCCTGGGCCTGTATCTTCCTTTATGGCTTCAATATAGTGAACACTCTAAACTTTCTGCATTACTTCTCATAAGTCCAACCCACAATATGTTTATAAATCTCCATGTACCTTAATAGTTAAACAACAAGTTGAATTGGCACTCGATTAGTTCACTTTAGTTCTTTGGCTCATGAAGTTTCGTGTTAAAGTTCTGAAAGTAGTTTTTCTTGCAACATGAGTTATTCCTTTCCCAAGAAATATGTCAAGTCTTATCTGTTTCTTTACAGATTTCCAAAATATATATTGTAACTAAGGGGGTCATTAGTATGGCGGGCGGACCCCCAGGAAACGGGACCGGCTGCTAAGGGTGTGGCAGTCCTGCACATCCCATTAGGATGCGCCCGCCACACTGGCGGGCGCATCCCACATGTGCTTTCAGCACCGCCCGCCGCAATGCCACAAAAGCAAATTGTGCCTTTCAATGCACAATGTGACAGGCACCGTGCGGTGCCTGCCACGTTGTACATTGAAATGTAGGGGGGTACCATAGATACCCCCCATGTGCACCCCCCAGAACAGCTTTTCTGCCCTGTAGGCAATCAGGCGGATTGCCTACCGGTGGAAAACCGGCGGCCGGTCTTTCCATCTGCCGGGGTCCCCCCCACCATAGTAATATGGCGGGGGGAATTGACATGCGGGCGGGCACAAATGTTGGGGGGATCGCCACCGCCATGCGGGCATTGGCGATCCGCCCGACATGCTAATGGGCCCCTATGTCTTTACTCGAAGAGTCCCTTTTCGAAGACTTAATACGATAATGGTTTACTTATCTTTCTTATCTCTCCGATTCTAGTTATACTCAATTATAAGTTGACATGCTTAACTTATCTGATTTAACTTCTTTCTTTCAGGAAGAATTCTGAGAAGACTGGCAATCTGAAGGCACTGTTGACAGAAGAAGAGCAGTGCTCCCTTCGCTGAAGAGGAAGCCTGCGTGGGAAATTTGAAGAAGGTAAGTGCAAGAATTCTGCTGCCGGCCTTCTGAAGAACCGGGTTATTTAAGACCCAGCGGTGCCAGGGGCACGCCCAAAGTCTTCGGGTTCACCTGTCTTAGAGTACAGAGACACGGGACTCTTCGCGGTGACGTCAAAGATCGAATTTATTGACTGCAGCCAGTAACAGAAGTCCTAGAAATCATCACGGTATGAGTTCTCAGGAGACTGCTCAATTTTACAAAGCAAGTCATCCCTTTTTATGCCAAAAATCACATTCCAGACAAATACTTTACATTTACGAACTGTCCAATCACATGTATCCACACCAAAGGTATCGCATGAGGGTAAAACCACTTTTCAATTACACGGCCCATGATCAATCATCGGACAAACCAAACATTCTTCTTAAGACAGGCTGAACGAACCCATAATAAAAAGGACCACAACCCATATCATAAATAGACCATAAAGAGAGAAACAGAAACAGGTGGGAGAAGGATAAGACATATTTGTGTGTAGTAAAACTTTACGATGTCCTGTGCTTTGATCCTCAATCTTGATCAGCTACTGGGCAAGAACTGGCTCAGCAAGGTCGGCTTCAGGCAACAGGGTCAGTTCACTCAGGTCATTCAGAAGTCAGCTAAAGTGTACGTGTACTAAAGACTCGTTCGGCCGCAGTCATCGGCCTATGTGAGGGCAACCACAAAATGGCTGTCACACACAAAATGGAAACCAAGGTTTAGAACGGAATCTTCAAATACACTGCGAATCCTTGTGTGTAACGTAGCGAAATCACTCGTACTTGCCGAACTCATCGGTTACGGTTCCTTGTTACCCAAATCGTAACGGAACCATGACATTTGAAACATGGGTTCAGAATTCACGGAACCTCAGACCCTCCTTTTGCCCTTACATAGGCAATCACTCAGTCTGCGTCTGAGTCGATGTCAATATTCATCAGATCATCAAGATGCTGCTGGAGCATCATCCTATTACTCAGGACTTCTCTCGAGACAGGTCTTCTCACACACGTAGTAGTACAAAGGCCACATATGGCAGGGCCACATTGTACACAGAAACAACATGAGAAGAGAATCGCTAAAACCATCCCAATGATCATCAGAATCTTCCATCCCCAGGTCGATAACAGTTCCCAAAACCATCCAATCAACGACCAATCTCCTTTATCCACATTTATAGATTCAGAGATCTTATGTAACTTAGAAATGGCCTGGTATACTGTAGGAGCATTGGCTGGTATGAAAACGCAGCAACTGGATTGGATCACTTTACATACTCCACCTCGATCTCCGAGTATGACGTCTAAAACCATACGATTTTGTAACGTCATAAGGCGATCCGCTTGAAGCTCAGCGGTCAGATTACTAAGGGCACCGGCAGTTTAATTTATGGTGGATTCAACCACTCTCGTTAATTGCCGTAGGTTTCTACTGTTTGCCATAGGTCCCCAAAACGGTAGGAAACCCTTGAAAAAGTCTCCCACTTCTTGTCCCGTAGTATCTTCCTCACTGAAGACACCCCTAACAACTCTCGTTCTGTGGTAATCTACAGCAGCAGTATACGTAGGAGGCAACAAATATGCAACATAACATGTTCCCGAAAAATCAGGGGGCAACCATGTATATGCTCTATCATAGCAGACAAAATACGTGCCCTTAGCTGCTAAAAACGGTGGGGAAGTTTGGGACGCAAGGACATACGTCTGAGTACAAACACTCTTCCCTAACTGAGCTCTCGGATTCTTGCCTTTCCCTTGCAGACAAAAATGACCACGATGGGGTACAATCCAAATCGGAGGTGACCTTTTTCGTCTCTGCTTCTCACCCAGACTAATACTATATCCGGTTGCATTCCAACCAACATATGCTAGTAACTCATCCTTGGGAATAGTGTTATACGTTTCGATATCTCTACTCATATCTGTTATTCCCCTCACCAAGGCTTTATTACTTGAGTTATCTCTCATGGAACGCAGGGGATAGACTTCGATGGCATAAATAAACATCGTCTGATATGCCCATACGGACCCATTGTAACTGAATGGCAGAACCAGATAAGGAATACCTCTATCCATAGTATGTGGCATAAGACCACACACCCAACAATTAGTGGTGTTCACTACTAACTGGTGTTGATGGAGAAGTTGCACAAAGGAATTATTCACAAATTCCGACCTTCTAATTTGCTCGTGTTCAGGTAAAATATGAAAAGAATGTAAAGAAACAGTAGTAGGAAAAGACATAGGTTGGGAAGTAGGTGCAAACGGCTGTTGTGTGGCATAGAAAACCAAACTCACACAAGCTAATGCAATATTCAAAAGCATTAAAGAACACATTATTAAAAAACACTTGCTACGAACCAATATACATATTCGGACTTTAGAGAGCATTTTCCTAACATTCTGGGCAGCATCAAAAAACTCCATCCTCTAACCGTGCTGTTCGCGACAGTTGGTTTTCTTCCGCTAAGGAATGCGCCTGTCAGTCTAGGGAACGCCCTTGGACCAACCAGAACCGTTGACCTTGTGTCTTCACGGCTTGCAATCCCAAGTCTTTATACCGCGACCCTACAGCTGAACCCGGATGGTGGTTCAAAAAAGAAAAAGACAAAAAAGTTTCTTGATCTGCCAAAGTATAAATTCACTACATAAAAAAAAAAAATTATTTGTCCATATGTACAATCTTTCTTGGTCTCAAATCGTAGTGTTCTTTGTCAGGCACAGTCTGATCTTTGAATAGAAGATCCGGATTGGTGGTGTCAATCTTCAGATGAGGAGACACAGCAGCTTGTAGAACATCATCATCCTCACGTTCAGACCGTGTCCATGTTAAATGAGCATCACTAAATGGAACGAATCTAGGGACCTTCTCACAATCAGAATCGGCGATACCATCCCTTACCCACTGATCATATGGTAAAGGCAAAGGAACTTTTTTACAGTGGGTGGCATGCACCCAGTTCTTTTTACCTGCTACTCTAACAGCGGTTCTAGTAACCAACAAAATCAAATAGGGGCCGGTCCATCTAGGTTGCAAGTTCTTGGTACGCTGAAAATTCTTCACAAGAACGCACTGTCCAGGTTCAAGTACGTGGCCTGGATCTGTAGTAGCTGTCGGCAAACTGTCATAGACCTGTTGGTAGAGAACACGTAATTTAGCAGTCGAGTCATGTAAGTAATCCACCAACATAGGGTATTCAATACTGCTGTATTCTTTCGGACGAGGCACTCCCCAAACATTCGCTGGACGACCAAACACAATCTCATACGGACTAAGTCCCACTCGAAAATGCACAGTCGTCCTTGTTGACAAAAGAGCCAACGGCAAGGCATCTGGCCATGTAAGACCAGTGCTCGCTTGTACCTTAGCTAATTTCAGCTTAAGCGTACCATTGTAACATTCAACAAGTCCAGCAGACTGGGGGTGATTCGCTGCGTGGAACTTCTGACTGATTCCCAACCCAGAGCATACTTTCTTCATGATTTGACCCACAAATTCACTCCCATTGTCTGACCATACAATTCTCGGCAATCCATACCTAGGGAAATACTCTCTCAACAAAACCTTGGCTGTAGACAAGGCAGTATTATCTTTTAGGGGGTAAGCCTCTATCCATCTAGAAAAGGCGCAAACAACCACAAGAACATATTTCAGATTGTTGCATCTCTCCATGTGAATATAGTCTAACTGTATCACCTCAAACGGATACGTCGGAGGAGCAAAATGACGAGCTGGAGTTGGAGTTCCCTTACCAGGATTATATTGCAGACAAATCATACAATGTTTCACCACGTTCTCTGCACATTTCGGGATTCCAGTATTCTGCCAAACTGGAGCCAACAACTTACATATTCCTTTCAAACTTATGTGAGCCAATCCATGAGCCATTGTAACCACTGGGAGCACATACGCGTCTGGCAACAACCATCGCTGGTGTTCCGACAACTCAATCCAACAACCCGTAGAATCCAACATACCTGTACTCTCTCTCCAAACATTCATTTCCTTTTCTGTAGCTTCAGCCTGAATCATTTTCACACTTTCTATCGTGTCTTCACACATTCCACCAGCCATAACCCATCTTGCTGGTCCTGCAACATACATACGGCTCATCATGTCTTTCGCTGTTTCCTTCGCAACTTCATCCGCAAACGCATTCCCTCGACCAACATCATCCACAACTTTCTTATGCGCACTACATTTCACAATTGCAATCTGCTTTGGGAGAGTGAGAGATTCCAAAAGTTCATTCACTAACTGCCCATGCTGAATTTTAGTTCCATGGGAAGTAAGGAACCCACGCTCTCTCCACAAACGTCCAAAACTGTGCGCAACACCAAACGCATACTGACTATCGGTATAAACATTCACTCGCTTTCCTTCCGACAACACACTCGCTCTAGTCAGTGCAATCAACTATGCTGCTTGCGCAGAATTCTGTGGTATGCGTGCTGTCTCAACGACTGTATTTAAAGTTGTGATAGCATACGCTGCGGTCGTTTCACCATTCGGAAGCTTAAAACACGAACCATCAACCCACAGCGTACCATCAACATTCTCAAAAGGAGTGTCCTTAAGATCCACTCTAGCTTTTGTTTCTTCCTCTGTACGAAGAAAACAATCATGCTGTTCTTGAGCATCCGTCTCTGTAGAGATCGGCAACAACGTAGCTGGATTCAACACATTACATCTTTTAATGTGAACATGGCTAGCCAACAGTGTCAACTCGTAACCGGAAAGACGTGCACTAGTAAGGTGCTGTGTCTTAGTCCTATTTAGTAAAGTATCCACTGCATGCGGAACCATCATAATCAGCGTATTATCCAATACCAACCCAGCAGACTGTCGGATAGAAACGGCAGCTGCGGCTGTAGCTCTCAAACAACTCGGCAATGCTTTAGCAACTGGGTCTAACGTTGCTGAGAAATACGCACATGGACGCTGCTTGTCCCCGAAAGATTGTGTCAACACTGACAAGGCACATCCTTCTCTCTCGTGCACATACAACGTAAAAGGCTTGCTATAGTCTGGAGTACCCAACACAGGAGCCGAACACAATGCATTACGTACTTCAGAAAAACTTTTCTGGCATTCATCAGACCAAGGAAGAGGATACGGAGTATCTTTCAGAGTCAATGCTAACAGAGGTTTCGCCAACAGTGAAAAATTGGGGATCCACTGTCTACAATATGACGTAATACCCAAAAAGGCACGAACTTCTCTCTGTGTCGATGGCACACTCATTTGCGCAATCGCTTGAATTCTTTCTGGGGTCAATTTCCTTCCCTCCTTCGACAAGAGATGACCTAAGTAGGTTACCTCTTGGCGGCAATATTGCAACTTCGAAGGCGACACTTTATGATGAAGGTCAGACAAATATCGCAACAACGAAAGAGTAGCCTCTTTACAAATCTCTTCGTCATCAGCAGTAATCAACAAATCATCGACATACTGAATAAGAGTAGAACCAACTGGTAGCACAAACCCGTCAAGCTGAGTTTTCAACGCTTGACTATAAATGGAGGGACTTTCACAATAACCTTGGGGAGCTCTCTTAAATCGGAAGCTTCGTCCTCCTAATGAGAAGCCAAAAATATCCCTACTCTCCTCAGCAATAGGAATACTGAAGAAAGCATTCTTCAAGTCGATGACAGAAAACCAAACTGCCGAAGCAGGAATCAGAGTCAATAATGCAGTAATATCAGGTACCACGGGAAACAGTGGCACGACAATCTTGTTGACCTCTCGAAGGTCGATCACAAACCGGTACACAGGTGGCTGAGAAGCATCTGTATGCTTAAGAACAGGCAAAACCGGGCTATTGCACACGTTACCTCTCGTTTCCTCAACCACACCCTTCTCAACCAGAGCATAGACAATCGCTAAAAGAGCTCTCTCACCATCACTCGAGATCTTGTATTGTGGTATACGAGGCAACTTAACATTCGATTTTAGCGTAACAACATACGGTGAAATCTGCAAAAGACCAACATCATTTGGACCTGTAGCCCAAAGCGTTTCAGGAAGCGAACACAATTCCAGTAGCAAACAATCTTTAGACAAATATATTGGAGAAATCACTTTCTTACCAAGAGTAAGTTGTACTCCCGAAGGAGAACAATGCAATGTCGCATACAATCTTTTCAGCAAGTCCAATCCCAACAAATTCTCACCACAACCAGTCGTTAGAATAAGTGGAGCTTCCAATTCACAAGGGCCAATAGAAAGGGACAAAGGACTAGAAACCGGATTACGAACTGGGGCGCCTGAAAATCCTACGGAAACATTGGTCAAGCCAGACAAAGGTGCGCCAGGGAGTTTAGAATGCATAATAGAACTCTTTGTCGCACCAGTATCCAAAAGAAAAGGTTCTACTACACCTGATGTAATCACTTCAACATACGGTCCACTCTGATCTACTGGAACTGACACTACTCCCTTACTTTGTCCATGGCTGTCCTAGTTATCATTATAACCAACACTCTCACCTTCAACATAGTAATCCTCAACATAGTACTGAGGAGACTGACCACTCGGAACTCTCTGTCTATCAAAATAATTCGCAGAATTCCGTAGGGAAGAGGAACGCTCATTCTGGGGGATCACACCATGACCTCTTCCTCTAGGCGCTTGCTGAAAACCACCACGACCTCTCTGACCAGGTGCACCATTCGCACGCTGTAACAAAGTCGGACAATTATTCTTGAAATAACCTTCCTCTCTACAGTAAGCACACTGATTCGGGCCAGGAATGAATCGCTGAACATAAGGCTCAGGCTTCTGTAACAATCTCTGAAATTGTGGAGGCTGCTGAAACTGAGGCTGATTCTGACGAGGCGGATAAGCTTGCTGCAAAAGAACTTTCGTCTTTAAATCCTTCGTTTCTTCTCTACTTTATCCTTCTCATCTTTATCCCTATTCTCGTAATATTGAGCAGTAGCCAATATCTGGGCCAACGAAGAAGCGGCCCATGAACTCTCAGAGTCCTTCAACTTATTAGAAAGTTCGGGAAGCAAATTAAAGACAAATTTATCCACGAACAACCTTTGACCACCTTCCGTACTCATATCCTGACCACTGTGATCGATAAACGTCTCTTCAAACCTAGTGAAGAAGTCAGACACACTTTCATCTTTCTTCTGCTTGCATGCTGCTAACTTATCCCAATTCACTCGTAAAGCAGGCATCATCGTCTTCATCAAAGTAATAATTCTACCAGGTAACTCTGCAACTAAGGGTTCAGGTTTCTACCATCTGCAGCAACAATATTCGCACAAGTATCACCTGACTCTGCTGCATGGTTCTCATGACGGATCTTCGCCCACAAAGGTTGCGGAACTACATTACCCATCAACATGTCAATGTCGGCTAAATTAATTATACACGCATCTACTGTCTGAGACAACTCTTTGTAGTAACCAGCAGGATTCTTACGAGGATCAGGTAAGGTCTGCTTAAGTGCCAAGACCTCTGCTCTCTTCCAAGGGACATGTACCCATATTCGCTGAAAATGAGGCGAAACAGGCGGATTAGCAGTTGCGTCTCCTTCTTTCCAAAGTGGAGGAACCTCTCTCATTGGATACTGTCTCACTTTCCTCCTAACAGAGGGATCAGGTTCATACAACGTCTGAGGCGGAAGTCTAGATCTAAAAGCCAATATCGTCTCTACAGCATCTGTCCACTATCATCCCTTTAGCAAAATCCGACTGAACATCAAGTAGTTCCTGCAGGATCAAACCCAAATCATAATCTTCCCATTCCTGACGCAGAAACATACACATCATATTAAAAACATACCTTTGCTTAGGCGGTTCCCACTGAAAGAAAACATCCATAACCGCTGGCAAACTATACCTTGAGGCATTCATAATCCATTTACGAGCCAACAAATCCAACACAGCCCGTTCCTTGGAACCAGGAACCTGACTACGACTCTGCTTACGTTCCGAAACAGGGGTCATATTCAATGACCCAAACAATGGGGACAATAGACTAGAAACAGTCTCTGTCATTCGTTTTCGAACAGAAGGAGAAGAAGCAGACATAAGAACAGGAGAATAAGTATTTTGAGGCAAAGAAGGAGTAGGAACAAGAACAGTAGGAGTCCCAGATGCAGAAGTGGAAGGCAAAGGAGTTTGAGGCAAAGCTGGTAGCAAAGCCTGCGACCCTAGAGCAGGTTGCGCAGGAGGAGGTAAAGCCATCTGTGGAGTACCGGGTGGCTGAGCAACAGCAGGAGGTTGAACAACAAAGGGTGGAACAACCGGGGGTAATAGAGGGGCAGTAGCACCCTGCATATAAGGAGGTGGTAATCTCAGTAAATGAGACATCAAAGGATCTTTTTCAAGATCTTCAATCGCTTTCGGAGGAGGAGACGGCAAGGCCGGATAACATTTATCTATGGCTATACTACGCTGCCTATCTGAAACTTCACTCGCTCGCTCCTCTCCATCATCCCTATACTGCCTAGCAGCTTTAGTACTGACATATTCTTATCTTTCCTATCTCGTTTAGCTTGTTTAATTTCTCTCTGTTTGGCTTCTTTACGCCAAAGGCGAAAGGAGTCAAACATTGCCGACCGGGCTTTCTTCCTAAACAATTTAACTTCCAAATTATCTAGAATCTCTGTGTCATAGCTACCATGATGTGGCCATTTCAAAACACCGTCTTTCCTAGTGTATCGGACCCATACTTCATTAAACGTAATGGGGCCCACTCCGTATTTAGAATAGAGCTCATAAGTCGGAGTTCCAACTGGAGGTATCGGACATGAATCCTCCAATCTGGAATCCCTATTACAACCACAACAAAATATTCTCCTAATTTTGCTAAGACTAGGCATCTTCTCACTAATCTAGCTTCAAACTTCAAGGGATTATCTACAACGATAGTCTCGCAAAAATACGAGTCCCTCGGCTTTGGAAATTGCAATTTTCAAATCAAAACTAAGGACCAAACAAACTAAGAACCAAAGAACCAAAAACTAAGGACTGGGAGCGACCCACTTATACTTAACTGAGGTATCAGTCACGTCACCAGAAGACCCGTCTATCGTCTCGCCTTACAAAGCTGCACAAAGGGGGTCCAGTCAGGGCGACAGTCAGGGCAGCCGTCCTTCGTAGCTGTCTAGAAAGCGGGAAACCTCGCAGCAAAGACCTTCAGTCCACGTTCGACATACCGGGGTCGATGAAGTGGGGGCCCTCTTCCGGAATTTCCTCACGAAGCTCCTCACGATCTTCAGGCTTGGACCGGTACTGCTTGATGTCGCCCCACGTTGGGCGCCAACTGAAGAACCGGGTTATTTAAGACCCAGCGGTGCCAGGGGCACGCCCAAAGTCTTCGGGTTCACCTGTCTTAGAGTACAGAGACACAGGACTCTTCGCGGTGACGTCAAAGATCGAATTTATTGACTGCAGCCAGTAACAGAAGTCCTAGAAATCATCACGGTATGAGTTCTCAGGAGACTGCTCAATTTTACAAAGCAAGTCATCCCTTTTTATGCCAAAAATCACATTCCAGACAAATACTTTACATTTACGAACTGTCCAATCACATGTATCCACACCAAAGGTATCGCATGACGGTAAAACCCACTTTTCAATTACCCTGCCCATGATCAATCATCGGACAAACCCAACATTCTTCTTAAGACAGGCTGAACGAACCCATAATAAAAAGGACCACAACCCATATCATAAATAGACCATAAAGAGAGAAACAGAAACAGGTGGGAGAAGGATAAGACATATTTGTGTGTAGTAAAACTTTACGATGTCCTGTGCTTTGATCCTCAATCTTGATCAGCCACTGGGCAAGAACTGGCTCAGCAAGGTCGGCTTCAGGCAACAGGGTCAGTTCACTCAGGTCGTTCAGAAGTCAGCTAAAGTGTACGTGTACTAAAGACTCGTTCGGCCGCAGTCATTGGCCTATGTGAGGGCAACCACAAAATGGCTGTCACACACAAAATGGAAACCAAGGTTTAGAACGGAATCTTCAAATACACTGCGAATCCTTGTGTGTAACATAGCGACATCACTCGTACTTGCCGAACTCATCGGTTACGGTTCCTTGTTACCCAAATCGTAACGGAACCATGACATTTGAAACATGGCTTCAGAATTCACGGAACCTCACTTCACTCGCTGAGAAACTCTGATTGCCTAGCAAAGATGTGTCAATCGGGGTATGGTTTTATCTGTAACCAAGATGGCCGCCAAGATTGTAGGAAATCTTGCGGGGCAGAGCTCTTTATTTTTCCTTGGGATTTCCATAAAGTGATGGTGATGGTTGTAGGCTCCATGCTCATGTTTTGCACAATGGCCCTTGGGCTTACAAAATAGGTATTCACTCACTGTAGGAAATTTGGTTGCTGGTTGAGGCTTGTGGAACCCTTCTCAAGCAGAAACCGCTATCCTTATCACAGTGAAGTCACAAGCAAATCACAAATTACCCTGTGCTAAACCCTCTGGTAGCTTTGCCCAGAGTAGGCAGGCTTAACTTAGAGGCAATATGTCAATAATAAATAAACCTAGACCAAAATAAAACAAAAACATCAAGTAGAACTGAAGATATATAGTTTAAAGTTGAGTGAAAATAGCATCAAAAGCCCTTTAGGGGCTCTTTAGCGGTCTTGAGATACAACAGATAGCTCGACTCCCCCTTCCGCAACTTCGCCTCCAACTGTCCTGTAGAGCTCTGGGCTCCACAGGCTCCCTAACTCACACCTTTTGTCCAGGTTGAAACTCTACCAGAGTGGCCTTCTGGTTATACAAGAGTTTCAATACTTTTTGGCTGGCCTCAAGATTGTCTTCCCCCTTTTTCTAGAAGTGATGCATCTGGTTGCGGTGTTCCAGAATGTAGCTTATCACATCATGAGGGGGTTTCCTCGGAGCTTGCGTCCACCCCTATCTTACAAGGCTGAGAAGTCCCCTAACAGGGTAGCCATAGAGGAGTTCAAAGGGAGCTGAACCCAACCCCTTCTGTGACACCTCTCTGTAGGCAAACAGTAGACATAGCAGGAGGACATTCCACTTAAGCCTCATGGGCTCAGGTGGGGCCATTATAGTCAATTTAAGGGTCTTGTTTAATCACTCCTCAAACCTGTCAGTTTGGGGGTGATAGGGTGTGGGCAACTTATAAGCCACTCTACACTCACCCCACATGGACTTCGTGTACTCTGACATGAAGTTAGTGTCTCTGTCAGACACTGCCTCTTTGGTGAACCCCACACGGTTAAAAATCCTCATCACGGCCCTGGCCACTCCAGGTTCAGTCATTGACCTCAGAGGGATGGCCTCTGGGGAGCAGGTTGCCTGGTCCACCAAGACCAGGAGGAAAATGTCTAAAGTCATCTTGGGGGTCCAAAGGACTAACAATGTATATGCCCACTCTCTCAAAGGGAGTGCTAAAGATTGGTGATGGGCCAGGGGAGCCTTTAGCTTTTTCCCTGACTTCCCACTGGCCTGACAGGTGGGACAGGACCTACAGAATGCATCTGAGGCTGTCTTCATCAAGGACCAAGAGAAGTGGGCAACAAGCCTGGCAAATCTCTTGTCTTGACCCAGATGTCCTGCCAGGGGGATATCATGTGTCAACCCAAATAGGAAGGCCCTATAACACTGAGGGACCACCAGCACATGGACTGCCCCAGTTCCAGGAACCTTTAGCTCGCTGTAAAGGAGGTTTTTCTGACAATTGATAAGGTGAGTTACCAAAAAATCCTTAGCTCCTTCATGATGACGGTAAATGTGTGTGCCAGGAGTTGCAAGGTCACACAGTTGGATTCCATAGTGAATCTCAGAAAGTCTAAGCTCCTGTAGGGGTCCAAGTCTGATTTGTCCAAGTTTATCAGGAAACCTAAATCTTCCAAAAGAGAGGTGGTCATCTGTGCCTGATGAAGGAGTGTGAGACATTCTTGTGACATCAAGATGATTTTGTCCAGATGAATGATCATTCGGAAACCCTGCATTCATAGCCATGTTAGCACTGGTTTGAGGACTTTCGAGTAGCACCAAGGTACCAATTATAGGCTGTATGGGAGAACATTGAACTTCCAAACATGCTTCTTCAAAGGAACTGAAAGAAATGCCTCTGTGGTGGGTAAATTGGTATCATTAGATAGAAATCTTTCTTGTTTAATTGTATGATCTAATTTTCTTGTCTTAGGATGTCCCTTAGAGATGGATTTCCTCCAGCTTGAAATACCTGTAAATCAATCATCCATTGCATTGTCTCAGGTTTGTAAACAGTCTAACCCCCCTTTTTTCGTTTCCACAAAGAAGTTACTTAAGAACCCCCTAGGTGTAAGAAGGATTATTCTATTACCCCTTTCAGATTTTGGATGTCTTGCTCCATCTGGGAAGAAACCTCCTCTGGGAAGGTTATGGGTGACGGTCGGTCTTGTTTCCTGGATTAAAGAGCCACAGAAGTATATTTGAAACCCCTAGACTATTTGAAGTACCAAGGCATCTGAAGAGATTTCCGTCCACTTGTGACGGCACTTTTCTGTCAAGCTGTCTAGATCTATTAGGGAAGAATAAGATACTCTTACCTGTGGAAGTTGCTGTTCCTCTATTGAAACCTCATCTGGCACATCTCTCTGGAATTTATTCAAGAATAGGGCAATGGGAGTGAATCCTTTTTGGTTCAACCAGTCACTTCTCCTTGGCCATTACCCAGGAACTATGAGAGACGGCCTGATGAATGTTCCCTTCGATGACCAACCCAGCCAATACTTTAGGGGAGAAAACTCTTTTAAGGGAGGACTGGACTTTGTACAGGGCAGTAAAGGCTTACACAATCTTGGATAAATCCTTAACAAAGGCCTCCCCGAATAAATTGCCTTTGGCATCAGGGCCCACTTCAGAAGAGGCTATTTTCCCTAACTCTGGGTCCAAATGAAAGCAAGATGGTGTAGGGTTCTTTACAAATGAGGTTGAAGACTCATAAAAATTAGAAGCTTTATTCTTACATCAAAAGCCCCACACTATACAGCTGTCTCCATCCAGTCTGCCTCATAACTGTTGATACACAGAACACATCTACGTCTGCATTCTCTATTCTAGTCACTGTGACCTTGTACCAATGAAGTCACTGAGGCAGAGGCAGACTGTAGAGACAAAGTGCAGTACACATACCAATAACAATACAGACAAATATTATTTATAACTTAACCTACAACAGATGGATTTACTACGCTCAAGAGAAAGCACCATTTGTATTGCCCAACATGCAGATCGCATGCTGGGCCCAACCTGACAGATTCTTTGGGTTGATAGGGTCCCCTGATTCTTTTGCTGCCTCAGGTAGTTTCATCATTTTTGTGAAGGGACCTCCAAGGTACAGGAGCTTGCCTTGACAAGCACACCAGGATCTGTCAATACCCCTTTTAAGGTCTTTAATTAGCTTGCCCAAAAAAGTCACCATATTGGTGTCCAATCTCTGTGTGTCAATCACTTTACCTTCTATGGAAGGTCTCAGACACTCTGCCCCTTAGTCTATTCCTGACCTCCTTATCCATTGATTGGCAGAGCCACTGTTTAAGGTACTATGCTACTTTAGGCATAGGTTCCAACTCCAAGGTGCCTTATTTCCTTGGGATCATTGAGGTCTCTTTCTTGATCTCAGACTCAGTTTGCCCTTGAGTTTCTTGCTGGCCCCTCCTGAGGGATGCCAATTCCTCATTCGTTTGGACTCCCAATCAGAGTCAACCAAGGAAGGAGAGTCAGTATCTCTGTCTTGTCATGGCCCAAGCTGTTAGATGAGGGCAAAATGGGATATAGCCCACTGGGGCCTGCTATTTCCTCCAACTGTATATCTAAGTGAGACTGATGCTAGAGCTTGTGTAAATTTGAGAACGTATCAGCCTTGTCTGAAGGACCATCAGGTCCCAACTCCCTATTGGAGGGCTCACTTATGCCTGTTGGATGTGTCAACTTGGGGTACCCTGTGCAGTCGGACAGGGGTGTCCTGCAGTTTCTGCAAGGCCTGAACCATGCCATTTTGAATGATCTAGAAACCCTTGGTCAATCCTATTGATAAGCTCCAGGTCCATGTCGCTGGACTGTTTCATATCCTTGCTGGACATAACTATAGTCTTCTGCCATGTTTCTTTAAAAAAGCTATATTTAGGACCAATTTAAAAACATACAGGGTAAAGGAAGTGCAAATATCCCTAATGATCTACTCTCCACCTATAATCCTGGGGATCACAGACTAACTAACTTAACCTTGTAGGGAATTAAATAGTAAAGGAAAATAATGAAATCTCAGGGCCTCATCATTAGAAACTGCCACTGGGTAGGGCATTTAGGAAAATGCCCACTTACAGATAGTGCACCAGCTGATTTTAAATTTCTGAAAAGACCGCTGCTCTCCCCACTGCCACAGAAATGGGACTGGTCCCGCGAACAGGGCTCACCTCAGCCATGCAGCTCTGAGGAAGCTGCCAGTCAGGACCAGCACCGGCAAAGGAAACTGCTCACCATGAGGCGCCTCCTCCCTGAGATAATGATGGGGGAAGCATGATATAAAAAAAATAAGAGGACAGGAGGGCAGCCCATGGAGCCCCAGGAGGCACATGATGCGCGAAAGTACAGGCTGAAAAGCTCCCTTACACAGTAACATATCCATATAAGAAAATTCATTTTTGAAAGATAATTGTTTTTAAGTAATGAAATAATAAAGCTGTAACAATATTAGATAACAGCAATGCAAAACACGTTTTAGAAGATATATTAAGATTATCACAAGCAAGCAAGTGAATGTACTTATCTCAGCTTCTGCAAGCAGCAAAAAATAATAAAGAGATTCTAATCCCTGTGTGTTTAATGAAACTGTCTATGTTCTGATTTGTTATTTGGTCAACATTTGTTTTGTAGTTTTATAACACATGCCCATTGGGTAATGTAGGTTTATATTGTATTGACTGTAGTAACAGCAAAGAAAGATAGCTATAAAATTAAACTCGGTCCTGACATAGAATTTAATCAGCCATGCTAGTTTCCAAACTCTATTCATCAGACAAACAATGCTTGAACCAAAGTTGCAAGGAACTGATTTCTCAGGGACTTAATGAAAAGAAGTTGAAAGTTAAAAGGGATCAAAACTTTTTGAACAAGAGTGTACATGCCAATATTAGTATCAGTCTAGGTACCCAAAGATTTAACAATAATTGCAGAAGAAAGATAACACATATATGGCCAGCTCAAGCATCCAATAATCAATTAACAGGTAAGAAAGAAGATTAAAAAAGAAAATAAGCTCTGCCTTCGACCATTGAGCATTCTACCTGGAGGCAATGTTTCAATACTCTGATTTTTCCAACCACTAACAGGTACATCTTATGGTGCCCTTGAACTGATGCAGGTGGGCAACCAGCATGGCTGCCAAGGGCCATGTTTCCAAAGATTTGCATAAGTGCAAAATCAAGGCAATTCCATGTGAACCTTTTTTGCGGCTTATTTAATCATGGATTGGATAAATTTTGTGTTGTATAGGTTAGCATTGCTTTCAGGACCTACTTCTCCATGTTTGCATGGCAGAAAAAACTATCTGTAATGTGGACTGAGGTAAAGTATATTTGATCCGCTCTGTATCGTACAAGAAATGAAATAGTACAAAACAGTTTTTTTTCCATTTTCGACCGGTGCAACAGATCTCCTAGTGGTTCACATTGGCTCCGAAAACTCACATTGAAACCATAGAAAATGCTGGTCTAGGAAGGACAAAAATATAACATCACAAACACAGGTTCTCCGTTCTGGTTTGTTATGTGACATTACGCTACACTGCATTATGTTTTGCTATGATATGTTATGCAGCTTTTATGTTGTGCACACTGCCAGTTTGTTGGCCCTTTAGCACATTAATTGGTTTTTAAAGAGTCTCAATGGTCCATGTTATGCACAATTTGGAGCAGTAGCTCAATACCACCTTGTTGGGTCATCTCTGTGGTGGTTCTCATCCACTAGCTCCCAAAACAGCTATCCAGCAGGGATCTAGGAAGGGTCTTCCTCCTCTGGGTCTCTTAGCCACTCTTCAGTTACACATGTCAGTTCTTTTGGCTGTGGAATCAGCCTTGGCTTGGACTCGACTGCAACCCCAGTCCTTCCTGTCACCCACTATGATGGTCATGATTGGGGAAGAGTTGTACTTCAACCCTTGGTCCGTCAAATTGTGTTTCATTAGGATCTAGCCCGGTATGATCTCTGTTGGTGTACTCAAACATCACATAAGTAGCGTGCCTGCCTCTTCTGTTGCCAATGTGGTCACCACCAATACCAGTGACATGGACCTGGGAGCAACTCTTGTGAATGCAATGTTCCAGGGCTGGGTGCCCCCAAAGGACGGTTCTCATTCTTTCAGTTGGAGGGAACCATCTGCTGTGCTCCAGGCCCTGAAGTGTTTTCTCCTTCCTCTAAGGTCACATTGTACTGGGTCACACAGACGTTCAAGTGACTCATTCTTGGGTCAATCTGTAGACAAAAGTGGCTCATTCATCCCCTGGGGTTTTGAGAATAGGCTAATGTTGTGTCATTTAAAAACGGCTAGCAACATTAGTGAATGATTTTGCATATCATTTAAGCTGGCAATCCTCTCGTCCCTTGAATTTGATCTCTGTCCTAAGATATTTCAGGGACTGATGCCTCAGCTGGTGGTTCCCTAGCAGGACCTTTTTACATACCAGTCAGAAGCTCTCCTCCCATGCTTCTGCTTCAGTACTCAGTGTAAGGAGGTCTGGGGTGTGGGTGCCCTGTTCTGTTTGTGGCATGTAGGTCTGCTGTACACCTATCCTACGATTCCCCTCCTCATAAGGGTACTCAAGAAGATTCATCAGGAAAAGGTGTGGGTTCTTCCCATTAGTTCTGTCAGGTATCCATTGTAATACTGGGTGCTGCTTCTTCCTGCACCTGAGTTGTTCCAAGAAGCAGCAATTTGCATCCTCGAGAATCACAGGCTTTCCATCCAGGTTTTTATGCTCAACATTGGCAGCATTTTTCAGTGGTGCATGCCAGTTCCTGTCATCATTGGTCTCTGCTGCCATCATAGGAACTTCCCTCCCCAGAATCCAAAGGGCACTATAAATCGTCAATTTAATATCTTAACTTTGTTTTTTCAGAGCATCTCTGAAATGTTTTAAACTTACGTTTTTGTATTATGAGCAAAAACAAATCGCAACTTATATGTAACAAAGATTTTCAGTCAATGTTGTTACTTATATAGTATATCAAGGTAACACATTTTGACATCCCATTATTTCCTTCGCTGTGTGCCACCAACCACTACTACGCATGGTCTTTGGCCATGAGCAGCTTGGATCGGCCTTAGGACCTGGCATTTGGCCAGGACCTTCACCCATACCACTGAGTGGTGGGCCAATGGTGTAAAAGACCCATTGATATGCACAGCTAGGGTAGGCCATAGGGCCTTGTTCATGGCTGTGCCCTTTGCCCTGCCCTCATGCCCAGCAGTGTAGCCTACCCTTGATGTACTAGGCCTTTCACTATGTGTGAGGAGTGTTTGCTGTAAGGCCTGGCTTGCAGCCAGGCTCTGCACCCAATCTCTAGTGCAAAAAATCCCCACTGGACGTGGCATTTGGCCATTAGCAGTTGTGATTGGCCTACAAGGCCTGTGCTGAGCCACCCATGTGGCCAACCCGAACTGTGTGAAGGTTGGCAGCAGGGCATTGACTGCATCCAGGGTCTGGCCCAACTTACTCTTCAGCCAACCCATGCTGTGTATGGCCTTTGACAGTACACAGTTGCAGTATGCCCTAGGGCCCGGTCTCTGTGGCCGTCAACCAGGACCCCAACCTTCCGCTATGGCCAACCTCCACTATGGCCAACCTCCACTATGCTATGCCAAAGTCAACTAGGTCTGCATCCAACCTTCAATGGCAAACCCCTGCTGTGTATATTAGATAATTGAAGCATGTTAAACTCTTGCTACAATTTTGCTAGTTTAAAATCTTAAATTTCACCCTTTTTAGTAGTTGGAGATTATGATTTAAAGAGGGTCCGTTCCAACGTTCTCATTGGCAAACAAAGAATTCCTTTACCCTCTGCTTGCACACGGATCTAGAAATTTCTGGAGAGAAATACCCTCAAAACGTGGGGTGCAGAAAATCCTGTGGACTGTAAGTTGTAACAGGATGTATACCTTTTCTTCGGCTCCTGATGGTGAATGTTATGTGCTGTATTTTTAAATTGATACAATTCTAAGGTTATGAGGGCAAATTCAAAGTTAACGTGCAAGGGTGTAAACACAACATGAGGTGTTGCTCTCAACAGATTCTGAAAACCATCGTTTTTCATTTTTATAGCTGTCACAATTGAAGCGCTGCACCAATAGTGTTGATAAACAGATTTTTTTTCCTGTTATTTTGGGGCATTTTGGGGCCATAACAGCCCACTAATTAGGCTGCTTAAGCACATTTTCCGTTTTAAGGCCATTATAGCCATGTTTGATAGGCAGGACAGTACTAAGATGCAGGAAATCTTGGATGCACATATTTACTGTTCACTGAACACTATAGTTACATTTTATGCAACAAGCACACTAGTGTGATTTACTACAGTACAGCTATGGAAAACAGCTAAATAAAGGCATAAAGCAACTTCGATTTTTCGCATAAAACAAAAGCACACATTTAACTGATCAAAAGTAACCCTATTCATTTGCGTATTTAATGTTATTGTAAAATAACATCAGCAACCATCACAGTATACAGCATCAATTGAGTGTGCTCATGATCCTTCAACTACTACAAAAAAATAGACCCATTGACACACCGCACAGTTATAATCGGTATAAAACTTGTGTTGGATTTACCACACATATCGTATTTAGTAATTACACGGGCCAACTGTAGTCAAAGCCACATCCTAAAAATGCAGGAAATCCAAGAATAAAATAACTAAATCATCAAATAAATTACAAAATACCCTATGCAGCTGTTGCTTAAAATCCATTAACATCACATCATTGGCACTCTAAATATTTCTTCAGCATGTTCCAGCAGCTTATCTACAGACACTGTGACCAATTCATCAGCGCCCTCAAGCAAAATACATAAAAATTGGATCCACACCTGCAACTTCTAAGCAACATACTTCCGGAATTACAGACCTAGGATCAAAAGCAGCAGAGAGAATAATTTACTGGCATTTCTTCTGTCACCTATGCAGGTTTCATGAGGCGATTTCTAAAGCAAGAATAAATATGAAACTGGCATTTTCAGTGACTTTACTTAAAAAGAAGGTTGTTGGAATAATGGACATCCAAATGACAAAAAAAGAGTTGAAAGATAGTGCCTAAAATGCTAGTAATCCTGGGGTAAATTGCTTGTGGTTGTGGAAGATGGCGGTCAGTATGTAGCAATCCTTGTTCGATAATTTAGACAACATTTTCAAATGCTGTCTGGGGTAAGTCTACTTACCCCCAAAAAGGTAATGCAAGTTCTGACAGTAAATTTCTGCATTTGGAAATGGTGATTCTGCATTTAGTACAAAATAAACAGGCATTGGTAATGCCAATAGATCTGGCTTTAATATGCGGCACGCTGCACTCTCACAGGCACATCACTCACCCCACACTCGTGAGGATAGTCTTTTACCTCTGTGTACTGGGAATAGGAGAGAAATCCAACCAAGGAAAAGTGTCTTCCTTCTCTGGTGTGAGGAAACATGGGCAAAACCAAGAGTGCAGGAGAATAGGAATGAAGGAACTTAGAGGGCATGTATAACTGAAGCTAAGAGCTGCGATACTCAGGAAAAATGTGAGCAAGTGCCCTGCACACCATGCAAAGTGCCTTAAAAAAGATCTATTTATTCACTGGTAACCTGAGAAGGAAGTCTATATGGATTTAATAGAAGCACACTGAGGCAAATTAAGTTGCAGACATGGCAGCTGTTTTTTGCAAAATCTGAAAGTAACAGTCCAGATATTTAGGTAAGTCAATCATGACCACAATCCAAACTGGATAAGATAGCTGCCTAGATCACCAACTTTCTTCCTTTGAGAGACAAGCAAGAATTTTCCTTAAGCTCTTCATATAGTGTACACATATCTGCAGACTTGTGCACTTGCATGTCGAAAGTAAGATCGCTGCGGATAGTAACACCAAAATTTTTAGTTATAGTACCAGTGGCTGGGGTGGGCCTGGAGCAAATGACTAGCAAAGGGTAGTCTTGGTTTAAGGATGATGTCCTAGAACCAACACTTCTGTTTTATCTTCATTCATCTTCTAAAGGTTGTCAGACTCTGCATTCCGCTGGTCCCGATGACATAGGGGAAGAATGGACAATGCCTTATAAGCCCAAACCTCTGCTTTATTTCCAGGCCCCAAATCCGAGTGAGGAGGTGTTCTATACCACATAGGATGACCCTGCTTTCATCTGCTATAGGCCCTTTAATTCACCAATGCAGGACAGTGACGAGATCATGAACCATGCCCCCAAGGGCTGCTTAAGACCGGATTAGGAAGAAGAAGGGGCGTGTAACGAGGAGGCGGCACTGAACCCCATGCCGGAGCAGAAAGCAGAGTGCTGTCTCGAAGAAACCGAGGGGGTCGTTAGGATGGCGGGCGGACCCTATCAGGAAACGGGACCACCTGCCATTAGGGCGGGGGTCCCGCGGGGGCAATTAGGATGCGCCCGCCACAGTGGTGGGCGCATCCTGCATTCCTGTCATTGTGGCGGGTGGTGCACTCAGCACCGCCCGCGACAATCCCAGGAAGGCATGTTGTGCATGGAACTGCAGGGGGTACCATAGGTAACCCCCATGTGCAACCCCAGCCCCCGGAGCATCTGGGGGCCCGCAACGGGCCCCGCAATCTATTTCCGTATGCCTTTCCATGGCGGCATCTTTCCGCACCCATGTTAATATGGCTGGCGGTGACTAACAGACACCGCCACCATATTAATCCCTTTAAAAGCGGCGGACAGTCTTTCCGTCCGCCGCGTTTACCTCTGCCATAATAATATGGCGGGGGTAATGGGTGGCGGGCGGGGTCGGATCACGGGCGGATCGCCACCACCATGCGGGCGGTGGCGATCAGCACGTGATCCTAATGGGCCCCTGAGTCTCGAATCCCGGGCTGAGAAAGCGGCATGGAGCACTCCAGAGCAGGAGGAGTCTTGGAACGAGGTCAGCGGAGTCCAAAGTTCAGTGTCGAGATGATGCCAGAGACGCCTGGAGGCCAACGGTCCCACCTACTACCCAGCCGCGTTCCAAGAGGAGCGTGTCTTGCACAGGTGCGTGCCCGATACCTGGGAAATGGGAGGCGTGTAGAGGGATTAACCCGGTCCTTCCGAGGGGGAACACACTGATAATTAAGCCCGTTCACCACATAGGGCTTTTCGGCTTTTCTCTCTTTACTCTACAATCAGCAGTGGAGGTTTTATTTATTCCGTTGACCCACCAGCCTGCATATCGGGTGTATATGCCCCCACTTCTTTCCTTAGATACAGTTGCATAGTTGCGCCTGGCGCTGACATATTCTATTTTCTTTTCATCTTGGTTTTGTTTTCACTCTGATCACCTGGATGGAGGAACATGCCAGGAGGAGCTAAAATTCCCCAAAGGATAGAGGGAGAACTTGTCTGTAAGTTTTGTTTGGTGACTTGAATAAAAGCAAGAAATGAAAGCATAAGACGATTCTCAGTCTCTTACTTCCTGCACTTCGTAGCAGTCATCCAACACGTGATTGAAAAGCAAGACATTGCAGATTTTCAAGGTTAAAGTCAGAGTTACTACTACTTTTGTGTATTAGACATTGAATATCAACAGTGTAGTTTTAAAAAGTAAATATCTTTCATATGGATTTCGTCACATAGTTCAACATGTAAAGCCACTTCCTATGGTGTTTGCCATGGAATACACAATGTTAAACTCACTCCTATTATATTTGATGGAGGGTTTACAATTAAAACTCTTCGCTGTTGATTTTTGTCAGAAGGTTCTCAATGTAAGATCCCCCTTTCTGTTGTGTTTGTCAAAAGGTTGACAAAAGCCCATTCCTATGGTTTTTAGAAAGGAGTTCACAATGTAAAACCCCTTCCTATTCTTTTTGTCAGATAGTTCACAATGTAAAACCCCTTGCTATTGTGTATGAGACATCTGGTTCGGTAGATATGAGGGCAGTTGGAAGTTACTAGCCCCAGTTGGATAAATTGGGTCCTTCCACCTATGGTGTCCTGGGATCTTCAAACCCTGACCCTCAAGTTGGTGTCCAAGTGCCCTTTTTAACACTTGTCTCTGAGGGTAACTGGGCAAAGTAGTCCAGGTCTGACTCACGGAGGTGCTGTGGGGCAGAAATTCAGAACACAGCAATACACACACTAACACTTAATAAAACAATGTCCAGCCAGTGCCTTTTCTTTTTAATGCTCACACAACAAAATACTATATTGAAGAAATATTTGTAAAATTGTATGAGAATTTTCTGATGGAAACCCACCTATAGGAACCTTGCAGACTAAGATAACATAGGGGGCAACTAAGGCTGTTAATGTAGTCTGCTACCATTAACAGTGACGTACCATGTTGCAATGTTCACATCAGCAGGTTCAACCCACAAAAAACAGAAATGCTCATATTTTGGCCTACTGGAAAATAATAGACATTTCACAATGAAAAAGATTACGCCTACATGCTTTGTCAAGCCATCTGGCATTTGGCACGGTCGACCACGGTATCTTGGTTGACCGTATCCGGGATGCGGGCATCCAGGGATTGGCTCTTAGCTGAATTAGATCATTCATGGGGGACCGCTCCCAGTACGTCCGCACTTCCCAAAACGAGAACTACATGTGGAGAACCTCAGGGTTCCTTAACTATCCCTCCATTTGTTTAACCTTTACCTTCTCCCACTGATCCGTTCTTTGAAAGAGAGGAAGGTGTGTACTTTCAACTATGCGGACGACGTTCAATTAATGTTTACCATTAATAACACACCTGACTCTGCATCCGAATTCCAAGCCACTATGCTGCACATTGGCAATTGGATGAACAGCAACCATTTAAAACTTAACCCGGATGAGACAGAATTTACATTGATAGGGGGTATCCATAATCCATGGAGCTCACACTTCTGGCCAGCTGAGCTGGGGTCTTCCCCCACTTCATCCCTTACTGCTAAGAGTCTTAGGGTGACAATTAATCGTGAACTCTCTATGAAAACTCAAATTGGATCAGTCATCTCAACTTGCTTCTTTCCGTTAAGGAAGATAGGGAAGCATTGATACGGGTTGCTCTAGCCATTGTTATTTCTCATATAGACTATGTCAATTCTCTACTTTGGCATTCCACTATATCTAACCAAAAGATTGCAATTGGTGCAGAACCAGGCAGATAGACTTTTTCTTCCAGCAGCCTAGATGGCAACATGTCACCCCTCTCATGAGGAAGAGGAAGTTGCATTGGCTCCCCGTTTCACAACAATACTCCTTCAAAGTTGGCTGCCTTATCTTTAAGTCCTTGTATGGCATGAGTCCCAAATTAATCTCTAGCCTTATTCAAAGGCATATACCTACTTGCAACTTGCGCTCAGCTCACATGAACCTTCTGGTCACACCTTCCTACAAATTGAAGCGACAGGGCGGTTGCAGGTTTTGCAGTATTGGCACCCAGATTCTGGAACTCCCTTCCATCTGACTTCAGATCCTGCACTGACCTCTAGAGATTCAGAAAACTTTTCGAGACTTGGTTGTTCACCCAAGCATACGATTAAATCAAAAGGGCTCCGCCATCTCCTAGAACAGCGCCATGAAAACAATCAGTGTACTTGTGCTCTATAAGAATTTTTAACATAACATAACACAACAATATAAAATGAGAGGCCTACTGCCATTCTCAGTACATTTAATAATCAATAAAGCATGCTTATTACTTTTACATGAACATAAACATGATCATCTTGTAATATCTAATGATACCCACCAAACATTTTAGGCAACGCCAAGCCACGTGGAGTGACTTAGAGGAGAACCTCTGTACTAAACCCATATGTTAGAGGGTTGACAATGTAAAATAATTCCTGTTGTATTTCCCAAATACTTCAAAATGTAAAACCTCTTCCTACGGTGTTTGTAATAGATATCTCAATATTAAACTCCATGCTATGGAATTTTTCAGAGGCTTCATACTGTAAAGTCCCTTCCTTTGGTGTTTGGCAATGAGTACACTTTGTAAAATTTCTTCCAATAGTATTTTCCTGAGAATTCACATTGTACAGCCACTTTGCATGTTTTTGGAAAGCATTTCAATATAAAACGCTTGCCAATAATATGTGTCTGAGATTTCATAGTGTGAACCCCTTGCCATTGTATTGGTCACACAGTTACACCAGGCAAAACCCCTTCCTTCTGCATGAACCCATTAACACAGTCAGATATGAGCAATGAAACTACTTCTTAGGCAGACTAACAACTGTTCTCCAATTAAATGCTTGTGTTGAAAAATATCAACTTGTGGCAGAGCCACAGCGCCTTCCATAGTACCACTTGTAAAAGCTCTTTTCCTGGTGATCACAAGAGCTGTTGCAGACCACAGCACCATGAAGCCAGGCCTGAAATCCAATAAAGTTCTAAACAAGAGGGTTTGTCAGACAGAGTAACCAAAACCCTTGCCTACTACAGCAATCTGTGTGAATCCATATTAGAAAATACTTGCTACAGCCTTTACATAGTGTAATAACAATCATACCACAAAAGCCTGGTGACTTTCAAATATGCTTTCACAATAAATAATGCAGGCCTGCTGTCTGTGCCATATGTTTTTATCATAAACAGATAAGACCTACAGGATCTCATATGACTTTTCCCAATTAACCAGTCAGGCCTATAGACTTGAACATTGGCCTCCCACCTCATCAAACTCAGGCCTACTATATTGAGCATAATCTGTGCAATCAATCGAAGGACTCTTTTCCAGCAGAGCGACACATCTTCTGCCCAATCATATTTGATAGGGAAGATAGTTAACATTGGTATGTTTTGTCAGCGGGGGAGCCCACTGTAAGCTGAAACAGGAGGGGTGTTCACGTATTGAAACCTCCAACTATGCTCCCTATATTCCAGGCTGTGTTGTAGAGACAAAAAAGTAATAAAAGCGCCCAAGGCAGGAATCTCATGGCAATGTAACCACCCGCTGGTGTCAGTGAGTCTTCTTACGCAGAGCTGCACTGCACAAATCACAAGGCTGCTAAGCACTAGGGGCCTCATTTATGAAAAGTGACGTATCGCTGCGTGAAAACAGCGATGCATCACTTTTCATTGCACCCTCCTAGCGACACCAATGATGCGTCATATTTACAATATGATGCATCATTGCGCAAGGAGTTACAGATACGTCAGTATTTCTGACGTATCTGTATGGTGCAAAAGTGACGCATTGCTGGAGTGTGTCACAAAAGTGGCGCAACTCCAGCAATGTGTCCTTTCACATGGGGCAGGCGTAAGAAATTGACGCATTTGCGTCCTAGAAGTGGCACAGTGAAACCAAATAGATTTCACTGCGTCACTTCTATGACCCTTTCTTGCGTCAGAACGCCCCCCTTGCATACATTATACCTGGTGCAGGTATGATGTAGCGCAGGGGTTTACAAAGTGACGCATCTACCTAGATGCGTCACTTTGTAAATATGGTGCAACAACGCACATTGCTTACGCTGCTGGTGCGTCACAAAAAGTGATCAATGAGGCCCCAGGCCTTTAACAACTAGCAACGAAGTGGACGGAACCCGCTGCCTCACCTCGTCTTTCTCCTGTGGCAGCTGCGGTTTCCTGCTCATTCTGCTGGCTGAGCCGCGCCCTGCCTGCCTCTTTGCCTCGTTTGGTGCGTGGCCCGACAGCCTAGATCACACCCTGCGGTGCCCCGAAGCAACTATCAGCGCACTCTGGCAGCCCTTTAACTAAATGCCCTCTATCGCGCAGCCTGCACGTGCAGTGCGCCACGGCTGTCCCTTACCGATATTACGGTAGTGACGCACCCCCAGCAGCACCTGTCTTCAGACCCCATTGCCGGCCAACCGGGCAGATGACGTCACATTTTCGTCTGGATGGCATCCTGAAGCTCGCGGCCACCTCTGCTGCATTGGTGAGGTGAGCCGCTTCAATCACTGGGCACGTGCACACTGCTTTTCTTACTTTTGGAAGGCCAGTTCTACCTGTTTATTGCCGGATGCTCCGTGGTAAGACCAGTATCCACGTTGTTGGGCCATCTGTGCCTGCTCAGCACAGGAACGCTGCTTATTGCTTCTGAGAGGCCACTTGCATATGAACACTGCCTGATGCACTGGGACTGACCTCTTTCTGTAATGGTGGTGCAATCTTCAGTGGACTGTTTGTGGGGAAGAGGAAGGCATGTGCCGTGGTTCCCAAATCAAACTGCACGAGCTCATCATAGAAAACGCTAGCAGTGACACTTCCCACTATGAAAGCCATACCTCCCATTCAGCCATTCGTAGGCGATGGCCCCCCATCTGCTCAAGCTGTAAAGTGGAAAGAATGAGTGGCGCACCTCCAGATGTACTTTGCATCTGTGGCACTAGACAATGATAGAGGAAGTCCTATCCTCCTGGATTTGAGGGGGTGCAGCTGTCCACAAGCTAGGATGGTCTGTCTCAAAGGAGGGACCACCGTTCACGCATGGCACACTGAAACAAGCCCTACCTGCTCACTTTGAGGGACTTGCAAACCCGGACTACAATCGTTTTCTACTGTGCCAAGCTAGACAACTGACCGATGAGTCAGTAAATGCCTCCTATGCCCGCCTGAAAAAGACCTGGCTACCACCTGTAAAACTACTTGATTAAAACAATGAATTTCAAGCCCAATTCAACAAGGGGTGTTTATCTGTAAAACCAAGAGAAAGCATTCTTCACGTTCCCTGAAAGCCTATGTCAGACATGCTGACGATGGGTAAACCCAAAGAACTGTCCAAGTTGTGAGCAGCACACATGGAAGCAGCATTACAACGCCAAGTAAAGACGGAATCCGTCAGCGCTGTCGCTGCCCGAACCCCTGGAAAGAAGAAAATGTGCGCCAGGTCCAATCCTGTGCCCAAAACATGCTATGGGTGAGGAGATTCATACCCACAGCAAGGGCCATGTCCAGCACTAGGAAAGAGGAGCTCAGCATGCAACAAACCGAACCATTCTGCAAAGGTATGCCTCTCAACATCCCAGAAGGGGCAGAAGACAAAGTCTGTCAATACCATGCATGCATCAAACATCCCACAGGACGAGGAAGACATTGATGATGATGACATCGAAGGAATGGTCCACGTCATACTTGTTATGCAACCAGGCGGATATCCCCCAGAAACGCACCCCGAAGTGTAATGTACTCCTCGCTGGTGATCAAGTACATACACTGATCGACACCGGAGCATTCATCATCATTATGGCGCGGTCAGTAATGCAGAACCTCCCTGTGCAGCCCTCCCTGCGCCCCCTCCACGCAGATGTACGCATATGGATCTACAACTCCACTCCCATTGGATGAAGTATTCAAGACAGATATTGCTCATGAATCTTGCCCACTCGTACCAAGGTGTATATCACCAAAGGAGGATCAGGAATGTTACTGAGCTGCCGGACTGCAGAGCATCTTCAACTTGTTGCCATCACCTTCAGTGTGCATCAGAAAAGTGTGGATGGTCTGTTGACAGAGTTTGCACCTCTGTTTGAAGAGATAGAGGGCGTGAAAGACTGTTTGATACACCCTCATATCGACAACTCGGTCCACCCTATTGTACTGAAACACTGCAGGGTGGCCTTTCACCTGAGACTGCAGGTGGAAGAACTGAATAAATTAGAACAGGATGATATCATCGAGAAGGTCAACGGTCCAACTCCGTGGGTCTCCCCAGTTGTGGTAGTGTGCAAACACAAACATGGGGAGGTTTGGACATATGTCGACATGCACCTACACAATCTAGCAATTGAGAGAGCGCAAACTGACCTAAATGTATGAGTGCATCACACTTACCTGTAGTAAGCACAAATCATGAGGAGAAATGCCATGAGTGCTAATAGTATCTGCAATTATATTCTAAATGTATAGCTAATATAGAGATTTAAGTAGAAGTGGAACTAATACAGAAATGTGTGACACTATATGATTTTATTAGATGTGATTATTCCTGAATCCATGTCGTGTAGCTGTTAAAATGTAAGATGGTAGGTGGTTAAACGCAGAATGTGGTAGGCCTCAGGGCCAGAGCTGGAGGGAAAGGGAAGGTGTTTCTTTTCACGACACAGATTGTATTAATGTTTTGGTCATTGCATTAATGGGCCAGGATTTATAAAAATGTTTACTGAATAATAGAATAAGAGTATTAACATGCTTTAATTAATGAAGAAGTTGAATGCTATAATCATTATGAGAAATATTGTAGGCCTGAAATGTTTTAACGTTGGTTTACACGTACATGTCTGGGCCAAGAAATGTTGCAAGCCTTTTTTTTGGAAGTCTATGAGAGTTGGGTTCTTGGCTGCAGATGGCTGTCTGCAAGAGAAAAGGGGGAATCCAATTATAAATAATATGAATAGAGGTCTGTTCAGTAGACAGCCCAGACATGGAGGAGGGTTCCGGAATGTTTAAGGGGTATCAGCGGGCCGGAGAAGAGTCTGAGAAGCAAGGTCAACTCTAACGTATGAGGCCCAATACAAAGCATCATGGAAAAAGCCAGAAGCTACACCACGTGAGGGGCGTCTCGAAAGGGGCGTCTCAAATGTTGTTGACTGTTTTGTATTAGGGACAGCACCCCTGGGTGGAGTTAGAGCAGATACCTGAGGACCCTTTAGAGAGCGGATGGGTAGGCAGAGAGGGGTCATGACTGGAGAACTATAGGTTTTCACCAAGAGACTTAGAGTGAGTGACTTCCCTTGGGGGTCATTCACTGCTGACACCTTTGTTAGGTTGGGACTTGGTTAAGTAGGGATACCATCTAGAGCAGGGTAGGGACAGCCTAACCTGTGCGTTTTCCTCCAACTTAAATGAAGGAGAGATATGCGTCAATGCTGATAGCTTTATTATTCTTAGAACTTGTGTTAGTGATTTCCGTTGCTCGTCTGAGGGCTTTCCGAGAGCACATGTATGTAATTGGACCTGTGTACCTTGTGAATCTCATTCTGAGATGCCTGTATTTGCAGCTTATCATATCCTTACAATAAACTTTTGAAAGCTAGAAGTTGTTTGTGATCTTTGGGAGGAGAGTCCTTTATTGGGTGAACTAACTTGGAAATGGATGTACCTTCTACCTTAAAGACAGGCAACAAAGGTTCAGTCGACCAGATCGAGGTTTAGATCAATAGTGCTAAGGTATCGATCAAAATCTCGCCCTTCCAGTTGGTAGCTATAGAGGATGGTTGCCTTCTTGAGGACGGTAACCTAGGCCAGGTTAGCTTACCCCAAGGCCCCTAGAAATCGATGATCGGAAGAACAGCCCGCCGAAGAAGATCCGGATGACGTGAGACAGAAAAAAGCAGCAGTATCGGTCGAGAGTGAGTATAAAGGGTTATGCGTGTTAGATTGCGGTGTTTTGTATTGTATCTATGTTGTAATGTCTGGCGGAGTTGAATGTCTGTAGAGTGACTGTGGAACAGGTTGTGAGCGCGCGCAACCGGTGGAAATCTTAAGTTCAAGGAGAGCTTAAGTGGTTCGGGTGTATCGGACACCCAGAGTAATTGTCAACTAGTGTGAAGGGGGTCATGAGGTACCATTGATCACCCGAAAGACCGAGATAGGGGGAACGTAAGAGTGAGTGCGTGAGTAACGGACGCTGGTCGGAAGTTACTGTGTGTGTAAGCAACCTATCAGAGAGACGATAGACATTTCGTCAGTTATGTTGACAATTACATATAGACTGTGGACGTACAGTCGAGAGAAGTGACCGCTTGGTCGGAAGTAGTCATTTTTCGGTGTATGAATGGGACGCATGCATAACCGGGAGACGAGTTGAGAAAGGAGGGGTGCTGCTGCGAAGCGGAGAAAAGTGACGTCAGAAAGTGTCGCGACGTGATTGGCCGACCGGAGAAAGACCGCGCTGTGATAGGCCAGCTAGCAAAGACGTCAGACAGGGTCGCGACGTGATTGGCCGACCGGAGAAAGACCGCGCTGCGATAGGCCAAGTCAGCAAAGCCGCGACAGGATTGGTGGATTGTCATCAGGAAGTAAACAGAGTAGCGAGGCTGGATATTGTGCGCATAATTATGAAGTGTTTTAAATGGTTGAAAGCGGTGTTTAAAAAAGAGAAGCGGGGATCGTATGAAGGGGAAGAAGCCCCGCCGGAGGGTACGCCAGCTCGTTACATGGCAGTGAATGTTGGGTTGCATACGATCCTCTGGATATCAGAGTGGAGTAAGATTACGGAAGGAAATGAGGAACTGACGTTCCCGAAGTACGGGACGTTCAGATTAGAGGTGTTACATCGATTAAAATCAGTCATGACCTCAATGAGACCCTTGCCTAGACCGACCCAGTTTGAAGCCCTTGAAGCATGGATTAGGGCAGCGCATGAAAAGAATATGAACAGACGACAAGAAAGGGTGAAACGATCGGTAAGGGCAGTGCAGGATGCCAGGTGGGATGCGGATGCTAAAAGATGGAGAGTGCATAACTTGGAAGTAAATAAACTGTACCCAGTGTTAGAGGTGCCCGTAAATAAAAGCCCCCTAGAAGAAGATGATGAGAGCGAAACAGAGGACAGCCTGATAAACAGATTATTGACAGACAGGCCACCCCCGTATAATAGAGCAGGGGGAGAGGTCGAGCATACAGAAGGAGAAAAGGGGGGCAATGCAGGAGAGCATAGACCGCTTCCCAGTTCAGAGTGGGATCCTGAGGCAAAGAAAGAGTTGTCCCAGCCTAGTCAGGTGCAACAGGTGGTCGGTAGGTTTGTGGTGCAAAGAGCGCCGGAAACGAAGTGCGCCACATCCTACACATTACCAGATGCACTACAGGTACCTGTTACCATAGGTCCTATAATATCGATATACGACCAAGAAAGAGCAAGAGGGGAAGAACGGGTACAGAAGGACAGAGAAAGAGCAGGGACGGCAAGGAGGAACGATACGATTAATTCCCCAAGTCAGATGCCGATACCAAGAGAATGGAGCACTCCGGTGCACCCAGTAGGGGACCCAGGAGGAGATCCTGGGGGCCCTAGATGGCCAGTGGATCTGAGGGGATCTGGACGAAAATCCTTTCAAGAGCTAAATGAGTACATGAAGCAGTGGGATGAGGCAGTGAAGGCTCAAAAGAACATCATAGCTGCGGAAGCTGAAAGGGAAAGTCAGGACAGCCGAGCTCGGACTCACTGCGGGGCTGGGGAGAGCAGCCCGGAGTGGGACTGTAGAGAGAGAGATAGTAGGGGAGTCACCCCTTGGGCCCGGAGTGGAGATAGAACAGACCTGGAAAACGGGGGCCCCGGGAGTGGAGGGGTGGCGTGCCCAATACTCAGTGAAGGGGAGAGGAGAGCACAAGAGTACAGAAACAGCTTTAAGTGTCCACACTGTGTGCCTGGCACCAGAGAACTGAATGGGAGTTGTGAGAGGTCGCACCATAGACCCTGTGATGACGGAAATGAGCGCAGCCCAGGGAATATGGGGAACCAGGAAGGATCGTATCGGATACTGAGCGATACGAGGCAAAGGGAGAGTAGCGACCAGAGGGAAAATAACAGAGAGGTGTACGGTGAGAGGAGAGAAGAAGAAGAGAGTGGGCAGAGCAAGAGTAGGGGTAACAGGCCCGTGTTCCATCACCTTCCAAGATCGGATGGCCGAGCATGGGACCTGGAGAGATGGGAGCAAGGGAGGGCACCCATTAACTCTCCCGAGCCCAAACGCAGAGCTCGAAGTTGGGATGGTAGGGAGACCAGTGAGCCCCCTTCGAAAGACATATTGCGAGCTGAGATAAAAGCCAAGAGACTTGATGTCGCCAGCTTAAGGTCAGACCTGGATGACATGGTAGATGGTACCCTGCCTTTAGAAAGAATGGAAATGTATGAGCAGGATGAAATACTGTATATGGCAAAGGACATCACTCGAAAGGCGAGAGCAGTCCATGAGAAGTTAGTCGAACTAGCAGGCAAATATATGGTGGATCTGTCAAGAACCAAAGCATTACAGGGTAACCACAGGCTACATTACACAGATCGAGACCTAGATGAGAGGAGAACGATTGGGCTGAAAACGCACATAAGGGAACTGATCGCTGGAATAAGGACATGGAGGGCACTAGATAAGTGGGAAGAGAGGTGGTCCAAGAAAGGGACCGGCAGGAGAAGCACGCTTGGTATGACACCAGGACTGCAGGGAATAGAAGCATACCCTTTGCGGGAAGTCGCAAATGGGAACTATGTGCATGTCCCTTGGAGTAGGGGAGATTTAGCTGCTTTTACCACCTCCTTCCCCAAATTGCGGGAAAACCCAGTGGAGTGGTACAAGCAAGTCGAGAGGTTTGTAAAAATCTCAAAGGTCCTATGGATAGATCTGAACACGCTGTTTGACATTGTAGTACCAGGAGATCTGTGGACAGCATGCAAGGTTAGCGCTGAGTGGCCCACAACGGAGCCAGAGAGAGATGCTAAGACTAATGGGCCGTCCGAGATTGTGATGGCAAAATTCGAGAGAGTGATTACTTGGCTGAAAGAGAAAGTGCCAATGCAAGACATAGATTGGGTCAGAATAGACCGAACCAGACAGGAACCCAAAGAGACAGTCCACGAATATTACGAGAGATTGCTGAAGGCGTTTAAACAGTATAGCGGCTTGGATGTAATGGATCCAAAGGACATAGGGCAATTTGTGTCCAAGTTCGTCCTGGGACTGAGACCGGATATTAGTTTAATGATTCAGCAACACTCGATTTGTTGGCAAAGTAAACCCCTAGACGAAATACTGAGATATGCCAGGTACTGCTGTGATGAGATAGACTCCAAGGCTAAGAAACTAAAAGAAAAGTTGATGGTGGTACAGATGCAGGCAGCAGGAAAGGGGGGACCGCAGCAACAGCAGCAAGGAACAGGTACAGGAGGAAAGAAGCAGTACAGTCAGAACAAGGGCAATGAGGAGAGTTCTACCTTTAGACCCAGAATAGACATAGCTGCCTTGAAGAAAACGACTAGGTGCCACCAGTGTAACGAGGTGGGGCATTGGAAACGCGAGTGTCCCTACAATGTAGAGATAGGAGAACAAGAGATAGAGGAGGAAGAGGTCCAGAGCGCACCTACAAGAGGGGTGACGCCATACCAAGGAAAGGTGCTCAAAGGGGGGGGGGCTCCTCCCCGAGCCCAGTTCCCGCAACCTCCTCGAGTAGGGACTGTGGGTAAGACCTATAGACAAATGCCCCTGTTTGTGGAAGGTGAAGAGTGCTATTATGTGGACCCATTAACCGGACAGAGAGTGGAAAGAGAAGACTGCACCCTTGGGGCAGCCTTAGAGGTGGACCAGAGGGGACCCTATGTCGAAGCAGAAGTAGCAGGGTGCCCTACGACATTTCTGGTGGACACAGGAGCCACTAGGTCCACGATCAGATCAGCTGCAGTTCCAGACCTGCCCATGTCTGGAGAGACCATACAAGTGGTAGGGGTCGCAAATAGGAGAATAACCAGCCAATTGACAGAACCGGTACAGGTGAAAATAGGGAAGTACAGCGATGAGCACCAATTTGTGGTTTGCGATTCAAGCCCTGTGTGTCTGCTAGGGAGAGACCTGTTGTGTAAATTGAATTGTACAATATACTGTACACCTCAGGGAGTGGAGGTATTGACCAATGATGATGACGCAGATTTTAAAGTTGCAAACTCAAGAATATGCGTGGAGCTGTACCCTACTTTGACAGTAGATGAGCTCCCCTGGGACTTGAGGGAGACAGTGGCACCAGAAGTATGGGATTTCACTGGGGAAGAGATAGGTTTGGTCAAAGGGGTGGACCCAGTGAAAATTGTAGTGAAACCGCATGCTGAGTTCCCAAGAACACCCCAATATAAATTGACTCCAGAAACGATTGCAGGCATAAAACCCGTGATCGAGTCCATGATTAAACAGGGAATACTGAAAGAAATCGTGGGTAGTCCATGCAACTCCCCGATTATGGGTCTGCAGAAACCAAATGGGAAATTTCGGATAGTGCAGGACCTTCGAAAGATTAATAACATAGTCGTTTCGTGTTGTCCAGTGGTACCGAATCCATCAGTGATACTGTTTCAGATTCCATTCCAAGCAGAGTGGTTCACAGTGATCGATCTTTGTCAGGCTTTCTTTTCGATCCCTCTGGACGAAGAAAGCCATTTTCTTTTCGCATTTAAGCTGGAAAATCGCGTCCTAACATGGTGTCGTATCCCTCAGGGGTATACAGAGAGTCCATCGATCTTTAACCAGCTTTTGAAGAAAAATCTTGAAAGTCTAGTGCTGCCCCAGAAGTCAGTTCTGGTCCAGTACATAGACGACCTCCTCGTGGCGTCAGAAACAGAAGAAGCTTGCAGGGAGGACTCCATTGCTTTGTTAAATCACCTAGCTGCCAATGGGCACAAGGTGTCCCCGGGAAAATTGCAGTACTGCCTGACAGAAGTGCAGTACTTAGGACACAGAATAGAGAAAGGCAAACGAAAGGTGTCACCAGACAGGATAGAGGCGATCATGAAAATGAATGCGCCTAAGACACAGAGAGAGGTCAGGATGTTTCTAGGGATGGTGGGTTATTGCCGACAGTGGATCGCGAACTTTTCACTGAAAGCAAAACCCTTGCAAAAACTGACGCACAAGGAGGTGAGCGATCCGGTACCATGGGACAAAGACTGTTTGATGGCATTCTTACAGCTGCAAGAGGACCTGTGTCGTGCTCCGGCATTGGGAATGCCTGATTACAATAAACAATTTTTTCTTTACTGTTGTGAGAGAGAAGGTTGTGCGTTGTCTGTGTTAGTCCAAATCCATGGGAATGCCCGTAGACCAGTTGCTTATTTCTCGGCTACTTTAGACCCAGTAGCCGCAGCGTTGCCCGGATGTCTCAAATCCGTTGCTGCAACGGGTGTCAGCATTGAAAGATGTGAAAATATCGTCATGGGGCACCCGTTAGAGGTGTGCGTGCCCCATTCTGTTGAACTGTTGATGACCAGGACCAAAACACAGCATCTGACCAACAGCAGGCTCACGCGATATGAGCAAGTTATTCTTGCTGCAGAGAATGTGACCCTCAAGAGATGCTCTGTTTTGAACCCTGCCACCTTGATGCCACTTCCAAATGATATCGAGGATGATGATGAATGTACAGACCATGACTGCCTCGATGTGACTGAACTATGCACCAAACCCAGACCCGACATCGTAGATGAGCCACTGACCGACCCAGACGAAATTTTCTTTGTCGATGGCTCATGTGTAAGAGACGAAGTTGGGCAGTTGAGAGCAGCTTACGCTGTTTGTACAATTGCTGGAGTTGTGGAAGCTGGGTGCCTGGAAGGAGTACACTCCGCTCAGGTAGCCGAGATTATTGCCCTGACACGTGCTTGCTTAGCAAGCAATCAAATTCGAGTCACCATATACACCGACAGCCAATATGGTTATGGGGTAGTTCATGATTACGGGCAGTTATGGTCTCAAAGAGGGTTCATGACCTCTTCAGGCTCTCCCATTCGCAATGGAGAGTTTGTGCGCCTGTTGTTAGAGGCGTTGCAATGCCCAGCAGGTATCGCAGTTGTAAAGTGCACCGCACATACCAGAAATGAGGACTTTGTTTCAAAAGGCAATAGATATGCAGATGAAGTTGCGCGGTATTGCGCGGAGCAAGGGTACTCTTTCACAGAGGTGGAAGTGGGCGGAATAAATGTAAGAACTGAATTAGCCATGATATTGGAAACTGTTGATACTTGGGATGAACTGTCAAACATGCAAGAAAATGCTCCTGATATTGAAAAGGAAACATGGGAAAAGGCAGGATGTGTAATGGGTGAGTCCCATTTTTGGGTCTCAGCAGACGGCAGAGCAGTGTTGCCCAATGAGATGGTGAGTCCAATGGCCAGACTCATACATGGTCCCGTACACTTAGGGAGAGATGCTATGCTGAGAGTGTTTAGACAGACTTGGTACAATCCTAAGTTTAGAATAGCAGCAGAAGCAGTGTGCCAGCGTTGTGTGACCTGTCAGCAGCTGAACGTAGGAAAAAGAACACCAGTTACACTGAGTCACATAGGAAGGTCTGGAGGTCCATTCAACCGAATGCAGATAGATTTCATTGAAATGCCAAGGTGCAACCGCCTCCGCTATGTCCTGGTGGTTGTTTGTGTGTTCTCCAGATGGGTTGAGGCATACCCTACACGTAGGTGCGACACCCTCACCGTGGCCAAGTTACTGCTTAGGGAACTCATTCCGCGCTTCGGGGTGCCGGCCTTTTTGGAATCAGATAGGGGAACGCATTTTAACAGCGAGCTTGTGAAGATGATTTGTGTAGCGCTAAATATTGATCAGAAGTTGCATTGCAGTTACCGACCAGAAGCCTCAGGGATTGTGGAGCAGATCAATGGCACGATCAAGGCCAGGATAGCGAAAGTGTGCTCCTCAACGACCCTGAGTTGGCCTGACGCCCTGCCATTGGTCCTCATGAGCCTTCGTAGTACCCCAGACAGAAGAACAGGGTTGTCACCACAGGAGGTGTTAATGGGGAGAGCAATGAGGCTGCCATCTGTCCCAACTGCTGCACTGTTAAATATCACAGATGATATGATCCTGGACTATTGTAAGGGGCTGTCTGACGCCATTCGTTCTGTGTCCCTTCAGGTGCAGGCTGCCGAGGTTCCATCGTGCCAGGGCCCGTGCCATGACCTGTATCCTGGGGACTGGGTCCTGGTGAAAAAACATGTGAGAAGAAGCTGTCTGGATGTTCGTTGGCGTGGGCCCTTCCAGATCATCCTGATCACGAACACAGCTGTGAAGGTGGGAGGCCTGCCCAATTGGATCCACGCGTCACATACGCGAAGGGTTCCAGCACCTCTGGAAGAAACAGCTCCTCTCTCGGATAGACGTCCAGCAGAGGACCGAGAAGCCATAGAGGGGGCTAGCCAAGCTGTAGAGGTGCCAGCGGAAGCAGGGGAAGAGTCTGACCAAGCTGAGGACGGTCAGTACAACAGCGAAACAGACGACGCTACAGAAGGAGAAAGTAGCTGGGAGTACGAGTCAGACACTGACAGGTCTGAGAGAGAGAGAGAACAGACAAGAAGGAGAAGGAGTAGAAGGGCACGTGGAGAAGCAAATTGGCCGCAAAGAAGGAGCTCTAGCCTGAGGTCAACTCCAGAAGTAACCCTTCCTCCGATATCAGAAGACTCAGATCCGGAAGAAGGTGCTCAGGGCGCTGAAGCACCAGACCGAAGAAGGTCAAGAAGAGTGCGTGTGCCTAACAGAAGATACTCCACACCTGAGTGGACATATCTGGCGACAAATGTCTGTGAAACCGGAGACAGGGAGGATCCGAGCGGTGGTGGTGTCCAGTTCTGAGCCCATTATCACCGTGGAAATACGACTGTTGGTACCCGGTGTCGAACAAGAAGGGTCACTAACATTCATGCTCCCCAGACCTCCCCGCCTCAGCAAGTTAAAACACATGTTTCTTTCAGAATTGCAATTCCCCGACTTTGGTACAACGATAACAGCACATGAAGAGCACAATCTTCGTTTGGAAATATTGAACTATGCTATTGAAGCTGCAAGCACAAACCTGATAGTAGACTGTTAAGGACTTTGTAAATAAAGCAAGCAGAAAAAGAAGATTACCTAGCGCCCAGGAAGCAGAGAATATTAGGGAACTTCCCTTGAGTTGACGGAGAAGGGCTAGGGTTGTCTTTTTTGAACTGTTAAAGGACTTTTGCGAAGAAGGTTGTCAGCTTCCAGTTGTGTGGATTCTAAAGACAAAAGGATTAAAAAGAGACTGTAAAGGAACGAGAGGAAAAGAACTTTTTGCTAAGATAAGAGAGAGCCATATTGTCTGACGAAATGGAGGCCGGCACCCAGAACCGCAGAGCTAAATGTATAATAGGTACACTAATAGTAGGAGTGATAATATTAATAGCTTTAGTGGTAACAATTTCTTATGTAAAGGGACATGAGGAAGAGGCAAAGGTAACTGATGTGAATTCTGTAGAAACGCTTACATCTACTGTTGCTGGTGAAAAAGGGGAAAACACTCAAGAGAAAGCGTTATTAGCTGCAGAAGCCCGCAGGTTACACGTAGATGAGTCCCAAGGAGACTTTAGGTCAAATGCTTATGCTAAACTCTTATATGAATACGTGGATGCCATGGAGGTTAAGGATTGCTATGTCTGCATGCAGTTGCCGGCGTCTGTAGATGAAGGAATTCGATATCATCACCTCCCGCTGACATATGGCATTACATGTAGCTTATTGCTTAGTATATTTTATGAGAGAGATAGTTTTGAATACTATTTCTCCAATTATGATTCAGTGTTGCCAGAAGTCCCAAATTATAAGCAGATGAACAAATGGGATTACTGGAAGAGTGAAGACAGATTGGCCAAGTTCTTCATTCCTTGGATTACCTTAGATACTTCACATGCCCGTAGAAATAACCTGACATGCAAGGTGTCAGAAGTCGAGAAGAAGTTCATAGGGCAGGTGGATGATCGTTACAGGAGACAAAAGATTTTGAAAAAATCAGGACAATGGAAAACAGATTGGACCGAGGAAGAGAAGGCACACAAGAGAAAGGGTAGTAGTGGTCCAATAGCTTTAGATAAAACGCAGAGAGGAAAGCTATGTCTTCACCGAGCCAAAACGTATTATGAAAATGTATACGTGGGAGAAGTTGACTGTGAACATGCTTTCAATATAGAGTACTATACTAAAGATTTCCTGAAGGGAATGCAAGTGATTCCAAATGTGTATTTTGTATGTGGAAGAAATGCCTACGTGAGACTACCTGACAACTGGTATGGATCATGTTACTTAGCAATTGTCTTCCCCAAAATATATCATGCACAAGACTTAGTGATCATTGAGGGCAAGACATCTTCGAGGGGAAGGAGAGATGTAGGAGATGCCGAAATGGTTGGAGATGTCTTCGGAGCTATGTTCCCTCTTTTAGGTCTAATCCTTAATGATGTTAAAATTAGACGGCTGGCAACAGTCGTCGACAGGTTGTCTGCCAGCACTGCTCAGTCCTTAATGCTGGTAGAAGGAGAGATGCAATCGATAAGGGCTATGGTTCTTCAGAACCGTCTTGCATTAGATGTCCTACTAGCAAAAGAGGGCGGAGTCTGTAAGGCTTTGAAGGTTCAGGAATGTTGCACTTACATTCCAGACAATTCAAAACCCCTTGAGAAGGTTATTAGGAACATAACTGATATTCACAAGGAGATCGAAGACTTGAGTAGAGAAAATGTCTGGGAAAAGGTGGGCCACGGAATGAGTGCAGTTGGTGGGTGGATTTCCACCTTAGGCAAAAGCTTTGTGTGGTATATTCTAAAACCTGTCATCATAATATTGATCTGTGGGATCATATTGTGGGGATTGGTGAGGGTATTCAAATGGTACAGAGCAAGAAGGTCAGAAAGGGCCCAAAGAGAGCAGCTGCAGAGATTGGCTGCCATACAAGATAATCAGTACAGGAGTCTGAGGGCTCTGGAAGCGCAGAGACAAGTTATGCTACCAATAACTGCAGTTTAAATGTTAGTGATGACCCCGAGAGGTCATCAAAGGGGGGAACTGAGAGAGCGCAAACTGACCTAAATGTATGAGTGCATCACACTTACCTGTAGTAAGCACAAATCATGAGGAGAAATGCCATGAGTGCTAATAGTATCTGCAATTATATTCTAAATGTATAGCTAATATAGAGATTTAAGTAGAAGTGGAACTAATACAGAAATGTGTGACACTATATGATTTTATTAGATGTGATTATTCCTGAATCCATGTCGTGTAGCTGTTAAAATGTAAGATGGTAGGTGGTTAAACGCAGAATGTGGTAGGCCTCAGGGCCAGAGCTGGAGGGAAAGGGAAGGTGTTTCTTTTCACGACACAGATTGTATTAATGTTTTGGTCATTGCATTAATGGGCCAGGATTTATAAAAATGTTTACTGAATAATAGAATAAGAGTATTAACATGCTTTAATTAATGAAGAAGTTGAATGCTATAATCATTATGAGAAATATTGTAGGCCTGAAATGTTTTAACGTTGGTTTACACGTACATGTCTGGGCCAAGAAATGTTGCAAGCCTTTTTTTTGGAAGTCTATGAGAGTTGGGTTCTTGGCTGCAGATGGCTGTCTGCAAGAGAAAAGGGGGAATCCAATTATAAATAATATGAATAGAGGTCTGTTCAGTAGACAGCCCAGACATGGAGGAGGGTTCCGGAATGTTTAAGGGGTATCAGCGGGCCGGAGAAGAGTCTGAGAAGCAAGGTCAACTCTAACGTATGAGGCCCAATACAAAGCATCATGGAAAAAGCCAGAAGCTACACCACGTGAGGGGCGTCTCGAAAGGGGCGTCTCAAATGTTGTTGACTGTTTTGTATTAGGGACAGCACCCCTGGGTGGAGTTAGAGCAGATACCTGAGGACCCTTTAGAGAGCGGATGGGTAGGCAGAGAGGGGTCATGACTGGAGAACTATAGGTTTTCACCAAGAGACTTAGAGTGAGTGACTTCCCTTGGGGGTCATTCACTGCTGACACCTTTGTTAGGTTGGGACTTGGTTAAGTAGGGATACCATCTAGAGCAGGGTAGGGACAGCCTAACCTGTGCGTTTTCCTCCAACTTAAATGAAGGAGAGATATGCGTCAATGCTGATAGCTTTATTATTCTTAGAACTTGTGTTAGTGATTTCCGTTGCTCGTCTGAGGGCTTTCCGAGAGCACATGTATGTAATTGGACCTGTGTACCTTGTGAATCTCATTCTGAGATGCCTGTATTTGCAGCTTATCATATCCTTACAATAAACTTTTGAAAGCTAGAAGTTGTTTGTGATCTTTGGGAGGAGAGTCCTTTATTGGGTGAACTAACTTGGAAATGGATGTACCTTCTACCTTAAAGACAGGCAACAAAGGTTCAGTCGACCAGATCGAGGTTTAGATCAATAGTGCTAAGGTATCGATCAAAATCTCGCCCTTCCACAATTAAGCAAGAATGTCAATTGATGCTTACCGTGGATGACATCATGGCCGAAGTGAGTGGCTCCCAGTGGTTCTCCAAGATGGATTTGCAAGCTGGCTATCACCAGCTGATGCAGGACCCGGAGTCACAAACCATCACTACGTTCTCTCCTCATGTGGGCCTAAGAAGGTACAAGCGCCTCAGTTTTAGAGTTTCTAGCACAGCTGAGGTATTCCAGGACACTATAAGGAATGTTTTGGCTCGCCTTGAAGGAGTCCTCAAAATCAGTGATGACATCTTAGAACAGGCCCCTACACAGGAAGAATAACTTGATAACCTGAAAGCCACGTTTCAACGCTTGCGGGACAATGGTCTCATGCTCAACCGAGAAAAGTGTGCCTTCCTCCAGAAGGAAACAGCTTTTTTCGCTATCGATTCTCTCAGCATGGAGTGCTATCCGACCCAGTCAAAGTCCAGGACATCCAGTCTGCACCGGCACCCACCACTGTTATAGGTGTGAGAAGCTTCCTAGGTGGACACTTCATTCAAAACCTGACTGACCTCACAGCCCCGTTGAGAGACCTGATGAAGACCAATGCAGTCTGGAACTGAGGACCTGATCAGTAAAAGGCCTTCCAAGCAACTAAACTAGCGTTGTCAGCTGACACTACCTAGGTATATTTTGATCCTGCCTGGGAATCAGAACTGCTGGTGGATGCAAGCCCAGATGGCATCGGAGCAGTGCTATTACAAAGGTGCGCTAACAGAAACTGAACAACGTTATTTCCATATCGAAAAGGAGACCATCACAGTGCACTGGGGGCTGCTTATATTTTCACCTGTACCTCTATGGCTAGCCTTTCAAAAAGCGTGAACAAACCACTATTCCCGATGTTTGGGTGATCCTCAAAACCCCCACCAAGACTAGAAAATGGATTTCACAACTACAGGAGCACCATTTTACAGTTGTCTATCGCCCTGGAACCCAGAATCCAACAGATTATTGCTCGAGACATGCAAGACTGTCCACAGAAAAAGAAGAGTTGGATGCAGAAGAAGTGGAGGAATATGTCAGGCTGGTAGTGGAACATTCCAGACCGCTACCTATTTCTCTCACACAGATCGTCAAGGCCACGGCTGATGATGAGTGTCTCCAGTTGGCTGTCTCAGCGGTAGCCTCCAGAAGATGGTGCACCTTAATCAGCAAAATGCCCTATCGGATGGAGGAGGCAACCTTGATGTTAGCCTCCCTGCATAATATTCATGCAGAGCTAGCTGAGGCTCCTGAAGGTTCTCTAATGAAAGGCTCCTGGCTGGTGGTTCTCGGGCCTCTAAAACAATGAGGGGCAGATTTATGAAGGCCTTGCGCCGCCGGTGCGTCACTATTTCCCATGTTAAAAATGACACACCGGCGGCGCAAGGACTTCATAAATCTGCCCCTGAGTGTTTGATCTCGCTCACCTGGCTTTTCAAGGAATTGTCAAGACTAAGTTCTGATTGAGATGGAAGGTCTAGTTTCAGGGTTTAGACAACCTAGTTGAACAAACGGTTCACCAGTGCCCACTGTGTCAAGCTGCTGGACCAGGGGAACTGCCAACACCAATCATCACGGAGAATATCCCACCATTCCAAGTGCTGATTTTGGAAGCCTCCCCGATGGGAGACACATGTTGGGTGTCATGGATGACTTTTCAAAATATCCAGAAGTTGAAGTCATGAACTTGACGACTGCAAGTCAAACAATACCTCGGCTGGAGAAAGTCATGGCCACCCACAGGCCCTACATTCTCGAGTAAGAAGTTTACTGAATGCTTACAGTCCCAGGGCATCCATCACGGGAAAGTCATTCCCCGCTGCCCACAAGCGAATGCAGAAGCAGAACACTTCATGCGCACTTTAAACAAAGTGCTCCATATCACTTTGGCCAATGGACAAAACATGGAACATTCTCTTTACGCTTTCCTCAGAAAATACCACCTTACACCTCACTTGATAGCACAAGTCAGCCCCAACTCTGTGTTTGAACTGACTAGTGGGTAATGTCATTCCCTAGATCGAAGTGCCAGATACGGAACGGCCACATGTCCAGAGCCCGCAGTGCCAAACGAAGTTCCTTCATGGTTTTGCAATCTGGTGATGGTGAAAAATAGTCACCCCTGGAGCAAATGTATGCTTCCTTTTGAGATTGATCCATGGCAGGTGCAGTCAGTAAAAGGGACAATGGTCATTGCTCAGAAGGCTAGAGAGCCTATCACAAGGAATGTGTCCTTCTTTAAACACTATGAAGCCCCTGTGAACCGGCCCGGGAAGGATCTCTCCTCAACCCCAGGAGATGAAGCGGAGAATCATGAAGATGTTACCCTTACCTGGCATCCCAGACCAATGGATTCTACTCCGATTGTGACTGTGTCCCCAGAAACTGGGAGGTGCCCTTCCTTGCAGCTGAATCCAGATGTGCTGTTTGATTCCAGCCAATGTCCGCGGCATGCAAGGCGAGATGAGACGAAGGAAGAAGCCATTCGCCAAGGAAGGGAAAGGTATGGGTCATCTCCGACCTTATCCTGCAAGATCTTCCTGTCTGAAGGATTTCATATTGAACTGAATCATCGTTATGTTTTCACCTGCATTTTTTTCTCTGTTTCTCTCTCTCTCACACACTCTCACTCTGCCTGATGCTGTCTATATCTTGTGTATGACCAGAAACCACGAATGTAATGTATCTGTTTTGTCACAATGTTTTGTTTTGTTTGGGGTGAAAGAGGAATGTTAGGTTTTGTCAGTGGGTGAGCCCATTGTAAGCCGAAACAGGAGGGGTGTTCACGTATTGAACCCTCCTGCCATAGTCCAGGCCATGACGTAGGGACAGAAAAGTAATAAAAGTGCTTGGAGGCACGAACCTTGTGACAATGAAACCACCCACCGGTGTCAGTGTGTTTTCTTACTATACTATCTAACAGGCCTTTAACAAACATAAGGGTGAAGTGATAGCCCCTCTCTCAGTATACTGCTTAAAGATCTCATAAACATAAGGTAAAGGGACAGCTCCACTGTCAAGCTAAACCTAAAAATTAGGACAGTGTATCCCTGTTTTACTAAGCTAAACTGTGGGGTTATTTCTTTAAACAAAAAGCAAATTTAGAGATAAAAAATACAAAGTCTAAGATTATATGCATGATATCTGTTGTTTTAATTAATAAAAACGTCTCAGTTACAGGACTATGCTATAAATGGTAAAGAAATAAGAAGTGTTCTCCAGGTAGCAATGCCTACAGATGACGATGGTAGAGAAAAGGAAACCACAGAAATAGGATATGCGCCTCCCAAATGAGGGCTAAGGCAGCAGTCTTATGGCGCCACCTAGTGATGGTGCCTAAAAACAACACACGTAGGCAAATTGCCTGTGTGGGTAGGGGAAAGTACTCCAAGACAAGGCACGTGCTATTTTGGAATGCTCGTAACGTTGTTGCGCAGAATTAAAATGTTAATTGTATGCCAAGGTACAGCAAAATGCTTTCCAATCAAAAGTGGTATGAGTGTGAAGCACAAGCAATTACTTTATCTGAACTGTAAGGCTAATTATATCATATTGCGTTGTCAACAGGATTATTATCGTGATCTAGGAAAAGGTAACCCTAGCAAGATCCTGTCCTATTTAACAAGATATTAGAGCGGGACTATTCCATACACGTAACATTTTAGAAGAGATTAAAAAAAATGTTTTTAATGTGTTTCTACTTCTATTGAAGCAGAGGAAATTTCGGGCGGGAAATAGCCACAATAAAGCCATTTCCCCTTCGATAATCGGGTGTCTCCCGCCTGAAGCGGGGTTGTTGGCATGTATGCTATTCCATCACCTCAGTTCCTTTTTCAGTTTTTTCGACATTTCTACATGTATTTGAGAAATATGGAGTAACAAAGATGCGCAGGTTTTAGCAGCAGGTCTCTTGTTGATGGAGAGTGGTGAGACAGAAAGTCTTATAAAAACTGAGCGGCGCAAATGAAACGTGCACCAGAAAATGTGGGTTCCTAGGGAAACACAAAGCATCACGAGATCGTTAAATTAATGATTGTTTTATGGGAGGGGGCGGAAGGCGAATAGGGAAGGGTTAACTAAATACCTAGATAATAGGACCGAGCTAAAATTGAATGTATAAAGCCGCCGTACATTATTTTAATCGAATGACGCCTCATTAAATCGACTGTTGTAAAATGTACCCATCGAATCCATGAAGGGATGTTCAATCGAGTTTTAAGAGCACTGTTATTTAAATAACGTATGCTGCACACCTTAGGGTTTTCATTAACTGAACGCAATAAAGATTAACTTCGTGTTTTTCGTGGAGTATTTTTCTGAGATTTGCAGAATTTAACATTTGAATATTTTTTTTTTCATTTTTGCGAGCGTGCATGAATGGCGAAGAGTACCAAGGAAAGAAATCGATTGAAGCAATTTACAATTTTGCATTCAAGACTGGAATTGTTAGCTTTCTACACACGGTTGAACCTTGTTGGAAAAAGATGTGGTTCTATTCGTTTCATGACAGAAATGTGTTTACACAAGTACAGAGATGTTTCGTACGGTAGGTTGAACCTAGTTAGAGAACCAAACAAATTAAAGAAAGCGGCGAGTATGTGTGTTTATTTAATATATATGGGTCCCTCTAGTGGTCTTTTGTGATATTACATATTAGAAATAAAATACATCCGCTGATTGATAAAATTATACGGTCACTAAACGTTCCGACAGTTGTAAATGCTGCTGTCTTTTTTAATTACTGTGGTTTATAAGGTTCATTAGAAAGAAACAGCTTCCTTGATGTCCCTGATGCTTGTAGTGGTGATTATAAAAACATTCTTTGCCACGCATAGCACGCAATTCCTGTTTCCAAATGTAGGATATGCACGATGCTTACTGGATGGGATCTATACAAATAGGCCTCATCACAAATTGTCCATTAGCAGGATATTAATTAGGCAGGTCGGTATCTTTTGAACCCCTACAATTAACTAGGAAGGGCCGGTGGCCTGTAAGGTACAGCAGACGTCTATAAATGTGTTTGCGCCCCAAATTAGATCTCTCTCTCTCTCTCTCTCTCTCTCTCTCTCTCTCTCTCTCTCTCTCTCTCTCTCTCTCTCTCTGTCTCTCTCTCTCCCTTTCTCTCTCTATCTGTCTTTCTCTCGGTCAGGGACATGAACAAACAATACAAAATATTCTGTAATTATTTTTCTCCTTTCAGATGACCGCACATAAAATAAAATGTCTTAAATGAAAAATAAATGCAAGCAAAAGTAATCAATGGGAAAGGTATTCTTATGTTATAAAAGCTACGTTGATTAATGCAAACACAGCAGATGTAACCGAAGGGTGACAGACCAGAATCCTGATAGGCTTAATCACATTTAGCAAACAACGCAGAGCCACGCTAGGTGGCCTTGCAGGGCTTGGTAAATGTCACTCTAGGTTTTGCGTCACCCTTGCGCCTCCTTGCGTGGCTCAGGAGTGAAGCAAAATCATGATAAATATGCCCCATACTACATAGACGTGGTTTTGTCTTCTAAATAATTGGATCAGTACTTTTAACTTTGCAGCACTATTGCATATTCACATGGAGCTATGTTTTTAACTCTTCTGTGCCGATGTTGAAATACACCGGTCTTCACTGATGATGAAACAGCCTCACAAACGGAGCTGCAGTGTAGTGAGGATGAACGGCACACATTTTGCACAAGACCACCCTTTTTAGGTCTCGCCTGAGCCAGCGCATGCGCTGCTCTGGAGAGACTTTTAGTAAGGGCTTCAGAAAAATGCTACCACTGTGGCCTAGAGCTTGCGCTTACGAGCAGAGGCGCCATATGGCTTTCCTCGTCATGCTCATTAAGTGCATCGCTCGCTGCACTTGATCACAATCACTTTCACTTTCGTGGCCGTGTCACTTTCACGGCCGCGCAGCCAATGCTTGTTTTTTAATTTTATCGTCCCCTTTCTATCTCTGTGCGCTTGTGCGCTTTTGCTCACGCGCACACAGAACTCCCGGTCATGGAGAGTCCCCCACCCGCACTGCCAAACACTAGGAAGGTCAAATACGAAGCTGGCCTCATCTTGCTTTATCTCATTCCCTTTGCTGCCACCACCAAACCCTCACTGTGTTTTTGTCTCAGGTTCTTTTGACTCTCCATTTCCTTCTCCGCCTTTCTCCCTTTTCGCTTTTCAATCACTTGTTCTGGGCCAAAGTCTCATGATTAAATAAATCCTGGTGACCAAATAAGAGTACTTGTGCCAACCATCTGCAACGAGGCACAAACTGAGCGCTGATGGTGATGCTGGCATGTTCCTGTGGGTTCAGCTAGCAGGCTTCATACTGGATTAATCCTCGATCATTGGTATTAAAGCATTTAGACCTTTTCAGTCCTAGTTGCTTGCCAAGACTACCTTGTTGGAAGCCATTTCTCAATTACTGTTGCAGGGGTGAACTCTCAAAAAAACACCTGCTGAGTGCTCTGTGTGGTCTTGAATTGTAATGGAAACTCTAAAGGAAGTGGCTTCTCAACTACCCTAAATTCTGTCTGTCATTTGGACACAAATGCTTTTCAAATCTTACAAACAACAAATATTTTCACAACTATTTCAAAAAGCCACTTCTTCACTGAAAGACACCTAAGTACAAAAAAATAAATTGTCTACCCTAAAGCCCAAAGCAAAAGCCAGCTAGGAAGCAGTAATGATTTAGAAATAAACACCAAATAAACCTCTGAAAGACGCGCCCTGACAAATCAGTACAAATTCCAAGCAGCCTCGTAGCCCAGACACACCTCACCCTCACACTCAACGCAAGCTAAGGGAGTATGCCAGCAGTGTCGAAGCCAGAATATCAATGGGTAGGTGCGGCTGGGACTGAGTACCCGCCCTTCTTTCATTTGAAGGGGAGAGGGCCTGCACCTCTCAGCACTCCTGCCATGCGTTTATGTGTTAACCACCAGGGCTAACTTTAGGCTTTATTGAAGCCCTGGCCTTGCACATTTTGTGGAGTACGCCGCAACAGGCTCTCAACCTACTGAGCTATATAGGTAGTGAGCTATGCAGCTGCGTTGTGTTACTCCCAGCAGGCTGTAAAGGGTGTTTTAAGACAGATGTTCCATGTTGCCACATCAGTTTTTTGTGCCCTGGGATGTCATTTGCTGGTTTTCAGCGGTGGCCACCTGTTTCAAAGCCCCGAACACCAAACACTGGCTGATAAGCCTAGCAACACTGAGGTAGATCACACAGGTTTCTTTTTTTCGCGGTTTTTTTCCATATAGCGCAAACTCGACCCAAAGGTATTAGAGCGCTTTACATGAGCGCCAGTTCTGTTACACAAAAACACATTCATTTTTGGAAGGTATGGGAGAATAAGCGATTTTCCCAGAATCACAGGATGTTTAGCTGACAGTGAGACTCCAATCTGGTTCCCCAGCGCCAAAGTTGGCAGCTCTGTTACACCACATCCTCTCCAACTGATGATAGGAAGCCGGCAGGGGCCTTTGCAGCCCTCGGCTGTACAGCTCCCCTCCCACTGTTATGGGCCCCCCTCTCAACTTAAAACCCAAGTTCTTTATATGCTGCCCTTGTCACCTGAAGAAGCACTCCTCACTGGAAAGGGTCAGGCCTCCCCGCCTCGTAAGTAGTTCAGGGCATTCTGGGGCTTGTAGTTCAGGCCTCCCTGCTATAGCACATCCTGAGCTGCGGGGCAGATGAGGAAGTGCTTAATTTGTCAAATATTATGTGTTGGGCTCAAAGTTTTGCTCTGAAGCCGCCACCAGCACTGCAGAATGTTGTGGTGCCAGAGACCAAGAAAAGGGAGGCTTGAGCGCCCTTCATGCACAATTAACCCACCCCCAGACACTCCGTGCCCCTTGCTCTCGCTCCTGCGCCTTCTTTGACATCTCTGCTTCCACCCTTTGTCACTGTTCCATCTTTTTCTTCGTCTTCCCTTTTTGTGAGGCTGTTTGGTGACCGTTCACTCTGTTGGTCAGTCCTGCTACCAGGTGTCTGCCTCCCCCTGTTGGGTGCCCCCCTTCCTGGGCAGGGAAGGATTTCCCTGACAAAAACTAATCTCTTGTAAGTGCGGGAGATGGGATTTATGTCGCTTGTTCATAAGATGCAGATTTATACAAAACACTTGTGAAACAGCTGTGTAAAAGCGTCTCCTTTTTTTTGGGACTGCAGGCTAAGGCAGTCAAGCGAGATCCAACGCTCTCGCATTGTACACAGATCTCTGAGGCAGAGGCTCTAAGGCAGGGGTCTCCAACCTTTTGTGTAGTGAGAGCTACTTCTGGTCAGTGAAAATGGCCGTGAGCTACCAAACCCGAAGCAACTCGCGCATTTTTCCGAGTGACCGCCCACGCCCATTTTCATTGACGTTAAAGGTCAAAAAAACTATTTTCTTCATAGCCCACCATACTGTGGTTTGAACACAATACTTAAAGTTCCCTAGAAACACTGAAAGGATTGATTTTGGATTTGTGTTGTGTTGTCAAACCACTTTCTGACCTTTCACAATAATAGATTAAAAATCAAGAAGACCTTGGTGAGGGAAGTGCAGAATGGGGAAATGACTATGGCACAAGGACTCTGCATTGTTGGAGTCTACGAGTCCCAGCTCGACATCTGTGGCAAAGGAGTGGGGCCAGCAACTCTCCTGTGCTATTAAGCAGGGATATTTAATGTTACAACTCTGGATGCAACGACGGAAGCAGGTAAATACCAGTCGGTTGCCACACTATGCTAAGCACAGGTGTTGAGCTTTTATTAGCTTGCCCTTCTTAATTGCGGCACCTGAGAGACCCCCCAGGTTTTTCATCCCACTTAAAGTCCTGCTCAAAAGACCTGTACAACACATAACATTCTTAGTATCTCTTGTGGCTGGCGTAGTAGGGCGTAGTAGGGCCTCGAAGTGCTGACTGTGGTTCTATGAGGGACAGAGCAGGCCTCAGAGTTCAGTGCAGAAATACATTTCATTTGCATACCGGAAATATGCATAAACAGCACAAAATACAACAAAACTGCCTCCCAAGTCTGTACAGTACACATAAAAAGTTTGCATTTATCTCAGGGCAACACTACCCTGAGCAAAACAGCGTTTGGATTCAGGAAAAACAGTAACAAAATATGTGCAGCAAAAACCAACTACAATTTAGGAAAGAAAATGGTTACTCGGTGGTCGACAATAGGAAAACCAACGGCTAGGCAACCAAATGATGGACTGGGCCTGACCTATCACCCAGCAGAAGCGACCTTTGCAGAACATTTTCAGGGCAACCAGGTTCTTTTTACTTTTCCCCCTACCCATCTACCTAGGCACGGGACAGACGCGCAGCTGTCCAAGTGCAGCTATTGATGTGCTCTAATAATTATTTGCAGACACTGTAATCAGGAGCCGCGAAAGCATTTTTCCGGCTACATTCAAAAATTGTATTTATTGCCCCTTTTCTGCACTCTTGGCCACAGCGCCCTGCACTACTTAAAGTGCAAGTCAGCAGCCCTCACTGCCTGCATGCACCCTCCGACCACTGGGGTGTGGAAGCTGCGGCCCGCCATAGCACATACATACACATATATACACTCTAATTATGTTTTGAAAGGTATGGGTCGGGAGATGTCGGCTGTGCATTTAGAGACGACCGATACCTTCCCTTATCCACCAGCCATAGGCCAGGCATAGGCCTTGGGAATCTGCTCCGTGTTTTATGGTGATAAAAAGGACAGCCAAGACGGGCACTGCTGGCCGCCGAGAGGCCTCACGGTTTGCCTGCCTTACCTGCTGCTGAACTGCTCGGTTGATAGAAGGCAGCAGGCTGATGGCGCAGTTCAATTCTCCAGCTTGCGGGACCTGCTGCTTTGCCCTGCCACGCCCGCTTCAGCTCCGCACTCGTGACTGAGCTGCGCGGTGCCTGTTAGGGAGAGGCAGGGGGCGCTTACACAGGGTCACGAGACCCTGATCACGGAGGAGACAAACGTCATCCTCTCCACCCCGCCCCAGCTAAGCGACTTGGCCAATGAAAGCTGCTGATTTGGGTGAGGGCGGGTGCTGTTGTCTGCAGAGACCGTTCAAGGGGGTGGGGGGGTTTTGCATCACTCAGACTCGGCGTAATAGATTCAGAAGAGCGCCGTAATATATAATTATATATTAAGTACAGACGCGGGAATGCCGGCTTCATATCCGCACATAAACATGAATAGTACTACAATACATTTCTGTCGGCATTTACAATGGCAATGGCGTTGGCTGGCATATAAAGCACATTCAGCACAGGGCAGCGCGAGCTACTGGCAGGGTCTCGGCGAGCTACCAGTAGCTCGCGATCGACGCGTTGGAGACACCTGCTCTAAGGTGTCTAGTCCGCTGGAAAAAGGTGCAGTCCTTCTTCCTTTTCTTTTGACTGTAGAAGAAGAGGAGCGGGAGTAAAGATAAGCGGAGTCTGCAGCCAGGGGGGCATTGCGGGTGCATGATAGCACAGCCCTCTCATCCTAACTAACCCGCAATCTCAGAAACTGACCCCCTCTTCCCAGGTCTCACCTCCTCCACCACCATCCTGGGGGTGATCTGAGATGTGGTCACTCTCCAGCTCCTGCTTGTAAACAAAACTAACTCAAGCTTTCCAACAGTAATACCATCCTAGGTGTCTCCGCACTGGGTTAACACATGTAATAATTACCCAACTCTAGTGTACTCATTTCATTTCTTCGTAAGAATTAAAGGCAGAGTCTTCTTTGCAATATCAGGTTATAAATAGCTGCAAGGGGTGCAGGCTCTTGAGCTATTTTACTTCAAACTCCTAAGCTTTGCAATAGCCACACAATTATGTAATCTGTATATAAACGACGTGGGAAGATTTCTTGCAAATCTAGTCCTTGACATTCCAAAAGGTCGAGATATACAAGCATTGGCAGAGCCAATAGGTCTCACCTTTGGGGCCTTATAAGTATTTAGTTATGCAGCACAATATCATAGGTGCAACAATATCAACTGTTGCATGGCTAAACACTTATAAGGTCCCAAAGGCGAGACCTATTGGCTATGCCAATGCTTGTTGAGCTTTCTGGCTTTTTTCCTTTTCCACATAACTAGAGAGGATTCAGTGAGTGGAGCACGTCCTGGGATCCTTGTTGTAGAGGATTACGCAACATGTTGAGTTACTTTGATATCTGCAAAAAGATTCAGTGACATAGGTGCACCCTTTCCACCTCATTATATTAGTACTGCTCATAGGCTGGTATATTGGGCACCCCATGAGAGCAGATGAAAAGGACATCACTAGAGAGGACAACCATAATTTGGTAGAGGAGAAGGCATCAGCATGGGACAAATGTCATTAGATGCAGTAGTCTAAGAGTGGGTGCCTGCATGAAGCCAGAGACTGAGCACGAGGAGTTCATCAACAAACTTGCAGTTGTTTCCTCAGCAGACCCTCACCTTGCCCTCCATCCTCTATGGGCCTCCTCCTTCCGAGTATAACCTACTATAAGTTGCATAAAGGCAAAACACTGAATGGTGCATCCAATAACGAAACGTTCATGGTTCTTTTTTGTATTAGTTACCTCCTTTATTGAAATGTTGATGTATTTTCATAAAAACCTATATAATCAAAAACAGGGAGAAAGCGAGAAGAGTAAAGAGAAGTTGTTCACCTGCCCAAGTAATAACTATTATAATAATAAAGAACAAGTTTGCTACCCACTCAACTATAGTTAGAAGGATGGATTTCTCATAATCCTTAAGGCTAAAGCATGCCTTGGAACGTGCAGGGTGTTTTAAAAACAACCCTCACTCACCAAACTTGTTGGTGACATGTTTCATCATTGGGTCCCACCCTGGTCGCCGAATGCTTCAGGGGTGTACTACGAACCCTGATTACAGCGGAGCTGATTTTTGTTGTGATTGTGACAGTGTGAGCAGTGTTGAATGGTTATTTTAAAATTGGCTCAGGTACTCCTACCACAAATAGTGATTTTAATACTGAAGTCCTGGTCTACTTTTAAAAACACTGGTGAATACTTGTGGGACTTAAGTTGATCCCAATTATCTTAATATGGTAAACATGTTTCAGTCATGCATCTAAGTGCCTCTAAGGGTCAATGTGGCTTTCATCAGGACCAAAGATCACACATGCATGCACGCTACGGCATTTGGGATGGATGTTTGTACTTACAAACCCAATCAGTTATGGAGAGTAACTTCCTGCAACCAATCTCGTAATATTGTAGTTGATCACTACATAGGATGCTTTGAGGGGGTGAACACTGTTGTCACACTTTCCTCAAGGTGTCTCAGCCTCCGGAACACCTCTCAATCCTCCTCGTAAGCCTGGCATCAAGAAGTGGGGCTTATGAGGAGGACTGTTAGCTGTGACAACAGGGTCCATTTATTCCGCAACCAAGACACTAGAAAAAATGCATGGGAGGATTTATTTTTGCGCACAAGACTAATCCACATAGGCAACAATCACCATTTATCACTCGATTAACCACTAACTTTGGGTTCCAGAGTTGCATGCTACTTGCAATAAAGCGCTTCAATGCCTTTTGGGGGGGGGGGTAAATGCTATATAAATATAAATATGAAGCAATATAACTTTTTCCAATTCTTCATTATTATTTTTTAGGTGTATTTCACAAGTATTAACCTCCTGTAACTTATTTTCTCCTTATAGCAACACTTCTTTGTTCTGAGCATTAGAGGAGTAGATTCAGTCCTTCAGGGCTCCGCTCAGTCACAGAGAGCAGGTCAAGTCCTCTTCAGATCTTCAACAGGTCCAGATAGTGTTCTGAAGTTAATACCTTAAGATATCTCATTTATGCCCAACATGAGCTAGTGGGTGGGAATGATTCCTGGGCACACCCTAGCCAATAGGGTAAAGGTTCCCAAGTGCAACCCTACCCACTTTAAACATTTTCAAGATGGCAAATGTCAGAGGCCACACTAAACTTGGGCTCTGAGGGCTGGGGGTGTATATTGGGAGTGTACTATGATAATCCTAGTGCCCTCTTACATACAATAGTAGAATCCAATTTGAAGCAACTACTGTACCTACAAAAAAATAAGAGACAGAAGTCTGGTAGGACAAAAGCAGGATTCTTCAGCAACCAAGCAGTGTATACACAAGAATTGTCTTGGCATCGTACCCACTTTCTTTCAGGTGTGCTCAAGTGTTATGTGTGAATCCAGCAGGCCTGTCGAGCAGGATTTGACACTCAAGTAGAAATTGACACTGTAATGTCAAATAGTATGATCACAGCCCCCACCCTTCTGCTGGGCTCAAGGGAGTCATCTCTGCCTATTCACATCAGCATATTATTTGCTCCTAGGAGGCATTTCACACCCTTTCACCCTTATTCAAATGCTAACCACTGGTTGGGAGAAGTTGGAGAGCTAATGCAAATTAGTCTCCTGAAAATTCAGGCAGGGAAAAGGTTATTTTTCTTAATAGTTATTAAAAGTCAGCTTCACAATTGAATTGAAGGTGGTTTGACCTGTCAAAAGGGCTTATTTTAACAGCTCAAATAGAACATTGAAGCTGCTGCAGACCACCAGTGACAAGTTAACTGACACGCCCGGGTAAATTTGGTACCATATACTAGGGACATATAGATAAGAGAAATATGTCAATATTCCAGACCAATTTCATCATGTTAAAAGTAGGTGCACAGGCACCACTTTATTACTATTTAACATGGGTAAAGTGTACAGAATTTAAAGGCAGCCAAAATATAAGGTCCAGCGAAAGGCAAAAATACAGAATGGCCACGCAGAAAAGGGAGAGTTCCTACCAATGCCAACTGCAAAGACTGACTATTGTAATATATCTCAGTCCAATACATCTACATATACATAAGCTTGAAGCAAAATCAACATTTACATTTTCAATATGAACCCCCTAAACATCTAATCCCTCCCTCCACATTTGCCTAGAACTAATATCCTTTGGAGATTGTTAAAAATATTACATCTTCCTTATTTACAACACTTTTAGAGAACATTGATCTTTATCTCATTACAATCTATATATTGTGGTCACAATTATTCCCTGACCTTCCTAAAACAACATTAGAGTTTTCAATCATAGAGGGCTCCCCAGGGATTGGATCTCCGTGGAAACAAATCATACTAAGGCATCCCAGATTGCTTCACAATCTTTGGCATCGGTTGGCAGTCCACAAGCAAATTAATCCACTGCCATAATGTTCCATAATCATGAGTACCTGTGGATGATGTCTTGTGGATCTTAGTTTTTCACAACAACAACAAGTGAGGAGGGTCTAAGGGCAAATTTATCGACCAACCAGATATACGCCCCTAACACAATCTATCACAACAATTGATATCTGGGGGTCAGAAAGAGAAAGGGAAGTTTTGACAGTAGGATCCACTATATCAGACAGTAACAGTGAGAAATAATAAAAGAGTGGTCGAGTCAAGACTCAAGGGTACCAGGAGGGAAATATTGTTCCCATCAGAAGCCACACTGTACCGCCCTTATTATCATCATATGGGATCTCCTTACCCAGGAGGCAAGACGGCCGGTTTTTTTACCACCCATTCACCTAATTTTAGTACCTTTCACTTTTTTCATCACTATACACTGCTTTTTTCAGCAGCCACCACCACCCTTCTCTGTTCTGCTCTCATACCTCATATTACATCTCGGTCACGGTAATATTTACCGGCCGTCTTGCCTCCTGGGTAAGGAGATCCCATATGATGATAATAAGGGCGGTACAGTGTGGCTTCTGATGGGAACAATATTTCCCTCCTGGTACCCTTGAGTCTTGACTCGACCACTCTTTTATTATTTCTCACTGTTACTGTCTGATATAGTGGATCCTACTGTCAAAACTTCCCTTTCTCTTTCTGACCCCCAGATATCAATTGTTGTGATAGATCTTAGTTTTTCCACAAGGCTGCTACAGCAGTGTTTGCCGCTTACAGAAACTGCATATCAATATTTTGTCCCCTTTAGTATGGTACTGCAAGTCCTGTGTTCCTTCCCAGATTAGTACAAACAATACATTTTCTGGAATGGATAACCCAACGTAGCACCAGTGCATATATAACCACCTTCCAAAAAGGCTTCATTTTAGAACAGTTCAACCGGATGTGGGTCTTACCTTCCATCTCCCTGCATTCCCTTCAACACTTCGGGCTCACTGTAGGGGAGTTTTTGTGTACTTATGTAGGATATATATACCAATGAAATAGTAGCTTATAGTGTACCGCCCTGCCTATGAGACCATGAGTCTCATTTAGTTAGAGATTGGTGAGCAGAGGTAAGTCCATTGGTATTGCTGTGTACTTTACTACCGCCATTCAGGGGTTCTCCAACCACCCAAGTTTAGAGTTCCACTTCCCCCAGTTTAGAGTTGTCCACCAGCACTACAAATAATGGCAGTTCCTGTTAATGTATTAAAAATTAGACCGGTGTTACAACTCAATAATAAGTATGCATTTCTAAAGGGGGCAGACTTCCCCTCTCCCTGGGTCTACTAAAGATTGTGTATGTTATTTTATGTTGATTTGTATAGCGCACTAATCACCCGAGAGGGTATCCAGGCGTTTCAGCAGTTGTGTAGGTTTGTGGTCCCCAAGGGGCTTATATGAAGAGCCAGGCATCCAGCTTTTTGCAGATCTCAAGAAGTGAGGAGGAGGCCCTGATGTGCTTACCAGATCCCCATATAAATCTCAAGATCACACTTTTCAAACTAGCCAGAGAAGCTTTCTGCAATTGCTGTGGGCAGTGCTTGAAAGATGTAAGGCGGTCTGAGTAACACATTTATATTGATGGTATTGATCCTGCTTAGCCAAAATACCAGGACTCTGGACCATCTCCTGAGGTGCCCCAGAATTTCTGCTAATAAATGCTCCAGATTTATCTTACATAGGTCTGCTACATTTTGCATTATCTTTACCTCTAAATAAGTGATGGTCTTAGAAGCCACTCTAAAGTTAGTATGTTCTTTAACTCTTTCCGTGCTGATGACGGAACCGCTCCGTCATCAGCCGCGGTGGCGCTGTGCTGATGACGGAGCGGTTCCGTCATGGCCTGCCCGATGTGCCTGATTTCGCGCCAGCGAGGCGCATTCTATTAAGCGGGCGGGGCCATGACAGAACCGCTCCGTCATGAGCACAGCTCAACCGCGGCTGGTGAAGGAGCGGTTCCGTCACCTGCATGGGCCCACCCCGCGCCCCCCGCGCCCCCTTAGAGCTGCGGCGGAATAGCCGCCGCAGCGATGTGGTTAACCACAGTTAGAGCGGCTTGTTGCATGGATAAATTCAAGATTTCCAATTTGGACACATTTACTTTGAATCCTGAGACCCTCGCAAAATCTTTTAAGTGTAGTTGGAGCGTGGGAAAGGAATTCATTGCTTCAGTTAGGGTTACAAGTACATAATCCGCAAAAGTATAATTATGGGCTCCTCTTGTCCAAATTTAAGGCTCACAACCTCTCCATCCACTCTGATGTATCTCGCTGATTGATTGATGGTCAGAGCAAAGGAAGCGGGAGTAAAGGGCAACCCTGTTATTTTCCTCTCCCCAGCTTAAATGGTGTGCAGGTTCTGCCATTGAGTACTATCTTAAACGTGAGTTCCCTGTATCCTGGCAAGGCTAGCATTATAAATTACAGGCGTAAGCCTACCCACCACAGCGTCTTGCTCAGAAAGTGCTAATCCACCCGGTCGAAGGATTTCTCCATGTCTAAAACTACCAAGATTGCCAGTACATCTTTTTTTTGCCTTCTCGACCAAGTGCATCACCAGCCGAATATTATCATGTGTTTAGCAATTGGTGAGATTTTATAATGGCAGGTAGCAAACATTCTAATCAGAGGGCTATGACATTTATAAAAATCGTTGCATCAACATTCAGCAAGGCTTTAGGCCTATACAATATGCATTTCCCAGGAACTTTCCCTTGCTTATGTATCAGGGAATGGTGCACTCTGTCATCATGGGTGGGTCTCCCCTCCAGACATTGCAAGACAGTTATATCCTGTGGATAGTAAGAGCAAAGTAATTCTACGAGTGCTTTGTAAAAGCCCCAAGAAAAGCCATCAGGGACTGGTGCTTTATTAGCTTTCAAAGTTTTAATACCTCCTTTAATTTTGTCCCCTGATATAGGAGTCTCCAAATCAGCTGTCTGGTCTGGTGTGATGTTTGAGGCATGGCATAAGCCAAGGTATTCTGTTGAAGTGTCTCTGGTATATGCTCCACAGTATAAAGTTGTGAGTAGTATTCACAATGCGCATTCCGTTTCTCATCTTCTCTAGTGACCCATGGTCCATTATTCAAAATCAGTTCTTTCACATATTCCCTTTCATGTTTACCTCTCGGAAATGGAGCTAAATGGTGCCCAACCTTGTTTTCATGTGTAAATTGTAGGTGTTTTAACCCTGTGAGTGCTAAGGACAAGAAACACCATTGGAGCTGCAAGTGCTGAGGACGAGACCATCTCGTCCTAAGCACTTAAGTGACTACTCTCAATAGGGATAATTCAGCTTTGTTTGTAACAACAGAAGTATTTGGCTTCTAACAGAAGTAGCAGTCGAGGAGCAGGTATTGCTATATATTCTATTTACTCTTCTTTTAGATCTTTTTCTAAATTGTCCCTGTACTTTCTCCACAGTTTCTTAAAATAGGCCATTTTATCAATACAGGTGACCTTGATTAGTACCTTAAAGGCATCCCATAGAGTTGCTGTAAGACTTTGGTTGTGTCATTGATGCTTTAATGTCATCTCTCCCTTGAGAACTGGTCTTTTAAAAGGGAGGCATGAAAAATCTATCATTCCTCGCTTCTGTGTCTATCCGGCCATGTTATTTCTAGGGAAACTGGGGTGTGGTCTGAAAGAAATATTGTGCCTATCTCTGAATGCGCATCAGCTGGATCAGTGGGTTGCTTGTGAATATATATTCGATTCTGGAGTATGCCCCATGGATGTGAGAGAGGAATATATTATCATGTTGCTCCCTCCAGATGTCCTGAGGTCCCGGCTCCTTGAGTTTGCCTTTAAGTTGCTTTGAGAACCCTCCGGAATGTGGTTTTCTTACACTTGTTCTATCTACCTTTGGGTCCAAAACTAGGCTGAAGTCTCCCAAGAGTACAAGGTCGCCTCTGCAAACCCCATAGAACATCTATGGTATTGCATAGCAAGGCATCTTGCCCGGTGCTTGGAGTATGTATGTTCTCTATTTTTATCTTTTTACCCTCCAGAGTTCCCTTAACTATAAGATACTTGCCTTCTTGTCCTTCTTAACATCCAACTTAACAAAGCTAATGTGTTTATGCAGGAAGATAGCTACATCATTGCGCCTCGAAATACCAGAGGAATAGAAAATCTTGTTTCCTGGGAACATTTCAGATGTGTCTCCTGTATAGATAGAATGTCGTAATTCGTGTTCCAAATGAAGTGCAACAGTTTAGCTTGTTTATTTGCAGCATTCAATCCTTTTACATTCATGTAAGCACTTATGGGTATCAGAGACACCCAGGTCAAAGATAGTCACACCAAAGAGCGACTGAATGAGTTAAAATAAAGAACTAGGGTGTGTGCAAGTTTTCGTAAGCCCAAAAGTCCTGATTGACAAAACATTGTAATAAAGCTGGTCAGAAAATCCTCACTGTAGTCTTTCAGTGCAGTGGGAGGTCCTGTCTGGCTGAATGGACCTTCTAAGAATTGCTAGAAGGCTGTGTGCACACCATAAATGTTGGAGTGGTTCAAGATCCGGTGAGAGATCAGGCACCCCAATTGTGGATTCAATCATGAACTGTTATACCTTCCATGAACCTCTTTCCACCTAAGTATATGTCAGTGCCCATCTGCAGTTTTCTCAGAAGTGAAGCCTTTGGGTCAAGTGGAAGGCATCCTCTTTTCCTAAGTCGCTTGCCTAGAGTCCTTGTTGCAGCATGCCTCTAGGAGTTTGTTTTGTTGCTCTGTTCACTATTCTGTTGTGGTAGGTGACTCTCCCCTTAAACCAGTTAGATGTGCCAGGTGGTGCATCTTTAATGCAGATACCTAAAATCCAGGCCTCTGAGGTTCTAATTGAGGTCTGGAGAGATATATTCTCAAATACGATGCTGAAAGGGAAGAGTCAAAAATATCTACATTTGTTTTGCTTTAAGTGATCCGTAATGGGCTTGGAGTTTTGGCACCTGGCGAGTATCGTGGGAGCAATATCCTAGAAAAGTGAGAAATCATACTCGTAATGACTCACCTCGTTATTTTGTCTCACTCTTTTAAGGCTTTCTCCTTAGTTAAATAGCCATGGAGCTTTGCTAATATATCACATGGTCTATTTGATCGTCCTGCCCGTGTTACCCCACTCTATGCACTCTGTCCAATTTATTGTGGTCTAGGGGTTGTCAAGAATCACTGAGAAGAGTTCTCTCATAAACGTTTCCAGGTTTGAGCCCTCGCTCCCTCTCTAAGGCCTCATATGTGAATGTTCTCCCCCCGTGTGTGATTTTCAAGGTCCTCTAGTTTCCTTGTGATGGCCTCATTTTGCGAGTGAAAGGGGACATACTGATGTTCAAGTGTTGTGCTCCTCTACTTTAGGCAGTCGATCTGATCCTCCGCTTTTACGACTCTTGAGCCTCCGGAGTCTATGTTTGCATGTATGGCTGATATTCTTTCCTCCAAGTACATGCAGAGGGAGGTAAGCTCCCTGGTGATATCAGCCTTTGGTTTTTCTCATAATTGATCTTTGAATGATTGGAAACTTGAGAGGAGATCAGCCTTTGTCAAAGCCACGGTGGCAGGTTCTTCTTGAGGGCAACTGAGCTTATTTTGGATACGCTCAGGGTCTCCTCGTGGCACGCTCTAGTGGTCTTAAAGAACCCTGTGACCCTTTTATGGGTGTGTTTCTTAGGTGACATGAACTGGGTTTTCACTCTGCATGAGCACATTGTATATGTTAGTCCTTCATCGAGAATAGGGTGTTAATGTTGTCCCCTCTGAAGCAAGGAGTGCCTTTGCTGTTCTATGTCGTTTCTTCTTCAGGAAGCTGTGGGAAATCTGTTCTTTCTCTCCATTGAGGTATGCTCCGATCTCAGTGGTAAAGTCAATACTGACCTATAATTTATATTCTATTTGGTTTGGTTCTGTTTGGTAGCCCTGGCTTAATTAATTAAGGTGACTTTCAGGGTTACTAACAGTCTCCTGAATCTAGTGCACACATTAGTGTACAGTAAAATCACTGAAGATACAATTTAAAAGGAGTTAAGCATTTCATGAACATTGAAAACAAAAGGGAAACATTGTAACATCACAATGTCTAGCCCAACACATCTCCATGTGCTATCTCTAGGTGCTATGCTAGTTCTAGCAGACCATTCAATAACATGCCTATTTCTTGTGTTTGTGCGGTGGTGCACATACCTAGGACAACAATATATGTTTTCTATCTGTAATAGTTTGCCAGCTGTTTCAAGTGCACAGCCATCATTTTTATATAGGGACAAATATTGCCCTGGCAACATTCAATGAAGCCTGATCCTCGGATGAGTGTTGCTGAATCCTTCTCTGGTTACAGTGACATCTGTGCCCACGCCATATGGATCTGTGTCTTGGGTAAAATTTGTCTCTGAATCAAAGGTAAATTCTTGGAGTTTATAAAGGGTATTGACCACTGATTTTTATCTTATGGTTTATTCTTCTAATAGTACCCCTAACTAAGCAAGTGGCCTTATCTTTCAATAGCAAGTATACGTAGCAGTTTGATCTTGCAATAATTACCCAAGACAGAAGGTTTCATATTTCAATACTACACAGAAAGAGGTGATTTTGTCATTCAGTACTGGGCGGCTGGGTTTCTACATCTCATTTGCATGTCAGTTGCTGGGCAGGGTGAGACGATTTTGGGGAGAGAGAAGTGGGCCCTCTTATCTTGCTTCTTCAGCACTACATGACTGAGACTACTGAAGGCCTTTTCTGGCCTTGCATGCAGTAACTCAAAGCCAGACCCTGGGATGATTAGGCTCAATTGCCTGCCTCTCCCAGTACATTAACTTGACCTTTTTCTAGTGTGCAGCTTGGACTCTGTGAACCTCTTCTCACCCACTTATTCGCCCATACAGCAACTCCCACTCCCACCCACACATCCAAACAGTCACACATGGATACATACACTCACTCAGCCACTCACATAATATATGTTAGAAATAGTATCACTCATTAGTAGTACACAAACTATATTAATTTCACTTTTGTAGTACCTTAGTATATATGTTTAACACATAAAAACATTTAGAAAACACTCACAATCACTAGATGATGTCAATGGTGAAGTAATTTGTGATGTCCTGAGTGATGTCACTGACCATGTCATGAGTGATGTAATATGTGAGGTCATAAGCAGTGCATTGCGGGGAGCATAAGTCATAGTTAGCTCAGGTAACTATAACTGCTGAATTTGAGTGGTGTTGTATGATCGAAATCTGAGCCTGATTAGAACTCTAATCTTTGGTTTCTTTAGTGAATAGGCAGACAAACGGACAGACAGACAGACAGACAGACAGACAGATAGATAGATAGATAACCACATTTCGAAAGGAAATAGTTTTTTTGCTCTGCTAATAACTTTGGCGCTGTTTGACAAATCTTCACAAAACTTTCCAAAAACAAGTCTCATTCACCCCAGCTCCTTCCTGTAGAGTTTTGAGTGCTCCATTAAGCAGGGGCTGAGAAAAAGGTTGGCCCCAAAACACATTTTTTTCATTTATTTTTCTATAGGAAAATTGAACAGTCATATTGCAATAACTGTTAAAATGGAAAACAGGGCAGTGATGAATACAGTCATGGGAGATATTAGCTTCCAGGGTGGAGTCTGAAACATGAACATGCTGCTCCAGACACCTGAGGACTGGTAGTTGACTTCCAGCTCAGAGAGGGCAAAGTCCTATCAAGTGTTAGGGGATGCTGAAGATTACAGAACTCCTCTTTCATTACTCAGTACTCACTGTCTACTGTTTACTCTCCTGACAGTGAGTTGTAGTGTACCTCTGCAGCCATGTGCCATCCTGTACTTCGGAGTGTCCAGTCCAGCTCTTCTAACAATCATTGTGCTCAAAACCAGTTTCAGGCTATCTCTCTCCAAACCTCACTCCCGCTACACCTTTTTGAATGAGGTGCTCCCTATTCTCCTGGAGTCTGATGCAGAGAGTGGGACCACCTTAGGGGAAAAATGGGATTAACCTCGATATCCTTCAGACATATTACAAGGGTTGTGGCATTCTTGTGCTCTTAAAGTGAAATAAATGCCAAAATGTATTTGACTCCATAGGCCTTGTTAGACTTTTTCTTGAACAGGCCGACATGGGTATAAAATCTTTATTTCATATCTCCACTGGGGAAATGCTAGAAAAAGTTATTTCCTATTTAAAATCGTGGAGAAAAGGAAAAGTTGACACAAGATAGGGAAGGTTTAACAGTACCATTTTTCACTTAGAAATGCCAAAGAGAGCTTCTCCTATTCATTCATGGGCCCGCATAGACAGCCAGGCTTTAGTACCAACAGTGTGGGGAACAGATGTTGATGCTCTCAGACCGGAGACGAGCTCAGCTAAATAGGAGAGTGGCTAGGAAGTCGAAAACAAACTGCACAACGGCAGCTGTATTCTGCCATCTTTAACCCCTTCAGTGCTAATGACAAGGGTAACTCGTCATGGAGTTTCCATTGATTTCAATGGAAAGTCAATGGAAGTGCCTCAGGTGCCTTAGCAGCCAAGTGGTTAAAAGGGGCTGAAGGGGATGCTGAAACAATATAGAGGATTTTCCATTCACTAGCTAGTGCACTGGAAGAAAATTGTTAGTTTTCTCCTATGACTGGCTAGTGCCCTCAACCAACATCTCCTCCGAATACTCCAGGATCTAAAGACTCTACATGAAGAAGAAGATCTTGTTGGATGAAGATTCATGACTTCTGCTAGAAGAAGAGGACTCATATAGGACTCAAGGCACAAGGCTCCTGAAACCTGCTGGTACCTGGGACTGAAACTGTTCTCCAAGGGTCAAGTGATTGACCTCTTCCTTGGCTGCTTCACGTAGACAAAAAGCATCAGGACTCCTTGCTCCAAGAGGGACCAGCTGACTTTAAGGTAATGGACTCTACAGATGACCTAGATGGAAAAAGATCTGATGACTAGAAGCCTGCCATGATGACCATGAGGATTCAGGACTGACCAGGCGGAACCTTTCCAGCTCTTTGAAAAAGTTGGAAATTAGTAATTTTTCCAACCTCCAGAGGACTCAGAGAAGGTGCTGAAACGTGTCCAGGAAGGTAATACCAAAAGCCAGCGAACAATCCTGCTCCGACCCACCTGCAGTTTTCTGCCACACTGAAAACTGGTTCAGAGGGACCTCGTGGCAAAGGTCTCTGGCCTTGTGGAGCCCTGCCCAGCCATGGCCCCAACCTTGCTCTGCTGAAGGAGTTAGACTACCAAAAAACTAAGTCCAAATGTAAAATCTTGGGCCATGCCAAAGCAGTAATTCTACCCAACCCCCAAAGCGACCTCAGCCACTACAAAATCTGAGTGTTTCCAGCATGGGGCTTTCGATGCAAAAAATCAACAGTTTCACTGGGAGCTCTATAATGACGTAGCAAACTTCTCTAGGGACTGCCTATTACTTGCGTCAGGGCTATCAGAGTTTGGAAAGAGATACACTCATAACTGTTTTGACCTAACCAGAATCGGTTTATTGGTTTGGTAAAGGCACCCTCTACCAAATTAATAACTCTATTACTGACAATCATTTTATTAACCGCAAAGTAGATGACGTACAGTCAATCAGGCAAAGGTGCTCAGGCAGATTGTTTGGTTGACCAATTTAATTCTAATTTCCTAAGAAACCACAAATTCATATGTTATGGGAGATATTTCTTTTGTTTGGGGGGCTTCTGTCATGAGACTGGGTGATATAGTCGTAGAAATACTACACAACCCTTGCTCATGGACAACCTGCATTTAGACCAGACTATTGAGTAAAGTATGAGAAGAGACCACAGTATATGGCTAAATAAAATTCTTACGGTCTTGCGATCTCTACAACATGGCTATGCTAGGTGAAGCATGCATAGGATGATTTGCATCTGCTTCTGATTGAGAAATGATGTGAAGAGAGGGATGAAGAATGAGAGATGAAGACCACCTGGTGTGGATTCAAAGGTGAAATCTGGCAGTGCTGATGACTTGTAAAAATCCCAGCTCAAGTTGACAATTTGCAGTGATTAAAGGTGGCCATGGTGGCAAGGTGACACAATTATGAAGGTTTGCTCACACTGCTGCTGAATCTTAAAGCTTGGCCTGAGGATGTGTGTGTGTTGTGTGGTTGAGGGACACCGAAAATCATGTTGCACTTCTTGCCTAGGTCCATAAAATAGGGAAGGATATCATATCAATAAATATTCAGGCTGATAACTCTTTAAGCCTCAATACTAGATGCCCGCACACTTGAATGGCAATGGCCTCTTCCTATTTACCAATAATATTGGTACCAGTAACTCCAAGGGGATATTAGTAGAACTTTACAAGTGGGCCCAGACGGTTCTCCTAGAAATGAAAATTACTGGGAAACTTGACAATTAAGATCCCAATTCCATAATAATTGCTCGCTTAGTTTAGTATTTCATCCTGATATTCCACCTACTTTCAACAGGTAAAGTCGCTGAGTAAAGTACCGAAAGGTGCAGGTTACAGTGGATCTCGTAATTGAAAAGCGGGTAGCAACGCCTGTTATGAACCCTAAATGATTTACCAGGCTACTCTTAATTAAGCCCTTTTATGTCTAAAAAAGAAGAAAAGCATGCAAGGTACACCTGTGTTTCAGCAACCCCTTTAGAAAAATACTTTCGTTTGGTTTTATCTCCGACATGTTTTCCTACAATGGCAGATTAACAAACAAATGATTTGTTCTTAATGTGCGGACTCATTTAAAATCTTCATTGTATGCTATGTTACTTGAACTAAATCGTCACTTTTCCATCATTTCTTCTTGAAAAAACAAAAAAAGAAGCATTTACTTCTAATAAAAGAAATCAAGTGTTACTAGGAAAGGATAGTATGCATTTTATTCCTCCCCAAAAGCTAAACATAACACAGTAAAAGGCAGGTATACATTTAAAAGTATGCAGCATCTTTTCTCATTGAAAAGAAAAAATCACCAGGACCACTTCATATGAGTTTGCATTCACCATATCTTTTATTCATTATTGACCTAATCCATGTGTACATTTATCCATAATGCACGTGCTCCGACTTTTCTGATGGAGTGAAAAAAGCTTATTGTTGGACACATTTCATACGTGACCACTACGCAAAAATTAAAAGGGATTTCCATCAACAGAGTGGTGTTTTTCACAGTTTTCACAATGCCTCATGTGGCATCAATTTTCACTTGAGTTTCAATGACCTAGAACATTTTTAGGACGTAATAACATTCCCTTTTCCACCAACTATTCCGGACACATGCAATTAATTAATCTTTTGAAAGCACTGAGTTAGATAAATCTAAGGTCTCCTGTTGATACCCTTTATAATTAGACCATGAAACTGCTTGTGAATTCCATTCTACCAATTCAATATGGATACTCCGAAAATCACATTCAATGTACACAGTGTTTGAAATATTAAATAGATTGTTTTTAATTAATAATTGGATCAACTCTAATTAATTGTCTTAATGTTCAATGAATTACACGGCCCTAAACACTGAAGGGATATGATGGGGAAAAAAACAAAAGAAAATTTACTGAATTGTTTTTGAAAAAGCAATATTATTCAACATCAGGATTCAATAGATCATTGCTGGATTAATCAAATTAGCAGCAAATGTTTCACCTAATCCAGTTCTAGCTAAAACAACGCTGCATTCCGCCGTGTTGAAATTACCAAAGAAATTCAATCAAACTTTTGGGGAAATACGTGTTGCAAAAAGTTCTGGAGACCTGACTTCAATCTGACACTTCAAAACAAAATCTTCACATCATATTGAAAAATGAGTAAACATTGATTGAGAAGAGGCTAAATCAAACGTTAAAGAGGAAAATCAAATTAGAAGCATTATGGAAGACCCTGCCTCCAAGGAACCATGCAGGACACAAATGGAGGCACAGAAACAGTTTTGCGTGGTGTGGAGTAAGAATGAATGGGTTAGAGAAAAGTTTAAATCATGCATAGGGAGGGAACTTGATAAGAATGGGAGAAATCAATAGAGCAAACATGCCCGACTGCAGAGAAACACTATTTAATTTTTGCAGATAAAAATAACTATAATTTGGAGCAATTGATCATCAGCACCATTTTGGTTTCCAAATCAACATATCCAAATTAAGCACGCAATCAATAAGATTTGTAAAATTCTGGCAAAAATGTAACATTTTATAAAAGATTTTTAAAAATGTTTAAAGAGTCGTAATTTACGCCTGGAATTTGATCATTTGTCCGTACAGAACTGTATGGCTGAAAAATCATATAACACGAGGATGCATGGCGTCACTTTATATATGAAAATAACTAAACAACAATGAAAAATTAACCAGTATTGATTAATCTAAATCTTACAGGAGCTTTCAAAGGGCAGTCAAGTACTTACTTGAAAATACAATACATTAATGAAATTAAATAGAAATAAATGTACTCTTCCTGCGTTAGAAATATGTGGATTTGCAGGTTGAGCACTGTGTCTGTCATTCTTAGAAGCGAAGGTCGTATGAGCAAAATAGCTTCGAAGTTTGGTTTACATAATGTACTTCAGTGGCCTCCAAAATCGAATTCTACATTTCTGAATATTTACCACAAGTATTTTAGCACTCACTGGCCATACTGAAATGCATTCTACATCCCAGCAGATCCAGTCAGGCCCCCTGCAAACCAGCGAAAAAACACAAAAAACACAAGGTTTTTGCATCAAAGAAGGCAAAACGTTAACAACCACACTGCCTTGTCAAACCCAAACAAGAGGTATGTCCACTTGGCTCAGGTTCAGTTGCAATTCTGGGGATTGTAACCTGACCACTGAAACTACTCACCCTACTGTACAAATAAGTAATAATGCAAGCTTAATGTAAGGTATAACAAGAGCCAGCATCGTCCTCTCTAAAAAGTGTGAGTTGTCCTGAAAAAATGTACATACACAAAGCAAAACTGTGCTCAAGTGTTATGTTCAGGTAATATGGTGCAATTCTGTTGACAGCCTTTGTAGGGGATACTTTTATTTTAGTGATTCGGTTTGGAAGACTTCTTCTTCTTCTGCTCCTCCCTGTACTTTGGCTTCTTCCGCTTACCGCCATCTTTGTACCCTAGGAAAACATGTTTCACAAAACACTGTTCACAAAACTGGTGTACTACAGTATAACAGTCACATGCCACAAAATCTGTAAATGTTTCTTTGCCTTAAAAAATACCAAGTAGATTTGTGCAGAATTAAAAGGAAACAATGAGGGTGACATAGCTAAGTAATTACACGACTAAATGTAGGCTGGGAATAGTGCAATCTGTATTTTAACTCTTGTCGAAAAACTCATCAGCAGTGAGAGCAAGGTCTTTTACAAGCAACTGGCGAATTAAATATAATTGAAGTGTAATTGTCCCCAGATGAAGAATATTTTTAGAAACAAGCAAAAGGAGAAAAGGTCCATAGAAAAGACATTTTAATCTTCAACCACCTGACAAAATAAATACTATGTATATGTGCACTAATAACATTTCTAATTCAACAGCAGGTTTTGTTATATTCTACTAAAGTAATGTAGTTGAGTGAAGTTGAATGCCCCTTTGGAAACATAAGACTTTCTAGACATGAACGCAGAGCCTCTCTTAATGCAGGTGAGCATATGGGCCCTGATTATGATGTCAGCCAGGGACATCATCGTGGATTCAGGACCGAACAACTTCCAGTTAGCGGTCCCAACCGCAGTATTACAATGCGACCTCACATGGTGTGGTAGCATACTCCCATTTCTCTTTGGGAGCTTGTGCAGCGGCCGTAAACCGGCCGTGGCACAAGCTCCCATAGAGAAATGGGAGAATCTGTTAATCCCTGCACCGCATAGCAGGCACCTCAAGGTGCCTGCCACACGGTGCAGGGATTAACAGGGAGCACCATAGGTACTTCCTCTGCCCCAAACCGGAGTCTGTAGGAAGAAGGGGGCATTGCTAGGGGCACTTTCCGACAGGCTTTCCATGTCAGAAAGCCCATCATGGAAAGCTTTTCGGAAACCAACATCGTAATCCCGACTATCAATTATGACCGCTTACAATGAAATAAAAGGGTTGGAAATTAAAGCATTGATGTCAGCCGGATAGCCTCCAACCTGCGGCCCTTTGTATTTCATTATTCTTAACCTACGTGCCTAAAGATAAAAACAGCCTTATTGGCCACAAGGGATTAGAGTAATTTTATATATGGGCCTGTGAAATGGATCAAATGGATGTAATGTCATTTTCTACTAGTGTGATGTCACATCACAAGAAAATAAAGTAGATGTTGCCACCCCTAGTGCAGAGTGATATGTGCTGTAGGTTCATGGAAAGCAAATCTCCCCCAGTTCCAGTAGGTTAGAGTATTTGTGTTTACCACGAGATGGGTAATGCTGCAGGACTTTACAACAAGGATTCCTGGCAACAACTCACAGATCAACTTTGCTGTTGGGAGAGGATGCTGATGTTCCTGCTTTATCACCACAAGAGGAGGAAGGTGCTTCATGTCTACGTAGAAATAGGGGGTGGTGGGATCAGAAGCCTGGAAGGGAGGGAGGGCGGACAGTTTATAACTTACCTGGATCCCCATTGTATTCCCTCATCACCATCTTCGATTTCTTTATAGACACATTAGGGAGGCCATAAGGACAATCAAGGGTTAGAGAGGGAACCTCTGGCGAAAAGGGCATGGAACCTAGAATTCAAGATTTCTATCCATAAATGCAGACCTTTCACAAGGCCATCAGAGACTCCTGGTAACTGCCTCTGCCTATCTATGATGTTGTTGGGGCCTCTCAACGAACAATGGAGTGTTCAGGAGGCAACTCTTTTTATGCATCTTAACAATTATATGCAATCCATATGAAGCTGTGAACTTCAAAGGCAAAAGACGAGTCGTGGACTAACGCCATCACATGGATCCTATGCATTGTTTACATGGATGAAATATTATTAAGTCTGCTTAATTACCCTAACATGATGAACATACCGCCCAAAAGCCAAGCACAAAATCCCAAAACAGGTCTAGCTATATATAATTCCACAAGGTTGTATCATCTGTAAGGACAAAGAACTTTAAATGTGTTGAATTTGAAGGAATGAAAAGATAGGAAAATAAGAAACAAACTTCATTGTGGATTATGTTTGACGTCCTGCCCATCTTGTGGTGAATGTGATTGTGTTAATAAAAGTAAACACATTTTGCAATTATTAATTTATTAACCCAATTAGTTTGTTCATGGTCAAATATTGAAAACCCAGAGAAGTGCATAAAAATATGAAATAATCCAGACTATATTTCATTAGTTGCCATCTCTACATAGACAATTGGAAGAATTGTCCCACAAAGGAGTATTGCTATTTAGTGTATCCGTTTTTCCCCCCAGTAGTGAAACCTGGACACACAAAGTATTGTTTTCTAATACATGGTTTGCAGTGTGAGCAAGACAACATCTATCATTCCAAGTTGTAAACGGATTTGGAGAAAAGAATGTAAATGAAGGTCTGGATAAGAATGTAGGAGAGTAGGGTCTGCTTCCTATGGTTATCCCCACTTTTTGCGGTGTTTCACTGGTTTTTCGACTTTATTATGGGTGTGGCCCTGCTAATCAGGCCCACAGCCTGGCTGTTCTCTCTCTAAATTGATACCATGTACTTTAGGTATATACCAGATTGGTTACTGGGTCACCCTTGTGAGTCCCTGTATATGGTACCTTAGGTACCCAGGGCATAGGTGCACCCTATGCCTACCAGGGGCTGCAGCAGGTATTGTGCCACCCCTGGCTAGCCTTCCAAACTGACACCACAGGTTTGCAATTGCAGCCTGGGTAAGGTGGTGTTATCACCCCTTACTTAGATATAGTATACCTATATCTATCTATATATATAGACACATATTAACCTATAAGTCACTCCTATGGCAGGCCTCGACAATCCTGGAGGCAGAGTGCTTGGTTTTGTGTGAGAGTGTGCCCTAGCATGAGCTGAGCCCCTCTGCAGGTTTCAGAACCATCTCCTTATAGCTGTTCTATGATATAGCTATACCATATACTCTTAAGTGCATTATAATCCTCGCGGTTAATGCTAACTTTGGTTTGGCTTTATCAAAACATGTAGTGTAAGGTGTCAAACACTTTGGAATACTACCCACCCCCACCAGTTCTGGCGGCAGGGGTAGCATTCCACCCTTCTAGAGGGAGAAGACATGTAGTCACTGGTAAACCCGGTTAAAGTTAAACAGAGCCGCAGCATCACAAAATGGATGCTGCTGCCACAGACACGAGTCTGCCCTCCTGCTGCTGGACGAAACTCCAGCAGGGGAGGCCTGGACAATAGGTTTCCTGTCAGCCAGGAACATCAGCACCTCCCCAGACAGGCTTTAGTGTATTGGGGCAGGGTGGGTTGCATTCAGTGAATGCTTTTCAGATACTGCTTGGGGCACACAAGGTGCTCCATGCATTTCCCAGTTCAAAACGGTTGCTGGGGCACTCAGCCCCAGCTCTGGCGCGAAACTGGACAAAGGGAAAGGGTTGTAACCACCCCCTCCCCAGGTCCTCCCATAGGTGGGACCCTAGAGTTAGTCCAACCCCTAAACTTACTATAAGAATAGGAGCCCAGTCCCTGAGACTTTAGATTACCCTGGACGAAACTCTGATACATAATTCCTGGACCTTCGACATTCCATTTTGACTGGAAGATAGAAGAAATCTCCCTTGTGGTCAAGGAGTGACCACCCTGTCCAAACAGGCACCAACAGCATCTATGCCAGTCTGCATTTTCAAGGCTCCTGCCAGATCTTGAAGAATCTGCAACATGGGACATGGACTTCCAGACATCTCGGATGCTGACCTACGCTCCCAGCAAAGCTTAGACCTGTAGCGGACACGAGAGACGTGGGACCAGAACTCCTGGACATCCTGCATCTTTGCAACTGCACCTGCTTCCCGAGGTATCCTGAAGTTGTGCATTGGGGTATTTGAAGGCCCTGCCCCGAGCACCTTTTGCACCGAAGCTCAGAGGCCTACAATCCACGAGTGTCCCGTGGGTCCATTTTGTGCATTTCCGCTTGAGGCCCCTTTGCGGTTCCTAGTCTGTTGGCTAGCGAGCCCCCACAAAGGGCCATCTTTGATTTCTTGAGCTTTCCTGGATGCTCCAGACGTGCTCTCACCCCTCTCCAAAGATGGAGTCCCTCAAACCTTGCTGGTCTGCACCAAAGCCAATCTCGACATTTTGTGTGGGTTGCTGTTGCCAAAACGTATTGGGTCCAATCTGGATTGTGACACTGCAGTCAACTAGATCCTTTGTGGGACAGCTCGAATCCAGCTCCTGGTCATCATCAACGCCTCCTGGTCCCCGTGGCTGAAGAGACAAGCTTCACCTCTTTCACCAGAAAGCACCCAACATCGGCTTGCATCTTCCTGTCGCCATCCTGGTCACTGGCTATTGACCCAGACTCTGTCCCTTCTGCTTTCAGGTTCTTCACATCTCCGATCCACCCTTGGATCCACATGGACACTTTTCCTCTGGTCGCCTGCAGCACTTCTTCGCAGCTCTCCATTGGAATCGACGACGAAACCCAACACCAAAATACACCTATGCACCCGGCTTCCCTGGGTGAGGTAACACGAGTACTCTGGTGCTCCCATGGGTCTTGACTCTCGAAGTGTCCTAGTCTAAAAGGGTTCCATTGTAGTTCACCTAGAAGTGCCCTTAATCTTTAAAATTGTAACTTGTTTGTTTTCCATAGAAAGTCAATGGTTATCCGTGGCTGTGTTTAGACAGTGCACGCATCCCCCGTGGGCCTCCTGCATCCTAACCTTTAGTGATTCTAGGTAGCCCCAGCGGTTCTACAGTCCCTAGGCCTGCTTTCTAACTCTCATGTGGTTCTTATACCACTATTTTAGTATATGGTTTTTGAGGCCCCTAGGGCATAACTTATACTGTGCAACTTATCGTATGCTAATTAAGTTCCTTGTATTGTACTTTTACCTCTGACCTCATAAAGAGTCCAGAGGGGTTATTTTTAGAATAAATACATATATCTTTGATATATACCTTGTGTGGTGTGCTATCATTTGATCATTCAAGAGATTATAATTGGTAAAACAACTAGCTTAACTCGCCTCTAAGTCTTAGCCTGAAGGGTGCTCTCCACAGCTACCACTAGGATAGCTTTCTATAAGGTTGACTTAACAACCTACCATCAATAAGGGTGGTTTGGACTGGTGCAAGGTACCCACTAGAATAGTGGACATCATATACCAGGCCAACTTCTCACAAAGAAGAAGGTTGGGGAAAGAGGGAATGAAAGCAAAGATGGTACTTGTTATGGGACTATAAGTAATGAGGTGAAAGTCAGGCAAGCCCTGATATAGAGTGGCACCGATTTCGGTGGCAGTGGCCTATAGAGAAATGAGTGCCTGTCTCAGATTCTTATGCTGTTTAGGCGGAGATGATATGAAAAAAAGCAACGCAACATTCCAATGTTCCAATGTTGTTTAAACAAAGGCCTCTCGGAGCCCTAGGGGATTTAAATCCCCTCAGACTCCAAGAGGCCTTTGTTTAATTTGTTAGAACATTCTGCCCTCTAGTGGCAGAATGTTCTAATAGCCTTATAGCCCTTCGTAGCTGGGCTATACCGGCTATTAAAGTCCTGCTACCTTGTTAAAGGCCTTCGCCTACGACTCGGGCCTTTAACGCTGGAGCGGGCCTTTAATAGCCAGTATAGCCCGTTACGGAGGGCTATAAGGCTATATTAAGTTATGCGCTTGCTAACTGGTAAAAGATTTAATTAGTCATATATGTCTTTGTATGTAAGTCGTATTTGTACAGTGCAAATGTAGGCAAAAGGCACTTGGGCGCCATACAGAGCCAAAGGCCAAAATACAGTCAAACCAGTAAACCTAGTGGACGCAGGGTTCTGAGAATGGAGGTAGACGGTTAATTCATTGTGTAATGCTCTTCAAGATCCTTAGTGCATAAATGAAGAAAACCTGTTGCTTGGATGGATTTAACCCAGATCTCTTGACTGGGGGTGAATGTATGATTAATTCAGCATTCCGTCCATCATTTGTTTGGATAGCACTTTTCGCCCTAAGTGGGATGGGTATGCCATGACGTGGTTCCCTTGTTCATTGTGCCACTGGATTCAAGCTAGCCTGGCTCATGAGGGGTAATACCCCGAAACCGGTCCCAGGATGCTTGTTTCCGGTCTAGGGAGGACCTGGCTTGGCAGTTCAGGCTGCACTGTTCCCATGAGGAGCAGGGTCAAGATTGATTTGCATATGGCTGGGTCTAACCTGGAGTGGCATGGTTTAACCCAGACCTCTGGACTGGGGGTGAATGTATGATTCATTCAGCAGTCCATCCATCATTTGTTTGCGTAGTGCTTTGTGTTTTTTGCCACTTCTTAATCTCCAGTCGGATGGTGTCCTGGCTTCAGGTGTGCCAAGAGCCACTGGAGGTGTGGAGCTTGCAACCAGATGCAAAGGCGTGCTGTTTGTGATGGCTTTGTAGATGATTTCCGTGGTTTTGAAGAAGGTGCGGGCCCCAAGAGAATCAGTGGAGTTCTAACAGAGTGTGCTAGCTTAATAATATAGCATTAGGCGGAGGCAGACTGCTATTTCAATTTCCAGGTCTATGTCAAGTGTTGCTCGAATGAGCCACACAATCAAGTCTAAGACATTTTATCTTAAACTCCAGTATAAATTACTGCCATTGTAAACTGTTAAAATTCATGTTAAAATTGCCTTCACAGTCCCTCTTATTTCTGTCATCTTTTATTTCCATATGACCACTACCGGCTCACCAGCATGGTCAAGGGGACATGTTTTCCTTGATAACCTCTTTATCAAAAGAAATATAATTGCATTACATATAGAACATTTACTCTCAAACGTAGATAAAATATGGGAACTGTAGAAATATTACTGAAACCTAAGTAAAAAAATTAAAAAGCTCTGGTACTGAACCAAAAATATGACAAAAATACAGTCTGACACAATAGTCACAGAAAATATTTAAAATATGAAAAACAGCCAAGAACCCCCGACCCAGTCTCGAATTCTAAAACCATTGAATAGTGGAGAGCCAGCCTGAATAAAAAAAGAGGCTAATTATGGAAAGGTGGTAATTTTAAATCTTCTGAATAGCACTGCGAGCATCATTTCTCCATCAGTGCAATTTCCGCTGGAGGATTGTCGGTGGGAAGAATTACCACTGCCACATCTGAATGAAGTCCCAAATGTTGGTGGATTTGTCTAGTTTAGTAGGGAAATTACTGTAAGAATTACCTCCACCATAGTATATCTATTAGGTGAGGCAATTCTGCCAGGTGTAATCCACTGGATTCAGTGGTTCCTTCAAAAACTGGAGGATTTTCTGTTACCAGAAACTCTAAATGAAGCACTGTGTTTTTAGCATTGTCCGGAAAAGAACCACTGGCATCCTTTAGAGTTGGGTGATAAAGGAATGTCTTCTGATTTGTGGATAAAGAAAGCAATATCCCATTGGAGAATTCTCAGCCATGAAGAACATTCTGGCATAAACATCTCCACCATATGGGTTGACGGGCGGAGGTAGTTTTGGTAAAGGATTTCCCACACTACAGAATCATACATCGGAGCTACCTCCAATAATTGGAGGATTTTCTTTAACCAGCGAACCCTGCGGTCAAGATTTATAGCTGGGCAATTCAGGAATATCCTCCACTTCTTTTTTGTAATGGTTTTTATTAACTGTACAATAAAGTATTACTTACTTACGCTTCTTAGAGGATGTGGGAAATGCTTCACTAATGGATTGTACATTCCATTTGGGAAAAATATCTTTGCAAGATAGATACTAAAGCAGCGATAACCTCATGAGATAATGTCCCATCCAGCCGCAGCCTGTGCAGGTAAGAGCGATGGAGCACGCTGGGAGAGGGGTTGGGGGGGGTTTTGGGGGGGTTCATCCGACGGACGATGATGAGGGAAAATTAAATAAATAATAAATGGTCCCTCTTCATCGTCTGTCAAAATACCCCGCCCCAACCGGGACCCATCGCTCTTACTTGCATGGGCCGCGGCTGGCTCCATCAGTGGAGAATACTTCAACAGACAACTGTTCCCCTTGCTTCAACAATCAGAGACGATTCTATTGGCAAGCAACTATAAAATAGGCACTGTATTTTTTAACTCTATCGAAGGAGGCAGGGTAAAAAGGCAGTACATTTTATGCAAAAGTCCTACAATGGAGTGTGGCAGCTAAAAACCCTGCATGTCAGCTCCATGCAGTTCTTCCCAATGATCACTTGCGCTATTTAAGAAGAGGCACGTCCAATCCACTCAGCCCTTCCTCTTTTTGAATTTTCTGTCTGTTGCCTAGAGATTTATTATCAGATTGTTTCATATTTCAATGTCACTTCATACATTCAGGTCATTTTATGTTCTATATGATAATCCAATCACATGTTCCTGTGTCAAAAATAGTAATAAAACCGCAGTGTTTTGCGAATTTATGGAAATCCTTATTTTAAAACAGATTTTCAGATCAAACATGACATTTGGGGGCAGGCCGGTCTGTGAATAAGTTATATACATATATTTCTTCGAGTCAATTTCTATTGCGCTCCTCAAAACAACTGAATATATCATTGTGCAGGAAACAATGCCTATGTCTCTAGGGTGCCCCCGTTCGGTTCTTATAGCGTGTGAACAGCACAGGATTTTTGGGAAACCAATCTATATGCATATTAATCCAATTCAAATGCAAACCGGTTCTATCGCATTTGAAATTAGATGCCGTATGCAAATAACTAAGATGTGGAATTTCAATTTCTGGAGGCCCTGTTTGGTTTGCGGCACTTCGGGACCACAAAGCTGACTCCCTGTGTCGTATTGTTTTTAAATAATGCAGTTTCCTGGAAAAGGGGCCTGTGAATAAGGCGGTGGCGTCCATTCTTCCTGCGCGCTGCACGCACTGTGTGTACCTACTTATTAACTTCGTACAGTTCAAAGATATACATTTTCTTTTATTTTAACCATTTGGTTTTCCCTCCTGGGGGCCGCTCTCTTCAAATTTGTTGACGTGTATCTTTACTAGTGAATTTCCTATGTGGACAATTGCAATTTCTGGAGCGCCATTTAGAGAAGAGTTGAGTCAGAAAACCTGCTAAAAAAAAAAGCGGATTTACATCCGCTCCCAGGCGGCACATTCACCAGACTTGGCATATTGATAATATTTTGGCGTAGAGCAGCGCCGCAAGCCTTCTAGCCGCGCTGTCCCAATTTAAAAGAAAAGCGCCGTATCTTGTAGATATGGCGCATTCCTGCCCTTTCTGCCAGCGCACAAACTGCAGCTGAGCGCCAAAGCAGGCACCCGTGCACCATGGTGCAAGGGTGTCTGTGTTGTTGGCATGATTGTTTTTGTGGAGGAAGGGACACCTTCCTGCACAAAAACAATTAAAAGAAGCGTGTTACTCATTCTATGTGTGCTGCAGAATGCAGCATACGTGTAAAGAGGAAAAAACAAGTAGAAATTTAAACATTTCTCCTAGTTTCACCTGTTTTGGGAAGGCGTTAGTTTTGGCCCAGATTTACGCTATGTTGTAAATCTGGGTGTGACCAAGAGTCTCGGCTGATAGACGAGGATTCCCCTAACAAGGAATGGTGGGTTGTTGACTCTACCATGTCTCCTTCTCTTCATCCCCCTCAGAACGAGTGGAGCAGTGACAGACATCCGCTTTGGTCAACGCAGGAGGAAGAATTGGGTGAAGGCTCCTTTAACTGGGCGTATGAGTATGGAGAGGATACACCCCAGCTGAAGACCACGCGGTAGGATTGGTTAAAACAGAGGAAGTTCCGAAGACGGCGTGTGACGTCACCGGAGAGGAGTTTCTGGCGTGGAGAGGAGATCGAACGGCGTTTGGAGGCGAGGAGCGAGAGACAAGGGACCGGGAGAAGAGAGGAATACTGACCGAGGGAGTTACAGAGCCTGGAGGCCAACGATCCCGCGATTTGCCGAGCCATGTTCCAGGAGGAGCGTGGCTTCAGCAGGTACGGCAGAGAGTGTCGGGCTGGGTTGGGAGGCGGGGAGACTCGTCCTGCTAGAGTAACTCAGCCTGCTATCTTGCGCCTACCTCCCCGTTGTACATACTCATTCCAAACCCCCCTTTTCCCCCTCCTCATCCACCCTTTCCTCACCAATACGTACCACACACCCACTGTATGGAAACGTGTTGTATGATACACTTATTCAGCAGTGATCCCCCCACTCCCTGGTCCCCCCAGACATTCGGATAAGAAACGGAACTGTGACCGGCAGCTCTGTGTCTTTCCCTCCACATATATCCTGCGGTGAGGAAACCGGGGAGCGGTACCAAGACCACGGAGGGAGAAGAGTGAAACCAAAGAGACAACTCCCTGAGGACACCCCTAACGATGGATCCTTCGGTGTATACTCGGGACAGACTCACCACTAGGAATAATAAAACCTTTAAGAAAATAAAAGCTTATTTACCTAGACCTAGTCTATGGTCCCTTACTTTGACCCCGCCACACTGGGGCAGTGTAAAAACCCATGGGTGTTGCAAGGGAACACCCACAGCAACACCTATTGAACCCCCCTTCCATGTAGAGTAAGGCATTGCCTAACTCCATATCAGTGGCATAACAAAGGCCTCCTCAGCCCCTGCAGTGTGAGGGGGCCCTCAGCACAGTACCCTTACCTGAGAGCTCCTGAGTGAGTCTGGAGGGGGCCTCTCCATGTACTTTGCAGGGGGCCCCCCTCAAGTTCTGTTACACCACTGCTCCATATTTACTAGGCCATGAAAAGCCACACAGGGTGACTTTTTGTGGCCGTGTAAATATGGGCCAGCACACTGTGCCTCCAGAGCATCACAAAAGTGACGCTCGGGGCGTAAAAGTGCCGCAGGGACATTGCAAATATGCCCCACAGAATATAGAAATGTGTTGAAGGGAACTGCCCCTGCTCAAGCATTGGCTTGGTCAAGATTCTAAAGAAATTCTGCCAATAATTATAGCGGATCAGCGGTTTCATGTAAAGTGGCGGGGGCCGTCAACATGTATGGTGGAGTAACATCTGTGAAGGGCTGTCAAAGAAATGGTGGTAGATTTTCTTGTAAAAGGTACGTATAGTGACTGTGACATTCTGTGCAAAACTGTCTAGCATTGTTGGAAACCATGATATCAGGTTACCAATTAAGCACCACTACCTTGGGAGTACATTTCTAGCGCATACATTTATGATAGAAAATCCACCAGGTTGCTACTTCATGGTAACTTCTCCCTTGGCATGTACAGCCACTGGGTTAGAGAAACTATCAGCTGGGTAGTGTAACTAAGCTCTCACACAATTCGGACAAGTAGGCTACACATGGAAAATGAATCCTTCCCTTGAGAGAATCTCTGTTTGGTAACCAAACCAAGTAAAAACACTACTCATTAAAGGGGTATTTGAGGTGATAATACTTAAAGACACAACATAGTTAAGAGATAAAGTACTTAGACGACCAAACCCCCTTTTAATAAAAAAAGAGTAGAAAACTATTGAACAGAAGCCACAAAAACAGAAAAATGGTAACTGCAGGGCATAAGATAAAAATATGTTTAAACATTCTCATAGGAAATAATTGGATCAGCGCTTGGACGCCCGTGGGCAGCAACCGCGCTTAACAAATCCATTTCCATTTCCATTTCCATTGTCTATTTTAGTAAATGGGAAGGCAAAAATCTCAAGAAGTGACTAAAAGAAGATCATTTAGGTTTTTGTGACATGGCAAATTTCTGTCACCAAAGAAGGGCCTGAGAATGACCCCCAAAATGGTGGTTAATTTTCATGACATACACAAAAAATATGAATTACGCGCTGGGAGATTTTCAGAAAGTGGCTTTGGTGACATTTTGAAAAGGGTGTGTGCGAGAGTCATGGTTTCGGAGGCGATGCTGCACAGAAAGGATAATATCAGAAATGGCATCCAACTGACCACCCTAAATTTGGCTGGTCATCCGATTCCATTTTAGTTCAGCTCCACTTTGGGAATATGTTGGCGGTGTCCCTCTAAATCTGTTGGTGGAGTCCAGAAGTGGACTGATCGAAATGTGCCTTTTTCAGTGGATGTCCAATTGCATTTCTCTCTTTGTGAGACACTTAACAGGGCCCAGGCCTCAGGTGAAGCCAACATATAAGTGTATGTAATCAGGCAAGGTTAAGGACTTTGTCCAAACTTGAGAGGTTTGATTTACACTGAGAAGGAACCTTTGGCGAAGACACAAAATCATGGATACTAAAAGTCCAACAGAGAGAAGTACACATCAACAGCCAATACAGATATTCTCATGCCTTCCCTCAGTTGGTTCTCTTCTGTGATTTTTCCAGAGCCTGTACTTTCTTACAAAAGGTACCAGTAGAGTGTCTACTTATACTCTAGGAGCTTGGACTGGAGTTACAAAGGCACTTGATAGACATACATTATGGGCTTGAACTTTCTCTGAGTAGGACAAGCTACTTCTGCCATCCCAGCAGGTTACACATAGGAATGGCTTGATCACCTCTATCTTCCTCTGCTAAAGCTAATATATTTTACAGGAAGTAGGAAGTGTCCGTGGCAGTATCACAACAGTAGTTGTAGTACTCGCTAAATGCTTCTTTGAAGATGTTCAAAACTTTAGTAAAATCAGTCTTCTTGGTAATAATTTTTGTAGGATCATCGGAAACTGTTCAGCCGGTCTTCCCAACCTCCATAAATGTCAGGACTGCAAAGAGTCTCCTGGTAAAATGCAGGCTTATCCATCTACAGGACCAGATAGCTTTCAGACAACTACTTCCAGGCTTGAGCATCTTCTTCTCCAAATAGTTGGCTCCACATTCTATAGCAGACAAAGAACTCCACTAGGATTGGTAGTCAACGTTATTTATACGTTTATTCATGTATTTTATTTGCTTTAGGGAATGCTTATGCCTAAGCGTTGTAAATGGGGAGGCGATCGTCTCTAGTCTTGGTACCAAGTCCAGAGAGTCAGGTGGAAGTAAGGACTAAACATAGTGCCCATCAGCAGGTAACGAGGAAACTTTGCTTCTGCTTCCAAGGCTTAAACAGAGTTACTGGGTCCAGGTGGAGATTTTAAAAGGCAAAACTACCATATAATTGGAGGGCACCCATAAACAAAATCAATTCCTAGCTCTCCTGGTGAAGAGCCACAGCCTCTATCACTAAAGTATGATGCCTGTAAAAGCCTGAAAGTATTGACATCAGGTCACAGAACATCCATTACCTACATTGTTCCTCTTCCAAGATAGAAACTAAAATCTCCCTCCTACTGGGTTTCCTTTCTTCTGACACATCAACAGCATACCCCACCACCAACACTCAGGATGCAAGTTAGTCTATCAGGCCTTAAAGCCACATTCCTTGTTGTCAGAAGACTACTGTGAGCAAAAAGGCAGATGATTCCCAAAGAATGGAACCTGCATTTTATCATTAGATTTTCCACCCTAATACCAGTTTGCCTTTTGTGTATTTATGCAGTGATTGGGAAAGTATAACAACTTCACCTCTTGAATCGCCTGCTCGTCGACCCCCGGGGTCGCCTAGGGGGGTGGGATCGGACCTCGCTGCCAAGCACCCTGTCCCCGGAGAAACCTGGACAGTGGGAGCAGTCACCATTTGCTGTGCATCTCCTGACACCTAGGCTGTCACCCCCTCGCTACCGCGCATTACCCTAGCAGAGGTTCCCTGGAGGGGGGGAACGCAGTGTCCGCCCCGAGACCGGGAGAGGCTGGGGGCCCGACTTACCCTGAGCTACTGCCCACCCGGATATACTGAGGAGAGGTGGTTTACGGATTACGGAACGCGCGGAGGGCAAGCCCCCCCCCATCTCTAACTGCACTCATGGGGAAGCCGAGACCCACGCAGACAACGACTATCCCCGAGACGGCCCCCGAGAGGATGCCCCAAACGAGAACATGGACGCAAGCCAACGCGTCGCAAACCGACCCCACACTCTCGGCAAAATTGGACCAAGTATTGGCGGCAATCGAATTATCCCGCCTATCAATGGAGGAGAGACTGGGCGTCCTGACGACGGACATCAATCTAATCCGCGACGACCACCGCAAATTGGCGGACAGAGTGAAAGACGGAGAACGGATTGTGACCGAGCTGCAACCTGCGATGAAAACACAGGAGGCGGAACTGAAGGAAGTCCTGCACCGCGTGGCGGCCCTCGAGGAACGCACGGTGGACCTGGAAGGGCGCTCGAGACGCTGTAACATCCGCGTCCTGGGCTTGCCGGAAGGCATTGAGAACTCGGACCCCCTTACGTACATGGAGCTCTGGACCAAATCTTTCACACCGGAGGCGGAAAGGTCGGCCTTTTTTTCCATTGAAAGAGCACATAGGGTCCCAGCCCGGGCGCCCAAGCCGGGCCTCCCTCCACGCCCCATGTTGGCTAAAATCTTACACTTCCGGGACCGCGATGCGGTGCTTCGTGCGGCCCGGACGGCGGGCCCCCTACAAGTGGAAGACCAACACGTTATGGTGTTCCCGGACTATGCCCGAGAGATCCAACACCAGCGTTCCACCTACCTCGACGTCAAAAGGCGCCTCCGCGCAAATGACCTTCAATACTCTCTGCTGTTCCCGGCCCGCCTAAAAGTACTACACAAGGGGAAAGCCCTCTTTTTCAACACGGCGGAGGAAGCACAGGAATGGACTGAGTTCCACTGCCCAACAATCCCTAATCCTGGACCCCAGAGAGCACGCAACAACGCCTTCAGACGCTCCAGGAGACGAGGTGCGAGCCGCACTCGAGCAGGCCGCCCCAAAAGCCCAGCATCATCCCCTACGGGCTCACCCGATCTTACGCAAATCATGCAAGAACGACGAGAGGCCTTGAGAGCGGTGACTGGACTACACACGTCACCCATGGTGTCGGATTTGGAGGGTCATCCACACCTGTTCACCCCAGAGAAAGACCGGGACAGCGACGGAACAATGTCGGGAATTGGACCGATCTCCTCCCCCCTTGTTATGATACAAACCTCGGACGCTACCCTGGCCACTCAACCTGGCACCTCTTCATGATGAAAGAACTTTCCACTGTTATATCCTTCTCATGGTGACCTATTGTGTTGCGCGAAGTCTAGGAGCCTAGACTGTTTTGTTTAATAATTGTGAGCGCTTGCGAGCGATAGACGCTTATCCTACCAGAGCCCGACCCGCGCACAGGTCCAGCAGCGACACACGCTGCCACCCCCGCAGATACCCGTTGTATTTTTCCCCTAGTGGGACATTTGTTTGGATATGCCACCTCCGGTGAAATATCCTCAGTATTGGGACTGTTTCCCACCCAAAGTTCTGTTTACGGTTAATTCCCTGAGTCCCTCCCCCATGATTGTGGAAGCATGGCGCATTAGAAATACTCGAGACGCATACACACTGGCGGCCGACGGGGGATTCAAGGGGGTCCCTCTCCCACTCTTGTCACCGTATGAATGGCAGACTCACGGTCAGACATTAATATCCTCACACTGAATGTGCGAGGCCTGCACACGCCCAGCAAACGCTACACTGTCTACTCATACATTAAGCGTATGTCAGCCAATATTGCGTTCCTGCAAGAGACGCATATGAACGCCACTGAACTCTCTCGCCTGCAGCTCAAATGGCGAGGGACCCTCTGTGCCACACACTATTCAGCGTTTGCACGCGGCGCGTTAATTTGGGTTAGGCCAGGTACTCCCTTCCGAGAGCTCCGACGGGTGATAGATAGAGAGGGCAGGTATGCGCTCCTAGAGGGAATACTTGATGGACAGGGTATACTCCTTGGCAGCATTTACGCCCCCAATATAGATCAGGATAAATTCTGGGATCACCTCACGGGCGTTCTGGCCCAGTTCACTGCAGTCCCGTGGGTATTGGGAGGTGACTATAACTGCACGCTGGACCCCACCCTGGACCGCTCACATTCTCCCCCCGCACACTCCCCGGCTCCCCGACAGGCAGAACTCTTCAGGGCATGGACCACGCACTGGGCACTCACTGATGCATGGCGACACTTACACCCACTGGCTCGCATTTATTCCTTTCACTCGATCCCACATAACCTTAGGGTCCGCCTGGACCGTTTCCTCTGCTCTGCACCTATCCTCCCTAAGATCACTTCCATGGATTACCTAGGTCGGATCCTCTCGGATCATGACGCTCATATCATCCGTCTAACCTGGCGCCCCCCGCACCCACCTGTCCCCACCTGGCGTCTCCCTAGGGACTGCCTTTCAGATCCAGTATTCAGAGACGCTCACGAATCCAGTATCCGCGATTATTTTGCGCACAACACTAACACGGCATCGTCGGTACTGGTTGAATGGGATGCGTTTAAGGTGGTGGCGCGAGGGGAATGCATCCAACAGGTGGTGGGAGTGCGTCGCACCTTGGAACGGGCGCTCCAAACCTCGGAACAATCTCTGGCCGCGCTTACTAAGCGGCTTGACGACTCGGAGGAACACGCTGTACTCATGGCCAAGACGAAGACGGAGTATCAGACTGCCTGCGCTGACCTCCGCAGATACAATTTTAGGGCTTACGCCTCTAGGGTTCATAAGGACAGGGACAAGACTGGAACGCTACTAGCCTGGATGGCGAAACAGGACACCGAAATCAAGCCGATCACGGATATTATCAACCCGGATGGTGTATTGGTACGCTCGCAGGCTGAGATCCTCCTGGCGTTCCAGCGCCACTACACGCAAGTGTACGGGACCCCGACCCAATCCTCCCCATTCTCTGTGGACCGCTTTTTGGACCCACTGACGCTGCCCAAAATCTCGGACATAGACAAGCGCGCCCTCGACGCCAGGATAAAACCCTCTGACATTACCCAGGCAATTCGTGCCATGTCCCGGAATAAAGCGCCGGGACTGGACGGTTTCCCGCTGGAATACTACTCGACTTTCTCGCCTCTAATAGTCCCCCATTTATCACAGGTGCTCGAGACGTCTCTTCATCTAGGGAGATTACCCCAGTCACTGCGGGAATCCGTGATTGTCACCTTTCCCAAACCCTACAGAGACCCACTCCACATGGGGTCGTATCGCCCCATCACGCTCCTGTCGGCCGACTGTAAAATCATGGGGAAAATTCTGGCTGACCGTTATGCGCAGATCATACGCCCGCTGGTCCACCCAGACCAATGCGGCTTTGTTCCGGGAAGGAACACCTCCCAGAACCTCCGCCGAATCTTCCACGTTCAAGACCAGATACGTGACAGATTTCCCCGCGCCGCCTGCCTCATTATGGACCTGGAGAAGGCGTTTGACACCCTCACCTGGCCCTATCTCTTCTCGATCTTGCAACGCCTGAATATCGGCCCAACACTCATGGCGTACACACGCCTCTTGTACACCGACTTGACCGCGCGGGTACGTATCGGGAAACGCATATCACCGGCGTTCGCAGTTCGGCGAGGTACGCGACAAGGGTGCCCCCTGTCGCCTCTCTTATTTGCGCTAGCAGTCGAACCACTGGCGGTTCGGCTCCGCCGGGAAGGGATGGAATGGGGCATTCCACTTGCAGACAGTACGCATTGCGTATCCATGTACGCGGATGATCTTCTCATTTACGTCCGAGACATCGAAACGGACATGACCCCTATAGGAACGGCACTAGCGGACTTCGCAGAGGCCTCGGGACTACAGGTAAACTGGGACAAGTCCACAGTTTACCCCTTACACCCGAACCTACCCCCCCGGGAGGTCGGGCTCGGAGCGCACACCCTCTCATGGTCCGCGGAAGCCCCCCGTTACCTTGGTGTCCGCTTGTATCATTCCCCAGCTGACCTTTTCGAGGGGAATCACCGTAAGGCACTTGCCAGTCTACGCCCGGCGGTCGCTTTTTGGAATAAGCTCCCACTGGCCCCGATAGGAAGAATAGCTCTAGCCAAAATGATTATGCTTCCCCGACTCCTTTACCACTTCACGAATTTGCCGGTAATACCGCCCAGATCCTTCTTCCGCGATGTAGACTCCCTCCTAGGGACCCTTGTCTGGGGCGAGGGCCGCCATAGGGTCGCCCTGAAAACCCTTCAACTTCCTACGACGCTGGGAGGGCTCGGAGCTCCGTCCTTCGAGTCATATTTCCTCGCGGCACAACTCCAATGGCTGTCATACTGGACGGCGGATCGTTACCCTCAGGAGACTGTCACTTCGACGGGCAGAATCGCAACCCCGGAACTCACCCGTCTTCTTCTCCCGGGAACCAAGCCACGACGTACGTACCCCCTCCAGGTGGGGATAGCGCGCCGGTGCATGATGCGGATCCACCGATTGTCCCCTCATAGGCCTCCGTATTCCCCGCTGTTACCATTGATAGGCAGCCCCAGGCAAGACTCCTACTTTACGGCGCCATTCTTCACCGAATGGTCGCACTGCGGCATCACGGATCTGGAATCGTTATTTGAGGAAGGCCACTTAAAATCACTTGACCGCTTGACCGCTGAATACGGTCTCCCCCCGGGCCAATTCCTCAGGTATCGACAGCTGATTGCCGGATACCGACCCCATTTTAACCTCTACACTGGCGAGCCAGACACGCATCCAGTAATACACGCTGTCCTGCGTATGGGGGTGGGACGCCACTTAGTTACCTGGCTGTATAAATCCATTCGGGAACTTTCACAAGCACCTCTGACAACCTTGCGGGCTACATGGGAGGAGGACATAGGTCGCGCACTACATGACTCGGAATGGACTAAAGCGCTTGAGGCCCCTAAACGCGTCTCTAGGAATGCCCGCTTCAAGAACATCCAATACTATATCCTCCACAGGGCGTACCTCACCCCAGCGCGCTTACAGAAGTTCTATCCCTCCACACCATTCTTATGCCCCAGATGCTGCTCCCCTGCCGCAGACTTTCGCCATATGTTCTGGAGCTGTCCAGACCTTCACTCCTTTTGGCAAGCGGTACACAACACGCTGTCTGACCTGACAGGCCTTACTACACTATCCACCTGGGAATCCAGTGCATTAGGTATCCTCCATGTCCCTAAGCAAGCCCCAGTGCATAGGCGCTTCGTGTCCTTAGCGCTCCTGCTGGCGAATAGATGCATAGCCATGCGCTGGCGATCCCCGGAAGGTCCCCCTATAGCAGCATGGACGGGGGCGGTCAGTAAATGGGCGGCGGCGGAGGAAGATGCTCTTAGAGAGGAAGAAGCCAGGGGCGCGCGAAAATTTCCCATTTCCATGGAATGGGCCATGCTTCTCTACAGTTTTCGACAATCCACACGAATGGGTGACCCCCCTACTCCTTCTCCCCCCCCCGACCCGTGAAGACCGTTTACGCCTGGCTGTTGTTCCCCCCCCTGAGGCAGGTTCCGGATGCCCCCTGCATCCTGATTGACTTCCCACCCTCCTGGAATGCGAGCTGAATAGCCCCTTGGGCTCGTTTCCCCCCGCCCCCCCCCGACGCCCACCGCCGATATTTCCACCACACTAGCGCCTACACGCTTCCCCCCCACGGTTTTATCCCCCCCCGTTTTCTGGTACCACCATTACATGGACTATACAGGCCCCGCTCCACCGCCCTTTGAGACGGGACATTATACTCCTGTTAACATGTACTGTCCTCCTTGCTCTACAAGTTCATGGTCTTCTGACCCACACACATGGTTGCATGGTATGTACTGATTTTTGGAGGAAATGGATATTTGTACCAGTTGTTTAAACGAAAAACACGTTGCACGCATGGCTGAATGTTGAGGCCACGTCAGCGGCTTATTCACGATGTACCGTATACTTTGATGCAACAATAAAACAAATTTAAAAAAAAAAAAAAAAAAAAAAACTTCACCTCTTGAAACTATAAGCCCGATTTAAAGTTTGGCGGGCAGTTTAGTCCATCATAAATGTGACAGATATCCCATTTGCCGTATTACAAGTGGCACTGGATATAATGCATTTGTAATATGGCGGACGGTATATCCGTCACTGTTTCTGACAGAGTGACCCATCCACCATACTCTGAATCAAGCCCTTTATTTCTAAATACGTTATTTACATTTAGTTGTGGCATTTGTGTGTTTTATTCCTAAATCCCCACTGGTTCCAAAAATCAAGATGAAGCTTGTTGCTGCTACCTTACAAAAACTAGAATTCAGTAGGAACTTTAGTTCAGTAACTGCTGAGCTGTGTCAGTAGTTTGCAGCTCATTGTAACTGCCAAAGTCACACAGAGACAGCGCTAGTCTATGAGAACATACTTACACTTGCCTCAAACCTCATACAAATTAACAAAACTGGGATGACCCCCCTGGATGACTGTCAATTTAAAGCGCGTTGATTAGTAATAATTCACATCTCCCAGGGACTGGCTAATGTCAGGTCAGTCCCATGTTAACATAGAGGGGAAAGTCATGCTATTCTGATTGAGTATATGCCCTCTGGACCCTATTCAACAGGCCTCAGAGACTTTAAAAGAAAGGGTTTACATGAACGGTTTGGTTTCCCTCTTCTACTGGATTGTTACAATTGAGGATTCTGACCTGGCTCCATTTTTTTTATCGAAGATACAGGCATCAAGGTGGCAATAAATCATGTTTTCCTTACATGGAAACTGCTATAATCAGTCCAAAAGAGAAATAAGAACTGCTTCAGCCCCCTAAATATCCACCGATTGTCTTTTCTCCATATACTCAGAATGTGCAAGGATCTTGTATAAGCAGCCCAGATCATACTAGTAGAAGTTATATAATTGTGTGCACGTTATTTGTTCTCCATGTGCCATGCTCCTCATTCCAACTCTGCCTCACCAGTTTCAAAAATAAGGGATAGGGAGAGCTAAGGTTATGGAACCTTCCCTGGCTAAATCTTCTGCAGTTGCTTTGAAATGAAGATCTAGGGAGCAAGAATCAGTTAGGGAATTAGCCTGTTCAACAATACTGGAAAATAGATGGCGAGTTTGGTATAGAACAATGTTGGTTTGAATGGCAGAAGGGAACTAGATTTTTGTGGACTAGAAGCAAAAATAAATGACTTTTTATTATGAAGGAGATCAAGGGTCACAGCAGGTTTGACCAGTTACCATGGAGTAGGTTCTTCACCTAGTCAAGAAATCTGCTGTGGGTAACCAAGTTTTACTTGAGTTAATGTGAAGGAACGAAATGCTATGTTTCTAGCAATAGCTCCAGCACCCGACTCTCATGATAACTGTGTGCATGGGATAGTAAGATTGAAGTTGCAAAGCCACCGGAATGTTGCTAGACACAAGGGAGCACAGGCAATTTGTGTGTGAATGAAGGAAGGTCTTGGTTTGGTTCCTGGTCGATGGTCTTCCTTTGCAGATGTTAGTGGATCTGCGAGTGGGCATAGTGGTACACGGAAGCCTATGCCACTTGGGCAGTTTTTGGTTGAAGGCACTTGGCCTAGGAGTTAGGAGCCGATAACTACTTTGGTGCAGTCTATGATTGAGATACATATGGTTGGTCCCCTTCTGTAACAGTAAAGGCAATCTAAAAATGATGGGCTGCACGGGAGAGGAGTAACCGCACAGGTAGTTAAAAAGTATAGACTCATCTCTTCAGTCCGAATCATACTCACTGAAAAAGGGATGGTTAAACCAAAGGTATACACGTGTGTGATACATAGCCTGCCCGAGCCTTGATGTGGTCTGGTGGTGTCGAGAAGACTTAGAGGAGGCAATGGGCAGGCTGATGAGTGGAAGGGAAGTGAGGAAATGGGAAAATGGAGGAGAAGCAAAAGGGAATCAATGGGAGGGGGTGATAAGGGGGTGGGAAGGGAAAAGGAGGGGAGGGGAGTGCACTACAAAGTAAATGAGAGGGTTCTGCTGACACTTAAAAGCACCAGTCAATACAGAAAGACAAAAAAGCAATGTGCCATGTTTTGTAAAATTTGATATCTACAATACAAGAATTGGGAACCATATTTGCTACATCCAAAAGACAGAATTAAATCTAGAATCCAAACCGTTGGACAGAATTTATGTTTCGAAAACAGTATGTTACTTGATCTATTTGAGTGATGTTTTTGTCCAACGTACAATTCTCAGAATTGACATGGATTGCTATTAGATTCCAAATCCAAATTCTAAAAGAATGACAGTAAAAGTGCTCTAGCTGTGATGCAGGAACCAAGGGTCCGTGGGTAAAGTAGTACTGGACACCGGTTATAGCAATGCAGGATGTATGACATTACAACGCATGCTTTTACCACGCATGCTTTTACAACGCGTTTTTTACAACCCATACCATTACAACGCATAGCGCTTTGGGGTGCTGGATAGTGAATAGTTTAATTTACTATTCCAACTCCAGTCCCCGTGGACACTAGGGAAGGTGTTGGATAGTAAATTAAATCTATTCCCTATCCTAGAGCGCCCCCCAGCGCAATGCGTTGTAATGGTTTGCGTTGTAAAAGTTGCGATGTAAAAGCACTGCGTGGTAAAAGTTGCGTTGTAAATGATGTTTCCCAGCAAGGCACTAATCCTAGTGGTCAGAATCCCCTTAGGAGAAATGAGTTGAAACCTAAAGGAAGATACTTCGAGGTCAGTTCATAGAATTCTTATGAGAATGTGTTTGCCGCTGAGACCCTCTCAAGCTGCTGGTCATGTCTATGTAAATTACACGTAAAAGATATTGTTTTACTCAAAAGATAATTTCACAGTTTTTCCTCAACATATATAAAATTATTATAACTTCAATTAAACCTTACTTTAAATATTCGAATCAATTCACATCTAAGCTCTGAAGGAAACATCTAGAATTCTACACAAAATTAGTGGAGCAGTAGCCCTATTCAGTAACAACTTTACTCCCATCACCAGTGGATTTTGAGGTTTTTTTTCTAACACACTTTACCACATTTTTCTGTAAGTAATTAACCTCAGCCTTTTGCTGTTTATCAGTAGTCAAGTTATTTTCCTTATTTAATGCAGAATCACCACATTAATAAAAATGTGTGGTATGGGTATTAAACTCTGTATCCAGTGTGCAACTGTGGGAATATTCAGGTTTCTGCAGCAGTCTGCAAGTCAGTTTCATGCTCAGGAGTGGGACCAGAGTGTGTAACATGAGTCTCTGGGTGTTAGACATGCAAGCAGGGGCACTGTGTGCCAGGTCATTAAGTGAAGGGGGTTAAACTGAGGGCAAGCATGAGATTTATTTGTGTTAATGTTTTCATGTGTGAGCCAGGGATGTCGGGTGACTTTCAGAAATGGCGAAGCCAGGTTAAATTGGGAAGTGCAGTGAGAAGGGGGGCAGGGGTTTTTTCATATGTTGTTCCCCCAACAGGCACGCATATATGTATTTACATTGATTATGAAAGAAGATCACTGAAAAATGCCCACTACTATCACAACATTGCAGAGGAATGCCTGTTTTCATACATCACTGTAGTCGATGAACATTTACAAACTGGAGCAACAAAAACGAGTCTTCACCTGGCATATTTTCAGAACAGGAAAAGGTTTGAAAGTCATTAATTCGGAATTGCATAGTAATTAATTGTTTGCTCCTCAAATGTTTTGCTGCCAAAAGCTGACTAATGTGTTTGGGGAAGTCCATGGGCATTTCATTTTTATTTCAGAGGTATACTGTGGAAACAAATCCCTATGCTTCTCTATTTAATTGGGGTACTAATATTCTTATGTAAATAATTCGGAAGTGTTTACCAAACCCCATGGTGTCTCCCACTCTAGAGGTATTGACAGAGAAGTCAGCATATTCACTTCAGGCTGCTCAGCTATAATTTCCCATGAGTCTGGCTTGTAAGGTCATTCACCAAGAGGAGTAGGCACAGGAGTGGAGTCTGCAGATGATCACAAAATGCAAAGTAAAACTAAGAGGAAGCACAGAGGGATGCACAGAGTGATGGCCAATGTAAGTAGTGGTCCCTCCCCTAAGCCTGTGAATGCTGAAGAAATAAAGTCTGGTTTGCCAGATACAAATGTAATTTGTCCAAATATGCAAGTAGACATTCCAGCAAAGGAAGGATGTCAGCAACCAAAGTTACAATTGTGTCTGTGGCGTGTAATTTTTGCTTGAAGGAGATAGCTTGGACCTGAAGCCGATTATGGGATATCACGCAGATGTACCAGGGGTCTTTCCGGCTTCCAAGCAACGCCCTTTTGTAGAGTTCACAGCATGATGTTATTTCAAGGATTTACAGACAGTGGCGGCTGGAATGTAAAGACTGTCCATTGTCTGTCAGATCTAAAGTCCACATGGACTACTGAGCTGACTTGGGGAGATGTTCACTCCCCCGACATGGGCAGCGGAACAGAGGGCTTCCATGGCAAGCAGCACAATGCGCAGTCATAGCCAAAGGAATATTATTTAGACGTAATCAATCGGCAATTTAACACTATGCAAAATAGAGTGCTGGAACACTGTACAAACTAGGGTGCTAGAACACTGTACAAATGTATAGACAGTCTCATATCAAGGTACACTCCTTCACGTAACCTACGCTCAGCTCATCTTCAGCTACTGACAACCCCCGCCTTCGAGCTAAAGCGACAAGGGGGATGCAGGTTTGCCTCCTTGGCTCCAAGATTGTGGGATTCCTTCCCTCAAGAGATCAGGTCTGACCTTCTGAGTTTCAGAAAAACTCTTAAGACATGGCTGTTTGTGCAGGCCTATGAAGAATCTTTCCACTGGGTTCGGCTAATCCTAGACTCAGCGCCATGAAACCAACCGGTGTATGTGCGCTTTATAAAATCTTTACAACATAACATAACATAACAAACTAGGGTGCTAGAACACTGTAATCTAGGGTACTACAACACTGTGCAAGCTAGGGTGCTAGATCACTGCACAAACTAGGATGATAAAACACTGTGCAAACTAGGGTTCTAGAACACTGTGCAAGCTAGGGTGCTAGATCACTGCACAAACTAGGATGATAAAACACTGTGCAAACTAGGGTCCTAGAACACTGTGCAAGCTAGGATGATAAAACATTGGGCAAGTTAGGGTGATAAAACACTTTGCAGGCTTATGCCCTGAAAAATGATGCAGCCTTGAGAAATGGAACACTACGAATGCTGGGCAATATAACAGTACAGATTTTGTCACTGAAAACTGTGCAGACCTTTGGAACACTATGCCTACCAGGGCCTTGTAAAATGACTCAAAATTGGCAAGGGAGAACTGTGAAGATTTACGCAGCAGAACACTATGCAGGCCTGTGCCCTTAAACATTATGCAGACCCGGGCCCTTGAACACTATGCAGATATTGCCCCTTAAACATTGTGCAGAATTGGGCAAAGATCATTGAGCAGACTCCTGGGATGGGAAACTGAACAATATACAGGGTTCATTGGACTTGTTCGATCACGAGCTCGGCAAAAATTGTGCACACAATTATCTGCCAAAATGGGTCTCCCAGTTGTGGTATGAATTGGATTGTGGGCCTAAGCAATTCAGGGTCAGTGTCAATAATTAGGCAAGGATCACAACGACCATGTAGTATTGATCTAAAGCTATGGAAGCTCAGCACACTGTTACAGAAACTAACTTTAAGTCAATATGCAGCAATATTTGTTCCCTGATGTTTTAGGCTCCCTTGGTTCAGACACATCAGCTTTGTCATGTGTCGCGTTAAGCTTGCTGTTCACACCTGTTGTACAATCGTGCGTCTCCCAGCTGCCGGCGCCCCGCGCTCTGTCTTCATCGTCCACCCACTCGCTGTTGTAGTGTTCGACATGCTTGGGGTAAGCAGACGGTCTCAGCGGCTTTGAAGGTCTACTGCTGGACGGCTGAAAGGGTAAGGCATTCTGGCCTCGACGTCTGCACTCCTCAGCGAACGCTTCTTCGTCAGTCACACCTGCAGACAAGACAAAGGGAAAATGAGTCCAGCTGCCTGGAGCTTTTTCTTATCAAGCCCCTATAATCTACAATTTCCTTCTGCAAGCCCTAGATTCCAGCAAAGCTAATTTATTTTCTGACGTGATCAGAAATACATATATGCTCAAGGTACATATGTTCCAGTTAAATGAGCCAGTTTTCCATTGGATTTGTGACTATGTTTTCATGTAATCCATTAGAAATGCCCTTAGAGACAGATTTTATTCATAGGTTTGAGTGAGAAAAGCTTCAAGGTCTCTTCTAGAACAGTTACAATGTATATCTAGTAAGTAAATCAGGTTACTGGAACTGTATCTCCTCTGCGGGCCTTCATGTAATATTATGTACTTCAGCGCATCACTGCCAGCTTTCCACTATTTAAAAAGGAGGCCACATTGTGTTCCATTTGCCAATGTCAATATTTGCCATTTTCTGCAGGGAACATTTTGTCTGGGAACCATGTAGTGTGGTCTTCTGTTCTTGAATTTGGTATCATCTTTTTCCACATATATGAGTATTTTCAGGGCACAAGTCCTAAAAAAAAGAAGTGGGGGGGACTAACCTAATTAATCAGTATGAGTGGCATCACGGCGCGTGACATCACGGCGAGTGACATTGCGGATTGTGACATCACAGCGCATGACACCACAGGAAGTGGCATCACAAGAAGTGACATCAGATCTTAAGCCCTCACATATATGTTTATCATGTCTATCATGAGTACATTTGAGCACATTTTGAGTATACTTGCAAACCCTCCTGATTTAGGCAGAAGATTAACACTTTTGTAAGCTTCACATAAACCAATGTTGCCTTTTGTCAGCGTAAAGCTTGTTCTACCCATAGTGCTTTAACGAACAAATAGTGATATTTAAATTATTAAAACGCCTCCTCAGGGGTAGTAAGCACTATATAAATGCTATTTATTTTGTGTAAATGCTGCGAAAGACTAACACATCTGAAATTCTTACAGGGCATCCATGTCTCCTAAAGAGAGCCAAGTGAAATGCTGCCTCTCTTAAGTCTGTGTGAAGTGCTAACAAGGTGTGAGCCTTTGTTTTCCCTCTGCTGCATTTGCTTCTAGGTGCGAGGCTCCTGACTGCTGCCAGCCAGGAAACTCGAACAAAAGGAGGCCTGATCACCCCTCAAATTTGGCCTTTGTTATGGGCCCAGCAGGAGTCAGAAATAAGAGAGCCCCGTCCCCACCTGCATGTTGTTGCTTGTTGCAGAAGGCAGGCGCTGCTGAAATTACACCGGGATGAATTCAGCATCTTTTTCAGTGGGGCCCAACTTCTTGGAAGGGTGGACGGCGTCCACCCTGTGAAAAAAGTGGGTGGACGCCGTCCACCCGCGTGTTCCCCCGACTTGTGCCCTGAGTATTTTTCAGATTGTCTGCTTTCAATGATATTTAACCAATAAAAATGTTATATTTTCTGATGATGTTGGCACCTTCTTTTTATCTCCTATGCTTTACAGCCCTGTTCATAACATGAGTAGGCGTTTTGTAACAATGCCTCATAATGATACCAGCTGGTTTGTGTAGTGTTTAACAAGTCAAGTGGTTGCTCTTACAACTATAACACAGATGGCAATGGAAATTTACAACAAGCTCCTTGGAGGATAAGTGTAATGAATATTTTACATGGTGTTCCAAGTAAAGTGGGGTGTTACTGCGTGCTCAGAAAGAGAAGTAGGACTAATATTAAATTAAAATATTTGATAGGAGCTGTTTCAAAGTGGAAGCTGCTGTTAACAGGTGAATGATGGGGCAAAGGTATTTTATGTAATATTAAAAGAAAGTTTCTAATATGGGCCATCCATTTTATGTAATATTAAAAGAAAATTTTTAATATGGGCCATCCATCTTAAGATCATAAAACGCGTTGAGGGCGCATGGGCTGCAGGTGAGAAACCCCTAATAAAAGTCCTCATAGGGACCCGGCTTTTTCACACTGATTAGCAGCTGCGGATAGAAATCACGGGTAATGAGGAAAGCAGTGGGGCAGAAAGTCTAGTCTTCTACAGGCAAGCACCATACTGCTTCAATATAGAACAAGCATTAGCAAAGCCAATAGGTTTTTCGTTGGCCCTATGAATTTTGACTTTGTGAATGTTTTGTTGCTGTTTTTGTAAAACTTCACGGTTGGGTAAGTTGCTGGAACCTTTCCAATATATAAAAAATATTGACTAAAAAGCATATCAAAAAGCACACATTGCAATGTAGTCTCTGGCACAGGGGGAAACTACTTTGTGTGCAGACAAGCTCCTTATGAAAGGACAGAATGGCGTGACTCACAGTGAAGTGAATCAGTGTATGCTCTAGTGAGCAGAAGAAAACTTTGAATAACACAACAACAGACCAATGGATGAAGAGGGTTGGCAAAGGTCCAATAAGTATGATATATATATAGATAGATAGATTTGATGCTGCCCCAGATTTACAAAATCATGTACACCCGGGGAAGCGCCAAATTCGTACGCCTCCTGAGGCAAGGCGTAATGAGGAGAAATATGTTTATTTCTCCTTGTTTTTTCCTCTTTCAATGCATTCTGCAGCACACATAGAAAGAGGAAAACGCCTCTTAGGAATGTTTTTGTGCAGGAAGGTGTTCGTTCCTGCACTAAACCAATCCTGCATGCAAGGGAGGTACCCTTGCACCATAATGCAAGAGTGCCTACATTGGTGCTAGGCTGCCAAACTGCGCCAGCGCAGGGAGAAAGGACAGGAATGCGCCATATTGTGTATATATAAGGTGCATTCCTGCTGTTTCACTTTGGTGTAGGGCAGCGCAGCTACCCTACACTAAAATCACATAAATGAGGGCCTGAAAGTATAATAGGGCAACATTCCCCGCACAAAAACATGAAGGGGAAGCACGTACGGAATGCGTCCTGCTGTCTTATCAATGCATTAATGGGGAATCGCCCTTTTTGGAAATATGCGCAGCTGACCCTGGTGCCCACTTCTCCCTCTAAATCTGAAGCTGCCTAGTTCAGAGGAGAGTTTTGGCAATTGTTTACATTTTCACAAATAAATCACATCTTAAATACATTTGGGTAACTAATTATAGCCTAGCCTGGCCATGTCAGCTATACAATTTTACTACCAGAGGGTACAATAGAACAAGACTTGAAAGCATGCCCTCCTGCTGCTGTGCACTATGGAGTTCAGTGTGAGGTCTTTTGTCCAGCGCAGTCCTCCGTACATAATGCCACAGCAAACCAAACATAACAATTTGCAAACCCCAGTTCCTAAATTTGGGACTGGAGCCAGTGCAGAAAACATCCTAGACTTTAATGACTAAAGTTAACAAATCTTTTTGCTTCCAGAAGTCTACGTCCAATAGTGATATATGTATCCTCTTCTTAATAAGATATATCTCCCCTCCCTTAAGATGTTTGAAGCTTGGGTTGGGGGGAGACATCCCACTTATGTTGAATACTACTACATCGTGTCAGTGATGCATGGTTCCGCCAAACGTGGCCTTCAAGCCATTCTTTTGTATTGTGTTGTGAGGGAAGCCCAGAGACTCTTCTGTCTCTCACATATTCCCAAGCCTTGCATTAAATGGAGGCCCCTTGATTTTCGGGTTGCCTTTTGCGCATGCCAACAATGGGATAATTTTAATAATTCTGACAAACTTAGACTTTTTTTTCAGAATTTAGGAAGAAATATTGGGCAGAGAACACAGTGATACCTGGACATTTACATGTGAAAATGTTAAAAGGCTTCATAAACGATGAATTATATATATATTTTAGTAGCTCCAAGTTTGGATGGGCAGACTAGCAGCGTGTGTATGTTCAGCATGAGGACTGAAGCAAAGAGCCCATTTATTCTAAAAGGGTATGCTGACTCTGCTTTCGCTTTTTCTGATAAAATAGATTTTGTTCCTAAGGTCTTTGAAATAAAAACCTTTAAGAGCATTTGAAGAGCACAGAGTATTGAACGGGCGAGGAACACAATGTTTTATACGCGAGAAGCAAGCAATATGCACCGCAGTGAGGGCAACGCGCCCTTCTTTTTTCACTGTTGTTTGTTCTGGCCATTCAATTTCCCTCTAGCTGAGAAGGCTGTATAAACTGTGCTGTGAGATTTGGGAAGGGGGGGTGTCTGTCAGCAGTAGATTGGTTTGCCCATATTACAGGTCAATTTGACAAACGCATATTGATTAATCCAACAACAACTTCCTGCCGCAGACTGTTACCATGGCAGTTCCTGCTGGTAGGTTCTCAACCTCCTAGTCGCGCGGTAACGATGAGCGGGCACATCCATTTACACATATATTAGATTAGCATAATGCTTGATTTATTAATGCTGAATTTTTTGTACACTCCAATCAAAGGGATATACCTGAGGCTACCCGACAACAGATTGTGTTCAAAACTGAATGTCACATTCAGAACCATCGACAAACCAAGGCTCATCCCTGATGATAGGTGCGCAGTCGGTCATGCTACAATTTTTGTAAAGATTTATTAATTTATGTATTTATTTATTTTAGTAGTTTTATATAGCGCTAGCCTGACCCGAGGGTATTGGAGCGCTTTACAGAGTAAACATTGCAGAGATCACAAATTAGACATGAGAAAGAGATCAAAATAATGCACTGCGATGTTGAGGGGTCAGCTTCATAGTCGAGGGAACATCTGTTTCGTAGTCTCACTGACATGATGATGAAGCGGTAATTTAGAGTCTGTTACCCCACTCTGAGTGCTCCTATCGAGAAACAGGATTTTAAGTTGGCTTTTGAATTTTACAAAGGAGGGAATGGTTCTGATGTGGGAGGGAATGGAGTTCCAGATTTTGGGCGCGCTCCTGGCGAAGGAAAGAGTCGCAGTTTTTATTTTTTGAGTTTTTGGCGGGATGAGAAGGAGGGAATTTTTGCTTCTGAGGTTCCTGGCCTGGCCAGCTTTTTTGAGTTTGGTGGTATGTAGTTTAAGACATGGTCAAGTATACAATACGTGAAAAGACTAGCAAAGTATGGGATGTATAACCACTGGGAAGTGTCTGTTATCTTAAATTAAAAGAGCAATGTTTGCTCACGTTGTGTCACACTACGGAGACAAATGAGAAATTCTGAATTATATCTAAAGTGATATTTTGCTACAGCCTATTCTATGCACAGTGGCATTTTGGAGTATGTAAAGTAGCACTTCTGGACTACACACCTTTGTGAATTGGCCCCAAAACATCGGAAATGGGACATTCATATACAACTAATTCAGATACAGTGACGGCTGCCACCGAAAAGTATGGGTGAGGCACAGGGGTAGCAATAGCAATAAAATTTCTCACCTGGCTGCCAGCTGCCGCCTTCATCGAGCTCCGGCCTCTTGTTGTTCCTTCTGGAAGCAGGAAGAACACACAGGTTCCCCTAAGCCAATCACGGCACTGCTGGCACCATGACAGCAACATCCTGATTGGTCTGAGCGTGATGTTCGTCACTCAGATTGGGACTATGAGCCTGAGCATGTTCTCCACATATGGCTGCATACTAAAGCCAGTAGCGAACAAGCAAAGTGGACATGACTGTTTGGCCCACCGAAGATGGGCGGCTAAACCGTCATGCGCACTTAAGTGCCCCAACCAGTCCTTCCCTGGTGGATGTGACTACAACCCAGCCCGGCAATAGTGCCTCGGTATGGAAAAATAAAATGATAATGAAGTTGCCTTAACAATTTATTTTTCCTTTTTCTACTGTTCACAAAGCAGTAGAAAAACCACCTCAACCTTAGCGGAGGAGCTACCTCTGTTCAGATAGTAATGGCCTTTTTTGCAATAATATGTTAAAAGTACCCAACCAGTACTATTTTCTGTACTCATAAATGCTTTTCTGAATTACCCCAATGTCTTTTTCTGTCACCTTTTGTTTAGAGGGTTGACTGTATTTTGAGCCAGATGAATGTTTCACTCCAGCCGCTGTCCTTCTATCTGCCAAAGATAAATAATTTTTTTTAACTAATTGTCAATAGAGGGGAAGACGCCAGCATGGAAATCGGGAAATCTCCTGAGAGCCCAAGCATCCAGGGCCAGCCCATACCAACCTTCTCAAGATGCCAAACCCCTATCAAATCTCCTTATTTCATCTTCGAAAAGTCAGCCTCTGATCATGCAGATTTTGCATTTTTCCCAGACTACACGTGGAGCTTATTTTGGGCTAATTAAAAAAATTATTTTTCAACATGATTCATAACTTAAGATAATGTTTAAAAAAAAAATTAAGCGGCATGTTCGTAACCTCGTAACTTGGTTCAAGCTACAGATCAACAGCATACTTCTTTATGAGTATTCGTGAAGGGTAGGGTGCGGAAAAACTTTTCTGTTGACATTACAATGTACTATTTTCCTTTCAAATAGATGGCAGCATTGCATCAAAGTAATTTACATGTAACTCTGAGTGCCTGGAACTGCATGCTGCAACAAATAAAATGATGGAAGAAATACCTGAATTAATTTTGACAACTGGTGATTGGTCAGGGCCACATTCAAGACCATCATTTTTTCAATGCACCACTCCACACAGAGATCAGCCATATGCAAATCATTCTTGGTTCTACTCCAATAGGAACACTTCAGGTCACAAGACTGGTCTGGCCTCCTTAGGCCTTGTCAGTGAGATACAGTTTGCGTCCTGTTGCACGGTGAGCATGGCACCTATGCCTGGACATGAACATTACAATTACGGTAATTGCCAGTGGCTGACATCAATTCAATCAATCATTCCATTGCCTTATTATTTGCTGCAGTAGACACTCTCGGTGTGACAGGTATGATTTCATCTCCCTATCACTACATTCATTCACACATACATTCCTATTGTTCCATACATATATGGATACCCACACACCATCCATCCATCGAAGCATTTATTTATCCAACTACGCTCATGCTGTCATTTATTCATCCATGTATTTATTCATGTATCCATTGATCATCCACCCATACAGTCATGCATTACACAACACCTGTGGGTGCTTGTAAGCAGGCAGTCTCTTATTGTATGAGTGCCTGCAAGTGTGCTGCGTGTTTATATGTGCCTCTCTTTGTGTGTTCCTTTTATGTAAATGGATGCCTTATTGTATGTATATATATATATATATATATATATATATATATAAATATATATACATAATGTAATCGCATTGAAGAAGGCACAAAGCCAAAGCGCGTCTGAATAATTAAATCTATTGAATTACACCGAGAGTGCTCCTACCTGTTTTTCAAGTCGTATAATAAAACGGGTCCCAATCCACCCCATCCCCCCCCCCGTTCATGGAAGCACCCGCTGTGTGTTCGGCATCCTGGGTGGAGTTGTGTGAATACATCTATTTGGAATGCCAGAACCGCCGCTGCCAGAGCCCGTCTACCACTCACGTCGTGGATTATTCAAATCCAGGATGCCCTTCCATATGATGGACACCCACGGGACTTCTGCAAATGACAGCCAGCGGCAGGCGAGGGGCCCATACACACAGCGGTGAAGAGACCCGTTAGACAACACTATGAGGCTGCAATTCCTGAGTAAGGCATGCAAATGTTTTTTCCCAGTGCATTGGAGAATGATAGCTTATGGGGCATTGAGGCTCATGTTATGGAACTACATCGGAGAGAAACACTGACACATGTGTGTCAACGATTGGGGCTATAACAAACTGAGTAAGAACTGAGCTGCCTGCCTATTAGTAGGAGTTCCACCAATAGGAGCAACAGCTGGACTTTTTAAACCAACCACACACGCTGTGTTTTATTATGATCTAATCGCATTGAAGAAGGCACTACACTGAAACGCGTCTGCATAATGAAATCTATTGAATTACCCAGAGAGTGCTCCTACCTGTTTTTCAAGTTGTTCACGGCTAGTGAAAAAGACCGTCCAGTCGAAACGCGTCGCCAATAAACACATACTGAGAAACACGGACCCTGGAGTGCGAGTCATTTGTTGTCCTGGAGAAAGGTTAACTGGGAAACCTTCGTGAATATATATATATATATATATATATTAAGTCCCCTTGAATCCTGAGGTCCCCTGGTGGCCAACTGGCCCACCAGGTACCTCCAGTAAGCGCCACAGAGCTGCATTGCAGAGAGGTGTAAAAAGGGGCGTGGCCTCAGAACACCTCTCTGCAACGCAGCTCTCTGGCGCATAATGGGGGTACCTGGTGGGCTAGTTGGCCACCAGGGGACCTCAGGATTCAAGGGGACTTAATCCCCCAACTTAAAACATGCCACGGGGCGCGTTTACACAGTGGTGAAGGTAGGGGGCAGGGCCTAAGGTGATATGTGTGCAAACACACCCTGTGGCGTGTTTTAAGTTGGGAAATTAATTCCTCTTCAATCCAGAGGTCCTCTAGGAGTCAACTAGCCCACCAGGTACCGCCAGGAAGCGCCACAGAGCTGTGTTGCAGAGTGTTGTAAAAAGGGGAGTGGCCTCTGAATACTTCTCTGCAACGCAGCTTCCTGGCACATACTGGAGGTACCTGGTGGGCTAGTTGGCCCCCAGGGGACCGCAGCATTGAAGAGGAATTGATTCCCCAACTTAAAACGTGCCACAGGGCGTGTTTGCACAAATGTCACCGCAGGCCCCGCCCCCTTCCTTCACCATTGTACAAATATTCCTCTAAAATCAGTCGAACTACGAATTCCGATTTACTCACCTGTTATCAGGAGAGAACTCAGTGCTGCATCTTTTAGCCCAGCACTGACCCTGAAAAGTAATTCTAAGTGTACTTACCAGTAACTTGTATTTCCTTCCATAGGAATCCATTGTGTGGTTTTCACCAGAAAACTTTCTAAGTGTCGATTTTTGAAACGTACAAATGTTCCTCTAAAATCTGCCGAACTACTAATTCCTATTTACTCACCTGTTATCAGGAGAGAACCCAATGCTGCATCTTTGAGCCCAGAAGTGATCCTGAAAAGTAATTCTAACCGTATTTATCACTAACTTGTATTTCCTTCCATAGGAATCCATTGTGTGGTTTTCACCAGAAAAGTTTCTAAGTGTCTATTTTCACAAACTAAAAATATTCCTTAAAATGTGCCTGTATGACTTAAACGCATTCTTTTACAGGAGATGCACCCGTGCTGGATCCAGGATCCACCACTGAGTAAGACAAGCATTTGCAATGCAATAGGTCTCGCATCAGGAAACTTTGAGCTATTGGTATTGTAAATGACTAATATTTTATTTATGTGTTGGTTTTGAAAATAGCTAAATGAATAGCTTTGTCATTCACAATGCCAATAGTTTTAACTTTCGCAAATGTGACACCTATAGCATTTGTAATGCAATATGTGTTGTATTTACGTGACTTAAATGTATTGATATTACAAATAACAATGTCTTCATTTTTTTAATAATTAATACTTAAATGAAAGTTATTGTGATTTATAATGGCAATAGGTTAAAGTTTTGTAAATAACTTTTGTGAAGATTATGTTCAGTGTATTTTATTGTGATGAAAATCCAAGAACAGAAGTGAAATATTAACATCTTTTTGTGACATTTGTAATAAAGCTTGAAACATTGAGAGAACATATTCGAACTAGTTGTTGTTGAATGGTTGCACAGATTGATGTTGTGGTGGCGACGAGTGAGGCATCTCCGGATCCCATCTGACCACATGCTCATAATTGTATATCCACTGAATATTGAAAAAATTAAGGCTATAAAAAACATTTAAGAAAAAAAACATTTTTCTGCTGGCCTAGAAGGTACCAGAGACCTTTCTAGACCCTCTCCCCCTCAAACAATGATGTTCCTTAAAGGGACACTTACTAGCAATGGCGGCTTGTACAGAAGACTTAGCCCAGTAATGAAGGTGCCCACAACCCATGGGAGGGGCAGAGACCACAAATCCAGAGTTAATTAAATGTAGAGGTTTGCGGTCACTGCAACTGAATCTCCACACAGCGTGGCAATTAGGTTGCAACGGGTCAGTAGACATTCCCCTAAAAACCCCACGCTAGGTCCAGTAAACTCCCATTAAGATTCCAAAGCTGTGAAGGAGCTACTTCTACATGCCGAGGGTTTAACTCTACACACATCACAAGCCTGGTTGATGCAGATTAATGCCTTCGAGAGCCATCACCTGTCACCTGACCCAGCAATCAGCGGCCCACAAAAGCACATCAAAGAGACCAGCCCAACATGAAGGAGAGTCGACCCTGCGGAGGTGGAAGCCGCATGCGGAGGAGACTGTACTGACCAGCTTATACAAAACATGAAAACGTCAATCATTTTAGAAGGGGGGGTGGTCTAACAGCGAGAACAAGTAAAAAAAAACCTAGGATTTTTAGTTTCCACCATGAAAGCAAACAATGAACCGCCTTTCAACCCGGAAATACCGTCATTAGCCCACCACAGCTAGATTATCCGTCTCTGGGGCGCTCTGGGGCGATACAGAGCACGCTGTTAAACAAAAAACTAAACCGTACTAACACAGCATAGTAAAGAGTCACCAGGTCCCCAGAGACGGAAGTGTCGGTTCGGAGTGTAAGCCGCACCCAGCAAAGCATTCACAGTATGGCAGTATGTGCGCCAACATGCCGCAACAGCCAGGGCCACATTGAACGTCTGAACGACCCCTCACACACGCAGCAGGTGTGGAGGAAATGCGGTTTTGCAAGGACGCTATTTTGTACCTTGTAACATAGATGATGCAGGCCCTTCTTCCACATTCTCGCAAGAAACGCCTCAAATAATTGTCCCGGCTTCCGCTTGCAGTTTGCGGGCTGCGCGGGGCCGCGCGCTCTCCGGCGGGGCTGCCCTGCTGCTGCGGTTGTCCTTGTGGTAGGCGCCCACGTGGGACGTGCTCGTGATGCCTTGGCGGGGCTTGCTGGGCTTGCTTGTGTGCTTCCCAGAGAGACAGGAGATTGGGAACGCGCGCGCGCGGCCGGCTCCGATCGCTTTTCTGAGCGTGCGCGTGACAGTCTCCTGTCTCCTGGGAAGCAGACCAGGCAACAATAGCATCGCGCCTGCGCGATGGCATATGGCTTCGCCATATGCATCGCAGGCGCGAGACCTAAAAAAGGAACGTTAACACTACTTACCTGATAAGTGAATTTCCTCCCATAGGATAACATTGGTGGTTCTATGTGAAAAAGTTTCTAAGTATCAACTTTTAAAATACAATAATATTCCTTAAAAATCACTACTGTAACCAAACCTTTTTTACTCAACTGTTTACAGGAGATATCCCAGGACTGAATCTAGGATCTAGTCTTGTAGTTAGAAAAGTAATCCAAAAAGTAACTAATTGCATTTAACTAGAAATTCACATTGAGCTCAATGTTTTATTGTGTCTGAAATTGTGTTGCGCATTACAACAACTGTAACTACTGTACTTAAAAGTCTATTGCCTATTCGCAAAGTATTTAAACTAAAGTAATTCATTCTGAGAAAGTATATTTTGTAATGTAATGTAGACAGTAATTATAATGTAATTTACAAAATAAAATATCTTAAAATAAATAGTTTAAAAAATGTAGTAAATCAGTATCAAAAAATAAATATAAGAATTAATACATTTAAAAATTGTCATTTACAAAACCTTTGAAATTCACTGAAAAATCATAGGTTTCAGACATGTTATAGTTAGGAATTAGCATTTAGAAAACCTTCGAAATTCACTGAAAAAACACAGGTTTTTGGGTGTTATTGTTAGTTAGACATTTCACTCGTACAAAACCATTGAAATTCCCCCGTTATAGGTAGTTGTACTAACTATAACTCGCGCGCCCGCAATCCACTGCTGATGATGTCACATATTACATCATTCATGACATGGTCAGTGACATCACTGATGACATCGCTGATGACATCTCAAATGACATCACTGTTGACATCATCCATGTGACAATCTGATACATCTTATCATACACTAGTATAACCTTTCAACACTCATTATAAAATATGGAGTACCATATTTGAAACCATTGACACACCAATACAAGTTTCTAAAAACCCACTCAGTGATTCCTACATCTATACACACATCTAAACACTTACCTATAGATTCACTCATACATGCTAACAAAGATCAATAGAACACTATTAAATATACTTATACACCTACATCAACATTACACACCAGCACACATCCTATTTACTTATGGAGTAATTCTACTCACTTATGCAAACAGTTGATCATACTTATAGTTACTAAGCTACACACTTACACAAACACCACATTATATATTGATATAGATAGTAACTCATACTTAGTATGTTATAAAATCACTATCACAATTATACAGTTATCCATATGTCACTCATACAATCACTGAGTCTTATCTATAGTTATTTATATACAACAACTGTGACATACACTGCTTTTTATATTTCTAGTTTCATGGACATGCATCATTGAGAAATATATTTACTCATCACCACACCCATAAAGAGATTTACTCACCCAAACAACTGTTTCCACATACAGTCTTAACCTTTTTGGACAGTCACACACCTCCCACCCAACCTCACACACATTCATTCACTATCCCATACAAATACTCACTTAACTAATTAATAACTAATATAGTCAGTCATAAGCTTTTATTCGATATGCAAGATATCTTATAAGCACATTTACAATATAATCATTACAGTGTTCAAAAAAACATTGCTTTAAGAAGTCAGTATAAAACACATTTAAAAGGGATAAAAGGACATGAAGTGCCCATTGATAAATTAGCTAAAAAAGAGAATTAAACCGCTACTGACAATCTCTTACAACGAATAAGCCAAAACTGTTTTAAAAATGTTGCTGTTCCACACACAATAGGGGGGGAAGTGTCCGTAATTAGGATGCGCAAGGCTACTAGGTGGCTACGTGTACCCATATTTCGGAAGAGAGGTTTCAACCAGAAGCTCCTGGGCCTTGCATAGTCCGGGCATTCAAATAGGACGTGAGCAATGGATTCAACCTTGTGCGGACAACAAGCACAGTTAGGGGAAGATCGGGCCGCTGATGTCCACTTCGATACCACTCTGGGAGCCTGTACCTATTGACCCCTGTCCCCAGTCCACCTTCCACCCCCTTTTCCCTGGTAACCCTATTGCCAACGGGGCAACTCAAGGACCAAGGAATTGTAGATAGTACTTAGCGAGTAAAAAAGAAGTATTTTTTACAAGCTATACCTAGGACAGGCTCAATGTTTTCCTGTATATAAATGATCTACACTGTTTTCCTGATCTTCTTGATCATTCACTTGAGCACACGCTTTATCTATCTCTGTGCACGTTCTCTTTTTTCCAGTTTTAGAGTAAAAATGTATCTCGTCTTAGGATTTGTGTAAATATGTGTACATAGAAATATTGATTTTCATTTGTTAATACATGATATATTAAATTACTTACGTCAGCTGAACTTCCTCTCTTTTCGAGTTTATTGATTTATTGGCACATACTGTAAATGTTCTTTGAGGTTGTGGGCTATTATCATTTATGTCAGAAAGACTATAGATTAAGTCTGATTGTGGAGTTAATTAGATTGATCAAATGTTATGAGTATCTTTACCAGTAAAATGATGTCGAGGACCAATTGTTGTCTATACTAATGAATACCCAGGTCCTTTGACTATATTGGGTCTACCCCTGTTTTATAACACTTTGATACCACAGCACCTAGCGGGAGAGATCCAACTCTAAATTTAAAATAAAGAGCTCGGTCAAGGGGGAGGGTGATCAGGTCCAGGTAGGGTTCAAGGGCCACAAAGTCTTTAATTTGTAGGAAGGAGACAGTGGACTTACAGTGATTCGAGTTTGTAATTAGGCGCTCCGCCGTCCATTTCCAGTAAAGCGTCTTGACCACTTCTTTTGGAGGGGCTGAACGCGATGACCAACAGTCCCCTAGTCCGATCTTCTCCAAGAGCTTTTTAGTTTCCCTTAACCATCTGATCTTAGCCCAACCCCCCAGACTCATTATTTCCCCCAGACCCTCAGCGTAGGATTTTAATTCTTCACCCCTCCAGATTCGTGTCCATAGCAGGAGCGGGCGAAGCTGAGCCTGATCTTTAATGTTTTTACAGCCCGTATCCAACAACACTGGTACAGTTGGCGTGCTCAATGGGATAGAGATAATGGACTTTAGAAGCTTGCTCTCCGCTATCGCTAGGGCATCCAAACGGCAGTGGCCCCACAGCTCTGCCCCATACAAGGCTGATGTCACTACTTTGGCCTTGTAGATATTGATTACTGGGGTAAGCGATCTCCTAGGTGAGGCCCGGAACTCCCTTATGAGGGCTCCTCCAACTCTCCTATGGTTTAGGACCATTTTGTCAATGTGATTTGCCCAAGTCAACTTATCCGTAATCCGAATACCCAGGTAATCGAATTCGGCTACTTTCTCTAGGGCAACCGAGATAAGTGTAGGTGGGCGGCCCAGTTTCCTAGGTGGATTTAAAACTAGATATTTTGTTTTGTCCACATTTATTATTAAACCTTTTGCAGCACAAAACTCCTGAAAACGTGTTAGCAATTTCTGCAAGCCTTGAGGGGTCTTCGAGATCAGAAGCGTGTCGTCCGCAAAAAGCAAGGTGGGGATACGGACTCCTCCGAGACAGGGGGCGTCGGCTGGTTCTTGTTGAAGATGTTTTACCACCCCATTCACATATAGTGAAAATAGGGTGGGCGCCAAGACGCAGCCCTGTCTTACGCCCCTGGACACTGGTATCTTCTCAGTGAGCTCTCCGTTTTTACCCCAACGGACCTGTGCAAAGGTATGGGCATGGAGACTAATGAGGAGGGACAAGATGTAAGGAGGTAATCCCAACTCGTTAAGCACCCTCCAAAGCTCTTCCCGGGGGACTAGGTCAAAGGCAGTCTTCAGGTCTATAAAGGCCAAGTAAAGACTACCCTTGCCCAGTTCCACCACCTTCCACCCCAGTAGTGCCAACCTAAACACCTGCTCTATTGTCCCCATACCAGCCCGAAAACCTGCCTGAAAATCTGATAGGATTTTATTCTCCTCCACCCAATGTAGGATCCTTCCAAGGATAGCTTTACCAGCTATCTTTTGGGTGGAGTCTATCAGACTTATGGGGCGGTAGTTCCCCGGGGTTTCCCTACACCCTTTTTTGTAAATCGGGACCACCACCGCCCCTTTCCAGGATTCTGGGACTGCCCCTCCCATCATGATGTCGTTTAAGAGAGCGGCAATGACCCTTCCCCATTCCGCTGGGTATGCCTTCATAAGATCCCCTGGAAGGCCGCCTGGGCCCGCTGCCTTGCGAGGCGCTACCCATCCTATAACCCCCTCAATCTCTAGGGAATAACTAATATAGATTTTCACATAGCTAGTAACCAACTCATGTAATAGTTTACACAACAAGAGATAGAGTGATACAGGTATTCACAAAGTTTAATCACTATCCCATATATTTAGTGAGACACTTTACATTCGTCACTTACACAGTCAATCACATTGCTACTAAATTCTCCATTCAGACACTTATACATGCACTCAGTCTTCAAGGCAGATTGATATATATATATATATATATATATATATATATATATATATATATATATATATATATATATATATATATATATATATATATATATATATATATATATATATATATATATATAAAATACTTATTTAAATATCTAACCAAACCACATTCACTGGATGATGTCATCAGTGATGTCATTTGAGATGTCATCAGTGATGTCACTGACCATGTCATGAATGATGTAATATGTGATATCATCAGCAGTGAATTGCAGGCGTGCGAGTTATAGTTAGTACAACTAACTATAACGGGGGAATTTCAATGGTTTTGTACGAGTGAAATGTCCAACTAACTATAACACCCCTAAAACCTATGGTTTTTTCAGTGAATATATATATATATATATATTTATATATATATATATATATATATATATATATATATATATATATATATATATATATCCCAAAGACAATGTGATCCAGCAGGAGTTGAGAGCGCTCCACAGCGTGTGCTTGCTCAGGGGTCGGATCCAGACCCAATTATTATTTTTAAACAAAAGGAGCAGCACATCCAGGATATTTCAAAGCTACTTTATTGAAGCTTCACCCCACCAACGCGTTTCAGCCTCACCAGGCTTTGTTCACGGTCAGTAAGTCCTTCAACTCTTTTCACATTTATACTAGCCCATTTTAGCCATTATGAGGCATTATGGGATACGTAGTTTCATATATTTTCAAAAAGTTAATTAACAAAAAGAAAGACTGGTGTTTTTCATTAAACTTTCTTAGGTGTCAAATGCTTCATATTCAATTCATATGGGCAATTTCAACAGTTCATGAGGGATTAGTTCCCAGTCAGTTTTCAATGGTAGTTGGGTATAGTACCCTGTTGAGTTCAGATAGACTCAGCTGGTCTCTCGTAACAGTCACTCCAAGTGTATGTGAAGGTCTTCCCCAAAGTTCATACCTCTTGGCATTTTGGTTCGAAAACGGATGATTAGCCGGGACTCCATCTGTCTCAGTTTCCTAACTGTGTCACCGCCTCTTTCCGTTTTCGTGAGCATTTTGAGTCCGTAAAATCTCATGGTTTTCCAGTCACCGTTCTGGCAAGTGTTGATATGTTTTGCTGTTGCATAGAGCATATTTTTGTTTTTCACTGCTCTGATATGTTCCAACATTCGTTTCTTCAACATGCAGGTCGTGCTGCCTATGTATTTGCTGCCACATTTGCACTCGATCACATACACAACATTTTTGGATGTGCATGTGATCTGTTGGTCAATCTGCATCATCTTGCCATTGGGTTCTTCAACCGATTTCTTACTCATGCCAATCTTGCAGGCCTTGCAACTGGAGCAAGGCTTGAATCCTTTTCGTTGGTTTGTCAACCAGTCAGTTTGCATCTTAGCTTGAAAGTGGCTTTTCACCAAGCAGTCCTGAAGAGATCTATTTTTTTTGTAGGTTATTTGTGGTTGTTTTCCTACTAGCTCTCCTATATCTGGATCCCCGGATACAAGATGCCAATATTTCTTCATTTTGTTGGCGATCATTCCACTTTCCTTATTGTATGTGGTTACAAATCTCGGCGGGTCGTTTTCCACTGCTTTCTTCGGTTTTTCCACCAGTAGTTCTGTTCTTGTTTTTTGATCAACCTTCTTTTTACAGTTTTGTAGGACTCGATCGTGATATCCTCGTGATTTAAATCTCATCTTGCTTTCATTGATTTTTGCTTCTGCATCATCCGGTACAGAGCAATTTCTTTTCAGTCTGATATATTCCCCATATGGGATGCTCTTAATCAGTGCTTGTGGGTGAAAGCTTGTGCCATGCAGCACGCTGTTGGTTGCTGTCTTCTTGCGGAACAAAGTGGACTCTAGTTTGCCATCTGAAATATAAATTTCAGTGTCCAAAAACGCAATTTTCTTTGTGCTCGTTGTGCACGTGAATTGTAAACCTACTGTGTTTTGATTCAGTTTAGAAAAGTAGTTGCGAAAATCAGAGTCCGATCCATGCCAAATAATAAACAGATCATCTATGTACCGGACCCACAATATGATCCGATCCAGATCTGATTGATTGACTGTGTTCCAAGCAATGGTTTTCTCCCACCAGCCCATGGTGATATTGGCATAGTTGGGAGAAAATGAAATGCCCATGGCAGTCCCACACTCTTGTTTGTAGAGCTCTTGGTTGAATATGAAAACATTATTTGATAAGCAGATCTTAATCATTTTCAAGAGCATGTTGGTGTGCTCCAAGGTTGAGATACTTCTCTGTTTCAAGAAATACTGGCATGCTTCCATACCTACATCATGTCTGATTGAAGTATAGAGAGAAACAACATCTATTGTTGCTAATAGATATTGTTCATTCCAACTTATATCCTGAATTATTCTTAGAAATTGTCCAGTGTCCTTGATGTAGGAAGGCATGCTTTGGGCGATTGGTGCCAGAAATGTGTCCACATACCTTGATAGGTTTTCATAGATGGAGCTGCAGGAGGACACGATTGGTCTGCCGGGAGGGTCTATTAATGTTTTATGTATTTTCGGCAGAAAATATATACAGGGCATTGTTGGAAAGTCTATGTTTAGAAATTTTTTCTCATCATCATTTAATAATCCTTTTTGATGCCACTCATCCAGATGCTCTTTTAGTTCCTTTAACATCTTTGCGCTAGGATTATTGGAGAGTTTCGAATAGTTTTGTTGTTGATTTAGTTGTCTCATGGCTTCTTTCTTATAGTCGCTGGTATCCATTATTACTAGGTTGCCCCCTTTATCAGCGGGTTTAATAGTAATTGAGTCATTATCCATGAGTGACTTAAGTGCTTTCCTTTCCTCGGTTGTTAGGTTTTCCCTGTTGTTGTTTCTTATCTTTTGTAATTTATCCAGCTCCTCATTGACAGCATCCGAAAATAGATCAATTTTGTTTCCTGGTGACAGAACAGGATAAAATGGGGACTTCCTTCTTAACCCCGTTTCAGGTCTCTCATTTGTTGTTATTTCCATTCGCTCTAACATTTGGGTATCTGAAACTTCTTGATTCTCTTGATCGAACATCCTTGCAAAGGTTTCTCTGATATCAGGTAGTTGTTCCTATTGTGGTTAGTCTTTCTGTTTCCTGACTGCTCTCGTCTAGGTTTTCACCATTTAGAATGGGAGATTTGTTCGCATGTATTTTTGCTAATTTTAATTTTCGGACAAATTTGTAGAGGTCAATTTTGGTTTGAGTATAATCAAAGTGAGATTCAGGGCAGAATGATAAGCCTTTGTTCAGCACTTTTATTTCGTTGTCAGATAGTTGGTGGTTTGACAGATTGACAATTAGGTTCACTACTTCCGGTTGCGAAGGGGATATTGCCTTCTTGCGTTTGGATCTGCGGGTTTTTCTGGTGCTGGTGCGGGCGGTTGTTGTGTTGGTACTGCTCTTCCCCGACCTCTTCTCTGGAATGGTCTTCTTCCCCTTCCTCCGCCACGTGAAATATTCTTTTCCAGATTCACTAGCGTTACTTCTTCTAAAACAGACAAGTTTTTTGTCTGGGGTGTCTGACGTGTGGTTCCATCTTCACTTACGTCTGATTCACTTGCACTTGATGGTACTTTGTATGCTGGGTAGTTCTTCTTTAAATTGTCATATCGTCGTGCAAATGTCAAAATTCTGCCACATAGATAATCCTGTTCATCCCGTTTGAACTTTCGTTCCTTTCTTTCCTCTACCTCTTTCTCATATGAGTCCAGCCTTTTCTCCATTTCTTGTCTCAATTTAGTCAGTTCATCCTGATTAGTTTCACTTTGTAATTTGTCCTCAGCCTCTTTAATCTTTGTTGTTAGTTCATCAAGATCTATTTTTAAGTGTTTAATTAGAATTCTCATCATGTTGAGTGAGCAAATGGTGTTGTTTTCTATCCATTCTAGTATCAATTCCTGTTTTGTATCCGGATGTGTTGGCATGGTGAATATACGTAAACCTCTTGGTATCCGTTTTACCTCCACATAGTTTTCAATGTGGAGGTAAAACGGATACCAAGAGGTTTACGTATATTCACCATGCCAACACATCCGGATACAAAACAGGAATTGATACTAGAATGGATAGAAAACAACACCATTTGCTCACTCAACATGATGAGAATTCTAATTAAACACGCAAAAATAGATCTTGATGAACTAACAACAAAGATTAAAGAGGCTGAGGACAAATTACAAAGTGAAACTAATCAGGATGAACTGACTAAATTGAGACAAGAAATGGAGAAAAGGCTGGACTCATATGAGAAAGAGGTAGAGGAAAGAAAGGAACGAAAGTTCAAACGGGATGAACAGGATTATCTATGTGGCAGAATTTTGACATTTGCACGACGATATGACAATTTAAAGAAGAACTACCCAGCATACAAAGTACCATCAAGTGCAAGTGAATCAGACGTAAGTGAAGATGGAACCACACGTCAGACACCCCAGACAAAAAACTTGTCTGTTTTAGAAGAAGTAACGCTAGTGAATCTGGAAAAGAATATTTCACGTGGCGGAGGAAGGGGAAGAAGACCATTCCAGAGAAGAGGTCGGGGAAGAGCAGTACCAACACAACAACCGCCCGCACCAGCACCAGAAAAACCCGCAGATCCAAACGCAAGAAGGCAATATCCCCTTCGCAACCGGAAGTAGTGAACCTAATTGTCAATCTGTCAAACCACCAACTATCTGACAACGAAATAAAAGTGCTGAACAAAGGCTTATCATTCTGCCCTGAATCTCACTTTGATTATACTCAAACCAAAATTGACCTCTACAAATTTGTCCGAAAATTAAAATTAGCAAAAATACATGCGAACAAATCTCCCATTCTAAATGGTGAAAACCTAGACGAGAGCAGTCAGGAAACAGAAAGACTAACCACAATAGAACAACTACCTGATATCAGAGAAACCTTTGCAAGGATGTTCGATCAAGAGAATCAAGAAGTTTCAGATACCCAAATGTTAGAGCGAATGGAAATAACAACAAATGAGAGACCTGAAACGGGGTTAAGAAGGAAGTCCCGATTTTATCCTGTTCTGTCACCAGGAAACAAAATTGATCTATTTTCGGATGCTGTCAATGAGGAGCTGGATAAATTACAAAAGATAAGAAACAACAACAGGGAAAACCTAACAACCGAGGAAAGGAAAGCACTTAAGTCACTCATGGATAATGACTCAATTACTATTAAACCCGCTGATAAAGGGGGCAACCTAGTAATAATGGATACCAGCGACTATAAGAAAGAAGCCATGAGACAACTAAATCAACAACAAAACTATTCTAAACTCTCCAATAATCCTAGCGCAAAGATGTTAAAGGAACTAAAAGAGCATCTGAATGAGTGGCATCAAAAAGGATTATTAAATGATGATGAGAAAAAATTTCTAAACATAGACTTTCCAACAATGCCCTGTATATATTTTCTGCCGAAAATACATAAAACATTAATAGACCCTCCCGGCAGACCAATCGTGTCCTCCTGCAGCTCCATCTATGAAAACCTATCAAGGTATGTGGACACATTTCTGGCACCAATCGCCCAAAGCATGCCTTCCTACATCAAGGACACTGGACAATTTCTAAGAATAATTCAGGATATAAGTTGGAATGAACAATATCTATTAGCAACAATAGATGTTGTTTCTCTCTATACTTCAATCAGACATGATGTAGGTATGGAAGCATGCCAGTATTTCTTGAAACAGAGAAGTATCTCAACCTTGGAGCACACCAACATGCTCTTGAAAATGATTAAGATCTGCTTATCAAATAATGTTTTCATATTCAACCAAGAGCTCTACAAACAAGAGTGTGGGACTGCCATGGGCATTTCATTTTCTCCCAACTATGCCAATATCACCATGGGCTGGTGGGAGAAAACCATTGCTTGGAACACAGTCAATCAATCAGATCTGGATCGGATCATATTGTGGGTCCGGTACATAGATGATCTGTTTATTATTTGGCATGGATCGGACTCTGATTTTCGCAACTACTTTTCTAAACTGAATCAAAACACAGTAGGTTTACAATTCACGTGCACAACGAGCACAAAGAAAATTGCGTTTTTGGACACTGAAATTTATATTTCAGATGGCAAACTAGAGTCCACTTTGTTCCGCAAGAAGACAGCAACCAACAGCGTGCTGCATGGCACAAGCTTTCACCCACAAGCACTGATTAAGAGCATCCCATATGGGGAATATATCAGACTGAAAAGAAATTGCTCTGTACCGGATGATGCAGAAACAAAAATCAATGAAAGCAAGATGAGATTTAAATCACGAGGATATCACGATCGAGTCCTACAAAACTGTAAAAAGAAGGTTGATCAAAAAACAAGAACAGAACTACTGGTGGAAAAACCGAAGAAAGCAGTGGAAAACGACCCGCCGAGATTTGTAACCACATACAATAAGGAAAGTGGAATGAACGCCAACAAAATGAAGAAATATTGGCATCTTGTATCCGGGGATCCAGATATAGGAGAGCTAGTAGGAAAACAACCACAAATAACCTACAAAAAAAATAGATCTCTTCAGGACTGCTTGGTGAAAAGCCACTTTCAAGCTAAGATGCAAACTGACTGGTTGACAAACCAACGAAAAGGATTCAAGCCTTGCTCCAGTTGCAAGGCCTGCAAGATTGGCATGAGTAAGAAATCGGTTGAAGAACCCAATGGCAAGATGATGCAGATTGACCAACAGATCACATGCACATCCAAAAATGTTGTGTATGTGATCGAGTGCAAATGTGGCAGCAAATACATAGGCAGCACGACCTGCATGTTGAAGAAACGAATGTTGGAACATATCAGAGCAGTGAAAAACAAAAATATGCTCTATGCAACAGCAAAACATATCAACACTTGCCAGAACGGTGACTGGAAAACCATGAGATTTTACGGACTCAAAATGCTCACGAAAACGGAAAGAGGCGGTGACACAGTTAGGAAACTGAGACAGATGGAGTCCCGGCTAATCATCCGTTTTCGAACCAAAATGCCAAGAGGTATGAACTTTGGGGAAGACCTTCACATACACTTGGAGTGACTGTTACGAGAGACCAGCTGAGTCTATCTGAACTCAACAGGGTACTATACCCAACTACCATTGAAAACTGACTGGGAACTAATCCCTCATGAACTGTTGAAATTGCCCATATGAATTGAATATGAAGCATTTGACACCTAAGAAAGTTTAATGAAAAACACCAGTCTTTCTTTTTGTTAATTAACTTTTTGAAAATATATGAAACTACGTATCCCATAATGCCTCATAATGGCTAAAATGGGCTAGTATAAATGTGAAAAGAGTTGAAGGACTTACTGACCGTGAACAAAGCCTGGTGAGGCTGAAACACGTTGGTGGGGTGAAGCTTCAATAAAGTAGCTTTGAAATATCCTGGATGTGCTGCTCCTTTTGTTTAAAAATATATATATATATATATATATATATATATATATATATACATACATCCCCACCCAAGGATTGATGCCCGAAGATGTTTTGATACCCTTTTGCATGGCTAAATAGTGCGTATGTGTCTAAGTGGTTCAAGGCATGTGAGTGGATTAGTGCTCAATTGCGTGTTTTTGTTTCTACATGATTGTCTGAATGTCTGTTGATCTGTGTGCATTTGTGCCTTAAATGTGTTGATTTGTATGTGTTCATAGATGCCTGTAAGCGTTTTGCTGAGAATCTGCATACAAGCATGGAGATAAGCTTGGTAAATGCATGGATGTCTACATGTTGAGTGTCTTTAGGAGGGCACACAAGGCTTTGTCAAAGCTTTTTGCACTATAGAGTCTTTCAAAAACAGACTGCGTAATAGAAAAACATGTTGCTTACTTTTGGTAAAGCTCTTTCAGGTGGATACTCTTGGCTTCATGCAGGTTCCTTGCCTTTTTTATCCTCCCATGGACCAGATTAGATCTGGTAACTTCTGCTATAGCTCCTGTACATCAACAGGTGTAGCCATTTCCTCCTGCCTTGACTACACACCATCTCCAGACATGACATACAAAGGAGCACGTTTTGTGCGCCAGCTTCAGTTTTTCTTCTTCCTGTATTCTGCACCCTCAAACGCAGACCGACAGACAAATGTGGAAATAAACAGTGCCCACCTTTTTAATCACAGGAAGGTCTCTCCACAAAATGGGCAGGTGGGCAAGTAGTGAGGAATCTGCGGTTAGAAAGAGTATTCACCAGAAACATTGTCACCAAAGTTGATTGGCTTGTTCTTCTGACGGATACTGCTAACCAACAGATTCCTTACCTTTTTAATCCATATCAAAGCAGTACACACAACAAACAAGGTGGTACTGAGGAGTGGACTTCACACAAGGAAGTCCTTCAGGACTGAGTGGGCAAAATGGCCCTCCCTGCAGATTGGAGAATTGATGCAAGAGTGCCTGGATAAGGTGTGTACTGAACCACATTTGGAAGAAAGGATGCCCTTGTTCTAATCACCAATTTGTCAGCAATGACTGTGGCATATGGCAGTTGCACACAGAGCATCTACAGCTCGCTGACACACACAAAGCAGCAGCAATCACAATAACGCAGCATGTTTTAAGAGTATGCAACTTAATGAAAGAACATGGGCTCAAAAGGCGTGCACATCAAAAAAGAAAAAAGAAAGTCCCATTGGAGCTCCTTGCAACACGCAGTTCCTCAGAAGGCCCAAAACAGCAGCAGACACTTCCAAATAACTCTGGGGAGCTGGGGGGTGAAGTCTGTTGTCCAGGAGGTAAGCTCTTTTCCAAGCCCTTGGAGATCCTTCACAAGTTGTAAGCAGAGTACACAAAGTTCCTTTCGCCTTCTTTTGGCAGTAAGGCAACCTCTGCAGGCCAATCCCCCAAGCAGCACTTCAGCTTGGGAATAGTCTCTCCTCAGTTTCTTCAGGTTCCTCTCCTCAGTAAAGGTTTCTTCTTGTAGTCCAAAAGTGATCTAATTTCTTGGGATCAGGGTCCCAATATTTATACTCCAAAATCCTTTGTCCTCTGAGGGCAGAGAGGCCTATGCCCAGTCCAAGCCAGTTCCGGAGCACTCTGTTGACATGACTCCTTCTTTCCTTTCACAGTTCAGGGCAGAAACATCAAACGCCCCACAGGAGGTGGAGCCAGCATTGTGGAGGGAAAGCACTGACCTGGAGCACTCTGTTGACATAATTCCTTCTCTCCTTTCACAGTGCAGGGCAGAGACATCAGACCACAGGGGGTAGAGCCAGCACTGTGGGGGGCAGGCACAGTCCTATTCAGGCCCCAGGTGCAACTTCCCTGTCCCATCTAGATGCAGATCTCGCTATTCTCCACTGGGCGGACTCACCCTGTCTCCTGGAATCCCCCAGCCCTGTCACTCAAACTCCAGACAAGGAATACACAACCTAGCAGTGGCATGCTTGGATAGTTAGACAAGAAAATACCTACTTTCTAAAAGTGGTATTTTCAAACACAGAATGTTAAAACCAACTCCACTAAAATATGTATTTTATCATTCTGAGTTAAGGCATACTAAACTCGAATTTCTACCATGTTCCCTGAGTCAGTTAGGATTATAACATGTAATAATCTAACTGCCCATTCTGGCCTATGGAGAACAGGTAGCCTTGCAATAGTGAAAAACGAAAATGGCTGTAATTCACTATTAGGACATGCCACCCACACCAGGGCATGTCCTACCTTATACTTACAAGGCACCCTGCCTTTGGGCCTACCATAGGGGTGTCTGATATGAAGAAAAGGGAAGGTTTAGGGACTGGCAAGTGGCTACACTTGCCCAGTCAGCATGTCAGTATCAGACTGCACACAGGCTCTGCAATGGCAAGCCTTAGACACATTTGTACAGGCTGCTTCTGTGGGTGGCACAACCAGTGCTGCAAGCCCACTAGCAGCATTTGGTTTACAAGCCCTGGGCACACTCAGTGCCCTGTACTAGGGTCTGACAAGTAAACCAAACCAGCCAATCATGGAATCACTAATTCATACATCAATTTACAATAAGGAGAGCATATGCACTTTAGCACTGATCAGCAGTGGTAAAGTGCCCAGAGTCATAAAACCAACAAAAACAGGTCAGACAAAATACAGGAGGAAGGCAAAAAGTTCAGGGATGACCCTGCAAAAAGGGCCAAGTCCAACAGTCATGCTTTGTGCTGAGGCACAAAAGGCAAACATTGTATGGATCTAGGAGGACATCCACTTCTGGAAATCATGGCACACCTTGAAATCTGTAATCTTTGAGGGAAACCTACCTAGCAAACTGTAAAAATGTTAAGACAAAAAATAGAAAAAACTGAAATCTTCAACAGAGCACCAGATCTGCGCTAAAGGTCCCAGAAAAAACAGGAACAGTCTACAGGCTGATGGTATGGTGTTTATATATGGCTCCATGTCGTCACGTCCGAAGGTAGTGTGGATTCGACGTGGAGCTCACCTGTAATAAATGCTATTTTCATAAAATATTACTGGAATCTCACCATCACTAGATGTGCTCTGGTAATGTAACACCAATTATAGTGGCAAGTATCTGTTCCACTGGTCTTTGTAGTGTTTTGTATTCAGCAAACATATAACGTACTTAAGAAGCACTTGGGACAAAATGTGGAATATATATCAACAAAAGTGACAGATAAGGAAAGTGATTGGATTTCAATATGAACAATTCAATATTTTAATCTGAATATATTGTCGAAGTGAATGTGTTGTTGGACCAGTGGACTCAAGTTCCAAGAAGAACAGCTGCAACAGATCATCACATGCCTAATAGAGAAGTGTGGCTCAATGGTTAGAGCGGCAGACCCTGATGCAGTAGTCTGGCCGGGACCAAGGATCAATTCCCGCCTCGGCGGGTCTCTGGCTCAATTTCCTCGGACCTGATAATTCTCGCCTTGGTGCCTATTCTAATCATGAGTCCCACTCTGCACCCCTGGGCAATAGATTGCTTAATCTCTACAACGGCCCCAACAACGCTGAGGATGCCTGACTTCACCTTGGGGGTGCCCAGGAGTGGGCTCCTCACAGGGAAAGGCAAGGAAGGGTTCCTCAGCGGTATTCGTACAAGCGCCGAGATGCCTATGGGTAGTCGTGCGCTGTACAAGTGCGTAATCATTTCATTTAATTTTATTTCATATATTTTAATAAATGTATATATTTAGTGCATTGGAGTTCATTCCGTTGGAGAACATTCCGCCCCTAGACGGCAGAATGTTCTAATAGCCTTGGAGTCCTCCATAGCGGGCTCTACTGGCCATTGAAGGCCCTCTCCCTTGTTGAAGGCCCTCGCCTTCGGCTCGGGTCTTGTGACAAGCTGGCCTGGTATATGATGTCCACTAATGTAAGTGGGCACCTTGCACAAGTCCAGGCAACACTTATGGTGATTTAAGAGATCTCAGACATCCTTAGAAAGCTAACCAAGTGGTAGCAGGCTTTGTCTTGAAGGAGTGTAAAGCAGCTTGTTTGACCAGAATGCAATCATATAGTATAGATGAAATGAAAAAGAACCACACAAAGTATTTATAAAAATATGTATTTATTATATAACACTATCTAGTACATTAAAGTATCTCCTACATGGAGATTGACACAAAGCCCACAATACTTTAGCAAATAATCACAGTAAATAGCACTAATACGCAGTGTGCTCCAGGGGCGGGACCAGACCATATACTATATAAGAACCACGACTTTAGTCAGGAAAATGTCGAGAGGACGTAGAATTGCTGGGACCTCAAGGAACCACCCAAGGTGAGTAGATAGGGACCTCACGGAGAGCGTGTGCAGTGTGTGAACATGACTGCGTGCTCCGTACAAGTCTATGTGCAAGTCGCGGTTGAAATGTTAAAGATTAGTGACCCTTCCATGTGGACCCTGAAGAAACGATGTGGAAGACAGAAGGTTGGAGAGCCATCCCACTCGTGGATACGGTAGTACCCAAGTTACCTATCCCATAGGAGCAAGGTGCATAGGTGTGAAATAGCGTCGGAAACCGCAGTCGAACCCAATGGAGGACTTCAGGCGAGTCCACTGCTGGAAGAGCAGAACGTGTCTGTGGGAATCCAAATGCGGATTCTTGAAGAAGAGTACCTGAAAGCAGAGGGGACAGAGCCTATGTCACTCGGGAGTGACCAGGAGACTTGGAAGACGAATGCCCTCTGATGTCAGGTGCTTCGGGATGATGTTGATTACATTGACTCTGCAGCTGTGGGGATCAGGCAACGCTGAGGATGACCAGGAGCCGGATAAGAGCTGTCCCATGAAGGATGTCGAGTGCAGAAGGGTGTGTCTGGCGGGAGTACCAACAAGCCTTGGCAAATGCAACCCACGCAGGAAGTCAAGAAGGTGCACGGATGGGACCAGCAAGGTCCAGGAGACTTACCACAAGCAGGGGAGTCAGGGCAGGACCGAGCAATCAGGGGAGACCAAGGAAATCAAAGGGTACCCTCAAATGGACCCACAGGAGTCGCAAGAGGACATTGAGCAGCTCACCAATAGGAGCAGGCCATGGTACCCACAAGGCGATGTGGCTGAAGATCTTGGTGGAAGAAGTTGCGGGAGGATGGGGCTACTTGGAGCCCAATTCACTTTTCAGAGAGCCCAGATGGTAGAAGTGCAGTGGTTTCAGTGCTCAATATTGTCCACGACGAATCTAGGGACCTACACCCAGGTAAGCCCTTAAGTACCCTAAGGAGAGGGTTGGGAAGATTCAGAGGACCCTCCCAGGGGAGGGTCTGGACAGGAGGGAGGTTATTCCCATGTTCTTTGTCCAGTTTCGTGCCAGAGCTGGAGCCAACTGCTCCCAGAACTGGTTTGAGCTGGACTATGCACAGAGACACCAAATGTACCCCTCGTGCAGACTTTCAGGCACTGGCAAGCGCACCAACCCAGCCCTAATACATTGAATCCTGTACCTCCCAGTGGCAGGATGCCTATTGTTTCGCCTTCCTCTGCTTGAGCTTGGCTCAGCAGCAGGAGGGCAGAAATGTGTCTCTGGTCGGCAACAACCATTTTGTGCTGTCCGGGTCAGGAAGGTTGGTACCTGGATTACTGAGAGCATAATGGAGGGCTCTCTAAGTGGGTGGAATCATACCTCCCAATTGTTTGGGGGTATGATTCCAACATGCTTTACACCAAATATAATAGGGTTCATTGCAGCCATTTTCGAGGTGGCCATTGTGTGGTCACGTAATGCCCTCTATATTAGTATGTGGCTGCTTCACTGACAACCCGGGAGAATGGACTCCGTAGGCTGCAGGGGTGTCCTGCTCTTGAAGGGGCACCTTCTCTCTTAGAACCACGCTCCCTGCCCTCAGGATTGTAAAGGCCTGCTAGAGGGGTGACTTATAGGTTTTAAGTGCAGTGATCCTTAGATATAGTAAACCTATATCTTTAGTAAGTGGTGCATTGTTAGACATGGCCCTTTTCCCCCAAATTTTTCACTTTTCACCCCCCTATTTTAGGATTTCTCCTCCATGGTGAAGAAATGTGTAGGCCATGTGTGGAGTGAGATGTCAAGTGTAATGTGATGCAATGGTGTGCGTACCTGTAATACCCCTATTGTAAACATGCACCTTACTGATATGACGCTTTTAAAATGGATGCCATGGCTGTGTGTTGTGCCACCTGACAGCAGTGGGTTAACGGTCTAGTTGTTTGGTACCCAGCCATCCCAGCATTTGGAGGGAAAGCCTGGCACCCAGGGTGCTCTACTCCTCCCCCTGAGCCAGTTAGAACCAGTTCCCCAGAGGCTTCTATAAGCTTCTGGCACTGCCTGATAGGTGGGGTGAGGGGCGTATAAGTAAGGGGGCTGTGCCACCATGTGCACCGTCAGAGCAAGGACATGAATGTGAGGGGACTTGCTGCCAGGGGATACCACCACTTGGGCCTGTGTGCTGGACCCTGCACCCAACCAAAACCCCTCTGCTGTCCCCCAGGGCTAGTGGAAGCCCCACTGCAGGAGTACAGGCTGCTGTACAGGAGGAGTGTCATGCTACAGTGGAGGATGGTTAAAGCCTACCGCCCTGTATTGATGAGTACCCACTGACTGCTGACCTTGCCCAGTAGTGCTTGCTGCTCTGACACCTGGCCCAGGAAGAAGAAGAGCGCTATATTGGGCTGTACTGGATCCCCCCCAGGAGGTGAGGAGTGTTACCCTGGGGCCCTGAGGCTGCTGGTGGGACCTGGCGCCTCGTGGGTGCTGCATCAGAAGTGCCCGGGGAAAAGGAGTGTCAGCCCTCCACAGCGCTGGGCTATGAAAGCGCTGTAGTTCTGTGGACCGAGCCTAAATAATAAGCGCAGGGCCCTCGTCAAGCGCTATACAGAAGGACACTGCTACCAGCCCTTTCCCTTCCAGGCGCTGTCGCCTCGTGAAGCGCTGTGCCCCCAGGGTGCTGTGGAGTCCCGAGCGTTGACCTGTTGTTGCCCCTCTAGCGCTGTGGCTTTGAAGCGCTACTGGCTCACCTCACCGCCGCAGCCCTGGTGCCAAATCCTGAAGCGCTGTACCCAGAAGCGCTCTGCTGCCCAAAGTCACCGCCGCCGCCTGGGGGGTCGCCCGAAGAAGAAGAAAGGAAACGGGTGCCTACCCCGCGTAATGGCAATGCTGGTGCGCTGATTGAAGTAAGAGGGAGCCTACCCCTCATCGCCGCCTGGGAGAGAGTCATCGGCGTCTGAAGCTGAGCGGGTGCCCACCCCGCATATCACCGGAAATCACCGCCACGGCCCGGGAAGAGCCCGCGCCGCAGACGCGACGCGGAAGTCAGGCAGCCCTGGCCGGGACAGGGGCAGAGCCTCTCCGACGTCCGACCGGGCCAGGGAGCCTCGCTGGGATTGGCGCCGGCCGGAGCGTCACCCGGAAGTCCTGCCCTGCTGGGTGGAAGCAGTAGGGACCCCACCCCAGGAAGTCCAAAGAAGGAGGAGGTGAGGAGGGGCCCCCGTGATATCGAGGGAGCCCCGTTGGTGGAAAACGACCGGAGCGGGAGCCCACCCCGCCGGTCCGTGCCCCTGCAGACAAGAACAGGCCGGGTGAAGTCGGCCGGAGTGCTGATGCGGCCAGGGCTCTCGTGTAGTGCAGAGAGCCTCGCATGTTGCCGTACCTGCAGCCCGTGAAGCAGGAAGAAGCCGTCTGGAGCCCAGGCAGCCCCCGCAAGAGCTCGGTGAGTGGGGTGGAAGTGGGGGACTGCCGGAGGCCCCCCTAGGCACGGGGAGAGACCTTTTGAGGAGCTGGGGATGGGAAGTGTCGGGGCACGTGTCGGTGCCCGCCCCTCTGGACCGGTACTTCGGGAAGACACTCGGCGGCACCGCAGTTGCGGGCACTGCACAGTTGGCATAATTATTTTGAAGCCCCCATAGGGCTCCCACGTAAACCGTGATGCCAGAGACCAATCTGCAGCAGTGGGCAGGCTTATGTTGAATGCCAGGTTGTGCCTCTGCCCCATGGGGAGGGCATTGTTCAGGGAGTGCCCGGCTAAGATTGATGCCAGTCGAATGCTGATGCTCTACCCCCTGTGTTTTTGCACCCTAGGAGGTGCTGTGGTCCTGCCTAATGTCAGAGTATAGGCCTACGGTAGACCAATGCCTAATGTATTCATGCCAGGGAAGGTTTTAAGGCCCCGTGACTGGGGGAGGACATCTACCCCTGCCCTAGGCCTTTCTGCTACGAGGGTGATGTGTAGCCTAATGCCATGCATGATGCCTGTTGTGCTTAAAAGTGTCTACCAGGCTTTGGGTCACAGGAAGCTACCCTAGGTTCACCTGTTATGCCCCCAAGTTAGGTCTAATGTCTGCCTGCCTTCCTGTTCATCTGCCTTGTACGCCTATTGTCCTTTTCGCAGGAGATGCTAATGCAAGCTAAACTGTGCTTTTACGCCTAATGTTTTATTTTATGCTGGAGGCCTGCTGTTATTCGCCTACTGCTAAAGTTAGGCCTCGATGTTCTCATGCTTGTGCTGATGAGGTATAGTGAGATTATATGCCTACGGGATTGTTCATTCTTGGATTGATGCTGTTGATATACGTACCTGCATAAGGTTATGCTAAAGGTTAATGCTGACGTTTTAATTGCACTATTGACTCTAATGGTCTTACCTTTTTCTTCCTTTTTCTTTGCCCTGTACATAATCCCCCCTGTATATATTGGCCTGGCGCCAGTTGGCGCAGCATTGTGAGTACTGTGATTTCTGTTGCAGATTTGAGACAATATAAAAGTTATTCTTTTTCACCAAAACTGGTGTTGTGTCTCTTTTTGTGGTGTGCCTTGTGTGTCGTCTGTGTGTACTGCGTGGAGGCTTCACACATGTCCTCAGGAGTTTGGCCTGCCAGCTCTGCACAATGCTGCCCCCAGTAAAATTGGCTACCCCATTTCTAACATGCATGCACTGATTTACACAGGCTGCAATGGCAGGCCTGTAGTTCCATTTTGCATTGTCTCCCATGGATGGCATAATGCATGCTTCAGCCCATGGGAGACCTCTGGGGTACCTATGCCTTAGGTACATGGGTACCATATACTAGAGACTGATAAGGGCACCCCAGTATCCAATCTGGGATGGTACCTATGTACTAACACAACAGTTTATGGAGAAAGCAGATAGACTGGGATCCTGATTAGCAGGATAGCAGTCAGACTGGTCAAAAAACAGCATCACATAAAGCAAAAAGTGGGGGTAAATCTAAGAAGCAGATCATACTTTCTTATAGGTCTTTAATGTGGAGCGGGCCTTTAATGGCTGGTAGAACCCGCTAAGTTGGGCTCTAAGGCTATAGTATGTGGTTTGGTACTTCAATATACTCAAGAGCATATCCAAAACTGATCTAATAATAATTAAGCCCCAATATTGCTACTCTTGCATCACTACTACTGATAATTCTGGTTCCCTTCATACCCATTTATTAGCATCAGTCAATTAGTTCCCTTTGTTTTACGAACAATCAATTCCTACAGAACTATGAACAAATAAATACACCTATTCTAACTTACTAAGTGGCCAAAAGGTCTAACTACAGCAATCCTACAATGTTTTTTTAATGAAAAATATTCTCTTCACTAACAAAGGAATAGACAAGTTTTAAAACCTATAGTAATTATATGTGTCAGCACTTCCAACAAGCCTGGGAAACAACGTGCTCCTTTTAGTATTTATTTTCAACAAACATTTCCAAAACGAAACTAAATATATTCAAGCCTTACTGTATGATGTAATAAAAATGCACATCAGTAATCATATCAAGTGTATTCAATAAAGCTGAATACACCCAAAATGGCAAATAGAATACTGATGATGTAGAGCATATTACATAAGCATTATTGGACAAAAACAATAGACAAAAATAAAATACATTTTAAAAACCCAGTAATGTCAGATCAACAATTTGGCCACACTACTATACCCCTCCCAAAGCCACATTCATACAAACCATTCTAAAGATCAAAAGAGGCTGTGAGGAAAGACAGGAAAATAATCCTTAAAGGCTGATACAATACCAGCAAGAAATAAAATCCTGATCATTCTGATTAAATTCATAATGGGAACAGCACAACGGCAATACAAGAAGCATCTATAAAATGGCACTGGGTTAACAGTGTAAGAAAGTGCAAAAGGCAAGTTCCTATTCACACTGATGTTAAAAAATAAAACGTTTTTAATTCTCTGTAGTGGATGAGCAAGGAAGCAGCAGACCATGGTGTGGCAGTTTGGGAGTAGAAGCGACTTTAGGAATACAGAATGGCTATTGATACCTCATTTGGGTAACTTCTGGAATATCTGAGCAAAACTCTACTGCTTACGTCAGGAGCCACACAGCATCTGTAAATGTGCTTCCAAGTCGGGATAGGTTATGTATAAGCAGGGCTTTAAGTGGGCTGGGTCTCACTGGGTCTGAGCGCCAGCAGTTTTTTAAAGGGGGCCTCGAAACGGGTCTCTATCGGGCTCTCTTTTGTGCACTGGCACAGGCGCTCCGTGTTTTTTCTGGACTGCAGTGACAGCAGGTACATCCATGTGCGCATGCTCACACTGCTCACTTCTCACTAGTGGAGAAGTTACCGCATGACGTCATGCCAGATGAGCGTTGTAGGGGAAGGGGAATCCTTTAAAGAGAGCCATTTTCTCTCTGGATTTCCCTTCTCTTTTTGAAGCTCGGGAGCAGCAACACTGTCCTGGTGTCACCAGGGCTCTAAGTGGAAGCTTTTTCAATGTTATATACAACAAGCTATAGTTGCTGCTTATTTATCTAATGCAACTAACAACCATTGACAAAGCCAATAGTGCTGACTTGTTGTAGGTATGATGTTACTTGTTGTAATATATCTAGATCAGTGGTCGAAGAACGGGGAAAAAAAGTAGGGGAACTGTGGGTGGAGAATTAGGAGCCGGGAATAACCAAAGATTGGATCAGTGGGCGGAGTCAGGGGTGTGGTTAAAGATAGCAAAACATACTTTTTTAGTACGTTTAGCATTTCACTGACCAGTTACAGCTTATAACGTTATTTAATTCAAACAATGGATACACATGTTTATTTGAAGTTTAATTCAGGAAAAAGCAAACACTCATAGGGAATACAGGGTTGTGTAATGCGTGTGAAATATAAGCAGGAACAACATGTTCCCTTAATGCTTTTACTCTCATTGTTCAGAAATCCATGAGTATTTTTTGTCTCAAACATTGAGGTCATGAATACAGGGCTCCTCCTGTACACATGTGTTAAGCAGGGCTCAGAAAGAGAAAGGGACTGTCAGAAGAATCTAGACTCACAGAAACCCACAAAGGCTCCTTCATATTCATGTCAGCCAGCTAGCTGCTCAATCATAATATAGCAAAAAGAACAACTCGTGGACAGAATGCAGAACAATGTCATACATTCACCCCAGTACAGAGATCTGGGCCTAAATCCATTGTTTTTTTGCTCACCATGCCATTCCAGTTTGGACCCAGGCATATGCAAATCAGTCTTGATCCTGCGCCCAATGGGACCAGTCCAGCCCGAACTGCCAGGCCATATGTATTCAAGTGTCCTTTCATTCGGGAAGTGAACACAAAGTAGTACCCACTGAACTATGCACATAAAATATTGCTCTTTGATATGCATGGTACACGTTCTTTCAGGCAGTCATATTACCCCTCTGCGCTACCTTAGGTGATTAAAACAGCCACTAGACAAAACATGCTCCCATCTCTCTCCAGCAGGTACATTGATCACCAAAGTTATCTTGGCACTTGTATTATTGACCGAAACCTGCTGAATATACAAAGAACTTTGCAGTGCTTTAAAAACTCCTGCACTTGTACAAAACCGGCCCCCCAAACTAAACTGGCCCCCTACCCTTCCAGTCGCCCTGGGAAACGCCTAATGCCTGGAACGGCCAGTCCGGCATTGTTACCTTTTTCAATGCAGTACTGCAGATATGTATGCTTATTAGATATAAATGTCATGGACCACTGTGTTTCAAGTTTAGGGTGCACAGGTACCCCGTTCAGTGTAGTCAGTTTGTTAAAATAAACTAGTTTGTGTGCCTCCCTGCACCACAGCATCCTCTACAATGAGGATTTTACGCTCCTTGTTCTGGAATCCACTGTTAATCAAGGGTCGATATTGCATTGTTAACAGTCTGCTCTGCTCTGTTGTGTCACCAGTTAATTCACAGTTGTCTCATGGCCCTTCCAGTGTTGCTTTGCAGGCCCCTAGATAGAAGGGAAGGGGGAGGAGGCCGTGGGCACTGCAGAGTAGGGTGGCCAACTGGCATGGGCGCAAATTCAGAATGGGGAGTGTAAAAGTTCAGGACAAGGGGTCAAAATTCATAGCAAAAAATTCAGGACAGGAGGTCAAAATTCAGGACAAAAATGCAGGGCAACCGGTATGCTTTGCAGACACATCAGTGGATGTCATGCAATAGTATATAAATAAATAGGCAAGGAACATAAGTACAAGTCACTCCTCCTGCCCTGTCACTTTTCCTGCCCGGTCACTTCTCCTACCCCATCACCGCTCCTTCCCTGTCATTTCCCCTGCCCCTATCAAAAACACTAGAGGGAGGTAGAGAGAAGGGTTGGATTCCTGCTCCACAAAGTACTTAAATAAACAAAGAGAATCCAACTCAAAGAAGGGGAGAGAGTGATCGACACAAGTTGAAGCACTCAGTGTTTTGTAAAATACCCCTCACACACCAAAAGGCCCCTTGGTGTCATGCTTCATCATCGGGGTCTTCGCACCCCTCTAACGGGATGCGGCGTGCTACGACCAACGACTACGCGGGAGCACTTATAGTAATGACTGTGTGTGGTGTGAAGTGTGTGGGGTGTTTTTAAAAGTGAGTGGTGGGATGTGGTGTGAATCGACCTCACACTGCACTTCTTTTAACAGTACCAGCCAGAGTTCAGAATAAAAGTTTTTTCTATAGACTCATGTGCCAGGTACTTTTTAATCTTTCACCACATCCCACCACTCACTTATAAATACACCCCACACACTTCACACCACACATAGTCATTACTATAAGTGCTCCCGCGTAGTCGTTGGTCGTAGCACGCCGCATCCCGTTAGAGGGGTGCGAAGACCCCGATGATGAAGCATGACACCAAGGGGCCTTTTGGTGTGTGAGGGGTATTTTACAAAACACTGAGTGCTTCAACTTGTGTCGCTCACTCTCTCCCCTTCTTTGAGTTGGATTCTCTTTGTTTATTTATTTCCCCTGCCCCGTCACTACTCCTTCCCGTTCACTGCTCCTGCCGCGTCACTGCTCCTGCCCGTTCACTACTCCTGCCCGTTCACTGCTCCTGCCCGTTCACTGCTCCTGCCCGTTCACTGCTCCTGCCCGTTATCTGATCCTGCCCGTTATCTGCTCTTACCCGTTATCTGCTCCTGCTCATGTCTAATCACTTCTCCTGCCCGTCACTTCTCCTGCCCTGTCACTTCTCCTGCCCTGTCACTTCTACTGCCCCATCACTTCTCCTGCCCCGTCACTGCTCCTGCCCTTTCGCTGCTCCTGTCCAGTCAGTATTCCTGCTCATGCACGATCAACGCTCCTGCCTCGTCAATTTCCCTACCCCCTCCCTTCTCCTGCCCCGTCACTTCTCCTGCCCTGTTCACCGCTCATGCCCTGTTCACCGCTCAATCCCTGTTCACCGTTCATGCCCTGTTCACTGCTCATGCCCTGTGACTGCTCCTGCCTAATCACTGCTTCTGCCCAGTCACCTCTCCTGCCCGGTCACCTCTCCTGCCCTGTCACCTCTCCTATCCCGTTCACTGCTCCTGCCCCGTTCACTGCTCCTGCCCCGTTCACTGCTCCTGCCCGGTTACCGCTCCTGCTCATGCCTAATCACCTCTCCTACCCCATCACTTCTCCTGCCCCGTCACTTCTCCTGCCCCATCACTTCTCCTGCCCCGTCACTTCTCCTGCCCCGTCACCTCTCCTGCCCCGTCGCGTCACCTGCCCTACACTTCTACTGCCCTGTTGCTTTTCCTGCCCTGTCGCCTCTCCTGCCCCATCACTGCTCCTGCCCTGTCACTGCTCCTGCCCCGTTCACTGCTCCTGCCCCAGTCACCGCTCCTCCCCCGGTCACCGCTCCTCCCCCGGTCACCGCTCCTGCCCCGGTCACCGCTCCTGCCCCGGTCACCGCTCCTGCCCCGGTCACCGCTCCTGCCCCGGTCACCACTCCCGCCCGGTCACCACTCCCGCCCGGTCACCACTCCCGCCCACTCACCTCTCCAGCCCACTCACCTCTCCTGCCCACTCACCTCTCCTGCCCACTCACCTCTCCTTTCCTGTTGCCTCTCCTTCCCAGTCACTGCTCCTGCCCCGTCACTGCTCCTGCCCGATCACCGCTCCTGCCCGATCACCGCTCCTGCCCGATCACTGCTCCTGCCCAATCACTGCTCCTGCCCAATCACCGCTCCTGCCCAATCATCGCTCCTGTCCAATCACCGCTCCTGTCCAATCACCGCTCCTGTCCAATCACCGCTCCTGCCCAATCACCTCTCCTGCCCTGTTCACTGCTCCGATCCGTTCACTGCCCCTATCTGTTCACTGCTCCTGCCCAGTTACCACTCCCGCTCATGCCTAATCACCGCTCCTGCCCCATCACTCCTCCTGCCTCGTCACCTCTCCTTTCCTGTGACCTCCCCTGTCCCATCACTGCTCCTGACCCGTCACTTCTCCTGCCCCGTCACTTATCCTACGCTGTCTCTTCTCCTGCCCATTACTACTTCTGCCCGGACACCTCTCCTGCCCCATTACCTCTCCTTTCCTGTCGCCTCTTCTGTCCCGTCACTGTTCCTGCCCTGTTCACTCTGTGTACAACATGGACAAATTACACAAGGGGGGAAGTTCCCCAGAGTACTCTGTTTGGGGAAAGCTCCTCTGTCATTACTAACTCTGACCTCATTGCAATCAGGAAAACGCGTTGTACCACAAATTCCCTGCATGTGCGTCTTCCACCGGACTGCGTTAACACCTAGCGTGCATCGTGTTAGAGGTTTTTTTTGCAAGCTTGAACAATCAGACAATAAGGGCACTTTGTAAACTGTGGTATATTTGGAGGATCTGGACTAGAGGTTTTTACAGAAGACATATTATATCCTGAAAAACGATCGATTTAATGCACTGATGACGCAGTTTCCTAAAAGGGAAAAGGTCTTCACACCAGGAAGCTCAAAGGAGGGGGATTTGTCTCGCAGAACACCATCCCTCAGGCTCCAGATCCACACAAGATCGCCACTACATCGTCAAAGGCAGACGGCGGGCGCATTGTCATTCGAAAGGGGTTAATCGGCCTCAATCGGAATGACAATGGGCCTTTCCTCTGTCTGTGAGAGCTCAGGGAGGGGTTGCTGCAGCCTCTGGAGTTAAACAGGGAAGTGCGAGCAGCCCCTGGAAGCTGAATGAAAAAGTTATCGTTATTAAGTAGGACTATTCTTGCCGCCCCGGGACGATTTTTTGAAAGAAAGAATTAGGGGAACAGACTGACATAATTTTTAGAAGTAGGGGCCGAGCGTGCCCTTCCGATCCCGCCCACTTCTACCACTGCAATGACGAACAGCAAAATACAAGTCGGGCGGCACACTATGCTAAGCACAGATTTTTTTAGGTTCAGTGTTTGTAAGCCACACCCTTAATTACATTGACCACACCCCTTTGAGAGACCCTCCAGTTTTTTCATCCCAGTGTATAAGTCAAACATATCAACCGGAAAAGAATCCTGGACTCCAAAAGGCAACAACTGAATGATGACAAAACTGGGGTAATGCGATCACACTTCCTTGTCTGCACATTTAAGAAGCTAGCAAAATGAAAGACAGATTTTACAGGAAGCGGTGCACGTTTCAGAAGACCAAGAAAAATTACATTAGCCCCATAAATATGACCGAAGAAAACTGATTGCAATGTGGATAGAAAGAGGTAGCTGGTGAGGATGGTTGTGTGCATTAGGGAACAAACTTAGTATCGCAATCTGATTTTAATTCCTGGTCTATTATCGTTAAGTAGATTTGGGTATTAAAAGATAATTGCCATTAAGTATATTACAAATGTTCCTGTGGTTTTCCCCTGTGGGAGTCTCCGAATAGAGGATGACAACTTGAGGGACATTTTCTCATCGAACCAGTCTCCTGCTGTTATCTTCTGTGACGTATTTCTATTATGAATTTACGAGAAAGTTGTGTTTGATAGCGGCAAAATGTAGTTTGTGCAATACACACAATTCCACGTAAATCAGACTTATTTTGCACACAAAAAAAATTGCAATTTTCACAGACCCCAAAGAAAACACAGATTGCAGGCACTGCTCCGGTGAGATTCACCGCCGCTCTGATATGTTATCACATGAATCTACCATTGCCATTATTATTGGTTTAAAAAAAGCCTGCTAAGTCCTCTGATTAATGAAAACACCATTCTTGTTTACTGCGTATATAAAGTCACCAGATCCGTTTTCTTCCTATAAGTATTTTGTAATATTAAAAGGCGAGAGCCTCTTAAGGGCAGTGCTTAATTTTAGCCGGTGGTTGCCGATGGTGGCCACCGGCCCTCATTTTTGGGGACCGGCTATATTGTTTTGCATCAGATATTTCCCAAGTGCGAGAGAAAAAAAACAAACAAAGGGGAGAAAGAAGGAAGAAGAGGGAGACGAGAAAAAAACCGTCACCGAGTGAGAAAGCAGAGACCGGCGTGAGATAAAAGGGCAGGCAGAGTCCAGCAGTGGATTAAAGAGGCCGGGGGTAAGTTGTGGACTATGCAGCCTTGATATTTGGTGCTCTGACATTTATGAGCGCTGCTGGCCAGGCTCCTGAGCAGCTCTTTCGGCACTGGCACTCATGATTTTACAAAGTAAGCACTGCTGAGGACAGCAAATAAAGCCAGAATCCGAATGTAAACCAACGCCTATTATTATGACTTCGGCAACATCAAGCCTGCGCTCCGCCTCTCGGTATTATCACTGCTTTGAAAATACATTACTGACAGAATCCTTTAAAGAAACCGGCGGATCAGTGTTTTCTGTCGTTCTGCTAGTGCGTGGCTATGGGATGCGTACACGAAGCACTGACGTACTAAACGCTGTAGCACTAGCAGGCAGGCAGCAGAGGGCGCTGTTGGTCCTGCGCTGAAGAGAGGTTGTTTCAACTGCTGGTAGCTCGCTGCTCGCCCGCTGACAGCTCTGCGAGTCACCTGCCTCGAGCCTGGCTTCATGTTGCAACCCCGGAGGATACCCACCAGGATGGGTTTCCTGTTACTAACAGCACGTTGACACGAGAGGAGGCTCGGCGCCCCACCCTGGGCAACAGCGTCGAAGTTCCTAGGTTTTGAAATACAAGGCCGTACTGCAAGACTGCTACATTGTAAAAGCATTCTTCTCTGGTTATAAAAAAAAAGCCGGACGCACCCCTCAACCATTGGCAGATGTATGGCTCGTAGTAGCCGACAGGAAGGCTGGCACGGTTTCCTATGACGTAGCGCGCAGTTTGCCGTCTGAGCTCTGTTCTGTCAGCCTGGCACTGGACTGGGAGGGCAAACCTCGGAGTAGTCACGCTGACGTAGTACTGGGCCGAATCAGAGCCGTTTTTAAGGCATGGGTAAAGTTGTCAATTGCCTTGAGCCCCGGTAAAATGACGGAATGGGGAGGGCCATAAAGGAACATCATATCCATAGCATTAAAAAACATATACGTTTTTTAAATTGAGAGCTTACCATCTGCGAGTCCCTGAAATATAGTGTATATGCACAGCCAGTCCTACCTTAACACTCGCTCTCTGACTCACTTGAAGTCTCCCTCCTTACTGAACCTCACCTGTCTCTATCTTTCCGTTCACCTATTCCTACATCTGTGTACATTTCCTGTCTATCTCACCTCTCCACGCTCCTCTACTCCACCTCTTAAATGACCGTTCGTTTCTTAATACCCCTTTCTCTACTCCATCTCCCTCTTACCCTACCACACAACATACACACTCTCCCTATTATTCTCTGTCCCTATCTCTCCATAACTCCTCTTTCTCCCTACCTCACGCTGTCTGCACCTCACTCTTCTGTTTCCATCTTACCTTCCAGTATCTCTCTTCCACCTAGTTCACCTCTCTCGCTAACTCACCTCTCTATTGCTCTCTCTCTCTCTCTCTCACCTGCTGGCCTCTCTCTTGGCCCTCTCGATATCTCGCCGCTCTTTATTTCATCTCTCCCTGTCTCTCGACCTCACCTCTCTCTTCCTCACATTTCCCTCACCAACTTACCTATTTCTTACTAACATCTCATCTACCTCACAATTCATTTGCTAAATGAACTCTCCAACGCCCCTCTCTCTACCTCGCGTCTCTCATTACCATACAACCTTAGTTACCGCTGTCTCTGTACATGTGTGATTTTTCTGTCCATCATTATCTCCCCTCTTCTCTCTCTCTGTAACTTCTATTTCAACTCCCCCCTCTACATCACCGTTCTCCCTACATCTTTCTTTATGCATCTCTCTACCTCATTTGTTGCGACCTCCTGCAGGTCGCCCTCTCTCTGACTCCACATGAACCTTGTCTCTTTCTCTACCTCACAGTTTCTTCTCTACTTCACTTGTTTTATCTCTAAACCTAAGCTTTCATCTTTTCCTCTCATTCTTTCTCTTCACCTCTCTCTGTGCCTCACTATTCTATTGATCTGATGTGACTTTCTTTACCTCTTCTCATGTTGCCCCTCTCTCTACCTCACTGCTCTCTCTACCCCTCTTTAACTCACCTCTTTCTTTTTTACACAATTTTCTGCCTCACCTTCAGTATCCCCCATCCCTTTCCCCTTTGAAGCATTTAAGGTTGTAATTAACCAAATAAAGTTTTCTTACTGACTGACTGACCCTTTGAAGCATTTTCTTTTAATTTAATCTTTTATCTCTTTACCTAACTCTAACACCATACTTACCTTTCTACTACTTCCTCTTTCTTCCAATCTGTTTCTTTCTTTCCGTCTAGTCCACCTTTATCGCTTTACCTTACTTCTTTCCCTACCTCACTTCTCGCCCTACCCCATCTGTAGCTCTACCTCCCTTCTCTCTGCAGTTCACATGTCTTGCTCTGCTTTTCCGTTTAACTCTCTGTCCTTTCCCTTTCTTAGACCCTTGTCATTACACTTCCTCTGCAGAGTCAGAGGTCCCCGTCCAGCCAGAAATCTGAATAGAAAGAGGAGAGGAGGAACAAGGAAGGGGAGCAAATAAAGGAGAAAATGATCAGATGTCACCCAACAGCAGTGAGAAAATCCTTAGTGCAGTGCTTTAATTTCTCACTGTTGCAGTAAAAATGCCACTTTCACGGGGGCTTACTTTTTTGTGATTATGAATATCTGAAAATTAAAGCTACAATTTCAACGTCTAATTATAATGGCATACACTAGTCCACTAAACATCCATCAAGCCACTGAGTCTTTCCTACAATGGTAGAACAGAGTGGTTAGATACTGAATTCCACGTAAAATATTGTTCTTGCAAGACAAAAATAATCTATATCCAAGCTCAAATAATGTCTTTATCAGTGCTTGTTTAAGCTTTCTGCTGGAAGCATCTGTTTGGCTGACACCAGGCAGTTTTTGGATGTTTTTGCATCCTTCTGTTTCTGAAAGTTTAACAATATTGTTTATCATCGCAAAGTCTCGAATTAGCTGAAAATTGGCAATAAGATCAAAGATGTTCTGAAGAGGTTCCTCAGAATACGGCGTGCCAATGACCCAAACATCCTTAAGGTAGTACTTGGCCAAGTAATCAAATACTCAACATATTTAGCTTCATACAACTCACAGTTTATGTTCTTCTTGCGTCCTCAACACACAAGCAGCATATTTTACGAATCGTGTGCTAATGTGAAAGAATAAATGTGAAAATATAAGTGCATATGTATATCGTACTATCGCTATCCCCCTATTTTAAGGCTTAACGAAGTTTTGAATGTTTTTTAAAATTTTGCAACATTTGTGAAAGTAACAATTTAAACATTTTTTTAATAGAGTAAGCACACTTCAGCTAATAGTAGCCTAGTAGGAGGGAAACCAATGGAATATAAAGCACTGTGAGCATTCACAGTCGAAAAATGTGCTGCAAGAATATAATGACAATTCTTTTTTTTTTATACCGTCAGAATACACAAGGTAGCAAACTTTACAAACTCGGTGAAGTGCGAAGTGGGCCACTTCGTAAACTCTAAGGGGCATATTACCAAGCAATAGCGATAATTATCGCTATTGCTTGGTTAGAGACAAAAATTTACCGCTGAGCTGCGGCGATTTTTATCGCAGATAAACCTTGGTATTACCAAGGTTTATCGCAAATGCGATAAAAATCGGCCGCAATGCATGAATATCGCTGAAAAGTCAGCGATATTCATGCATTACCGAACTAATGCTCTTAGCCATGTTTTCCACCTCCCATTGGATAACATGGCTAAGAACTGCTCAGGGCAGGTGTTAGCTTTAATATCTCCAAAAGTTGGTAATAGGAGATAGCGATGTTAGCGACTGTTTCCAGTCGCTAACATCTTGGCACGCCCACTTTGCATGTCATTAGTGATAAATATCACTGACATGCAAAGTGGGGCCCAAGATGGTCGCTATCTCCTACTAGCTGTCGCTAACTGGTGTTAGCGACAGCTAGGTAATAGGGAGATAATTTTATCTCCGCTTTCTTGGCTTTTGAAGCCAAAAAAGCGGAGATAAACCCCCTGGATAATATGCCCCTAAATATATTAAATGCAATGTATGTTCATTTAAGGTCCTAATTTGCAGGCCAAAGTTTACTCTGGAACGCAAATAAGCGGTAATCGCTCAAAAAAATAAAGCTATTGCAGTTATCAGAAACCACACTTGTGTAAATTCTGGGGCAGAACTTGATTTTGGCATCTATCTGCCGACAGCAAAACATAGTCTGCGAGTTTATTAAGGCTGTCCTCTGCCCAAGTACTCTGATAAGCGCCCATCACCTACTGGTGGTAAGTGCTCAACCAATGACCAAGGAATTGTGCATTCAATGTCGCAGCTATACAGTGAGATAAAACAGAGTAAAGATGCTCATAAGTTATTTGAGTACCAAACCTGTGTTCAACAAGGTGATGGGACCAGATTTTGAAAGCCCAAAACCAGGACTTATAATAAACATAGAAACCAGACTACAACGGCGTAGGGACACTGAAAAACTTAACATTACTCACCAACACACCAAGCGCAGGCAATGTGGCATTAGGGTAAATAAATACCACCTTTCCACTTAGTATCATTTATGTAACTTAAATTGCTTACTGATAAGGGCTGCTTACTGGAACATAAGAAAACTTGCATCCCTCTGTGTTTGGTCACTCCTTTCTGAAAATTAGGACACATACTAAATGTATTGAAATTTGCCAGGACAAATGGTTAAAAAAAATTCATAGTTCTGATAGCTCTGATGTCTGATTTGATGTCTGGTCATCCTACAAGTGCTACAAGTTCTTTCTTTCCTTTTTGAAGCCTGCTAGTGCATGTGCCACCCAAAGAGTTGTACTTAAATGCCCTGCACCTCATTTACCTGTCTCTTTGCTGCCCCCAATTCTATTCCAAGGACCCCCCTGAGAAACTCAGCAGAAGAACTAACACCACCAGCTCTTGCAAAGGAACCCGTCTGCTTCAATGCAGAGCTTCGCAAGTCTATCAAGAGCTCTCATTAACAATGCGTTCTAGCAGCAATAGGTAAAAACCTCAACCCCGTCATGAGAAACCCAATGCCACAAAACAACTACCAAGAAACTAATACTCAATAATTCTATTGGGGGAAACTGGTGGCCCCGCCTGAAGGGGAGGAGACAACGCATTGACGGTCTCCCATTCTGATTGGGAGGGATGGCGGCTCAGTTCAGGTAACCCACACTACAGAGGTATTACAAATAAACGGGATGGTAGGAGCCGTCTCCCCCCACAGAGTGTCAGCAAAATAGTTGCATCTGATTTTTACTACAGCTTATTAACACTGGGCAGAGGATGATGAGTGGAAGAATTTAAAGGTATATTCGGAAGATGGTAAACAGCGTTTACAACAAATCTTTTACCCCGCAGGGAATCACAACGCGGTTGTTACAACGACCGCGTTGTGATTCCGCATACCATTACTCCACAAGTCGGAACAACGACTTGCGGAGGGAGGGGGGAGGTGTTGGATTTAAGATCCAACACCTTCCCTAGTGTCCGCACAGACTGTAGTTGCAATAGTAAAATATACTATTCCAACTTCCAACGCCCCCCCTCCGCAAGTCGATGTTCCGACCTGCGGAGTAATGGTATGCAGAATCACAACGCGGTCGTTGTGATTCTCTGCGGGGTAAAAGAATGCGGGATTTAAAGGTATATTCGTGGAAGATATAGGGGTGGGAGTGGGAGTGGGGAGTTCTGTGGGGAGTTATCATTTTTATGCAGAAGGAATGTTATGCCACTATCGATCTAAGATTAGGATCTGGATATATTATATTTTATAATACAATGAAGAATCGTTATGTATGCAGGACGGTACTCACACCAAATTTGTATAACATATGTGGATTCGTATTGACCGTTGTGCAGGTCATTCTCCTCCACGATGATATGATTAGTACTTGACCATAACTGTCTTCTTGGCAGTTGAAATGCAAATAAGGAAATATAAAAAAAAAATTCTATTGGGGGAAGGAGTATTGTTCGAGGAGTGGCCTTCACAGTAATTGGGGGGGCAAGAGGAGAGTTTGGGGAAATATCCCTCAAAAATAAAAAGAGCAATGGTCACAAAAATGATAAACAAGCAATTCCAAAGTCAATAGGAAAGAAACATCATTTTTAGTCCTGATTAACACATGAAAGAAAAGCCCACAAAAATGACTTTTTGTATACAATGCAAATATGAGAAGTAGTATTTAATGTGGGAGGAGTCAATGTATGTTTTAGATGTAAAACAGCTCCTCATGTGTTGAAATGCAATGGAATGCAAAGTGGGAAGATATAATAAACGGCCAATTTCATATGGTAAGAGAGTAACATGCTATGTTATGTTATTAAAATGTATTACATGCACAAATCAACGCAGGAGGGGTATCTCAGTGCGGAAGCCAGGAGACAGCAGAACTAAAACAGTTAAAATAGATTGGTCTTGAGTAATTTTCTAAATTGCCAATGGTCCTTGCAAATTCACAATTGAAAAGGCAGCTTATTCCAATAGGAAGGAGCTGAAAAAGAGAATGTCCTGCCCCCTGACCAGGACTTCCTGACCCTAGGGACCCTGAGCAATGCTTTGCCGGAAGATCTTAAAGGTCTTGGCGGGAAGTAGCAGGTGAGCTTTGATGAAAGATAGACGGGCCTATGCCCATATAAAGCTTTATGAGTTAAGCAGCAGATTTTAAAAACAATTCTATTTTGAACCTGTAGCCAGTGTAGGGCATGAAGAAGAGGGGAGGAAGCTGCTCTAGAAGGGAGGTAACAGATAAGGCATGAGACAGTGTTCTGCACCACCTGAACGAATGTCGTTCTGTGCCCTGCATCGTATTTTGCGATGCAGGGCGTGCTACGAAATTCGTTTTATTAATTTAATTGTTTACTTACCTGCAATCATCCGAATTCCGGCGTTTATCACCCCCCCACCCTGCCCCTCCCCCGCCCCGCCTGCCTGCCCCACCGCAACTCCCTCCACGGGCCACGGCTGGATGCAGGAAGAGAAAAGGAGAGAGAGTGGGAGTGAAAAACAGAAAGACATTGAGGAAGGCTATGTGTATGTGTGTGTGTTGGGGGGTAGGATACCGTGTGAGAGGTGAACTTCTAAAGTAATCAATCAAGACATTTCCAACATGAGCACAGAGCCGGACTGGGAAATAAAATCAACCCTGGCAAAAATGTTAAAACCAGCTCTCTTCCTCCTTTCCGTTCCATCCATCCCGCCTCTCATTCTCACAACCTTCTCACTTTATTTCTCTCCTAGTACCCCGGTTGTGCTTGCTGTAATAAATGGAGCATGTGTCAACCGGGACAATGGCCCTTTAAAACCGGTTTGCAATGGCACCAGCCCCCAGTAGAAATGCCTGATGAGGTTAATGGCCAGACTTCATGTTATTGGCTGTTAAGTGTATCAATCTGTCCCCAAGTAGTGCTTGCACTACAATACACGAGGGACTATTTTAGATATCAAAAGTACAGTGGGTCATCACACTTTAAAATCTTTACGTTATACATGCACTCTATTCAGAAAGTAATCATTACTTTTTGTTTTTTTCACTGCAAGAGGCTTTTTTAAACTTTTAGTTAGGAATTGCATTTTGCCTGCTGGAGAGCTCCCTGCACTAATAAGAATGTGTTCAGATCTAATAGGTTAGTTTTAATATACCATTATAGGCACACAGAAATTTATTATGCATACTTTTGCACATAAAAGTCAGAACTATTGACTTTGCCAATGCTTGTTAGACGTTGTGCCCAGTCAGTGTACTTTTGTTTGTTTAAGAGTGCTGTCTAGGTATTTTTTAGGTTGCAAAAATGGTGGCCTACTGAGGGGATGCAGAAAGACAACAATTGCAATTGTAGCTGACTAGATCTTTTGTATTCTAAAACCGGTTTGCCTTTCTAGGTCACACTCACGTAACCATTACATCACAACAAGACCTACTTTTGAAGAAAACAATTTGGCGTTAGTCAGTATTTGGTAACCTTTCCAATTAGGTTTATTTGTATTTATTATAATTAAATCTCCTGACATCATACCTTAAAAAAATTATAGGTTTTACTACTGCTGGACTTGTCAACCCAATAATTTACATATAATGAGTTTCACTAGATATTGTTTGCTTATTTGCTGGTTTCTGGATTTTACTATTGGGTGGGTTGACAATCCTAGCGCAAGGTTCCAGGGCAGTACTACATGGCCCATTTATCAATACTGATAAAGTGCCAACGCAATATCATGATCAATATCCACTTCTTCAACCAATGCTATCAACCGCTGGGGTCTACTGCATCATCTGGCCCAACACTGTCGCACAGCAAAGTGACGCCACTGGAAACAGGGGCGAATAAATGAGTGGGTGAGGGTTAACATCCACATACTGATATTTTTAACATAGAAGTAGTGACTGGACAAGAGTCGTGTTCGTCATGCAAGATTCTATCTGCCGCTGTGAGATCTACACCCAATAATTATAATGTAAATATGGAAGAGAAGCAAATCCACGCCAGTATGGGCCATAGATAAGACTCAGCGCCAACACCTGTTGCATTCAGACAGCAACACCATAATTAGCAGACAAGCACAACCCCAACAGCAACCAGAGACAGCCAGACTCCAATGGGTTGGGAGATGTCAAGCGCAACACTAGAAGGGCGCAAGACCAACCATGGAAAGATTCCAATGGGATTTTTCATTTAGCAATTTTGCAGTCCCTTCTCCTGCAGCACCACAACTACCCCATCCCCACCAGTTATGGCTGTATAATTTGTGCAGTTTGAAAGAAACACAAAGGTGCCACCAAAGCATGGCGTTGACAAACAGAGGATACAGCTGAGTAGCGATGGCGTCGAGGTGAGCAGCCCAATGAGGAAACTTGGTTTCAGCTGATTTACTTAATATATCTGCAGGCACATCTTAAGGATTTTGGGGACCCTGGGGAAAACATATTTTCGGGACCCCTGTTCAGGACAGCTTTGAATTTATGATAAAATTTCAGCTTTTGTATGCCTTCTCTGGCCAGGTCACTGACAGTACACAGGCACAATCATCCATATTCTAAATGTGTTTACATCTAATATTCAGGGAGAGTGACGTAATTTTTCACTACTGTAACACGGCAGCAGGTTACCAATATTACCGCAAATAATCTCTGAGACATCATCTCATTCCTCATAAGTGAGGTCCCGTTTTGATCTAAAATAAACTTTTGTGGATGCTGCATGCAACATAACCACAGCATTACTCTATAAAATGTCTGTAAGACTCTCACATCACACACATTTAAAGAAAATAAAAGGAAAACGGTTTTTAAAACAATCTGTTTAAGAATTATTCAAGGTCATCAGGGCAAGACTCTGGAGAACAGAGCTGGCTCTATCATGGGGGGCCCGAAAGGCTGGACCCTGGGCCCACTCTGCCCTTGCCTTAAAAGTCTCTGGTATCTGGGCCACATGCTAGTGGCATATGTTCTTAGGTCATAACTGCTTTAGCAGTGTAGCAGTTGAACAGGTCTGCATGTGTGTAGCTTAATAATCATTTAAAACAGAACTCCTTTTTAAAATACCGTAGTTCAATCTTTTCATTCATCGAAAAAAGAAATAAATAAAATCAAAACTTATTGAAAGAGCTCACGTGTTGGCAATGCACTATACTGAAATGTGTAGCTACTGCAGTGGCAGCTCCTCCGTTACGGCGGAGGAGCGTCGCCCTACTGCTTCACAGCAGTTACAACTTTAGAAACACAAAATGATAATAACTAAATTATTATTGTTTTATGGTTCGTGTCCATGTGTGTTGCGTGCAGGAGGTGCTGCTCTGCTCTCGGAGCAGGGGAGGAGTGGTTTGCCCACTCGTAAGTGCACAATGACTGTTTGGTCAGCCCTTTCGGGCCGCCCAATATAGTCATGCACACTTCCCTGTACTCCATGCAGGCTGCAATACAGCCTGCAAGGAGAACATGCCCACACCTCCGTGTCATGGTGCTCAGACCAATCACAATGCTGCATTTCAGCGTTGTGATTGGGTTAGGGGATGGAGCCTGGCTGCCTGCTTCCTGTTCCTGTCGGAGGCAGGAGAGCAGGAGCAGAGGAGACGCTGGACCCGGCCTCAAGGTAAGTTAAAAAAAATGTATTCCCCCTTCTCTCATCCGTGCAACACCCCCACTCGCGACCCCTAAGCCTGCCCACCCACCCGCGAGCCATGCCGACCACCCCAGAGCTACTGAACTCTGAAGGCTCACGACTGTAGCGGTCACAGTAAGTCGCTTTTAAATGCATTTAACACTTCTTTAATACTAAACAAACTGGTATGTCGAGATGAGAGCATCAGGTGTTTATGAAAATCATCTTTTGACTAAAGTCACAGGTGGGCCCCCAACAGACGTTTTAAACCTTGGCTGCTTCTCGAAGAGAACCTCGTCAGGGGCAGTAAATACTATATACATGAAATTTAGATAGGAAAATTCACTCCTGTTTTTAGGGTTTCCACACTGCGTATTAGAGGTGGGCGAACCAACAAATTACCAGGGAGGTGGATAATCGAGGATTGCCTTAAATGCTACATGCTAGAGGTAATTTTAAAATCCACTGTTATATTTTAGACACATGATTACTTTCGTAGATGTGGCCAGAGTGACCCCCTCAACTCCAGGTCATTAAAGACTATCTTCAGTTCTGAACTTTTCATCTAGATATCATTGATTTCAGAAGTGTTTGTCTAATTAGTTCAATGAAAGCAAAACAAGACTACAAAACCAAGAGGGCATTGGGCTGTCATACAAAAGTCCAGGAATAGAAAAAGTACCCATAATGACCTGGAGGGAGGTGGTCACCCTGGGTGCGGCACTGAGGTGGAAGACGACAATGACCAGTGGGAGGGCTCCGGTGGCTTTTAAGCAAGGTCAGAATGGTAGCGATATCTGGGTCACTGGATCTAACATACACCCTGAGGCTACCACTTTTTAGCAACCAGCAGCGTGCCACATAAAAACACTGCATACACATGTAACTAAAGAAGGGCACAAGCAACCATTGTCCTTTCAAGGCATCGAATGTTTTAAAGAATGTAAAACATTTCCATGAATCTATTTGTTTCCTAAACCGGTGGGCCTTGAAGCAGGTCTTGCTCCTGCTGTTTGATATAAGTTTATATTTTGTGCAGGCTTAAAATTAGTTTCTTTCTGCTCTCAGTTTTCAGGAAATAAAATAAATAAGTACTGGCTCTGGGTTTAATGTGCTAACACACGTGAAGACAGACATTTATGCATTCCTGTGAATGTATGTGTTGAGGAACCAAAAGAGGAACACAGGTGGATATAAAAGACGTTATCTAGCACTCAAGGCAGAAGGATACACCAAAACAGCCAATAGCATTAGGTGAACAAGTTTTAATATGCAGTTCTGTGCCAAGATGTGGTTGACAATGTCACAAACTATTGACTACAAGAGGCTGATCATAAAAGCCAATAAGTGAAAGGCAGACGCTTCGTTGTTGATAGCAGGGGGCCAGCGGCAGTCGGACATCAAGCCCCAGGAGACAGCGGGGCACTGCGTGGAGTGTCAGCCCCTCCCTCACTCCCACCAAGCACTTAAGAACTGCTTGCGCCTCCCGCTTCGCGGGAGACACTTCGTTGTTGATAGCAGGGGGCCAGCGGCAGTCGGACATCAAGCCCCAGGAGACAGCAGGGCACTACGTGGAGTGTCAGCCCCTCCCTCACTCCCACCAAGCACTTAAGAACTGCTTGCGCCTCCCGCTTCACGGGAGACGCTTCGTTGTTGATAGCAGGGGGCCAGCGGCAGTTGGACATCAGGCCCCAGGAGACAGCGGGGCACTGCGTGGAGTGTCAGCCCCTCCCTCACTCCCACCAAGAGGATTTAGCGAAGCAGTCTTCTCCCGCCCGCGGGCCAAGGGCAGGCCCGTCTGAGCCCGTCCGAGCCAGGCAGAGCCAAGGCAGTGTCTGGTCTCTTTCATCTGCCCTGGAGCTCAAACTGTGAGGTAGTGACCACTTGTTGAACTATTAGACTGACACAAGCATTGTGGTTGCCACTTACATTTGATCTGAGTTGCTAGCTTTCAACTCTTGTCACAGCGTTTCTGACACTTTATTCTCAGTGAACTGTGCCCTAGATAAGTAACCCAAAAAGGTTTGCCCAAATCGAATAATGGGAAAAAGGAAAGCAATGGAGGGTGCTGGGGGAAGCAATGGGCCGTTATTAGAGCAAAGGAAGGAAAAGAGGCAGAGGAAACACCCAAAAAATGACGCTGCTAATTGTGTGATGGACAGAATAGACAACATAATACAGGAATGTGAAGATATCTTAGCCGAGGAGCCTAGTAATCCTGTGGAAGAATCTTCGTTTAAGAGCTCTGTAGCCCCCCCCAAAAAAGTAATCCCATCAATTTTTAATAAAACAAATCGGGGGGGGAGGGGCTGCGAGTCTGACTCAGCCGAAAGTGAACCCCCCCCCGAGTATGATCTCATGGTTGCTCACGAAGAAAATGGGATGTTAAACCAGGTGGGGTCTACTGTCCAATGCACAAATAGATACGCCCCCCTTGCTATGCTAAGCGAACACTCTCACCCAATAATAATACCAGTACTGCCCGATACACCAAAGATGACACAAAGTTGCCTATGTAACCACTCTAATGGGGACCTAGTAGCAGTTATTATGGCACTCAAAGAAAAGATCGAGCAGATGAAAAGCATGATTATAGAGCTCAATGCAACAGTTAACTCCACACTCAATCTTAAAACAAACAATGGTCAAGTTGGATTGATCTCTCACGCTGCCCAGGAAACCACACGTACCCAGGGGGGCCCAAGTATGAACATCTCAGATTCAGCGAGGGTTACAATCGAACCACCCAGGGGGAAAGGAGGCTTACGACAGGATATGATTAATAGACTCTATCATACTCATGAGAGCGTAGATAGACCAAGCCCCTTAGCAAGTAAACAAGCCTCACTGGACAAGCATTATAGAATTCAAGAACCACAATCTGCCGGTCTCTCCAATAACTTCAGGCTCAAGAAATTTTGGGAACCAAAACACACCCACAAACATAGTTTTTATGGTGAATGTCCCTAAACCTACTGAGACTAGAAGACCCGAAACTGGCGAATCATTGACAACTAAATCAATACATTGGATTCGCCATGTAAGAGGGTGTCGCTCCATCATTAGGGAGGATACAATTAAAGCAAGAAGATGTATAACCCCCAATTCTTCACTAGATAGCATTGAACTAACCTTGGCTGATGCTAGCTTGGCCGAAAATCTTATAGCATTAGAGTACCGAACGTCCTCCCCAGATTCGTCCCGTATACAACTAAGGCGGCATCCTATTGTAACTGTAAGCGGTGGGGTGAAGGATTTTGTCTTGGGAACCAAAGGGACCAGGTCAAACCTGGATGTAAACGATTGACTCTATCAGAACCCATCTAAAGAAGGTGAGAGGAGCTGCAACTCTTTGTGTCGCAGCTCCCCTGTTCTGACCAACCAAGAGCAACCCCTGGTGTCTTCCATCCTTACTCCTCCAGAAAATGTCACATACAACGAAATACCAAGTCCAACTCCTAATAACCAAACCCATCTAAAAATCCTCTCCTGGATTATATGGCCGGGCTAAAGATAAACATGTCAGTACCCTTGTGGAATAAGTTTGCTGGAACTTATGACATATGCTTATTCCAGGAGACCTGGAGTCTAACTGCTTTGTACAAACCTGGCTATAGAACATTCTATATCCCGGCAGTGTCTATAGGAAAGGGCAGGCCTTCAGGAGGACTGATTGCATGGATCAGATTAGATCTGGGCTGGACAGCCCTCCTACATGACACCAAAAGCTCTGATATTATGTGGCTAACAATAAAAGGTCAGAAGGGAGGAGATTCACTGGAGCTCTTCAATGTCTATATACGAGGGACAGCGAATGGCAAGTCCTCGACTATTTTAACACAGCTAGAAGAACAACTAAACAAGTGCCCCCTTTTGCTGAAATTATTGCGGCCGGCGATTTTAATTGCACATTCGAGCCACTAAGTAGTGAAGATCTCCTAGGGATAATGGAAGACGACAGTAAATGGGCAGTGCCCCCTTTAGTCTTGGCTCCAGTAAAAAGATGGTCCGAGATTATAATCCAGGTAAATGCATTAACATTAGAACATGGCCTTAGAGCTGCAAATGGCAGAACCCTTTCGGACACTCTGGGGCAAAATACTTATAACAAACTTGCATGCCCGTCCAGTATTGATTATATCCTGGTGGACTTACGTCTTTTGGCTGATGTCATCGATATGGAAGTGGGCCAAACTATTGATAGTGATCAGAATCCCTTAATGTTGGAAATAAAGAACCGATGGTCCCCAATCACAAAAAATAACATTGCGAATCTCCCCCTCCCTACTAAGGAGCTAACTCTCTCGAATTGTGGTAGGCGCTTAAGGTGGTCTAATGAATATCTCCTCAATAATAGTGTCAAAGACAGCTGAACTTGAGGTAGCATCTGTCGAAGTGCAGGGGTGGGAGGCGATCCCCAAAATGTATCAAGAAACAACTGCCCAGATCAGCGCCCACTTCCTTGGAGGACCATGCAGTGGCCACAATAAGAGACAAATAAAAAGCTCCAATTTATGGTACACTGAGTCCTGTAGGGAGAAAAGGCAAGTACTAATTTCAGCGGTAAAGGGGAAAAACCCCACCATGGTTCAAATAGCGAGGAAGGAGTACAATTTATCTCTAAAGAAGGCAAGACGTGATTGGGATGAGGCACATTGGGAGGACCTAAAAGATGCATGTAATAAGAGGGACCCCGCTTCCTTCTGGGCTCTAATTAAGAAGAGAGAAAGGAGTGATAACATCCCAATTCTGAATCATATTAGTAACCAGGTTTGGCGGGATCATTTTGCCAAACTGTATATGGAGGAAGATGAGGAGCCATCTATAATCCAAGCGCAGCGAATACAGGCCCCATTTGCACTTGAAGCTACCAATCTCTTCCAACTGAATGAGATTGTGAGCGCAATTAATTGTATTATTCCTGCAAAGGCGGCAGGACCAGATGGTATCCCGGGCGATTTGATTTTATTAGAACCACTGAAGTGGGCTCAATATATCTTTCTTTTAATCAACACCATAATGAAAGGAGCGGAAGTTCCCATATCTTGGAAAGGAGCAGAGGTCATACCTATATATAAAAAGGGAGATCGTCAGGACTCTGCCAATTATAGGCCCATTAGCCTAATAGATCCCATGCAGAAAGTTATTGGTAGAGCCCTCTTAAATAGGATCCAGAATTAGATGGAGGAGGAGGGTGCTCTTTCCAACTACCAAGCAGGCTTTAGGAAAGCTACTAGTACAGTAGATCAAGTATTTAGATTACTCCTTCTCTACTGGAAAGTAGTCGTAATTGGCAAGGGAAGCCTCTACCTTGCGTTTATAGACCTTAAGACCGCTTTCGATTTAGTGCCGCGTGAAAAGCTATGGTCAGTGCTCCAGGAAATGGGCATACAATCCTATATCCTAAATCTTTTAATACGCCTACATGACGATACTTATGCCCGAGTCAGATGGGGGGATCAGGGGCAAACTACAGAGAAGAAATGGGTTAACAGGGGGGTCCGCCAGGGTTGTGTGATGGCTCCAACCCTCTTTTCACTTTATGTGAATGGAGTGGTTAGCTTTCTGAGCCAACTTCCAGCAGACGCTCCAACCCTGGCGGGGGAAAAATTCCAACCCTCCTGTTTGCCGATGATACTCTTTTAATCTCGAAAACCCCGATGGGACTCCAGAAACTTCTCACCCGCTTTCAATCATTCTGTATACTAAGGGCCTAACACTAAACATTGCAAAGACAAAGTTTATGGCTTTTAATTCAGGGAAACATTTTAAAAATAAACTTACTCTTAATGGTTCCCCTTTAGAGAGAGTCCACTCTTTTGATTACCTGGGTATTAGGTTATCTGATAAAATGCAATGGGGGACTCATTTGAACAAAATGTTATTGACACAAGAATGTTTTAAAATATCATTAGAACTAGGGACGAACATTCTATGCTCTGCGTCATTACAAGCACAGCATTACAAGACTATGTACTGGCTTTATTATACCCCGGCTAAACTGGCACAATGGGGAGCGACAACTGGTATAAACTGCCCCAGGTGTACGAGTGCAGATGCAGATGCCATTCACATGTTTGCAATATGTCCCAGTTTAGTCACAGTACTTAAAGAAATAGAAACGTTTCTACAAAGGGCACTAAAACTACCTGTTAATCTATCACCTGCGATTATTTTGCTAGGGGTAGATGGAAACAATGATGTTGAGACAGGGAACTATTTTATATTCGTGGCCATGGCAGTGTACAGACTGTGTGTTACCACCGCATGGTTAGATCAAGCGGCGCCATCATTTCAACTATGGTTAGCCAGGTTGCTGAGCATATACAACTTAGAAAAAGCGATCTACTCCAGAAGTGGGAAAAGATTGAGGAAATTAGGTCTGGAAATATGGGAAACAATAACGAAATGGAAGGAAGAAGGTTGATTTGTACAGGAAATATATATGTACATAATTTTGTATCTAAGTTGTATAAATGTGTATGTAAATCGTAAATGAGGTATAACAAGGTATAACTCCATAGAACACATATAGAAAGTATAATCGATGTCAATATGTTAATATGTATGTACAAGGAGAGTGATCTCACCCAAATAAGGGGTAATGTATCATTTTGGTATTAAGATGATGGTTCTTTCCTATTTTTTTTGTTTTGGCTTATCTTAAACGAAATGTATGGTGTAAAAATCGACATGTGTAGGAAAAACTGGTTTTTCTTTATTTGCTCCATGTCCCCTCTGTGCTCCAGAGGGTGGGAAAAATTTAAAAAATTCTGTGAATAAAAAGATTTAAAAAAAAAAAAATGAACAAAATGTTATTGAACCACAAGCGGGTGGTGGGTGCCATCGGTAAGGACCAACGTTCATCTTCAACTGGATTGGTTGCCCCAGCTTTAGTAGTGTATGAAGGAAAAGCTGTGAGTTCAGCAATGTATGGTGCTGAATTCTGGGGCTTCGAAAAAACTGAACAGATTGGAAGATCAGAGAACAAATTTCTTAGAGACCTGGTATCTGTCCCCATCAATACACCACTCAAGCCCTTACTCTTTGACATGGGCAGACGCCCTTTTAGTGAGGTGGCCAGACTCCGTCCCCTGTTATACTGGTTAAGACTAAGACGCATCCCAGAACTCCATAATTATGCAACTGGTCTCTCTGAGCTCATTACCCTGGATACCAACAAAAGGGTTAAATGGCTTAGGGATTTAAGGGACATGTTGACCAAACTGGGCTTAGCCGAATCCTGGGCTAACCAGGCCCCCCGACTAAGAGCGAGCTAAAAAAAAGATCTATTGGAACTGGGTTAATCACCAGGTCTTACACAACTCAAGGCTTGGGAGACTAACTGATGAGTTCCTGCTGCATAAACCAGTTGGATCCCTGAAACCATATCTAGACTTCATCAGGACACCTAGAGACAGGGCATTATATATGCAGTTTAGATTTGGGTCCCTAGTGAAGACACCCGAAAAAGGCAAGTTGAATAGGCAGACTGAATGCCCTCTTGCGATTCTGCAGAAAGGGTGCATGTTAAGAACCCTAAATTGGAAGAGAAAATTACAAATACATTTCATAGGCAAAGATTTGGTATGACACAGCCTTGGGATCAAGGTTCATGCTGGATTTAACAATCTCTCCTGATTTTATTAGGAATAATTTGAATATAAGTGTCACAGTCCCCTGGTTCGCTCTGGCAAATCATGTGTCAGGGATTCTGGTCTCACCACATTTCGCTGATCATCTGCAAGAGCACACATCTACCTGGCTTTCATATTTCTGTCACAAGTAACACAAGGGGAGACACCCTCGGCAACATACAAAGCTCAATTGTATTTAAATGCAAGTTCCTACGTTTATTGTGTGTACACTACCAAGGTGTTTGTTTAGGAACAGCTCTGACGACTTCTACCCTTGCTTCCAATTCTATCTCAGATAATCGAAAGCAATAATACAACAGACATACCTAGTGGCTAAACAAAGGAAAATGTTTTTAAACACAGCAGCACCGAGGAATTAAAATCTTTGTCCAGTTGATGCTCTACAACAAGATAGTTCTTTACATGAAACAAGACAAACTGACTCACATATCCACCTTTTAAAAGTACCCTTAAATTCACATTTCAAAGGGCTGTGTAGGATGCAGGTGGAGAAATGGCAGAGATGCTGCAATGCAGTGTCTCTACAAATGTATCCTCTGGGGCTCTCAATTCACTGTTTATAAAACATACGGATAGGACCACAGCCTCATGGTGATTTAGTCGGTGAGTTGGCCAGGGTCGATGCATGAAATGCATACCTTCCGAATCCTCTCATTTGGATAATGGACATGAACCTTCAATATTCTGATATTTAAAAACTTTGCAAAATTAGTCCAACTACACAACAGATCTCCTTGTACTTAAAGTAGAGCTGCTTGGACCTGGTGGCATCGCACAACAAACGAATATTTCCGATGCACCAGAAGATCACAGTAGACATCAGCAATGGCCAAGAACTACATCTCCACTCCACTCCTCGGTGTACCCTTTGTTTTAGGCGGAGGGCATGGAACAAGGAAAATACACCTGTCTGGGTTGAGGGCAGTTCACCTTATGCTAATCAGGTGAAGCAGCGCCATCAATCGTATTTAGATAATGCTGATGCAACACCAGACTCACAGTGCTGTCTCTCACACTTAAAACCCCAGATTGCGCAACTCCCGTTTGTCATTAAAATACTTTGAAAACATTGAGGAGAATCCAATAATCATCTGCCCTGAGCAATGGTGAACTCCTTCCTTATGCAAGACTGGGAAAGCAAGGATGTCTTCATCAGTAACCTCAAGAAGCAGAGCTCAACTAAACTATTCACAACAACCGATAAAAAAGGCTTACATTGAGCCTAAACCAGAGAGCATGTGTTAAGGCATGAACCAGAGGCGCTACTGGCCACATCAGTACAAAACCCCATAAAAACACAGCATAAACATTGAATTCTCCTTCTCAGGATTTAAGGATGGATGACGCATGACTGAAGGTGCTGTTGATAGAGGCTTACTGTGCATGGGAGGTCATTGTTCTGTCGCTCTACTCTGTGTATCAAACTGTTCGTTCTCTGACACCATTCTGTACACGTTTTTGAAAATCAGTCCCTTTTAATGTACCCCTTTTTCTTTGTTTTGTTTCCACCTTATGCACCTGAAGACATGACTTGTTCAGATCCTAGTCGTGGTACACAAACACATCGTATCAGCCAAGTATGTTGGTTCTATAAACATACTTTGAAAAGAGATAGCGTTGCATGAAATTGTTGACTTCTCAGGTTAATCTTTGGCAAGACACCAGTTTACCTTTCGACACTGTTAGCTGACCACATTCTCATTCGTCCATGCTTGTTTACAGAGCTTAATGCCCTGATTATCTTACACAGTCATGAGACTATAGAAGACAGGAATGGTTACACTGACTCTGCCTCAATGATGAATATGCTGATTTAGGCAGCTGTAAGAATTCTCTTCCAATTTTCGATTTTCTTATGGTTTTGTTTCACATCTGTCATAGAAGTAAACATTGAAGAAATATCGCATTACAGCTCCTCTGAAGAAGGGCTCACTCCCAAATGAGTTTCGGTTGGTCAACAGACAATACTCCGCATTTACCCAGAGGACCTGTCGCATGTTGTACTCTATTTGAACAGAACCATATGAGCTGTTTTTGAAGCTACGAATATGTGGTGGTCCTTCTGTTGCTCGTGCTTCGTAGCATCAATTTAAGACAAATTTACTCCAAGTTCAGTATCAGAAGAATACTCAAAACCCTTACCTTCCAAATGTAGACTTATGTCATGTCGGTACAGGCAGAAAAACATGTACATAACTGAGAATGAAAGAGAAGGTGTGGCCAGAACCAGCGTCCTAAAACTAAACCCCAGTGTGGTAAAAACAATTGTGGGGTGCAATTATATCCTTTGATTTAAGGTCCTTGGTCGATAAATGGAGAATAAGCTGCAATGACAACGATCATGAAGTTTTTTTTAATTAAATCTAAGTGCGCATAGTTAACAAGAGATAACAATACATTGGCAGTTTTTCTATGGAGGACTGCAGTAGTACTGCATTTGTATTATTTGAAATCTGGGAGAAATTGTGGAAAACTTGGTAAATGCACATTTTTACCATTACCACTGCAATCTAAATGGGGTTTAAAGTCTTTCATGACCTGCCAAACGCAAGAGCTACCCAGATAGTGAGAATTCATGGAGAGAAGCTTGTTGAAGAAAAGTACATTTATATTATATAAAAAAAAAGAATTGAGGGCGCTGAGGCACAGTGTGTCCCAGATCACATCCTCTTTATAGAAGAGCGAATAGATAGCGGGATGGTCGGGGGAAAATTATATATAACCAGTATTTAGAGGAAAGTACCTTGGATTGCAGAACGCTATGTTGTGGCAACGAAACTTGGCAAATGAGTGCTCCACTTTAAAATGTTACTTTACTCCTTTTTATCTCTTGCCCAAGACAGCACATGTGCTATCTCTTATGAGCTGTATTGTTTTCTATCAGCCTTACTGGCCATCCATTGCTTACAATTGGTTGGCTTCAATATTACTCATTTGCTTGCTTCTTATTGGTCAGCTGCAGATGGCTTTCTTCCTCTTTGTGTGTTTATCTCTCCCTGGAGCACGGACTAATTATTTGTGCCCTTCCAATGCTCATGCTTTTAGGCCCCTATGCTTTTTATTTATGTTCAAGTACTCTACCAGAGTGTGTCTTCTTCAGCTGGCTCCCGTGTGTATTTCCCCTTTTGTGTTCTTCCAATCCGCCACCTTCCATTGTGTGTGATGTTGGCTCCTACTACCTACTACCTACCCACCCTGCTTCCCTTTCTTTGTCTATGGGTTTGCCGCATGTCTTCCCATTCACTCCCCTTCTGTTCCTTTCCATTGTCTGTGGTGTTGGCCATGTCAGTGTTTTTCCCCCACACTCTCTGTTGTCTGTGTTTCCCCCAACTTAAGCCCTTCCTCCGTGTTGCCTTCAGCCCCGCCCTTCATCCAAAAATAAAAAAGTGCCATGGTGCAGCCAGCATTGACTGCGCTATAGCGCTTTAAAAAAAATAACTTTCAGCCAATGTTGCACAGAAGTTGCACTGCTGTATAACATGTGTAAAACACTGGCAAAGTTTATACCTCACAAATGCGAGACCTTATTGGCTTTGCCATTGCTTGTTTTATTTAGGTTTGCTGGATTTCAGAACTTTTTATCTGACGTTCAAAATTTAAAAAACTTCTAATTAGTGGAGTAAATGTTTACAGAGACAAAAAATACAATTATGAAACAGAAATTAGATTTGGAGACCTCATATATCTTTGATTCTAACAACAGAAATTAGGACCTGCTTGGTCTCGAAAATGAATGTTCCGGCCCATCCTTGCACGTATTTTGTGCATACCAGATTTTTTCTGACAAGGCGCAAAACAGCATTTAAAAAAAATGTTTTTTTTTATACTTTACAAAAAAAGTAAAACATAAAAAAATCACAACCAACTATGCAGCAAAAATCAACACAGTGGAAAATGCGAGTTCTCTCTTGACTAAAATCACCTGAAGTCACCCTAAAAGCATCTGTGGTATGCGCAGCTGCTTCCAAAGCTACAGCACATTCCCTATCTACTGAACCTCCTCATCAGTTTCCCAAACACAGACAATTCCGAGTAGAGAAGAGAAGGGCCACGCCGAACATCAACATTAAAATGCAAATATATTTTAATGACACTCTTTCGATGCATAACAATATATTGTAGGTAAACAGAGTTCCGGCACGCACACACACTCTGTGGTAAGAACAGGATCTCTGCATAAGATGATGTGCCTTTTCCGAGAAAAGCTGGAGATGTGTAAATACCCAGAAGGGCTCACTGCTGCATCACCCAGAGCTGTTAGAACATGACCTGCCACGTAGATAGTTAACTCTCAAGCTGCTACAATGTTACATACACCAGGTAAACCAGCTGGCGAGCAAAACTTCAAAATAGATGTGCACTCTACAATCCATTCCTACTATGTGGTCCAATAATTCCTCCTTTAACCACCTGCTCCTCAGATGGACAAAAATAAAAGGAACATATAGAGTGTGGATTAGACCGACCCCTACACAGATCTCTCACTTTACAGAGTACACTACAAAATGTTAGGGTACTCTACATAAATATAATACAATCTATAAAAAATGCTTAAAAATGCAACTACAAAATAACTTAAAAATATAGTTTACGCAATAAAGGCAAAATGTAGAGCACAAATATATAAAGTACACAAATAAAGTCTTAAATATGTAGGCTACAAAAACAAAGACCACACAAAAACCTCCCACTCCACAAATATTGCCAAACCCATAATCTCATCGTCTAACCCTTACCCTCTAACAAGATATGACTGGAGCCAAGTTTGTAATTTACAACGCTGTAAAACAGGCAGTAAGTGATTCTGGTCAAGATAAGGAACCCTAAACTCGTCAAAGGTTTCCCAGTGAGATATTTTGTAGTAACTTAATTTTTTGTACTCTAGACTGTTGAGCCTTAGTTATTGTAGTCTGTTTTTAACATCTGTATTTTCACAGGCAGCCATAGAATTCACTGCCAAGGGAAAATGTACGTTACGTGATTAAGGCCCGGGTTTAATATTAGGACTGTCGGAATTCTTGCTGGTGCACATGGGACTTACAGCCAAATGTGGCATCCACAAGACCAGCGGGTGCCATATTTGCACGGAAATTGAAGCAACGGGGATATTGCGTGGTATATATGAGGGTCTTTTCGAAGGGTTAACATTGATATAAGCAATTTTACTAAATTACATCACATGTGCCTTCTATGGCTATTCTGCACAATTCCCAGTGCTGCATAAAACGGGCAGAGGCCTATGGCTGCATTGTGCTCTTACATATAGGTACAGTACGGAGTAGGAGAAGAAATAGGACAGCTCCAGACCACGCACTTATTCTGTAACTCCTAGTTAGCGAATAGACTGCCAGAACTGCAGTTCAGAAATGTGGCGCTGTGGTTGCAGGTAAGTGTTGAGCTCCAGTGTTGGTGATACCGTTACCAATTAGATCACGCACCTTAGACAGCATAATTTCATCAAAAACATGCACATGGTGCACAAGTGCAGAATGGATACGCCCCTTCCCCACCCCCCACCTCCCTGCTGTCTCCAGAAGGCCACTTTCTTACCACGGGAGCAGTGCATATGCAACAAGCATTGCCAATGCCTATAGATCTGGCAGTAAAGGACTATTGTATGGTAACGTGCTCCATTACAGGGTAGAAGCATGGGAATAGATATGCATTTGTGTGGAAGCAAAGAGCTGTAGAATATTATTAGTGTAGGTTTAAAGGACAGGTGAGAGTTGCACTGATAAGCCAGACCTAAAAATCCATGTGGGTAAATGACTGCCTTCCTCTCATCTTTGCTTCTGCCAGAGAAAAACAACATACATTATGAAGTTATCTAAGACACTTTAGTAGCATTCCAATGTTATGTGTGTGCCCCTTAACGTTCAAGCCTAGGCATCTCGATAAACAAACAAAATTATCACAGCTGTGTGGAAACCAAGAGCTTTTTTTGTGGAAGCACATAACTTCTGTCTAATCAAAACATGTGCTCCTAGATCCAGACATGTGGGTGGAGCCAAAGCCCCTTTCTGGTAAAGCTCACATAATTGTCTGGTGACAGCTGCACTCTCAATCTAGGCCATAAAAAACAAACATACATGTGAACCTGTTGCATGGTGTGGTATGCAACCAATCTCACAGAATTCGTCAAGTGCTTGTTGCTAGTTTTGGGCTTGGACATAGTGTGCTCTAAGCACATTTGTTGTGTACACACTTTCACGCATTGTTTTTAATTTAGTCCCTTTTTTGAACATGCAGTACAAATGTCACTCAAAATAATGAAAGGCAAAAGTAAAATTGGTAAGAACATCCAAACGAAGAAAATAAATTGAGTGAGCAAAAGAGCCTTTAAATGACATAAGACCTGCATAAGTTATTTACAAGTGACGCTACGCATGTCACTATGCACTGAAGTGGGCACTGCAAATTTCATATACCCCTCTCCAACATGCTTTTTATCTGCTTATGGGTTGAGTTTAGTGATGTCAAACAAACATTAATATCATAAATGCACATCCCCATAGGGACACCGCCTGCAACAGCTCACCTACCCAGCCGAACCTTGGACTTATGTCTCGTCTCTTTCTCCGCTGCCGACTCCCTCCCGTGGACTCCCTGCTCTCCCTGGCCTGTTTCTTTTTTGTGGATCTTGTTTTCATTGTCGCTAATAACTCCTGTATTGAATTTGTAACCTTTCTGTAATTAATGTGATTTTTTTTGTAACTTGTAACATGCTGTTTCCTTATGTAAAGCGCTCTGATGAAACCATAAAGGAGTCCGAATGTACAAACTGTATTCAACAATTTTATGTTTTACACTTCTGTCTTGCTTTTCAATTATGCAGGTCATAATTGATTGTGATGTATTCATGTTTTTTTATTAGCTGATTAGATTAGCGAGTTAGAATAATTGGTTTTAATGTTATGTCTTTGCATTTATAATAAATGACTTTTTAACTGCTATATGTTTGTGTTATATATGTAAGAATCATTTTCTCAGAATTGTACATTGATATAATCCTGCTTGTAACTCATCTCAAGGGAATTTCATCATACTTTCTATTCGTAAGAGGAGCAATGAGATGATATGATGCAACAATTGTCTCTGTGTGAATATATCGGACTCCTCTTAATGAAATGTATAAGTAGTAAGCAAAGAAGGAATCGTCATATTTGAACTTTGCCACTTTGAAAAAGACTGTTAGTCGAAACATGTCAGTGCCGCTTGATGAGCAAATGAACAACCAATCTTTTAATTCCTGGGAATCCGGCATTATTTCTTGGTTGAGCTACATGTGTGGAGGTCATGTTCTACCCCAGATGTTGGCACCAGCAGTCAGAGTGCATTGTGTATTGATTTAATTTCAGCAGCTTTGTCCAGCACCTGGATCAGTTTAAAGAGATCTGTGGGAAAAACCGAATGCGATACTAATTGTTTTGTTGTTTACTAACACTGGAAGACTATAACAGCCTGGAAGCCATCGACTTTCATATACATCATTGTTAGACTTGGCTTTTTTGCAGGGTCATCCCAGAACTATTTGCCTTTCTCCTGATATTTTTCTGACCTGGTGGTGGTTTTAGGACTCTGGGCACCTTTTCACTGCTGTTCAGTGTTAAAGTGCATGTGCTCTCTATGGTAAACTTGGTAAGATTGGTCTATACCTATTTGGCATATTTAATTTACCTATCAGTCCCTTGTAAAGTGGTATCTCATATACCCGGGCCAGGAAATTAAATGCTAATGGTGGGCTTGCAGCGCTGCTTGTGCCACCCACCAAAGTAGCCTTTCAAACCTGCCTCAGACCTTTGCCATTGCAGGGCCTGCATGTGCAGTTTACTGCCACTGTGACGTGGCATATACAATGGGTGCCATGTCTGTGACTCCACTTTTACTACACATCAGTCACCCCTAAGGTAGGCCCTAGCTAGCCCTATGGGCAGGGTGCGCTGTAGGTAAAATGTAGGTCATGTGCATTAACTGTGTGGCATGTCCTGGTAGTGACAAACAGCCTGTTTGGTTTCTCACTACTGTGAGGCTGCCTGCTCATAGGAATGCATTGGGGATTCCCAGATATGTGTTTCAGTGGTAATTCCTGACATGAGAAGAGTAGCATGATCAAGTTTGGTATGTTTGGATAGTGGTGATAAATGCTGCATACTGGTGTTCGCAGATTTATTATCACTATTTTAGAAATACCACTTTTAGAAATACCACTTTTAGAAGTGGGCATTTCTGTGTGCTTTGTGTCTTTGTGCCTACTTGTTGTGTATTGCATGTCTGGCTCTGGATGACAGAGGCTGGGGCGGTGCAGTCGCTCCTGAGGGGCAGGGTGAGTCAGCGCTAGACTGAATAGGCTGATCTGCATTTGAAGTAGTGGGAGGAGTAGCACTGGACCCTGAATAGGACTGTGTCTGCCTTACACAATGCTGGCTCCTCCCCCCTGTGGTGTGTCTGGGACCAGAGCCTACACTAACAATGAGGGTGTTGTGCAACCGAAAAGACATGTGTAAGTGCCCCCCAGAACTGGTTTGTACTGGGCACAGAGCCCTGTGCAAGGGGGTAGAACAAAGACATGTGTGATATAAGTATTGGGGCTGTGACCCCATGTCTGAGTTGAACTGGTGCTTACTTGGAGCTGAAGGACTGCTAGGCAACAGGAGGAACTTCCACAAAGGACCTCCCCTCTTCTAAAGGGCCCTGTGAGCTTGCCTGCCTCGACCCAGCTCTGCCCCTGTTACTTTGAAATTCAGCACAGGGTGAGCACGGTGCTCCCCACCCCGTGCTATTTTTAGAGCACTGTGCTGGGACGGGAGAGTTGTTCCCTTTGTCTCCCGGAGGCAGGCAGAAAGAGCATGAAGGAGCGCTCTTGTGTGTGCAGCATGTGATAAGCGCCCTGGATTGCAGCCTGTATCCCTGAACCAGTTGGGGATCGTTCCACTGCAGCTTCGAGAGCCTGAGGCCAAAGCTATTTGCAGGAATCTAAGGCAGCCACACGTCAGCTGGACGAACGCCGCAGGAGTCACAAGCGTTGCTGGACAACTAGCAGGCCGGCCGGAGTTTGCAGTCTTGCCCGGCCATGCCCCCAGAAGCCAGTGAGGACGCCGTGTCCAGAGTTGTTGTTCAGCGTGCCCACAGCGGGGCCTTGGGAGGGCTGTGTGAAGAGCAACGCAGAAAGGAAGGGTTGCCTGTAATCCATCAGTTCGTGCAGCACTGCCTTGGCTTGAGGGTCCGAGAGGAACGGGAGGGCCGAAGGAAAGCAGGCGAAGCCAGGCTTAGCTTGGTTGTGGGTGATGCTGTTGCCGTGCACGGCGCGCCAACAGGAGCTGACCAGAAGAGTATGTCAGGCGAAGGGCGCCTGGTTGTGGAAGGGGGAACGTGCCCTGTTGCCTGTTTTTCCCCGTTCCTGGCAGAGCGGCTACACTGCAGAGTTGCGGGCAGCCCCGGTTTGAGGAGCCAAGGTGGGAGGCCCCTGACCGGCCTTATTGTGCATTACGGGCATTTCCTAGCAGCTGTGCAGCTGCATCCTCACCTGCTCGTGAGAGGCAGAGACTGGGTGGGTGTACGCCCCACCCCCATACCTGGTGCTCAGAGCATCAAACAAGCTGAGAGTAAAACATGCCTGGAGCCACAGTGACTTCCGCATTTGCCTATATCGTTTCAGCTGCGCCGCTTGGTCGCAGGCAGCTGTGCGCTGACTGTGGTGGGGGCAAATGGACTCCAAGGAGTTGTTGGGCCATGCAGGGATATTCACCCCGATGTATTTCTGGAAGTCACCTAATGGTTTTTGCCTAATGTGTGCCCGCTGGCAGTGGGTACTTTGGGGCACGGTTGCTGATAATGGAGTGCCTAACGAGCTACATTGAGTACTGCCTTTAATGATTTATGCATAATGTGCTTATGCTAAGTGTACCCTTACCAGTAGTCAGTCAAATACACTTTATTCGATTTGTTAAAATCATAAAAGGCATAAAAATGTACATACATTCATAAAAATAGAATAATTCATGTATTTACAAAATCAGTGCTAAAGCTCTTCTGAAACATATACACTGCTGGATGAATTAAAAATAGTTAATAAGAACAATCAAACTAATACATTCAATGGTATACTTTTCATTTTAATTCTAATTGCCGCCACTAAAAAACTAGCCACATGGAAAGTAATGCGGGTGCTACACAACATCTGGAGGTGGGTGAGAGCAGGTCTGACTTGGATAAAGCCAGCCTCTTTCAGAATTGGTAGCAAATATTTTTCCTTATCCCCGCATAGTACCCACAAAACATAATGAAATGCATGGTGTCTTGTTGCGAAAAGTTGTCGCAATTACAGGGCGGACCATCTTCTGGTTTGCACCACGATTGATAACTACCCAGGGAATAATGTATCAGATTGAATCTGAATTTGGTCAGTAGGACTCTATGGAAGGGTTTGGTTACGGTCTTAAAATATGGCTCGAGTCCCGGGGAGATTGTTAGCATACAATGCCGTCTAACTGAGGGTTTCAGGAATTCCAACTCCTCACGGGACAATCTAAGCCTATCTAAAAAGTGTAACTTAGTCCAGTTAACATCCTCCCTTCTAATACAAGAAGGGGTTGAAAAAAGCTCCGGGCGTCCTAACTGACCAAATTAATATCTCAAATATTCAAGCCAGGGTATTTTTTTTGCATGATCCAGAGCCATGACATTTTTCAAAATAGCATGATTCAAAGTTATTTCTGGGTTGAGCCATGTTTTTAGCCAGAAGATTAATGGGGCTAGTTTCAGCTTATCTGAAACATAATCCAAACCCAGCTCAGAATGGATTGAGAAGGTGGGGGTGGGCTGGGGAACAGACAGAAGATATCTTAAAAACCTGTTCTCGGCTCTTTGAATCTTATCAGTTGGAACATAGCCCCAAAAAGAAGCACCATATGTGGCAATTGGCATACATTTTGAATTATACACTTTTAAAAGAGCCTCCATAGGCCTAGCCCCCAACCTTTTTGAGAAGCCTATGAGAGCTGACGTGGATCTTGACACAGAAATACTTTTAGCCTTGATTTGGGGGGCGCATGACCCCTTCTCGTCGAAGAGAACACCAAGGTAAGAAAATGCTGCCACCCTGGAAACCACCTCACCCAGTAGTTACTGGTTGCTTTTGCTAACTGGGAATTGTGATGGTTATGACAGTGGCCCGATTGGCCCCGTAGTGTATATAAACCCTGAAAAGTCATACTAAGTGCCAGGTAGCACAGTGTATATATGCGATTACGTTCTAATGTGTTTTATGAGTAATACAAAGGCTATTTTTGATATAACCTTGTGTGGAGTTTCTTTTGTGGTGTGCCTAGTGTATCGCTGCTGTGTGAGTGTGTTGCGCAAACGCTTTACACATTGCCTCTGGGATAAGCCTGACTGTTCTGCCAAGCTACCAAGGCAGGAGTTATCTTCAGTGTATAACTCCTTTGCCCTGACCACAGTGGTGATTTCTTCCTGGCTTAGGCACATGCCCTAGTCAACCAGAAATCCCATTTCTAACACTCATTCATCGGAACCACGGTGTGAAACTGGAGGACATATCTCACTAAGAAAAAGAGTGAGTATATCCTTTGAAAATGTTACTCTGGTGTCGATGCGGCCTGTGACTGGAATCACATTCAGTCTAACGGGCCCAGGAATTTCAAATCATTTTTAAGAGACATTGTGTGCTTTTCACGTGGAAGAAAAAACATTGTTGGGTTAACAACTAATCAGTGACAGATTAAGGATCTATTTGTAAGAGGAGGAGCACTGGGCTGATATGATGCAACAATTGTCTCGGTATGAATATATCCGACTCTAAGTCCCACAATGCCCCTTAGTGAAATGTATGAATAGTAATCAAAGAAGGACTCATCGTACTTGAACTTTGCCACTTTGAAAAAGACTGTTGGTCGAAACACATCAGTGGCGCTTGATGAGCAAATAAACAATCAACCTTTTAATTCTTAGGAGTGCAGAATAATTTCTTGGTTGAGCGACATATGGATATATATACCTATATACCTGTATGTATGCGTGTGTGTATATATATATATATATATATATACATGTATGTATGTGTATATATATATATATATAGAGAGAGAGAGAGAGAGAGAGATATACACATATCTATATATTGAAGATACATATATCTGAAGATAGGTACAGAAAACCTTTACTGACGTACCTGTCGATATTTTGGATTCAATATTTTGTCCTTGATGGTATGTGCCATTTGGTATTCTGGTTTTGATATTCAGGATGCACCCCGTGCAAAAAAATTGTGCAGCAGGAGAGCACATCCGATACCGCCCGATATGTAATTCAAGATGAGATGCATAGGACAGTCTCTTACATACTGATTGCAGCCAGTGCTTAATTTGTTAAGCAAAAAGTGCCAGTGCCCCATGCTGTGCTCACAAACTCACAGCCATCACTGACCAATGTCAAGATTGATGAACACCAAGGCTGCGTAGTCTTGAATCCACCTCATGCCTCTTTCTTCCACTATACACGCCCTGCCCCTTTATTTCATTCCTGCTTGATTTTTCATCCCTGCTTTCGTCATTTGTCACTGTTTCTATCTTTTTCTTCCTTTCCACCTTTTGTGTTTTCTCTCTCTTGGTGTGGGTGAAAGTCAGGCGAGGCAAAGTACGTGCTGATCCCTAAAAATGATTGCTGGTGGGCTCCAGCTTCAAATAAAGCACTGATTGCCGCAAAGTGCAGTCCCATATTTAGATAAATATTATGAATTTCAAATTCAAGGACAGATTTCCACTGGCAACGGAGAATAGCTCGGCAAGCGCTTGCTTCTTTGCCTTTCAGCTCGTTCCTATAGGCCAGACTATTTTGCACCAACCGGTTCATGTGGCTTCATTGCATATGCCAAACTAGCCCTTTTCAGCGTGTTTCTTGCTTTTATTTCTCTCGCGCCTACTGTTCTGTCAAAAAGAACAAAGTCGCAGCTTGCAACACCTTCTGGCTGTGGCAGCTGCATGCTGAATAATTGCCGGTCATCACCGAGCCTGCCAAGAATTGCTACACACGCCACCTACCTCATGGTCTGACACAGTTCGTTATTCCTCTGTGCTTCCTCGGTCTGCCTGATGGCTGGCAGACCTGGGAGCACATACTTAAAGGCCGCGTGTGTGCTTATTTGTGTCTGTCTGTTTTGTAGTTTGAGCGGAGGATTGATCTTGACTAATGTCAGTGTCTCGCAAACATGTCAGTTTCCCGCAAACAAAACATGGCGGTTGGCATTTACCATGGTAACACGCTAGTTTCATATTATCACAATGTGTGCTCAGATCTCCTTCTCTGTAAAATCCAGCCTACTTCATTCCCTTGCAGGAGAGAGCATCTATGTGAACAAAGCATTGCATTCAAAACATATTTTCAGCTCAGTTTAATATCGAAAAATCAATTTGTTTCTAGCTAACCCGCAGAGGATTTCACTCACACACGCTATGGTGACCACCTGGCACGGAGGCAAATTCTGGGCAATGATTGTAAGAAATCAGGCAAAAGGTCAAAAATCATGGCAAAAGGTCAAAATTGAATACAAAATGTAATAACAAAATGTCAATTTTAAGGACTCAAATGACAAGGTCAGGTAATAATAATGTAAAAGTAAACAGATGGCTGACACAAGCAGAAGTCAAAATAGGTTTATATTCTTTGGTTTGTATAATATATAGCAGTGCTGAGCAAACATTCACATGTGACCCCTATCCTGTTCTCCCCTCTCAAATATTTTATGGAACATCGAACACTATGACCAGTGCTTAATTTGAGCCGGTAGCTGCAGGTGGGGCCCATCGGCACTCATGTTTGGGGACCAACACTTATTTGATCCAGTGCAAAAAAAGAGAAAAACATAAAGGAGGACGATTATGATAGCAAAACAGCAACAAACAGAGAACATAGGGGTGACAAAGAACCTGAAAGAGTGGAATAAACAGGTGGGGAGGAGCTGGTGGCAGATTAAAGAGACGTGAGGTGGAATCAAGACTATGCTGCCTTGGTATTTGGCACCGCAGCCTTCAATAGCGCCGGCCACTGGCTTCTGGGCAAAACTTTGGGCCGTGGCACTTCTTCTTTTGCAATTTATTTGACTGAATATAACCATGGCCTACACTCATCCGGTGTTGTCCTCAAGTTTATGGCTTAGATTGGCTCTCCCCCCTGTCAGAGTGAATACACATTAAGTAAACAACAACAGGGAAAGGATCAGATAGCCATTCCAATGTTGAAATGCCACCCAGGAAACCTGAGCCACCCACTAAGAGAAAAAGGTTGCATGAGGTGATTCACATACTAATTGAATCTACCCCTAGGTAATAGCCAACTGGGATATACACACCTGGCCTCATTAATGGATCAGACTAAGGAAACCACTAATGGGAAAACACACACTAGGTATTCCATTAAAAATGACAAACATCCCAGGTTGTGAGATGCATGCAGAGTTCTCTCCAACAGGCTAGAGCATGCTGGATACCACCAACAAGGAAAAACACTCAATGTAACCAGCCAAGAAGGAAATGTGTGGTAGGAAGCCCAACATCAGGGACCCATTAATATCAAATGGGGATAGGCACTCCTGGTCTCAGCCACTGTTGAAATGTAAGCGAGGTAATCCACTAAAAAAGGTAAACAACAAGGAAACATGCACCAGGTAAACCACCAACAAGAAAATGTGAGCCAGGTCATCCACAAATATATGACCATGTCCAGCAAACCAACCAACGTGGAAACATGCCTTGTGGAACTCATCAGGTGAAGCTCACACAAATCACAATGTGACTCATTAGCGCACTGCCGAGGGTCAGATCATCATGGAGGATTACTTCCTGAGGGGAGGAAGGTGCAAAACAGACATCTGGAGAAGTCTCCTTTGGTTGACTGTCCCTTTCATTCAAGGAAGGGTTCCGTCCAATTTCTTCCCCATTCATCATTCACTGTTGTGGGGGAGAAGTAAGGCCCAGGTTGCTGTCTATAGATATACCCCTCCAGTGGAGCTTATTGGTACAGGCCCTTTTTGTTTAGTGAAAGATTCACTCACCCACCTCATTCATGATGATGTCCAATTCTAGGGGATCATGCGCAAGTAAAACCAATGACAATCTCAGGCAACTTGCCTGCCTGAAAATGGCCCCTTCTTGTCAGGGAGTTTCCTGAAAGTCAATGGCAGCAAAGTGGAACATTTGCTGCTTGACTCTAAGTATAGCACCATTCCTCCAATCAGCTCAAGCCCCAGCACTCAACCTTGGTCAGTCATTCACCAACCTCACCCCTTCTCCCCACCACACACACACACACACATTCTTACTAGAGTGAAAAAATGACAAATCATTCTTGTCTTCAAAATCACCCTTACCACCCAGATATCCTCAATGGTCTCATACTACTTCTTGGACACCTCCTCACCCATAAGGCCATCTTGAAGAAGTGGTCCAGGTTCAAACCCCTGACTAGGTTAACTTGCTCTACCCTGAACTGCCCAGCCATCCATCCTCACCCATCTATGTGATCTAGAACACAGCCACTGGACCGGTAGTGGGGAAGTAGCACTAGGTCGCCTTATCACCAACATCGAAATCTCTGCTCTAGCCACCCAGTATCTCCTGAGCCAACTCAAAAATTTCCCCAACAAAAAAGTACAGCGCCACAACCCTGGATATGCCAGGTGTTCCACTGACAAAGTCCTTCTTCAGCCTTCCCAAGAACCCTCGAGGAGGCTGATACTTGGCAGGTCAGTAGCATGTGCCATAGAATACAACCACAATTAACATCTTCAACTTCACTTCAAAGTTGCCCAATCCATAACAAAGCCAGCCATCCCGCAGCAAAGTCAACCACTACACAACCAAGCCAACCACCTTGTAAACAAGCAATTCCGTACCCACGTTACAATCCTGACAACCTCCCAAAAAAGCAGACCAATATGCAACAAAACCAATGAGCTTTCAGCAAGTCGAGCCATCTAACGACGACATGCATCACGCAGCAACGCCACTCACCATACAGCAAAGTCACTCACCTTGCGGCAAAAATGATCACCTTGCAACAATGTTTACAACTTCTCTTGAAAGTCAAGAATGTCATCCACGGACAAAAGCTCAAAACTTGTTTTCTGGCCCACCTTTTCCAATCACAGCTCCAGTAACGTGGTGGGGCAGCGCAATTAACAGAACCATGTTATATCTCTGTTTTCATTCACTAAGCTATTGCCTATTCATCCTCCAGGAAACTTCTGCCCAATTGGTCTTGCACCCACCATCCTAGCCATTAGACTTCACCACTGCTGCACTGAGAGAGATACAAGAGAAGAGAAGTTGAAGAAAAAAAGTGTAATTTCAAGATCCAAGGCCGAATGAAAAAGCTGATGGGTCCAACTTGATATTACACTAGGAACGAGAAAACCTCATGAATTCAAGTGTGATTGCTTGTTTATTAATATATTTTACTAAACAATTGCAGGTGACTTTGGCAGTGAAAACTGCATTGGTGAGATCGAGAGGCGTGGGGGAAGTAAGGATGGAGTCACAATTTTAAAGGGCCTTTGAATATCTGTGTGTCTTTGGGTTATGGAGAAGCGTGGCTCAGTGGTTAGAGGCGGCAGACCCGGAAGCTAAAATCAGCCGTTCGATTCCCCGCCTCGGCGGGTCTCGGGCTCAAAAATTTCACGGACTCGACAATTCTCGCTCCGGTGCCTACTCAACTCACGGGGTCACACTCTGCGACTCTGGGCAATAGCTTGCTTAATCTCCACTACGGCCCCTCGCGGTGGGATGCCTGGCTTTCACCTTGTGGATACCCTGCCGGGGTATCTCACAGGGGAATACCAGGACGGGTTCCCTAAGCAAGCGCTTAGATACCGGGTCGGTGATTTGCGCTATATAAATACATGTACATTTATCTTGGACTAAATGAAGCGTGGGTCCTTCGGCGCCCCGTGTAGTATGGAAAGAGACAAACAAAAGGGCAGTGTGGGTTCTGGTACTGGATAGGTGCTTTTGTCTGAACTGGGGTGGCGTGGTGAGCAAAATAACAATGGATTAAACCCAGATCTGTGACTGGGGGTGAATGTTTTGCCATTGTGCAACATTCCGTCCATCACCTTGTGTGTTTTACTGGATAGGTGCTGCCACTATACGCTGACTGTCATGATATGAAGAGCGCTGTACCAGTGCAGAGTGTGGACTACAGCTGGCACTGGACTGTGAGGGTCGAGTGTTGGCACTCCATGCTCAGGGCCCTCTGCAGGCACTGCAGGATGAAGGGCTCCGGTTCTGAACACAATGTAGATCCCTAGGGGCCTCTGGAGATAGCTGAACCAGTGCAGTGTGAGGACCACAGCCAGGAGCAGCCCGTGCAGGTGAGAGCGGTGGGGCAGGGTTGGGGGGGATTTGACAGACGACCACAAGGGGAAATTAAATAAAGAATTAATTTGCCCTCATTGACGTCTGTCGAAACCCCTCCCCCGACACATGGCCCCACCACTCTTACCTGCCATGGCCGCTGCTGACCACAGCTGTTACTGGACTGTGGGGGGTCTAGCCCTGGCATTGCTGAGGGCCCTGGATGGCACTGGATGTTGAGTATACTCAGATGGTTCTGTAGAGTAAAAGCCCTGTTCTAATCCTGCATGCTTGAGACCCAGTGCTTGGACACTCTGGCACTACGGGGTAAGCATCCAGTGCTGGCAATGCATGATGAGGTTCCCCCTAAAGCAGCAGTGGTAGTGCACCACTGGTTGTGCTTGTGCTGAAGTGGCAGTGCACCACTGGTGGTGTTTGTGGAGGGCAGGCAGGGGCCAGTCTTATAGCCTCTTAACTTGCCTGGCCACATGCATGGTGAGGTCCAGTGTTTTTCAAAACAATGGCTAAAAAACTAAGAGGTGTCAAAGGAGCATTCAGATTCCTAGAAGTAAACCTAAGCACACGCGTGTATTCGAGTGAGCACAGGGAAAGCTGTGTGGAGAGCCCTCGGATTTGCTGTGCAATTTATATGCCAATCCAAGATCGGCTCACACAGCGGGCCATGGTCCAGGTTGGAGAGTGGATTGTTTATACATCTACGATTGGTGCCAGTGTTGGAAACAGAAACCATTTGCTCTAGGATCCCATAAATTGGATGTCAAGCTTTGGCAGCAGAAAGGAGGCAGTGTTACTAGTGGCAGAGCCATGAGATGTGGAGCCTGACAGTCAATTTATACATTTATTAAATACTCTGCCACAATGAAATTGCTAACAAGGACAAATTTGTCAGTAAATCTATTGCAATGCATAAGGACCTATTTTCCATCTGAAAAATAAACTTACCCATCACAGCGTTTGTCAGGCTCAATTGTTTATTTTCTATTTGTTTTTTATAGGTAAAGCAATACTTTTGGGTATTGTTTTTAAGCACTGGCAAAGCCAATAGGTCAACCTTTAAAGTTCTAAATATCATTTGTGAATGCCTGTCTTTACACATGTTAACAGATTAACCGCATGCGCGCTAGCGGTTTTCCCGCTGTGCGCGGCACTTTTAAAAAACCCGCGTTACATGACGAGCTCAGCTCGTCATGAGCGTACGAGAGGCGTAACTCATGACGAGCTGAGCTCGTCATGAGCGTCGAAGGGGTTAAAGGCAGACCTGGTAGGCTTAGCCAGTGTTTGTTTTCAGAGGGAAGGTCAAGCTTTAACAGGTTCAGCTTTTTCTTGACCATGGCTAAAGAGATACTGGAAAACCTTTGTCCTCTAAATTTAAAATAGTATGCCCTTTAATTATTGCAAGAACCTACAGCTTATAAGAACAAACATTTGCAATTCAATGGGTCGAGCATTTGCAAGAGTTTGAGCTATTGGCATGCAAATGAAAATGCCTTTTATTTATGTGTTTTGAAAACCCGGAAGTCTCACATCTTTCAAAAAGCTTGCTGGCACAAAGACAATAACTAGGTGGAATGGAGGGTCCCATTTTTTACTTTTGCCCAAAAAGGCTTAGAGTCCTGGATTCTATTCCTGCTTTTAGACGTGTACTGCATTTCTTCAACTGAAGTACACATATTGGCTGCTGTATGCACTCAGTCAAGCTCCACTACACATGAAACACAATTTAAATAGTTGTGAACAATTTGCTGACATCCGTCCCCATAGCTTGAACGAAACACACCATTGCTTCATGCAAATAAATAGGGCATTTAAGCTGAAACGTTTTTGTATCAGCTATATTGATTTTGTATTTTTAAAACAAAAGCACCTACTTCGACTTCCTGGCACTTTCAGGACGTGCCCTTTGAACTTTCTGCACAGCGGATTTAGCGCTGTCCCAGAAGCAACAAACACCTACAATCTCTGCCGCCATTGACGGCGTGCAGCGAGGCCACGCCCACTCCGAGGCCACGCCCCCCTCACGCCTATTAAAACATGTGCACTCACCGGACGCGCAGCGGACGGGCGCAGCGGGCGCGCCGAAGGCGCGCCTATGGAGTTCTGGACTTTTTGGTTCCGTCCAGAGGTGTCAGGGAAAACACCCGAAGACCCCGGAGTTCAACCTGTCTCGGTGCACAAACAAACAGAAACACGGGCTTCTCGATGGTGGCGTCAAAGACCAAAGGTTTATTACTGCAGGGACACAGAAGTCACAGAAACTGCACACGGGCAGTGTCTAGGAGCCTGTTCAATTTGTACAAAGAGGGTTACTCCTTAAATACTAAATATTCTGCTCGGGGCAAATTCTTTACATGTTACCACAGTTCTAAACATTCGTGTCTTAAACAATAAATATTTGGCGTCGTACAGGAATCGTCAACAGTATCTGATGTCAAAACATTACGAATGAGGGGTTCCCACTATTCCATCATAATCCCATGTCAATTTCTCATTCAAGACCCGGACCGCCTCATCGTAAATTTCGTTACCTCCCCCTAATAAAGGCCCAGAAGGAAAGGAGCAGAGCCAGGTGCAGAAGATAGAAAGACAGGATAAGAGATGTTTGTGGGTCGTAAATGGGCACGGTTACCAGCTTCGGCCGCCTAATCATGATCAGGCTAACGGACACAAGAACCAGTATAGCAGGACTGGCCTCAGGCTGGGGAGGCAGTTCTTGCCGAGTCATGCTGCCACAGCATTGCTGGCCTAAGGTGCACGTGTCACTAGCAAGGTGAATCGCCGGTTAAAGCCTACGTGTCCTTAAATGAAAAGAGGTCATTGCGTGTCCATTGACTATGTGAGGGCAAGGAATACAAAATGGCTTCCGTGTTCTAAGATGGATGCCACGGGTAGATCAGAAATGTGTTGCATAACAGGAGTGCTCTTGCTCGTAGCATAGCGAAAACACCAGGATATACTAAATGGATCATTTGCGGTTCACTGATACCAAAATCATGTGTTTACGACAATGATGAAAACACGGGTTAAAATCGTCACGGAACCTCAGACCCTCCTTTTGCCCTTACATAGGCAATTACTCAGTCTATGTCAGTGTCTAACTCTATGCTCATTAGGTCAGCAACATGTTGTTGCATCATCATCCTGTCTCGTGCCTTTTCTCCTAATGCAGGTGGTTTTCTGAAACAGGTTGCAGCACAGAGACTACACAAAGCGGGACCACATTGGATAATAAGGCAGCACGAGAACAGAAATACTAGGATGACACCAATGACCATCAGAACCTTCCATCCCCACGCTGATACCAGAGTCCAAAACCACTCCATGAAGGACCAGTTTCCCTTGTCTACGTGTATAGAGTCGGAAATCTTGTGTAGCTTAGAGATCGCTTCATAGACAGTCGGTGCATTATTGGGAATAAAAACACAGCAGCTCGATTGGATCATTCTGCATACCCCACCTCGATCTGCAAGTATTACGTCTAGAACCATTCGGTTCTGCAACGTCATGAGACGATCCGCCTGAAGCTCAGCTGTTAAGTTACTAAGGGCACCAGCCGTTTCTGTAATAGTAGATTCAACTACCCGTGTTAGTTGACGTAGATTTCTACTATTGGCCATAGGCCCCCAAAACGGAAGGAAACCTTTGAAGAAGTCTCCAGCTTCCTGACCAGCGGTATCTTCCTTGCTGAAGACACCTCTTGCTACTCTGGTCTTGTGATAATCTGAAGAAGCAGTGTATGTCGGAGGTAACAATCGAGCAATATAACATGAACCTGAAAAATCAGCAGGCAGCCATGTATATGCTCTGTCCTGACAGATGAAATAAGTACCTCTAGCAGTAAGGAAGGCAGGGGAGGAGTTAGACGGAAATACGTAAGTCTCAACGCACTCACTCCTCCCTAGCTGAGCTCTCAGATTTCTCCCATTTCCTTGCAAACAGACCTGACCTCGGTGAGGCACGACCCAAACTGAAGTGGAGCTTTTACGTTTGCTTTCTCCCAAACTAAGGCGATACTCTGTAGAGTTCCAACTCAAATACACCCGTAATTCATCTCTAGGGTAGGATGGAGTATTATTGACGTCTTTAATCATGTCAATAATTCCCTGGACTAAAGCTTTGTTGGCTGAGTTGTATTTAGTGGACCGTGGTGGACGCGGAGGATAGGTCTCAAGGGCATATGAAAAAATGGTCTGAAAGGCCTGAAATGATCCATTGTAGCTAAAAGGCAAGACTAGATAGGGAATGCCTTTATCCATAGTGTGAGGTATCAAGCCACACACCCAGCAGTCTGTAGTATTAACTACCAGTTGGTGTTGATGCAAGAGCTGTACAAATGTATTGTTAATAAATTCTGAGCGTCGAGCTTGTTCGTGTTCAGGAAATGAGTGAAAAGAATGCATAGAAGAAACCGTAGAAGTAGTAGGATCAAGGGGAGGTACTGTAGTTACTGGCATAAAAATCAAATGCACACCAAAGATGATTCCACCCACCAACGTTATCAAAACAATTAAAAATGTAACTGCACATTGCATTAGAAAGCATTTGCTGTGAAGTATTCTGTACAGTCTATTTCTGCGAACATAAATTACATTCTTTCTTTGCAGCTCAGGAAGCTCCATCTTCTACGACCGTTCGCGACCACTGATGATGTGTACGTAGATGAAAATGCCTCTATCAGCCCTGGGAGTTCCCAGAACTAACAGAAAGATCGACCTTGTGTCTGACCCCCGCAGATTCAACTAGGCACACAGCCACGACCCTACGGCTACCCAGACGGCAAGGCAATTTTAAAACAAAAAGAAAAAAAATACAAAGTATTAGCAAACTTCCTGGCTGGAGGCAATGTATAGAAAATTCAAATCTGAAAATAGGCAGTTTCCTGCTTTATTTGTCCATATTGCGAGGTCGCAAGTTGTATCTCAGTTTTGCAGGAGCTGTCTGATCTGGAAACAGTGTATTTTCAGCCGACGTTGCAATGTTCACGTTTTCAGATGACAAATGTTCAGGGTTCAAAAGAGCAGTTTCAGGAGGAGAGTCAGTGTTTGATGTATCCGTGATCAGTTCTGCATCGCTGAAAGGTATGAACCTGGGGACTTGTTCCGTTTCAGAGGCACCGATTCCTTTCTTTACCCAGTTGTCGTAAGGAAGTGGCAGAGGCACACGTTTGACATGTGTCGTATGGATCCAGTTCTTCCTTCCGGCCACACGAATAGCAGTTCTCGTTGCTAGTAAGACTTGGAAAGGGCCAATGAATCTGGGCTGAAGATTTTTCGTTCTTGCAAAATTTCTAATGACCATCTGGTCACCCGGTTTCAGCTGATGGCCTGGACTCTCCGGTGGCTTTGGCAATGCATCGAAAACCTGTTGGTGAATAAGACTCAATTTAGCAGTCAAGTCGAAAAGGTAATCAATTAACATTGGGTATTCCAGCTGCTTGAATTCTTTTGGTCTAGGTACCCCCCAAACATTTGCAGGACGACCAAAAACTATTTCATATGGACTAAGCCCTACTCTAGAATGTACAGTTGCTCTTGTTGATAGCAAAGCCAAAGGCAATGCGTCTGGCCAGGGCAAACCCGTGGATGCTTGTATCTTAGCAAGTTTCAGTTTAAGGGTGCCATTGTAACCCTCGACTAAACCCGCGGACTGGGGATGATTCGCACTATGAAACTTCTGTCTAATCCCTAGGCCGGCACACACACTCTGCATAACTTTCCCTACGAACTCACTTCCGTTATCTGACCATACAATCCGTGGCATTCCGTATCTGGGGAAGTATTCTTTAAGAAGAATTTTGGCAGTGGATAAGGCAGTATTGTCCTTTAGCGGGTATGCTTCGATCCATCTGGAGAAAGCACAAACTACCACTAGGACGTACTTTAGGTTATTACAACGATCCATGTGAATGAAGTCTAACTGGATCACTTCAAAGGGGCAGGAAGGAGGAGCGAAATGACCTGCAGGTGTGGGGATTCCCTTGCCAGGATTATGCATCAGGCATACCATACAATTTCTCACCACTCTCTCTGCACACTTACTAATCCCATCATTCTTCCAGACCGGAGCCAACATCTTACAAATCCCTTTTGAACTGATGTGCGCTGTTCCATGTGCCATCGTTACTACTGCAAGCACATACGCATCAGGCAACATCCAACGCTGTTGTTCCGACAAGTCAATCCAACACCCACTCGAGTCCATTTTACCCGTGCTCTCTTTCCATGCAAGTTTTTCCTCCTCAGTCGCCTCTTTCTGAATTTCTTTCACGCTTTCCACTGTGTCTTCACACATTCCAGACTCAGAAATCCATCTTGCAGACGTTGAAACATACATTCTACTCATCATATTTCTAGCTGTCTGTTTTGCAGTCTCATCAGCAAAAGCATTCCCACGACCAACATCATCCGTGATTGCTTTATGAGCACTGCATTTCACAATCGCAACTTCAGTCGGCAAGGTTAGAGATTCCAACAAGTCATTAACTAGCTGACCATGTTGAATCTTAGTCCCATGGGACGTAATGAAACCTCTCTCTTTCCACAAACGGCCAAAACTATGGGCCACGCCGAACGCGTACTGACTATCTGTGAACACATTCACTCTCTTTCCCTTAGCTAAAACGCACGCTCTTGTTAGCGCGATCAATTCTGCAGCCTGGGCAGAATTCTGACTCACTCTTGCAGTCTCCACAATCGTACTCAAAGTCGTTACTGCATAGGCAGCAGTCACGTCACCATTCTCCAATTTAAAGCAAGACCCATCAACATACAACGTGCCATCTGGATCTGATAACGGAGTGTCTTTTAAATCAATTTGTCCTTTTGTTTCTTCCTCAGTTTTGAAACAACAGTCGTGTGGTTCGGAATCACTCGACTCTTGGCTAGTCGGCAACAATGTTGCTGGATTCAATACATTGCATCTTTTGATCTGAATATGACTAGCTAACAGTGTCAGTTCATAACCTGATAATCTAGCACTGGTGAGGTGCTGCGTCTTGGTTCGGTTCATGAGTGTATCCACAGCATGAGGAACCATAACCACTAGCATGTTGTTCATTACTAAACCAGCAGATTGTCGAATGGAAGCTGCAGCTGCGGCTGTAGCTCTCAAGCAACTAGGCAATGCTCTGGCTACCGGATCTAACGTTGATGAAAAATACGCACAAGGGCGTTGTTTATCACCAAATTTCTGTGTCAAAACACTCAATGCACAACCTTCTCTCTCGTGGACATAGAGCGTGAATGGCTTACTGTAGTCGGGTGTACCCAATACAGGTGCTGAACACAGTGCATTTCGCAATTCAGAAAAACTCTGCTGACATTCTGCAGACCATGGTACCGGACTCGGAACACCTTTCCCAGTCAAGGCTACCAATGGTTTTGCTAAAAGAGAAAAATTTGGGATCCATTGCCTACAATATGAGGTAATACCTAAAAAGGCACGTACTTCTCTCTGCGTGCTAGGAACATTCATCTGTGTAATTGCTTTTATTCTCTCTGGGGTCAACTTCCTTCCCTCCTTTGACAAGAGATGACCTAGGTAGGTCACTTCTTGGCAGCAGTATTGCATTTTTGAAGGTGACACCTTGTGATTCAAATCTGACAAGTGATGCAATAAAGAAATTGTAGCTGTTTTGCAAGTTTCCTTGTCATCGGCAGCCACTAGAAGATCATCGACATATTGTATTAAAGCAGAACCAGGAAGAAGTACGAAGGAATCTAACTGGCTTTTTAATGTTTGACTGTAAATGGATGGGCTTTCACAATAGCCTTGTGGAGCGCGTTTAAACCTGAAGCTTCGTCCTCCTAGAGAGAAACCGAAGATATCTCTGCTTTCTTCAGCTATCGGAATGCTGAAAAAGGCATTTTTCAAGTCGACAACCGAAAACCATGCTGCTGTAGCAGGAATCAACGTTAACAATGCAGTAATGTCTGGAACCACAGGAAACTGTGGAATCACAATTTTATTAACCTCTCTAAGATCAATTACAAACCTATATACTGGAGGTTTTGTTGGGTCAGTTCTTTTCAAAATAGGCAGTACAGGACTATTACAGACATTACCTTTAGTTTCTTCTATAACGTCCTTCTTGATCAGATCTTGTACTTTCAGTAGGAGCGCACGCTCACCTTCACTAGAGATTCTGTATTGTGGAATTCGTGGAAGTTTGACATTTGCTTTCAAAGTTACTACATAGGGTGGAATTTCCAATAGACCTACATCATTAGGACCAGTCGCCCAAAGAGTATCAGGGAGTGAACGCAGCTCTGGTGGGAGCGCATCCATCGACAAGTACATCGGAGAGATTATTCTTTTACCCAACGTAAGCTGTACTCCTGCTGGAGAACAGTACAATGTCGCGTACAGGCGTTTTAACAAGTCTAAACCAAGCATATTTTCGTTACAACCTGTCGTCAAAATCAGGGGTGCTTTCAATTGACAGGGTCCAACAGAAATAGACAAAGGACCAGAAACAGGGTTATGAACAGGGGCGCCCGAAAAACCTACTGAAACGTTTGTTGAGCCAGACAAAGGTGCGCCAGGGAGTTTCGCATGTATGATAGAACTTTTTGCTGCACCAGTATCCAACAGAAACGGTTCGACTATACCTGATGTTGCTACTGCGACATAAGGCCCACTCTGATCTACTGGAACTGATACTACTCCCTCTCTTTGTCCATGGCTGTCCTAGTACTCACTTTGCTGAACTTCCTCACTAGCTTCATAATAGTCTTCAACATGATACTGTGGAGACCTATTCTGTTGGGCAGATTGTCCATTTCGCTGGTCGAAATAATTAGAAGGGCGATCACTCGTCTGCGGAGGCATAGCACCTCGTCCTCGACCTCTAGAGTTTTGCATAGAACTACCACGACCTCTCTGAGCAGCCGCAGTATTATTTTGCGTTCGAACTGGACACTCACTTTTGTAATGACCTTCCATTTTGCAATAAGCACATTGATTCCATTGGTATTGTGGCCTTTGAAAATTATAATCCGTTCTTTGATATGACCCTTGCTGCATGTTAGTCTGATTCGTGCGAGGCGGATATGCTTGCTGTAAAAGTACTTTAGTTTTTAAATCTTTCGTCTTTTTATCTGTTTTTTCTTTCTCCTCTTTATCCCTATTTTCATAGTACTGGGCAGTCGCAAGTATTTGCGCAGTCGTAGAGACAGCCCACGCACTTTCAGAATTCTTTAATTTACCACTAAGTTCTGGCAACAGATTGTGCACAAATTTATCAACAAATAATCTCTGGCCTCCTTCTGTGCTCATATCCTGACCACTATGATCCACGAAAGTCTCCTCGAATCTTGTGAAAAAGTCGGAGACGCTTTCGTCTTTCTTCTGTTTGCACGCGGACAATTTGTCCCAGTTAACGCGCAATGCTGGCATTAGGGTTTTCATTAAATCGATTATTCTACCAGGTAAATTAGCAATTAAAGGTTCAGGTTTGGAACCACCTATTTGTTGACCATCCGCTGCAATTATAGCTGCCCAATCACCACCTAGGGCAACTGGATGATTCTCTTTACGAATTTTAGCCCAAATTGGTTGCGGTACTACATTTACCAAATAGCAGATCTATGTCAGCAAGATTCAATACACAAGCGTCAACTGTTTGAGCCAACTCTTTGTAGTACCCTGCAGGATTTTTACGTGGATCTGGCAAGGCCTGTTTCACTGCTAATACTTCAGCTCGCTTCCATGGAATATGTATCCATACTCTCTGGAATTGTGCCGGAGCGGCTGCAATACCAAGCGGTGCATTAGCTTGCACAGCTTCACGCCAAATTGGTGGAACCTCTCTCATTGGATATTGACGATTTTGTTTCGTACTACGTTTCTCTAACTCTCTTGGTGAACGAAGGGATGGGTCATTCCTATAACTTAAAATTAGTTCCATCGCTTCTTTTATATTTTGACCAACTATCATACCTGCAGCAAACTCTTTCTGAACATTAATTAATTCTCCTAGATTTGATTCAGGGTCATCCTCTTCCAATTCCTCACGTAGAAGGAAACACATTTCATCGAACACATATCGTTGTGTCGGTTCATTCCATTGCATAAATGTATCTAATACATCTTGTACATTATATCTTCCAACTTTTGAAACCCATTTAAGAGCAGTGGAATCTAGTATTCCTCTTTCTTCAGTACTGGGAAGCTGACTACGTCTCTGCACAGAGTCAGAGGTAGGAGTCTTAATCAGAGTTTTATAGAAGGGAGATAGAATATTAGAGACAGAATCAGTGATTCTCCGACGAACAGAAAGCGGAGTCATAATATTAGCAGAAGCAGTAAATAGAGTAGCAGTTGGAACAGATAGATCAGGAACAGTAGGAGTAGCAGGAAAAATAGCTTGTGAACTAGCAGGTGTGAGCGACACAGGCATGGGTAAAGAAGCCGGCAACCCTAGAAGAGGGGTTGTCAAAGGAACATGAATATTGACCACAGGAGGTACAGCAACTTGATTCAGGGGAGCGGGAACAGGGACACCAGGTTGTCCAGCAACCAGTAATTGAACATTCGGTATAAGTGGAGCCGTAGCACCCTGTGCATACGGTGGGGGTGATCGTAACAAGTAAGACAACAGGGGATCCTTTTCAGGGTCCTCTACTATCTTAGCCGTACTCGATGGCAAAGCAGGATAGCACTTGTCTATCGCTAAATTACGTTCTCTATTGGCCACCTCCATTGCCTTCTCAGACTCGTTGAGTTGCAGCTGCTTAGCAGACTGTTCTAAAGTCAACTCTTGCTCTTTCTGTTCTTTCTTCAACTTTTTAATTTCTCTCTGTTTAGATTCTTTTCGCCAATAACGGAAAGAATCAAACATTGCCGGCCGGGCTTTCTTCTTAAACAACCTTCTTTCTAGATTATCGAGAACTTCAGGTTCAAAACTACCATGTAGTGGCCAACTAAGGACACCATCTTTCTCTGTATAGTGGATCCATACCTCGTTATAAGAGATAGGGCCCACACCAAACTTGCAATATAGATAGTTCCAATCGGAGGAACCAAACACGAGTCCTCCAACTGGGAATCACTGTTGCAACTAAAACAAGACAACATACAATTTTTCCGACTTACCATTTTATAATCCGGAACACAAAACAAACAAGACACAAACAGAAAAGATGCGCACTCGAACCAAGAACTTAGGCCTACCAGAACTGACAAATGTATCGATACCTGAACTGAACAGAATGATTATCGTAACCAGAATAACCAGTGATAATCTTACAGAACTGAACTGAACTGAGAACTAAAAGGATTATCCAAACAGGAGCAACCCTCACAAAATACTTAACTGAGGCACTGAAGACGTCACCAAGGAGAAACCCGTCACGTCTCGCCGTACTAAGGACTACACCTCGGGTCCAAGACAGGGCGACGGTCAAGGCAACGGACCACTGCAGCCGTCTGAACGGGAACCCTCGTGGAAGAGAACGTCGGGCCACTTTTGCGATATGCCGGGATCGATGAAGTGGGGCGCCTCCCTCTGAAATCTTCACACGAAGCTCCTCGAACTCTTCAGGCTTTTGGACCGGTACCGGATGACGTCGCCCCACGTTGGGCGCCAATTGGAGTTCTGGACTTTTTGGTTCCGTCCAGAGGTGTCAGGGAAAACACCCGAAGACCCCGGAGTTCAACCTGTCTCGGTGCACAAACAAACAGAAACACGGGCTTCTCGATGGTGGCGTCAAAGACCAAAGGTTTATTACTGCAGGGACACAGAAGTCACAGAAACTGCACACGGGCAGTGTCTAGGAGCCTGTTCAATTTGTACAAAGAGGGTTACTCCTTAAATACTAAATATTCTGCTCGGGGCAAATTCTTTACATGTTACCACAGTTCTAAACATTCGTGTCTTAAACAATAAATATTTGGCGTCGTACAGGAATCGTCAACAGTATCTGATGTCAAAACATTACGAATGAGGGGTTCCCACTATTCCATCATAATCCCATGTCAATTTCTCATTCAAGACCCGGACCGCCTCATCGTAAATTTCGTTACCTCCCCCTAATAAAGGCCCAGAAGGAAAGGAGCAGAGCCAGGTGCAGAAGATAGAAAGACAGGATAAGAGATGTTTGTGGGTCGTAAATGGGCACGGTTACCAGCTTCGGCCGCCTAATCATGATCAGGCTAACGGACACAAGAACCAGTATAGCAGGACTGGCCTCAGGCTGGGGAGGCAGTTCTTGCCGAGTCATGCTGCCACAGCATTGCTGGCCTAAGGTGCACGTGTCACTAGCAAGGTGAATCGCCGGTTAAAGCCTACGTGTCCTTAAATGAAAAGAGGTCATTGCGTGTCCATTGACTATGTGAGGGCAAGGAATACAAAATGGCTTCCGTGTTCTAAGATGGATGCCACGGGTAGATCAGAAATGTGTTGCATAACAGGAGTGCTCTTGCTCGTAGCATAGCGAAAACACCAGGATATACTAAATGGATCATTTGCGGTTCACTGATACCAAAATCATGTGTTTACGACAATGATGAAAACACGGGTTAAAATCGTCACGGAACCTCACCTAAGGCAAGCCCGTCTTCGCCCGGTATCGCCAAGTCATCGCCTCTCGCCAGTCCCCCTGGTCAGACTCCATCAGCACCCCTTCACTATGACAGGGAACAACTACTTGCCTGGAACTCTGGACGGATTTGTGCACACACAACAGGTACGCTTGGTCACACGTGCCTTCAATGTAAAATCTGTCATTTCGCTACAGCCAACCCCCATCATACTCGACAATTACAAGACCTACCCAAAACCACCCCCATTACGATCCTCCATCTCAACGTCAGGTCACTCATCAAACATCACCTTGAGATTAACACCCTCATACTGGATGAAAACCCTGACATCCTCTTCCTCTGTGAAACCTGGTTACGGGACAGCTTCTCAGTCATACCTAACCTCATGCTTCCAGACGACTATCTTATGTCGACCCTAAATAGGGATGGGAGAGGCGGAGGCATTGCTGTAATTCACAAAAAACTATTCTCATGCTTATTCACCAAGGAAGAACTTCCCGACTGTGAATGTGCTCGCTTCAAAATTGCTATAAATCCCAATTTCACCATGTCGGGCCTCTATATCTACCGTCCACCTGGACCAGCCTCAAAATTTATTGAAGCTCTTCTTGAGACAACAAACTCTTTACTGACAAAAAAGGCTAACTTCACTATACTAGGCGACCTCAATCTTCACTTTGACCTGCTTAACGATTCCACTATCAAAAATCTTCTTGCTGATTTCTCCGCCTTGCAACTGAACTCCCTTATTCAAACCTCAACGCATCTAGCTGGCCACATCCTAGATCCAGTATTTACAAACATCGAGGAGGTTAAGACAGAGGCACCCCTACCAATGACATGGACAGACCACTACCTTATTAAAATGACCATTTTAGTCAATAAAACAGTTCACAAAAACACACCTATCCGCCGTCTAAAAAGACCATGGCACAAATTATCCACCAATGATCTCCACACCACCCTTGGGGAATTCCATCATGCGACTAACCTAGATATTAACATAATCTATAGCAAGTTCCACGATTGGATCACGGGAGGATTAGACGCTCTTATCCCAGCGAAATGGATGAAAGGATGTAGCTCACCGTCCAATCCATGGTACAACGACACCCTCAAAGCCATGCGCAAAGTCTGTAAAAAAGCTGAGCGCCTATGGAGAAGGGAATATAACAATGAAGATAAAAACAACTATCTATTGAAACAAAAAGCGTACCACAAAGCCATCCGCGCCACACGAACCACCTTCTATGCAGATAAAATCAACTCGAGCCCTACCCCTGCCAAAGAAATCTTTAAACTTGTTCAAGAACTACAGAACTGTCAACCCCCCCCCAGCATCTCCTCTGCGCAACAATGCGAGGATCTTGCCACGTTCTTTGTCGACAAAGTACAAAAGATCTATCAATCCTTCCCCCAGCACTCCCCTAGCCTTACTATAATCACTAATCCCCCCCTAACTATACTATCCTGACTCACTTCCCAGAAATTTCTTTTGATAATCTCATCCAACTTTGCCGAAAAGTCAAAACGGGCTCTCCGTCAGACCCCATGCGCCCGGCTCAATTTTTGGAGTCACTTAATTTTTTTCTTCCTTCCCTGGCCTCTATTCTGAATCTCTCCTTCTCTTCAGCGAGTGTACCATCTGCCTGGAAGCAAGCGTGGGTCTCACCTATCATCAAGAAACTCACTCTAGATCCTTCTAAACCGGAAAATTTCCGACCGATCTCTCTGCTTCCATGGATGTCTAAACTCGCAGAAGCTCATGCTAACAGCATTTTGTCCCAACATATGGTCCAAAACAACATCCTGGACCCATCTCAAAATGGGTTCAGACCGGGCCATAGCACGGGGTCTGCTCTTCTGGCCACTACCGAATACCTCCGGACGATCTTAGATGCCGGTCATAGTGCTGCGCTGATTCTTCTCGACCTCAGCGCGGCCTTTGACACGGTATCCCACGACATCCCCCTTAACCGTCTGGAGACATTCGGAGTATCTGGCCTTGCTTTAAAGTGGTTCCGATCTTTTCTCAAGGACAGATCCTTCCAGGTCTCGGCACCCCCCTTTTTATCTAAACCTCATCCCATTGCACAGGGAGTTCCGCAGGGCTCTGCGTTGAGCCCATCCCTTTTTAATCTTTATGTGCAACCTCTTGCGACAGTGGCCAAAGAGTGGGGCCTGACACTGGTGTCGTACGCCGACGACACACAGCTGGCCATCTCTCTTACGGAAGGACCTTCCATCCCGGCCTCTAGATTTAAAAACGGTCTTTCCGCAATAGCCCAATGGATGACAGACAACTGTTTACAGCTCAATGCTGGAAAAACAGAAGTGCTACTCCTTGGTAAAAACATCAGCCATTGGAATGAGCACTGGTGACCGTCTTCGCTGGGAACCACTCCACCTCCCAAATCTCTAGTTAAAAATCTAGGAGTGTGGATGGATGCTACACTCACCTACCAGACCCATACCAAAAAAGTTGCTGGTACCTGTGTCGGCCTACTGAGGAGTCTCAGCCACATACTTGGCTTTTTTGACGCTAAGGTTCGCCAGCTTATCATTCAAGCAACTATCCTCTCGCGTTTGGACTATGCCAATGTACTCCTCCTAGGAGCCAATAAAGGAGAGATAGCACGCCTACAACGCGTCCAGAACTCCGCGGCCAGAGCCTTAGTCGGCCTACCTCGCAGATGCTCGGCCAGAGCTACAATTCGCGAATTACACTGGCTACCCGTTGACTCCAGAATCAAATTCAAAACCCTCATCATGATCTTTAAAAATGTTAAACTCGGCAGTCCAACACTACTCCGACCTCTTCTCACTCCCTATGCTCCGTCACGCAACCTGCGATCCTCCAACCAGCATCTTCTGTGCGTTCCTCGCATAAAACTCTGCCGCATGGGCGGCCGCTCCTTTAGGGTTCTGGGAGCCAAACTATGGAACGATCTGCCACAAAATATCCGCTCCATAGAAAGTTTACCTGCCTTCCGAAAAGCTATTAAAACGCACCTATTCCCCTCCCCTTAACTCTCCTCTCCACCTCCATCTCTCAGGCCTGGGCCTGTAGTTTCTCTAGCGCCGGGACGCCTCTTCGCTGGGGCAGCTGTTTGCGCTTTACCAAACCATAGAATGGAATGAATGGAATATTGCAATATCATCAATTCTGTTAACACACGTGTTGCTTCTCAGTTGGGGTGCATCTTCTACCAGTACTAGAGTTGAGTAGTTAGGGTACTTTTGTGGTTTGGAAAATAAAAATAATTTTGTTAAAACAGGGGAGTGATATGTCTTTTTTTATTTACAGAGTTGTCATGTGCAATTCCTGTATGTGAAAGTAAGGGAATAATTAAGACATTGATCTCTTACAGCCTTCTTATACAAAAAGGTCTTCAGAGTTCATTGGCAGGATAAACCTCTGGGAAGGGTCAGGTATTCTGGAGGAGAAGAATCTGGAATATGTACCTGACTTATGAAGATCCGCTCCCTTGTTTTAGGCATGATCTAGGACAGCTGGGTGAGGTATCTGAAGGCATCCAACCTATTTAACATGAGTTTATATTCTTCAAGCGTAGTGAATTTCCTGTCGTGAAAATATTGGAACTCAGGAGTCTAGTACCTCTCTCGCCTCAATTTTTATAAGCAGTTTAGGTTTTTGGATAGGGTTTGGCTTTACATCCAGGCTAGGCTAATGGTGAAAAGAGGGAGGCTTAATCCAGAAGAAAAAACATTTGTAAACCCAATCAAAGTCATAAAAAACCACAAATGTGTTTAGAGTTTTCTGGATTTAGTATTTGTTCGGTTTACATTTCTGAAACAACATGCAACATTCTTATCTACTTGACACTATTTGGTCTGAAGTACTCAGTATACACAGAGTACCAGATCAATAGTCAGTTTCTAATCTGGATTTTACATTGAATATCAACCTTCAGCAAAACCACACTATCAGCAGGGGTACTAATTTCCTTGCTCTACTTTGATCCAATGCATTCAAATATTATGACTTTTTCCCAGTAACAATGCCAACTCTGCTTAGTATTAGGGCCATTAAAACTCATCCTCATACTTGCATCCATCCACCCTGCCATGAAACGAAACTTCTCCCACCCACCGTGACTAACAAGGCGGCCACAAAAAAAACTTGTTCAGGTTAACGAAGCATTCAGCAATTAATGTGCCCTTCCTGAAGAGCTTGAGTACCGAGTACGAACCCTGTGTAATGTTTACATTTCAGCTCGTTCTTTCGAGGAGTATCCAGCAGGAAATCAAAATACCACACCTATTAACTTCATTTCTGCTACAGGAAGGCATAAGAAAACACAAGAAAACACATAATGCCTTTTGTCCTAGGTTTTCAAGTACATTGTAAATCATGCCACAAGAACAAGTATCCTGTTAGCCACCTTTGTACATTTCATAAAATGCTATTATTTCATTTGAATTTCTCAAAATGAAATTATGGCTTTCAGACAAGTCTCTAGTGTGTCACCGATTTCGCAAGGCTTTGCTTTCCCTGATCCCTCATCAGACTTTCAGGTTGCAACAATTTTGCACTTTCTAAGAAGTCCGTGCATACACCTTCATAAGAAAGTAAAACAGAAACTCAGCAGCAGGAGGCGGAGTCACTGTGCCTTCACTGGCGCAGAATCACATCGAAAAAAGCTGTCACAAAATTGTAAACAATTGGCCATTGTCAAAACAGGAGGGCGGAGGGTAAGTATTGTGGTCTGGAGGCGGCATACGGCAGCGCGCGGCATGGCATTTGTAGCACTTTCAAAAATGTTGCACTTTCAACATAAATCCGTGCATACAACTTCATAACAAAGTAAAAAAGAAACTCATCAGCAGGAGGTGCAGAATCACAGCGAAAAAAGTTTTCACAAAATTGTAAACAAGTGGCCAAAACAGGAGGGGGGGGGGGGGGGGTAGCATTGTGGTCTGGAGTCAGCATACGGCAGCTCGCAGCATGGCATCAGTAGCGCTTGTGAAAAGTGCTTCTAAAGAAATAACAAATTAAAGAAGCAGCACTGGTGGGAAAAGAAGTGCAAAGAGCTCCAATTAAATCAAAGTTCTCTCAAAACAACAGAAAAGCACTGCAAACACTTTATTTAGCTGGTGCTCCTCTGTTGAAAAATGGAAGTAACGTATCACTGCCTGTACCAGTTAGGAGGAAGCAAAGAAGAGTGATGCAGGAGTTGAACCAATGGTAAGTAGCAGGCGGGAATAGAGATGTATAATTGATTACAGCAAGTCTTGCAGACAGTGCATGAGCGCTGACAGGCTCGACCTAAAAACAATTAACCAGAGCCATTGAAACCAGTAGGTCTAACTTGTAATCACCAACTCTTGAATGGTGGACACATTTCGAGCCAGGCAATTCACAGCTTCTGGGGCTTCATGATTCTTATACGAGCTAGTCCCAATCTAAGGTATCCATTACTTTCTTCGAATGCGTTGTTCAGTGCACATTTAAGCATCATCATTACCATAGGTTTAGCAACAACCTAAGAGGACCTACCAGTACTCAAAGATGATCTCATTCACCAGTTAACCAGAGAGGGGATCACAGACCTTAAATGGGGATGGAAAGCCTGACAAAGAGCGTAAGGCTAAACAACTGTAAAATTGGAAACAAAATATTGCCCTCAACAAGAAAGTCCAACATAGCTAGAGCCATGCAAATACAAAAGATTTACTGGTGTGGTCCTGCTCACCTAAATGTGCTTTTAGCAGTGAGGAGAAGCAGTGACAATGGCTGTACAAATTTATTCCTCAGACAGTGAGTGAATGCAGGGTTTTACACAGAAGAGGGCAATCACAGGCATACTACCACCTGTTCAAGCAAGCCACCATGTCCAGAATTAATACACTAAACACATGTATGTATGAGAAACAAATATCCGTCACCGAAAAACTGCCCCAGACGCTTTATTGCGCAACAATGTGTGGACTTTCCGATAGAGTTCTCCATCTATGAAAATATGTACTTGCCCTTGCACAAAACGAGTGCCAAAAAAAGTTCAACAGTGTCTGTTGGGTTTCGCTTCAGAACTCAATGCTCTCTGCTACTATGGCATTCAGTGTACCTCCCATTTAGAAGTGTAAATCATTAATTCCAGCATGGGAAGCAGAGTAGTGAAACCACCTGCTCTGATTTTTCAAAAACCTCCGACTAAACAAAGTAGCATGATGTTCACCATGAAAGCCAAATAAACTGGAGTGGAAGATACATCAGTCCCGCACAGAAGTGTTTGCAATATCGGACAATCATGGACGAGATAAAGTCCACATCCCTACATATTGCTCATCAGGCTTTCTATTCAGTAGGAGCAGGTTTTTCTCAAATAAATAACAAAGACTCCCAGCACAGAGCAGTTGTTAGATGTACCTTGCAGGTAGCAGCTTAAAAAAGCTCTTCCTGCTACAGACAGAATATTTTTTTTTAAACTAAGGGCATCGGTGGGTCCTCCGCTAAGGCAGAGGCATGTCGCCCCACTGCTCTCTGAGCAGTGCAAAAGTGAAAAATAAAATGATATTAGCACAATGCTATTATAATTAAATTTTTCCACACTGGCTCAGATCAGTTGCATTTAGGTGCGGGCGGGTCTAGGCTGTCTTCAGAGCCAGTAGGGAGAGGAGTGGTGGGCACTTTCTAAGTGCGCATGATAGTTTGGCTGGCTGTCTTGGGCCGGCCAAACAGTCATGCGCATATAGCATTTCTCCACCTGGCAGTATTGCACAGCCTGGGTGGAGAACATGCACAGGCTCCCACTCCCTGTCTGAGCACCGATCCACTGAACCAGGGCGCTCAGACCAATCACGACACTGCTGTCATGCTGGTGACAGCAGCGTCCTGATTGGCAAGGGGTGTCTGGGAGCCTGTGTGCTTCCTCCTTCATTGACAGAAGGACAGAGAAAAGGCAGCGGCAGGTAGGTCACATTTTATTTTTCTAATCCTCTCCTGCCCCTCCACTCCCTAGTAGTATTCATTATTAGCCGCCACTGACTAAGGGTGAGATTTCTAAAATTCTAAATTCTTTACTACATAATTATTAACAACTCAGCAGTACATTCCAGCATTTCAGTTTACTGTTTCAGTCTGTTTGGGGAAAAACGTGTAATAAAAAAATACATAATAAGTTACATATAGTATAGACCTATATGCAATTGAGTGCTTCTTGTGCTTAAAGGACCCTAAACCTCAAAAACAATACAGTTGTACCCTCTCCGCATTCCCTCCACATTCTTCCAAGTATTTATTTGAGAATGATCATAACAATGGCAAAGGGCAAAATAACAGCCAGATTAGATGAAACTCATAATTATTTTTAATTCAATAGATACACATTACATTTTTGTATTTTCATGTCTTTAGGAAGAGGACAGACTCTATATGCAGGGAACTTTATCAAAGCCATACATTAGCAAAATATTGCCAAAACATAATGCTAGGCAGGCTGGAGTAAATCTTCGTAAAGAGATTTTGACTGCAGATTATTACGGGAAAATATATATTATTTTATACTTCTGCATGTAAGAATGTTATACCTTATAATTTATCAATGTGTTTTCTACTTAAAGTAGCACCACACATCTCAACATTATAGGGGGAAACAAATGCAGCCACAGTAGGACACATAGTACCATCCTGGGTGTAAATCCCATGAGAAACAATCAATGGCAAAACCACTATGTCTGGCCTTGAGTTGCCAGCATTTGGCTTTGTCAATGTTTGGTTTGTCATGTTTTTTTGCTAAATGTTTTTGTTGGGGATGTTGCTGAACCTTCATCAATCTGCAAAACAATGGCTAAATTAAAAACTATTTTTGGGCTCTAAAAACAAACATTGCCACAGTAGACCCTGTTGACTTCCAAACTGTACTGATACTAGTCACCAGTCAGGGTCCTGTGGAAATCTCCACACTGAATTTCATATTCCTCTCCTTCGCCCCTACAGAATCCACAACGAACATCTTCAGTCACTTGTCCTTCACACTGCATGTCGTACCTAGAGCCTGCTACTGCTTACCAATGTACTATGGACCTAAGAAAGAATCTTAAGCCCTGTCCCATACCTGGTCACAGTCTCCTTCCCAGATTCCACTGCCACGTGCGGGTCCCTTCTTTACCAAGTGCCATTGTTGTCTCCTTGTGTCTTTCTTAGCCACTGCCTGTGCTGGACTCTAGTTTCTGCCCACATCTATACCCCAAGACTCCCATCCTTTACCCGGAATACTGCTTGGTCCCTTTTGTACCTTGCAACATTAGACTATCCCGTCACACATTCACTGCCAGGAACACAGGATGCTCATTTGGCCTCATGTGTATCAGGCCTCAGACTATCCTTTTGCCTCAAATAATTAATTCTAGTCTTTAGTGTCTTGCACATGCTACATCTCAACTGTGCAGTTTTACAGCTAGGCCTTCCTCATACTCTTGGTGCCTCATCCTTCAGGCTTCAGCCAGCACCTCATGAGGGGTAGCCACAGGATTCCGACCTCCAATGCAATTCTGTTCCTTCAGGGCCTACAACTCTCTAGTGCGCTGCAGACAACTATATCCGCATTTGCCTGACCATCTTGCGCTCAACACTTTGCCCAACCTTTTCGGCTCATTGTTTGCTGCCCCCTTTTCCCTCCTACAAGCACTAGACCATGTTGTGGTCTCATTCCTTGCACCTTTCCCTACACAACCCTATGTTGGTGAAACACTTTTGGACCCCATTCTTTCCAGACCCTCTTCCTTCCATATCCCTTCCTCCCACTAAATACAGCTGCCTCAACCTCTATTGGTCTCTGCATCACTCCAGTCTGCCCCAGCATACATACCATGTGATCACTCAGCCACCATTGCTTGGGACCTCAAATTCTGTTTCCTCCTGAGCGAGCCTCCTGCATGGCTATACCTTGCCCGCTATCTTTGCCATCTAACCATATCCTGTCGCACCAGTCCATTAGGCTTATCACATCCCTCAGTTGACAAATAGCAGAGAATCCTACTCCTCATAGCCTTGGACAATACGTATTAATTTCAATCCATTTTTTGTGAATTATATTTCGATTGGGCACTGCATGAATTTGTTTTCATTAATCAAGTTACATCCCACACTAAATCATTCAACCTTTGTTCCTATCGCAAAATATCACTGGAAAAATTGAGAGCAAGGTCTACACAAAATAAGGCCATAATGGAGAAAAGTGTCATCATTTTCAGCACCAAGATAGACTCCAATCACAGTAGTGAACTAAGGGAAAGGTGGACGAAGAGTTTTAGCATTTGTAAAATAATCTGAATCAGTAAATCAGAGAAACCGCAAACGCTAAACTTTTTCTTATGTAGGAAACACATATTGCGAATCAGAAAACTTTTTTCAAAATCGCTAAATGTGTTTAGAAATTAATACCAAATCTGTATTTGGAGGAGGCATGTTTTAGCCATCCCTGCCACATAAAATTCAGTACTCTATGTATCAATGTTTTGGAACTACAATCTGCTCACAAAACATTGAAAAATTACCAGCTTCCAAGATGTTACAGTAACCCATTTGCAAAAGGAAAGGGGACCCCTTGGTGCCTCTTTCTCTTTGTGAATGTAAAATACAAAGTTTGTTTGGGAAAATCCAGTAGTCGAGGGGACCACTGCCAACTTTAAAACAAACGTTTTTCTTTTTTTTTTAAAGAAAACTTTTTTAAGGGGATCACAGACATGGTGGTCTTCTGACCCTAGCAGGCCACCGTCCATGTCATGTCACCAATCAAAGTAGTTGCAATTTGCGACCTACCTCATGAATACTAATGAGATTGGTTGGATTGCACAGTAATCCATATTTGATAAACCAACCTATTTGCACATAGGTCAGTTTACAAAATAATTTAGTGGTCGCAAAACGTCAGTATGCAACATATAACTGCTTTTTGCAACCGCATTTTTCGTACATCTGGCCCAAAATTACATACGCTGTATTGCCTTGAAGAAGCTTTTAGGAATATGAAGCCGGAGTGAAACATATCTCAACTGAAACAAAGACATAAAACTAGAATTGGTATGATATTTGGTTTACTGGATCTTCTCTCAATTCCAATGATGAATATATATATATTCAGAGTGCTCGATTTCTCTTGCCAATTTTCATACTGATCTTTACTGGGAGGGGAGGTCAACCCTAGACTAAAGCTGAGCACACCCATGACTGGAATAAAGCAATTCACCAAAGAATCACAAGCGATATGGGAATCCCAGATGGCCCACAAACCTCTCTGGTGTTACATCACAAAAAACACAAATTACAACTACTGAAATCCAGGAAACGATAACTTGATTAAACATTGGAGAGGCTGAAGCCATCCGTGCCAAAATTAGTAAGCCAATTCTTTCATAATAAGTTGTAAATTCACATTTCTTTTTCATAAGTTAGCCATTGAGGCTAACCCATAGATTGGCTTTAAGTGTCCTTTATTTTGGTTATTTCAAAATCGGAGAGGCTACTGTGAAATTTATGCTAGGGAATTCACTTTTAGTTTGGCAATGGTTCATGAATAATTCTGCACCCAGATGTTCCTGATTTTCTTACAGTTAATTATCTGTTGATAAAGTGAGTTTAGTCTGTCACGTGCTTTCTTCAATGAGTCTCCTGGTTCTCTCAGTTTCCTCAAGGGTCTTTTGGTACTACAGTGCAGAGAAAGTGCTTGGCTGCATTACTTGTAATTATGTAGAAATGTGTTTAATTATGGTGATACTTTTAGGAATATGACTATACCCATATTTTGTCAAAGGCCTTCTTTCTCAATTCGTTAGATTTTACGGCAATGGGAAAGTGCCAGTATTTTGATAGCCATGGCCTCCTTGTTAAACTATTTACAACATTCCTCCCTTTAGGTGAATTTGAATGAATACTGCTGAGAGCGTGGTCTCTGCTTATGCAGAAGATGGCCTCAGAATTGACAACCCACTTGGCTGTGGCAGTCCGTTTTCACAGATAAAACACACTTTCTGAACCTTCTATAATAAATCTCATAACATGTCTGATAAGTCTACTAAAAAGGCCAAGTGGCAGAATTAAACAGTTGAAGACCAATTTATTAGTTTCATCTGTAGAGATGACAGATCTTCAACAGATTGATTCCAGGCAACCATGAATAACGGGTGAAAAATACAGAAGCATCGTTAACCCTATGCATAGTACATTCAAGAAGGGACTACCATCCTTGGATCAGACATTAACTTGGTGTCTCATTCGATCTCTAACAAAAATGATCAGCCCCACTTCAAGGCCTTATGGAGACTTCTTGCTGACCTTTGACGTCGTTGATAGGAAGCCCCTGTATGTGAAACTGATCCAGACGATTCGTCACACTATGCTAAGGAATGTACAAAGCATTTATTACAGCCTTATAGTCCGCCGTAGCTGTCCAGCATTAAAGGCCCGAGCCGAAGGCAAGGGCCTTTAACAAGGGAGAGGGACTTTAATAGCCGGTATAGCCCAGCTACGAAGGGCTATAAGTCTATTAGAACATTCTGCCACCAGAGGGCAGAATGTTCTAACAAAAAACAACAAAGCCTTCAGGGAGCGTGAGGGGATTGGAATCCCCTCATGCTTCCTGAATCCTTTGTTCACAGCCAGAGCTGTGAACAAAGAAACATTGGAATGTTGGAGATCCAGGCTTATACCAGCCATTATAAGCCCGGAGCACTCCATTGTTTTAATGGAGCTCCCAACATTCCAATGTTCTAATAGAACTTGAATGCTCATGTCAGAGTTGTAATGAATGGACACGGAAAGAGAAAATGTGATAAAAAGAAGCACTTGATACATTCAGCAAAATCAAATATGATGATTCGGGCAAACATAGTGAAAAGCATAATATCAAAATCAATTATGCAACCAATCTCCATTAAACTATCAATTAAACATCTAGTGGTGACATTTTCTCACACACTTGGTCAAAAACTTCTAGTGGAAGAAGCAACCACAAAAGCGAGTACGTTTCCAAGATAAGCTCTAATTTGCTTAAATGCAAGAAAATGCCACAGGGAGAAAAATCATACGGAAATCATCCAAGTCAAGTCCTCATCCTTGATTATGATGTTGAAATCAGGGGAGCAAGCACTGACAAAGGGCCAGTAATATGCAAGAAAAATATTTCTGACAAATATAATTGTTAACCACTGAGTACAGGGAGAGTACCCTTAAAGACTTGTTTGGTTTTTAACTATTCAGAAGAGAGCATCCAACAATCAACTCTTCAAAGCAACCAGGAGGAAGTTCTTTGGAATTGACTGCTTGATCATTTGAGTCTGTAATTAGACAATCCGCCAACTTCAAAGAACCCTCTATGAATCAACTAGAGAAGGAGATGGAAAGCTATAGCCTGAAAAAGATTTGAGTCTTTCTTTGAGCACAGATGTTGAAAAAGGTGTGGATAAGAATCTCTTGAAACAAAGCCTGAAAGAGAACAGCTTCGAGAAAACACATGGAGTATCCAAATACAGACTGTGCTCGCTGGAAGTACTAACGAGGCACATCTATCTACTTTTCTAAAATTGAACTATTTATGTTCATCCTTTAAAGCAAAGGGGGAGAATAAATAAATCATTGCTTTAAGGAGAATGTGAGGTCTGTCAATAATGTGGCCACAGAGTGGGATGCATTTAATACGGTAATTAGGGGCCCATGCTTAAAAACAGCTCATGGTGTAGAGGTAATGCTAGCCAATAGACACTAAAAAAAACAGGATGCTATCAGGCAATTTGAAAATAGGGGAGCGATTGATACAGAGGGACTCAGGAAGCGGCTGGATGCAACTAGGGATTTAGCGAGGCTGGTAGATAGATTGGGAAGTTTCCATTATAGGGAATTTGTGTCTAGGCCACATTAAGGGGTGAAAGGATGGAAGACATTTAAAATGGTTGCTGTGTAATGACAGTGATAGGAGACCAATATGTAAGATCGGATCAGCTCAAGGTGAATTACTGTGCATGCAGCACAGTATAAGATACTTTTTGACATATTAATCTTTAAATGTTGCACACCTCCACAATGGACAATCAGAGAATTGTGGATTCTTCACAGTTGATTGATTTGCCAATACTGAATCTCCAACAAAGCGAATCACTGAGCGTACCATTATCGATACGGGAATCAGTGAAAACATAGATCAATTAGCAAGAGATAAGACCTTAGCAATGGATGGGTTCCCTATAGAGCTTCATGTGACATATGAAACAAAATTAGTTTCTCAGTTGCTGTGCATGTATAAAATTTCAGAGAAAGGTGCTCTTCAGACTTCACCTGAACGGCCACAATAGTAGTATTGCCTAGGTTGCGGCATTACCCATTAGATGTGAGGTCGCATAGACCATTGCTGATTCTCAATACAGAGTATACCATTTTAGGGAATTTATTAGCCAGAATGGGCTTGTTCTCGGCAGAAACACTCACCTGAACCCTAGCAGCCTTTCATGTTTTGGATAGGACACTTACATTACCCACTAACCCAATGGAGATTGCCTTGTACATAAAGAAGGCATTTGATATCTTGGTATGGCCAATTCTATTTGGAGTTTTACAAAACGTGGAGGTGGGGGAATATTTTTTGTCCCAGGGATGGCTGGTAAATGCAAATCATGTGGGTAGGGTCAGGACAGGATCATTTCTTTCCACAGGCAACAGTCAATACAAATGGTACCGTACAGGGCAGTCACCTGCCACCACTGTTGTTCGTGTTGGCGATGGAGCTGCTAACCAGTCTACTCAGGATCTAGGCTCATTACTGCGGGATTAGGTTGTCCTAAATACTCAACGTTGTCTTGTCTGTATGTGGATCATGCCCTTTTGTATTTACAGAACCCGAGCACTAGTCTCCTAACAATTATTGAACAAATGGCCGAATTTAGAGTAGAGCCCGGATTAAAGGTAAATTGGAATAAATCCAGTGTATTTTCAATCTATGTATCTGATGACGCCTGACTTATTGCAGGGTTTAGTGTCCTTTTTGGATGGTCTTCTGATTCCTATAAGTTCTTGGGTGTTTGGGTGTAACATGACGAAGAGCACTAATAGCTAGTAACTTAGAGGGATCAGTCATGGCGATATGATCCTCATTAACATTTTGGAAGAAGTTGCCTCTTTCTACATTGGGTAGCTTCGCCACAATTAAAATAGTAATGTTGCCAAGATTAGTATGTTTTTTTTCAGGCGATGCAATTTATACAGAAGAGGCTTTTCTTTAAGGAGCTAAACAGCATATTCTCCGACGAGATTTTGGTTGGCAAAAGGAAAATGTTGTCCACTAAAATGGCTGCATGGCCATCAGTTAGAGGGGAGATGGGTGAACCAAACATGAAGTCATATTATTTGGCAGTACAACTGATGTGGCTAATGCGCTGGATTGGGGCTCCTCAGTAATGTGTGACTACTGAGCTAAGGCCCTGTTTGGGAGGGTCACCAGTGGTTAACATACTGCTGGGTAACACAAATAACAGCTTCTTATCCACGGGTACTGCGGGTTGTGAGGCACAGTTAGCTGAGATATTCTAGTAGCTTGGGTGGTGCTGTGGTATACGCCCCTAAGATGTCACTATTTAGTGTACTTGCACCGCATCACAGTAGAAGAAATTGGACAGAGGCTGGTAAAGCAACTGTAGGACAATAGTTTATAGGAGTATATAGGACTTCTGATTCCATTCATGACAACTATAATGTAAGTGCTGGGTAGTTCATGGCACATTCTGCAGTAGTAAAAGCAGATAAATTTACATGGCTGGACCAGACAGATGAGCCCTTAAACTCTAATTCTGTGTCGCAGAGGTGACTGCACACATGCAGTTTCTCTTTTCTGTACCGCTATGCCTCCTCTTTTTAGATTAATCTTACATCTGTTAGGAATTCTTGGGAGAGGTCCTTAGGCAAGGATATTACAGAAGTGGCATGTAGGAGAATATTGAAATGCATTAGGTTGGTTAGCAAGAACACAAGGTTCAAGTTTACGCAGATAAGGTATGTTCACCAGACTTATTTATCTCCAAATCGGATTAATAAAATGTATATTGGAGTGATTGCCTTATGTCCTCAATGTACTATGAGTCAGGCACATTTCTCTCACATGGTTTGGAACTGTCATGAGATAAAGTCATACTGGAGGGAAGTACTGGGATACAAATATTAAATAGACCAATTATAGGGCCTGTTAGGTCAGATAAACAGCTTCAAGCCTCTTAAACAGAAGTGCAGGTTTGTGGATTTGGCTCTGATTATTGCCAGACACAATATAGCCATAGGTTGGAAAGCACAACAAGTTCCAGTGTTGCTGAATTGGGTTCTCAACATTACGAAATGGTCTTGTGTTGGGATAATTACTTTGACTCCATTGCGAAGGCAAAATGCTAAAACAACACCTACTGTTATTTGGGACATTATACTACTGTACTGGAAACCAAGTCTGATGAACAACCACAAGGAACACAGATCATCTGTATGTACTAGATGTTTTTTTCATATATTAATCTACTGATCCATGTTATGAGAGTTCTTGCCTACTGGGCTGAGCAGGAAGCTGACATAATTTGTGTGACTGGCTGTAAATGGCGGTGAGGTGTAGATGGTTGAGGTTTTATGATAAGATCATTGCACCTTGGCTTATTTCATCTTCTTGAACCTATCTGGCGGGGATTAACATACGGTTTTCGAATACTGAATTTTGTTTTACCTGCTTCGATTGGTTGAGTATGGAGTAGTAAACTGTAAAGGAAAACATTTTTGAAAATTTTAATTAAGAGTGATCTAAAAAAAAAAAAGGTTTCTCCAAAAGAGATTATTTTCACTCTAATCGAGCCCAGCCCAGTTCGTACGTTTATGCAGAGTTTCTGCATTTACTATGGACTGTGCAGGGGAAAACACAGTGTTGGCAAGGTATATCTTGTGCAGAATAATTTAAATGGTATTAAATAAGTAAATAAAGATGCGTGCCACATTAATTTCACAAAAGTCAAGATTTTCAAATGGGTGTTGCGAAGCAATACGCTTTTCTAAGTTGCAACGTTTTTCACAGACAACTGAAGTTTGCAAAAATAACTCTTTCAAGCAGGCCAACAAATTGAAACTGTATAAAATATGTTATATATCCAAATAATATGAGCAAGAAACTTTTTTTAACTGATCCAGCTAGATTTTATGTCCTTGATACCTAGGCATATAAAGGCATAATAATATATTCCAGTGCAAATTCAAAGGTGATTAAAGTGCAATCTATATTCTGGTAACTTATGAATAATAAAAAAATATTCAGAGCTCCAAGCACTACTAGAATCTGGAAACACCAATGGAGGCACCTTAGCATAAGATTGCAGGATTCTGATTCTTAAATCTTTTGTCGAGTTTCAATTAACTTTATTATATCAATATTATAATATTAATATTAATAATAAATATGATTTCTAAATATCATATTAATACTAAATTAATGAATGATAATTAAATTAATTAATTAATATTAATACTAAATATTATCAATTTTAATGGAATGTCTTAGCTACAAGCATTAGACTTTCCATGAAAAACTGGCTTAATTTATGCATTAGATGGTATGTGCCTTTGATGCATTTAAATGGTCATTATCCAAATAGGAAATATTCCTTCTTAAATTGACTTCTTAGCGATTAGACTATCATCCTTGAATACAAATGGAAGGATACAAACAACTTAAAATACAAATGTAGAAAAATGTAATTCTAACATTCATAAAAAAAATTTAACATTCCTAAATTCACAATACATCAAAAATATTTTTATTAAACAGGCTCTATTGGTACCCTAGTGATGTTTAGTCCTCTCTTACCACTAAGTTTATAATCAAGAATGAGTTTGTTCCTCTGCATTCTTTATTTGTCATATATTTTTACTAGAAAGTTAAACTAAATAGGAACGCAATATATTCGTCATTAGGAGATGTTCTAGAGAGACACTTCAACAGGCATAAAAGCTCTTTGCTGCAATCACAAACTTGGAAACACAAATATTAAGTAGGAAGTGAAAACATTTGTTTTGAAAGAACTGCCCAAAAAAGTATTTAAACTTTGAAAAAACATTGTTATGAACGGAAATTTACTGATGCCCGCGCTAAATGTCTAATTTAGTCTTGCATAACCTATATTTGCGTGTAAATCTTAAAGATAATATTAATGGGTTACATCCAGAAGAAGTACTTTTAAAGGAAAAACTCCCTCCTATTCCAAATAAACTTTTTAACATTTATATGTCTATGACCACTAAGTAAAGAACTTATAATGTAAGAAGGCATCACATCTTTTCTGTTCATACATGATGGAAATAGATTAGTTTCTGCAGAAAGTGGAGGTCACTTTAATAAAAAAAAAAAGAATAGTTGACTAGCACATCCTTAGGGGGCGGAGGGCACCCCATAAAAGAATATTCAAGCACACCCACTTAAATTAACGGGTTCCTTATACATGTGTTTTTCACGTTTTACTGGTTTATATTACAAGGTTTTTATTTGGTAATAATTTTATATAGATTGTACTAACCGCATGTTTTATTTAACAGTTTTTCCAAAACAGTTTTATGTTTCATATTCATAATCTTCATATCTACACACCTAATACTTATGATATATTGCCTTGATTGTAGAACCCCTCTTAAAGAGTTCCTCCTTATTTCCTGATCGCCCGGTAATTTTTTTTAAATTTATTTATTTTTGGCTCTTTAAACGAATATTGTGTGGAAATGAATACTCTGTTCAATATAATTTGCATGTATAGGAAATGCATATAATGAAGCGCCGAAGTGGAGCCTCTCCATTATCATTACTATGGTTTACCAAAAAGGGCTGTCAATTCCAGTTGCTCATTACTAATATCAACTTACTGTTTTCAGATCATAAAGTCATTGCTGTTGACAAATTAATGAATTTAACCCTGGTCGACTGATTCAAGTTTTATAAAATGTGTTACAACGAATAATATGTTATTACATGTTTCATTTTTGTCAATATAATCCTGCAATGAGTCTTGTTGATATTCCTCTGCCATATATTCAACTTGTACTAACCTATTAGTATAGTCACTTTCCTATTGATCATACATATGTATGCCAGGTCTATCAACCAATGCATGCAGTATACCAGCTTACAGCAATTACAATTTGTAAGTAATTTTAACTGCCACACATACTCATGAAGTGTAAATATTATGGTTTTCTTTGTGCGAAAGCAGATGGGCAACAGCCCTTGGGAACTGACTCTCAGGGGTGGTAATCCTCCAGCTTGTGCGATAGAATTCTGTGTGTCAAGAGACAAAGATTTCACACAGGATTCCTCTATGTATTTTGGTATCAGGACACAAGAATAGAACAAAAAAGCTACCCACTGTAAGAATTGAGTTCTCTATACTCGTGTCCTTCAGCAAGTGGTTTGCTTTTGTCTCTGGTTGGAGAAGTGGAATGGAGGAATTACTAGCATCATTGTCAATGTTTCTTCTGCTTACCAAATAGAAAGCTCTACTGAACCTTCCTTCAGTGACGGTCAATGTGTACTCTGCATCCTGTTGCAATGAATCCCATCTAGCATGCATGGTGAAAGGTCTATTTCATTTCCTGTTAATGGTACTGTGGTAGGATATTTTCCTGGGACCTTCTCTCCAACTGTTGAGTACTGTGGACTTCACCAGGAACTCACCACAAGACCACCATGGCAGAAGTCTACCGAGGTGTACTCTGGGGTAGTGTCAAACCCCATTTGATCTACAAGCTACTTTTATGCATTCATGTAATATTTGTAGTATTTTTTTTTTAACTTACTTACTGTAACTGCTTATTTTTTAATGTTTTAATGTGATGTGATGGGTGCAATAGTCCCATGCCACGTGACCACAATAACATTTTGTGAGAGACTGGCTTAGTATATGATGCTCACTTATGTAAGTGTAGCACCCTGTACTAATCCAGATGACCCTTATGGTGAATTTAGTGGCTTAAACAACCTTAGAATGGCTCTCTAAGTTGCAGCTGTGGAGAGCAGCTTTCAGGCTTAGTCTAGGAGGAGTGTAAAGAAGCACGGTATACCAGTATCCAATCTTTAGTATGGGCTAAGTGAAAAAGAACCACACAGAGTAGTTATAAAAATAGATATTTATTATAGTCACTAACACTACAATATCTCCTGCCCAGAGATATACTGACAATGCACACAATACTTCAAAATAGAACAGTAAGAAGCAACAATACACAGTGGAGCCCAGGGGGAGCCCAAACCATATATAACAATAGTAGAATGCGAACCACGACAGTAGATGAGACTTGACCCAGAAGGTGTAAAGAGCCGGGACCCAGGATTCCACCCCTGGTGAGAGTCTAGGTATCCCACGATAGTCGTATACCAAGAGAATACATGACCGCGTACTCAGCGCTACTCAGGGAACGTTGTACTTGCAGTCTTGAAGAGGAAAGACCCTTACCAGTTGACCCCGAAGATACCCTGTGATAGACAGACGTTTGCGGAGGCACCCCACCTATGGATACCCTCGGAATCAGGATACCTAGGACCACTGTTGAGCACACTTGAGGACGAGACTGCTATTGCAGAATGATTAAAGTCTGTTGGAACCCGGGTGTGGGTTGGTGTCAAAAAGTACCTGAAAGCAGAGGGGACAGAGCCTATGCCGCTCTGGGACATCCAGGAATGGAAGACGAAGGCCACTCGAGCTCAATGAACAACAGGTCAATTGATGAAGAGGCTTCAAGTACGGGTACACTGAACTGATACCTCTGCCCGAACCACTGTGCTGCTGAAGACAACAGAATCTGTCCGCCCAACCAACTGCATTGGTCGGGTCTGTTATAGTGAGGACAGACTCGTCAACAGAACCTTTTGATGCGTCCAACTCTGTTGACACGAGTCAGTTGTGGTAACCAATGTGGTTACTGTGTTACTGCCACGATGCAGTGCACAGGGGTTCGGTTGCAGGGTGTTCAACGAGACAACAGAATCTGTCCGTCCAACCAACTGCATCGGTTCGGGTCTGTTACAGCGAGGACAGACTCGTTAACAGAACCTTTTGATGTGTCTGACTCTGTTGACAGGAGTCGGTTGTGGTAACCAATGTGGTTACTGTGTTACTGCAGCGACGCAGTCCACAGGGGTTCGGTCGCAGGCCGTTCTACGAGGGATACTGGCCACAACTTGAAGAGACGACAACTCAGACCTCGAGGGAATGCAGAACCACCCCCTGTGTTGCTGAGCCTTTTGGAATCCATTAGAGCCCAGGTACGGCAGACCGGTCGATTGTTTTGCGCAGTGCCTGCGAATGAAGGGGAGTGACTCCTTCACTCCAAGGGAGATTCCTTTAGATGTCTTTAGATGTCCACAGGTCCAGGGTGGAACCTGTATGGAGTACGGGCACAGATGGTGCAGCGGCTTTGCAGGACGATGCGGTCAGGAGCAGACAGTCTTCTCAGTTGCAGCCTTGGTCCCAAAGCAAAGAACAATGCGATCAGTCCGGCAGGGTCACCACGACTCGGCCAGTATAGCCAGACGGTCAAAGATGAAGTGGAGTTGGAGCTGAATTGAATCCCATGGCAAATCTAGGGTCCCACCCACAGGTAAGCCTTTAAGTACCCTCAGGAGAGGGTTGGGCTGATTCAGGGCTCCCTCCCAGAGGAGGGGCTGGACAGAGGGGAGGATACACCCATGTCCTTTGTCCAGTTTCACACCAGAACGCGAGCCAACTTCTCCCTGAGCTGGGTTGAACTGGAGTATGCAAGGAGGGCACCAAATGTGCCTTTCCAGCAGACTATGTGGCATTGGCAAGTGCCCCCACCCCAGCCTAATACACTAAATCCTGTCAGGGAGGTGGTCACACCTCCCTGTGACAGGAAACCTATTGTGCTACCTTCCGATGCTTGTGCTTGGCCCAGCAGCAGGAAGGCAGAATCGTGTCTGTGGTCGGCAACAGCCCTAGGTTGCTGTCAGGCTCAGTAAGATCGGTCCTGGGAGCATGGAGGGCTTTCTGGAAGAGCCCTACCGTGGATGGAATCATACCTCCAACACCGGATACAGTGTTAGGGTATGATTCCAACATGTTTGATACCAAACATGCCCAGGCTCGTTCCAGCCAGTTTATGTAATGACGCATGGCCTCTCTATATTGAAATGGCTGATTCACTTACTAAGTCTGGAGAATGGACTCCGTGGTTTGTAGGGGTGGTCTGCTCATGCAGGGCCTCCCTCACATTCGGAACTGAGCGCCCTGCCTTTGGGACTGAACTGCCTGCTAGAGGGGTGACTTATGGGTTTCAAGTGCAGGGAGGTAAGATATAAGGAAACATATATTTCGTGAGAGGTGCATGCACCAACTCACACAGGCTGCAATGGCAGGCCTGTAATCGAAGTTTGGAGGGTACCTCATGGGTGGCATAATCCATGCTGCAGCCCATAGGGGATCCCAGGGATACCCATGCCCTAAGTACCCTAGTACCATATACTAGGGACTTACAAGGGTGCCCCAGTAGCAAAGTAGGACTGTAGCAAGGTACTCGCCATAACCAATTTAGAGAGGATGCACGGTGACTGGGGTCCTGATTAGCAGGATCCCAGTCAGACTAGTTAGAAAAACAGTAGAACACCAGCAAAATGTGAGGTTAATCATGAAAGCAGATCCTACTTTCCTACACATGTATACCAAAAACTAATAATAAATCAAATGTACACTAAAACTATATCAGTGAGCCTCTAGGAATTTAAAAAAAGTGACCAATAGTAGGTAATAAAAACAGCCTCTACACCTTGGCAGAATATCCCACTGAATAGAATGCTACTGAAGGAGGATTCCAAGTAGTATGCTTCTTCTGAATAGTGCACCTTTAACCCCAAAATTCAATTCTAGGTGTCATTGGTAAGTTAGGAGCTTTTAAAGAGCTACTACTGGGACAAAAGTTCCATCCAGCCTGCCACCTGGAGTACATACATTGTAAGATGAGGAATCTGCACAAAGAAGTGTCCATCAGAAGGATTAGCTTGAGACCATTGAAAAGGTATCTGTAAAAGCTTTTTTAAAATCTCATAAGAGAATCAGCAGCATTGGAGGTGTCTAAATCTGCAAAAGTAGAAAAACTAATTTTGGACCAAAAAGGTTACTAGATCGATGTAATAGACTTAATGGCATAAATTCTTCTAAGAGTGGATAGTGTACACCTAATGCAAGAATAATTTGTTTTGAGCTAGATATATAACAAATATCATTTGGCTCTGAGGAGTCAAACATTGTTGTCTTGAGTGAAGTATGAAAGGAGATCATGAAAATGTCCCTGCCTATGCTGGCATTTATTGGTTTGTCACATTGAAACCATCAATGCTGATTGGAACGGTCCTCCTAAAGTTGAGATATCTCAACATTAAGATTTTTTCAATGTCAATGACTTTGTCACTCAACTTCCTCCAATGCCAAGCCAACTCGTGACCCTTGAATCACAAGGATTGTACCAGCGTCTTCACAACCTACATCACACCTAATGGGCCAGCCACAATCTCGTCCACCTACTACAGAACATGCTGTACCTCTGCAAAACTCCTTGCCCTCAGTCAAGTGGCTTGTTGCCAGATTGGTAGATTGTCAAAGGGGGGGTTGGTTGTTGGGAAGGTGGAAAAGATTATACTCTGTATTCTTAGTGCTAGATCCCAACTTCATTAGGTTTTTTTGGTGAAGGGGATGTGCGTGATAGAGTGCAAGAATTTCCTAACCTCTTCTGATTCGTTATTAAATACCAAAATACAACAAACATTGTCATAGCCAATAGGTCTTGCCTTTGGGACCTTATAAGTGTTTAGACATGCAACACTTGATGTTGTTGCACCAAGGATATTGTGCTGGATAACAAAACACTTATAGACCTATTGGCTATACCAACGCTTCTTAAACCTCTTTTGCCTTTCAAAGACCTGAGGGGGTCCTGAACGCTGTTTGCGTTGCTTGCCCTGAACATGGAAACTGCATCATCCTGTACAGGCGAGTAAACATTTACACACAACAATAAACAACTTTATTGGTCTGGATTTAGGAGCCAATCTCATCACTCTTTCACGAACCTTGCTCAAGTGGAAAGGGTATGAACACATCACCTGGGTTCATATTTTGATGACTGATGTGCAGTGAGTGCATCAGTGTGAGTGAGCGAAAGTGGTAGACCTCATGTGTGGACTATCAACAAAATCGATCTACAAAAATACCACCTCCACAACAGTGCCTACTACATCGCAGGGTAAGTATATATATTTGTCGACACATCTACGCACCATGCAATGTAGGGGTTACACTGACGCAGTGCTTATGTCGATGCCTGTGACATTTTCGTCATATGATGAGATACAAACTGGTAAAACCGTCTACACCAGCCAAATGAGTATTAAACAAGATTAAACCACTCTCATCCGTGACGTCATCTACACACCATGTCCAACCACGGGTTAAACAAGATACAGAAAAGGTTCTGAAAGGGAAAGGATTTAAAAAAGCAAATGGTGTAACGTCACTGCCTGGCCTTTCGACCTCCCCCACCTCCTTAAGCCTTCCCTCTTCACGTGCAATGGCACCGGTGGCCACGCCTCCACTCCAATCATATGTACTTGCTGGGTGGAACATACCACCCGCAGAGCGAAAGGGAGGCCTCATTTTGATTCCGGTGGATGCAGGACACCTGCCATGAAGTGGCAGCTGCCCCAACGCCCAGACATGATTGCATCTAAATAGGGCAGAGGACACCCGCCGCTTTTTGCTGGGTAACCCGCATATGCCAATCTCTAAAAACCCCTAGGCACGGTCAGGAAGCAATCGGCATGGAGCTGTAAATAGTACTGCGGGTAACATTCTCCAACGCAACCTTGGCCTGTTCAGATTCCCAGCACCAAGTGGTCAGTTTGATGCATAGAAATAAACAATTTCTCCTCACAAAACTGCGCAGTGCAGCGTACACCTCTTTAATAAACATAAAAGTAGGCAATTTGGGTGTCATAAATACCAGCAGTATACAGAGCTCTAGAAACCAGGTTCTCTTTACATCGAGGTCAGGTGTGGTTTCATCAGAGTCAGCCATGTTAGTCATTGGAAATGAATGCAAGAAGTACCTTACAGATGGCTTTCTAAGGCGACCAAGATTAGCTCCTGGTAGAGCAAGGTGAACTTTCCATTGAAAGAGGCCTGCTGGAACGATGACTGCAACACTGTGAACCCCATTTATCCCTCACACCCTCCAGGGGGCATCGGTGAGCCCTTCGGATTTGCACTAGACAGAAATGAGCCCTGGCGTGTACGCGGGTGTACACGTCGGTTCAGCAGGGACTGTATATATGTCTTAGCTTTGCCACTTAGTCTACTGTAGGCTATGAGTATTAAACACAGTGCACTCTAACGGGCACGTGGCGTCCACGAGCGTGGCTAATAATAACTTCTATGTATTTATATTTTGCACACTCAGCACTGCAGTGCACTAATCTGCAAACTAAACATGCTGCCCGCACTCTGGGGTTTGAAGGAACAGTCCGCTGATAAACGGCTGAAATGCTGTGCCTTTAAATGTGCAGATGGCTATCGATTTCACCGTGCCATCAAAGAGTCCGACGCAAAAGTGCTCCTTCACAAACACCCAAAAAAAAGACAAGCGCGGCCCCGCGGCCGTGAAAGTTAAAGCGATGCTGAGGGCACCACTCAAAGGGGTTTCAGTGATGCGTTTCCCTTGCGGGAGCGAGCAGGCGCACCATCTGTTTGCAAGTTAATTACAAACAGATGGTTTCAAAGTTTGCTCCCGCAAGGGAATCGCCAAACGTGCACACGTTGCCATTGAAAGCAATGCAAAGCATGCACGTTTTTAGCCGAAAAAGCGAATCGATTCCTAAAGGTCTCCTCCTATGCAGCGCGAGCACGCTACGTAGGCGAGTCCTAAAAATGGCCACCTAGGTGATTCCAAACAACCACCAATGCCTTCACAAGCCAATAATCATACCAGACCAGTTCACATGCACACACACACTCCCTAATTTGTGTCATGAAGAGAATTAGTTATATTTACATAACCGCTCTCCCAGTGTGACCCGTTTCTTCTGTATTATTAGTCTACAGACCTTGCAGGTTTCCATGAATGAACGAAGGATCATTTCTAAAGAGCTACATCTACCTAGAAAGGGCATCTTGGCTCTGAAGGAAGAACAGGGGTGTCTTTACAGCCAAGAAGGGAAAAGAAGCATCTAGTTGAAGGGAAAGAGCAAGATATTTTTTCAGAGGTTAGTCTCAGATGGAGCAACATGTATGAAAAGGTTATATTTAGCATTCGTATTGTATTCTGAAACTTAAGGGATGCTTAGTTCTGCTACTCTTTTCACCTGTAATTCTTTAATTTACTACTACTGTTTTTTCAAGAGATTGAATTTAAGGTTCCAAATCTTTGGTCACTTGTCATTCTCTAACTTTCAACTCCTATTTTTAGTCAGTTTATTTTAGTTTAGTTTCGTGCAACTGCCACTTGATCTCTTAACCCCATCCTGTTAGCTGATGTTTTCTTTTCTTAGCTTGTCACAGCTTGGGCTGGCCTTGAATTCTCTAGCCCAAGTACTTTTTCCCCACTCTGCGGATTCTCTTTAAGCCATGACTTTTTCGATTTGTAACACAGACATTGACACTGTCAGACTTTGGGCAATTATGCCTACCAAAGAATACTAGTTACTCAAGCTTCTAATCACCCCAGCAAACAGTCTACATTTGTTTTTGGCTTTGGATCAAAGCCAGTACTTGATTTGTAAACAAATAAGTGCCAGGCCCAAAAGATTTTCTTGGAAGTCCACAGCTGGCGTTAACGAAGGTCATGGGTGCCGGACACCAAGGCTGCATAGTCTTTATTCCACCTCAGGTTTCTTTCATCCATCACCAAGTACTGCCACTTCTTTAGCTCAACTTTTCAGGTTCTTTTTCATCCATGCTGTCTTTCTATATTACAGTTTTCTGTCGTTCTCTTCCTTCTTCCCTTTTTTTTGTGTGTTTCTCTCTTTTGATCTGGGTGAAAGTTTGATGAGGAAAAGTGCTGGTTCCCCAAATTAGTGCCAGTGGGCCCCACCTGGAAACATCAGCTTAGATTAAGCACTAGGTCAATGCATCAACCCAGGAGAAGCTTCTATGTACCTACAAGATGGAACCTATAGGTTTCCATTGAGCAGCAAGGAACCACCACTGTGAGTACAACTATATCACACATTTGGGGATTAAATGTGCAACACCCCATAGGTGTATGAGCAGGTTCAACCAATGTTCGAGGTAGCTAGAGTTATTCTGGTTGACCTTCTCCGGGGCTGCAGCTCTGGAGCAGACAGAAAAGCACTCATGAAGTTAAAAATGAACCCTTCTCAGAACGTCTATCTCGATTGCAAGCAAAGTCCTTACCTCTATATCAGTCTCCCAGTTGGAATTTCCTGACACATATCAGTAAGCTTAGATGCAACTCTAAGGAAGACGAACCATAAATAAAGCAACATCTTTTTTCCTTGACCTTCCCACCACAGAGCACATTTTTCAAACGTACATGATCTGGTAATTAAGACAATGGCTGAAAGGAAAACAGCATAGGAAAAAAAAGGATTGCTACATAAAAGGCTACAAAAGAGAATATTGAAGAATCTAAGAAGTACAAAGCTGTTTCTAAAATGTTGTTCTGATAATCAGATGGAAGGGACCTTGATGCAGAGATAACTGCACCACGTAATCCAAATATAGGCAATGCACTGCATAATTGGACACTAGAACAGTGTACTCCTTAAAGTGACAGTGTAAACTTTCTCTTTAGTGACGCTTAAGTACCATTCCCTTTTTTTTGGAAAAAGGGGATAAGTCTACTCAGTCGTTGATTCAATCTGCTTCTAATTTCTAATTGGCATCAATCAAAAGAAAAGATAAAATATTAAACGTGGTGATAGTCGATTTTTGAAAAAGTGGTCCAGGATGTTGAATGTAGGCGGAGATATTCTAGCGATTATTAATACCAATGAGGAAGCCCTGACTGGAACTCACAGATGAGCAGCAGGCAGGGCTTGAAGATCTTTCACAACTAGTGGGAAAGAAAAGCAAGGCTGGCACATATAGCGAAAACATATGTTTCGGAAAGATGGAGCAGCACCATCATATCAGCATTACTGGCATTACACTCAACAGGAAGTCATTAGCAGTATAGTCTATGAAAGTTAAAATCATATATTTAAAGATGGTGTCTTTTAGCGTAAATTTCTTCTCCCATCATGAAAAACCAGGAAACAAGCATGATATCAAAATAAGAGTCTTACATTCATGTTATGTGTGCGGCAGCGAAAAAAGACATGCACTGTGAGAGTGTTAGTTATACAATTAAGGTCCAAACAATGTTTGCAAGATACAATGTTTAAGGCTAAACTGTTTTCATGGTATTAAAGAATTCATGACAATAGTAAAGAAAAAAAAATCACTTACCTCAAAACTAAATCTCACTACACCCTCATGAGGTTAAGTTCAAGAGTTTGACATAACATATTTAAATCTTTATCTTACCCTATATTGAATTTTCTAGTGTTTAGCCGTGCAAAGGGTGTACTTTGCAGCAGCAACTTTACACATTAGGTTAAACTCACGAGCCCACACAGGTGTACGGTTGCAAAAGACATATTGTGGGCTAACCAAGAACACACTGCTTACCATTGGTTGACTTTACTGTCACTCTCCTTTGCCTGCTTCTCATTTGATACCTTGCCTTTCCCATCTAGCATTTGTCTCTCCCCTAGAGCTTTTCCAATATACTTGAGTCCTTCCACTGCTAACTTTCAGGGAACTAATTTTGCCTTTTGTTATAAGTACTCCACGAGAAAGCATGTGTTTACCACTAAAATACGATCCCTATCAGCTTTGGCAGTGCTTGTTTTTATAAGTCACTGTACTAGCCATCATTATTTTATGTATAATATGCTTTAGTGTTTCCACTACTGCAGATTAGGGGCAGCATCTTTGCTTAAGACATATTGTGGGCTAACCAAGAACAAAGAGGGGCTGCAGCCCGCCCACTGCTTACCATTGATTGACTTTACTGTCACTCTCCTTTGCCTGCTTCTCATTTGATACCTTGCCTTTCCCATCTAGCATTTGTCTCTCCCCAAGAGCTTTTCCAATATACTTGAGTCCTTCCACTGCTAACTTTCAGGGAACTAATTTTGCCTTTTGTTATAAGTACTCCACGAGAAAGCATGTGTTTGCCACTAAAATACGATCCCTATCAGCTTTGGCAGTGCTTGTTTTTATAAGTCACTGTACTAGCCATCATTATTTTATATGGAATAAGCTTTAGTGTTTCCACTACTGCATATTAAGGGCAGCATCTTTGCTTAAAAACACTATAACAAAAATGTTTTATGGTGGGGAAGATGGTATTGTATATTTGACATCTTGTCAAATAAACATAATATCCGGGATGGAAAAAACCCAACTTTAATATTGCAAATTGTAGATCACCAAACGCCGATGGCAGTGAAAAGCTGTAAATAAATGGGCACGCGAGAATACAAAAATTCAATAACATTCCAGTAGAGGTTGAACATCTATCTGTGTAGCTATGAAATCAGTTTTGTTTGAAAAGCAGCAGTTAGGCGCAATACAAAACGACATCTGAATACTATCACTTTACCAAAATATACTTAAACAGTAAAGTAGTGATGGGGTCAAGGCGTGAGGTGCACATTTCGCCCCAAATTACTTCTTACACGTGCACTGAAATGTTGGCTTCAGTCCACCAGTGCTTTTTCAAGTGTCGCAACGTTCACCCTTCAGGACAACTCGCCTGAAAGCTTTCAAGGAGAAGAGAATATAAGGTACAACTAGTGAAAAAAGGTAAAAGTAGCTACATTAAGTGATCGTATGATTTGTATGTTACCGTCCTGCGTGGTAACACAAACCGCAATTAACACACGTTTTTTAACGTGGCAAAACCAGCCAAAGATAATATACAAATGTATAGGCATGTTTCAAACGTGTTACTCGTTTACATGGCTTAAATATGTTAACAAAACAAAAGTGCCATGGATCTATTTTAAAGAAATTCAGCTGTAGGAAGATGTGTCAAAGAATTTGTAAGAACTTCAAAATAGAGATAAAACACAGGCCCAGATCTCCGTACTAGGGTGAATGTATGACATTGTTCTGCATTCTGTCCATCAATTGCTCTTTTTGCATTTGTCACCCCGAGTGCGCCGGGTATGCCCAGACATGGGTCCCGTGATCTCCACGCCACTGGAGTCAAGCTATCCTGGCTGATGAGGGCTGAAAGCCCGAAACCGGTCCTAGGATGCTTGTTTCCAGTCCAGGGAGGACCTGGCCTGGTAGTTTGGGTCGGAATGTTCCCATTGGGCGCAGAGTCAAGACTGATTTGCATATGGTTGGGTCCAACCTGGAATGACATGGTGAGCAAAAAACAATGGATTTAGGCCCAGACCTCTGTACTGGGGTGAATGCATGACATTGTTCTACGTTCTGTCCATCAATTGTTCTTTTTGCATTTGTCACCCGAGTGGGACGGGTATGCCCAGACGTGGGTCCCGTGCTCTCCATGCCACTGGAGTCAACCTATCCTGGCTGATGAGGGCTAAAAGCCCGAAACTGGTCCTAGGATGCTTGTTTCCAGTCCAGGAAGGACCTGGCCTGGCAGTTCGGGCTGGCCTGTGCCCATTGGGCGCAGGGTCAAGACTGATTTGCATATGGCTGGGTCCAAACTGGAATGGCATGGTGAGCAAAAAACAATGGATTAACAGATCTCTGTACTGGGGTGAATGTATGACATTGTTCTGCATTCTGTCCATCAATTGTTCTTTTTGCAACAAAACAAAAGCGCCACAGATCTATGTAAAAGAAATGCAGCTGTAGGGAGAGGTGTCAAAGAATTTGTAAAAACTTCAAAAGAAAGATAAAAAACATAGCTTTTTTCTTTACACAGTCCTGCATCTCTACCAAGCTGCAAAATTAGGGATTCCAGAATGTCCCTGTGTTCGGTGATGTCTGCTTGAGTTTTGAGACATGCTGCATCATATACCAAATGACCTATTTGTACGTTTTAACGGTTGCTGCAATGCCCAGTTTTCCAAACCTTATGTTCAGTCAAAGAAATTTGAGACCAGTTTTCCAAACCTTATGTTCAGTCAACGAAATTTGAGAAAGTCTTAGTGGGTCAGCTATGAAAATGTAACCTTATGTTAATACCAGTATTGTGTCTTTATTTTCGTATATTGCCAATATGGTGGAAAATATCTGGTAAATTTGCCAAAGCCCTATAGTGCGATTGAAAGAAACGTTCTCATGTGCCATAGAGATGCATCCTGTACATTCAAATCACCCCATTTTCCCTCCAATTAATATTAAGATTAATATGAATATTTGGAACTTACATCGTCGTCTTGTACAGTTTTTCAAACATCACCTGAAAAACCCAGTAAATCCATTAGATAAAAAAGTGTACTTGATGTCCTGACAAGAAAAATCTAGGATACCTTCTTCTAGCGCATTCCTGTGCATTCTTCTCCAACCAGAACGTGAACCGTGCATGCCAGAACCATAATCCACAAATCTAAGCCGGCCAACTAAGTCAATACTGATCAATATCTAAGCAAATGTTATAATAGCCAACCGCTGGCCAAGCCTATAATTCTCGCCTTTGGGAACTATTGGCTTTGTCAATGGTTTTCAGCAAAGCTGCACTTCATAAAGCTCTGCTGGTGGGCTACAGAACACAAAGAATATCTTAGAAATGGCCAGCCAAGTCATTTTGTTGGCACACACGCCACACATGCAGACGGGAGCAACACAGAGGAAAGGAAGCAACGGGGGTGTGGAAGCTATATGGGGTGTGTGAGGGAAAGTATCACAGGGCTGGGGGTGGATGCAACACCAAGGGTGTGGGGGAGGAGGAAGTTACACTGAGGGCGTGGGTGGGCGGGAGTAAAATGGAAGAGGCAGGTGGTGGCAGAAGCAACACAGAGGGTGTCGGTGGGAAAAAACATATGGGCAAGAGTGCAATGTGGTGCTGGCAGGGAGAAGCACAAGCAAAAGAGGGGAGGTGGGAGAAAATGGTCTAGAGAGAACAACATGTGGCTGGTGACAGAATTAGATGGGCAAGAGAGAGGTCTACAGAGCGCGGCGAAGGGGGACTAGAAGTACATGAGGAAGATAGCTGGAAAAAACATGCACTCTCTTGGAGTGCTTAAGCAAAAAGAGAAAAGTAGTGCTTGGCAAACGAGCAGTGGAAGGACACAAATAATGTCTCTATGCTCCGGAAGAGAGACAAACATAAGAAGAGGAAGGAAAGCACACACAAGCTGACGAATATTAACACAATTGAGATGGTCAATAAGACAACCAAAGCTAAGCAAAGGGTGGTCTCTAAGCCCATTGAAAGTTAACAATATGTCTTAAGTATAGAAATATCAGTTACATTAAAAATAACTATCGTTTATGCCCATATTCCTCACATTCAAAACATATGAGAACAAGTTATAGTGCAAGGAAAACTTAGTAGGCTCTACTGAAGGACGACCATATTAGATTTGTGAGGACAACACATGAAACGTTCAGTTATGATAACGGACAGTCGTACAGTTGCCCAAGTGTCTTAGAACTGGTGGAATGAATATATTAATTTCTCTAAAGTTTCTCCGCGCCATGGGCAGAATGCACAATGCTTCGAGGATTTTCCTGCCTGGAACATTCCTTTTGCAAGTCACAGACAATGATAGTTTTCCCCCTGTGGTAAATATCAACTTACAACTTTATACATTCCTGATGTAAGTCACAGACATTGAAAGTTTTCCCACTGTAGTAAATATCAATTTACAACTTTACGTCTCTATTGATATCAGAATTGCACTGGGTCAACTTGGGTCTGGAGGCATGAAATGTTAGAGTGTCTGAAATGTAGAGTGTCTGAAATGTAGATTTTCTGATGGGAAGGAAAAATAATAGTACAATAGGATTAAATGAAGATTGTGCTTGGTATACCCCAACTCTGTCAAAAAGCATAAGGATGAGGAGTAGAATTATGGTTGAGTTGGATGATCTTACTTGAATAAATGTGATTTAAAAGGCCTCTTAACCTAAGATACTTCATTTCACGGGCTGCCAGGATCTCAAAAGCAAAACAGACCACGATAAGACTGCTCTAATAGGAGATGGCAAATATGGGGTATCAACCACTTATAAAAACAAATCATATTTAAATTAAGAACAGATTCTCAAACCAGAGGATATACATATAATGCTTCACCAAGAGAAAATAAATATATAGAAAATGTGTTTAGTTACCACATTGGTAAAATTAACAGGCACATTTTACTGCCATTTTCCAAATAAGAAAAAAAAAGTGCGCTCCCTCATATGTACAGCATATATGCAAGGGAAGTCTGAACTGAGGGGCTATGGTTGGGGCCAGAAAGCACAGATGCTGCACTTCTATTTTCAGCTGGGCCCTCCCGTCATAAGAAAGGAGCCGGTATGCGCCCAATGGTGTGCTATGTATTGGTTCCCATGAGGCAGGGGGCATGGTGACGAGGCCTGCTAATGTCAAAATGCTTCTATCACCACACTCCGGTCATCCATGGGAACAGAACTGAAAAGCCAGTACATTAGTGACTACACCACCCGCCGCCCAGCCTCCAGTCCCTATTTTAAGGAAGGGAACATACATTTGCACTCCACTGCTTACGCATTCCATGAGGGCTGGAGTATGGGTTCTGCAATGCAGACATGGGGTATGTCTTCCCAGGCCAGCTCCTCTGTGGCAGTTGCACGGTAGGTTAGAAAGGAGGTGGCTGGAACAGGTCCAGTTTTCAGTGCATCTCACCGTGAATGAGATGGCCTGGGGGCTCCTGCTGTCACACACCCCCTTGAACATTTTTGGCCGGACCAAGGTGCAAAAAACAAAAAAGCCAATTTATGAACACATATTTCATCAGTCCCATTTCAAAATTGTATTTGTCATGTTGCTTGCCTCCCCTTTTGTCAAATCTTGGGGATTTGCGCCAGCACACAGATCAGTAAAACCGTTTTCTAAACTAGGCCCAGGATGCTTGCTCCTACACGAGGTTCATCTGGATCATGCTGAAGCCGAAGCCTGGTTTGAGTATTCAAATGTAAGACATGGTGCCGTTGGGTAGGTCTGGATGTGATGTAACCAACCACACGTGCGGCAAAAGGGTTGGATTGGGGCCAGTGAGACCGAGAGAGGGGGTGGATCACTGTGAGTCAGAGTTCCAATTCCAGTAGCTGGACTGCTTGCAATCCCTGCCAATTCTTCTATCTGCCTCGGCTTTTGGGCAGCACACTAGATTCCGGGAAGCCTGAAAAGCTCTGCTTGGGAATAGCCACACCCGCAGTGAGCACATTAAATCATGCTTCGGAAAAGTCTTATTCGAGTTGTTCAGTTTGCATCCAGACAAAGGATAAGCATTATGGCAATTGGGGCAGACATAGGCAACGTGCAATAAGAAAAAAGTCTGGAAAACAAGATAATTTTATTATCAAGGTGCTTAAATCGGCAAAAGTTTTACTACAAGCACATCAAATTAGAGGAGGCATCCTCACTGACAGATAAATAATCTTTACTGAAAACCTACGCAACTCCTTCTCCTTGAGAACCAAAGTAAGATTCAACTACAACACCAGGAAAACAGGTTGGATCTCCATTGCTCACCACACTCAACTGAAACAACTTAAAAGGACCACAAACAGCACATTGAGATAGCTGAGATACAAACATGCGGATTCTTACCTAAATTCTCTAATCTACGAACAAAGAAGTTCATTGAAAAAACAAAAATGGAAAGGCAACAGAACTCAAGAAGATGACTTCTGGGCCAAACTATTCTCAGGCATGCAATCTAACAACACCACTTGCTTCTGGGGAACAGTAAACAAAATAATGTGCCGAGTCCAGGAAGGGGTGACATCTTAAATCTGGGAAGAGATCTGGGCTGACTTTCTTAAAGTTCACTTCAGCCATCAATCCCTGAGCCAGCCAGTAAAACAGTGAGGATAAATCCCCTGATCACTGACCAACAATGCAGCTGTACCCCTTCTCTAACCAGCCGCAATCAGCATGACTGAGGAGCGTCTTATATCACGACCATCAAGCGAAAAATCACCATAGGCAGGGGAGATCGAGCACCTGGACCAAACGGGATCCCGCTGGCCCTCTTCAAGCAGAACACGGATTGGGCAGAGACCCATTAACCTCTATTCCGAGAGGTCAGAACTCTGGGGAAACTCCCAGCCTCCTGGAAAGGCTCAGTCATTTCCCCACTATATAAAAGATGAGACAAGGCTGCACCAAATAACTACAGCCTGGTCGCCCTGATCGGCAATGAGGCAAAGTATTTAGAAGATACCCTATTCAACCTCAACATGGCAGACCTGACACAGTTTTTCAACTCTAGCAATTGGCATGTACCTAGACTGCGGGCACAATGCTATCCAGTTTTTTAAACACAGGCGATGTGGTCCTGACGAGCCACACAAATGTGGGCATGCAACATTTCCTTAATGCAATGCAGGCATACGCAGCAGAGAACGTCCATGGAAATAAATCTTGAGAAAACTAAAACAATGACTATCAATGGTGGCAAGAAGAAACTCCATGCCTGGTATCTGGGGACTATAAGGATCGAAACCACAACAAACTAAAGTACCTGGGCATAGAAATAGACAAGGGGGCCAGTTTGCGATGCAGAAGGCAATCAATAGAAAAGGGCTGGCCGTGTCACTTTGGAACCTCAAATTGAAGCTGATAGGCTCGATACAGACGGTAAACAGCGTTTACAACGCAACTTTTACAACGCAGTACCTTTACCACGCAATTTTTACAACGAAAGTCGTTACAACGACTTGCGCTTGGGGGCGCTCTAGGATAGGGAATAGTTAATTTACTATCCAAAACCTTCCCTACTATCCACGGGGACTGGAGTTGGAATAGTAAATTAAACTATTCACTATCCAGCACCCCCCCACGCAAGTCGTTGTAACGACTTGCGTTGTAAAAGTTGCGTGGTAAAGGCATGCGTTGTAAAAGCATGCGTGGTAATGACATAGATCCATACAGACACCTCTCCTCCAGGTAGATCTATCAAAAATCCTACCAGCAATCCCCTATAGAGGCTAAGCCCTTAGAGGCAGAGACGCCAAGACTCTAGACAATACACTAGTTAAGGCTTACAGACTCAAATTCAGCATTCCAAACTACTCTTCGGCAGCACAGATTTGGTTAGAGTTCGGCCTAACGAAACAGTCCTTGTCAAGGGTCAGTCATTGTCTGCTGGCACATGATCAGAAATGCTGCTGCCAACACCCTGAATCATCTTTTATGGCAAGAGCTGATGCATAACGCCTGCCAGAAATGTTCTTCAATAATCCCTCTCAAACACTGGGCTGTCTCAGGCCTGGGACATTGCAACCAGTCACTCCTTCTTCAAAAAACGTGTTTTGAAGTCGATAAAAAGCCTCTCACTGGTAAAACACAAGGCTACTTTCTCAGGCCGCAGCCATGCTTGGATGACAATCAACAGCTATCAATCATTTACCCCATAACAATACTTCAGTCTAGGCTACTCAAGATAGGTAAAAGAAAAATCCTTAAAACATCGTTTGGGGATACTCCCCTCAACTCTGCATCTCCCGCCATGGCAAAGGGTACAATTCTCAAACTGCTGTCGACTATGTGGTTTAGCCACAAACCTATATAAACTGCCCATATACATTCACTACCAAAATTATGGAACCAATAAGTCGTTTTACAACTCGACATGCATATCACAGAGGACTTGGAAGGGCATCTGTACAGGGTACCGGAGATACCTTTCTCAGAAAACCAGAATATGAAATATTTTTAGAAACGCTAAAAATGTCATTTTACAACATAATTTTCTTGGGTTTTGAATTATCCAGAGACGAGAAAGGCCAGCACCCGGCTTCGTAGAAAAACGTAGTACATTTCAATCTCCATTCATTCACAAACATCAAACTTTAATGGGAGTCTTGAATTTTGGTAGCACATGCATACTATACTAATCACATATTCGTAAACTGCAAACTATACTAAGCACATAGTGGTGACCTTTTGTACTTGTTGATGACACCTACTCTTTCAGAAATGGACTGGGCAGAAGTTCACATTGTTATATGACTTGCAGACATCTTAGAAACATGAGACTTCCAAACAGTTAGGAATATGGGTGATCCCCCAGAATGTCCTGTTCTATATAGCGAAGGGTAGACAACAGTCACTGCTACAAATGACATAATTACCTCACTGCATAAGAAAGTTTTGCATCTATTGATAAACACTACGGACAGGAGTAAAGCCAGCTATCAAAAGAGTCTCACAGCCCACGAGAAAAGATTACTAATGCATCACGGATTCAGAATTTGGAAGCTGACACAAAGGCCAGAATACCTAATTCTAAAGCATTACATTTTCACTGGGTGCACAGAACATCCACACAGTCTGCATCAGACTTACAGTTTCACTATAATGCTACACTCAGGAATTAAGATCTCTTAGGAGCTCAACAAATTGTACCGAACGATGAGCACCTGTTTATCAGTATATACAAACCATAGACTTTCTACAAAGATGCGTCAGCTTTGCCAATAAAGGGTACACAAAAATCTGTTGCTTGTGCAGCATTAAAGGTAAATTTGAAGAATGACTAAGTATTTGCATGCATATAAAAAAAAACGCCCAAATCAAAAATAAAAGCATTATTATTGGACCTGCAGAAAGTTGACCAAAATGTTACTCCGGATTCAGCCTTCTGGTTTAGGAGCCTACTGATAAATTAAGAAATTAACATAAAAATTGTCCGAGCCTCAAAAGGAAGACCGTAAAAAGTAATATAGCCTCTTAAGCATGTGTATAACAATATGACGCATCAGAGTATTGGTATACAACCTGCAGGCAAAGCCGCCACCAATTTGGTTTTGCAGTTGGCACTAACCACTTGCAAAACAGCTTCTGAAACTAGATCATAAAATTGGATTAATGATACAGGCAACTTTAAAGCAGACTCCGCCAAAAGCGATTTATATATATATATATATATATATATATATATATATATATATAGATATATATTGCGATTCAAGGATTCCGCAGGAAAGGAATTCAGGCGAGCCCACAGCAGTTGCAGCAAGATAGTTTATTATATATATATATTGCTTTGATAGAAAGGCAACAGTAATGCAACAGTAATGCTACCTTAAATCAATACTGAGATTGAGCACCTAATCAAGTCAACGTACTAAGTGATTGGCCTTGGCTCGTGCCTGCATAGCTGACCTGATAGCTCTGCTCTAACAAAGGTTCTTGTGGCAACTGCCACCGAAGCAAACGAAATACGTCGTACAATGGCATGTTTGTCAATAAATAACACTGTCAATAGTAGGTTTCACAACTCTTTGAGGTGATGTATTTTAAAAATATTAGCTTCTTGCCAGCCAATGCAATGATAGGAGCAAAAGGCAACAACAGGTTCTGCTACCACAACCAGATTTCAATAGAGTGTGTTCAGCCAGTGTGGCTGCTTCTCTTCAGCTAGCCTCCTATTCAGCAGAATCTCAAGTTCACTACCCAACAGAACTTTTCTCTCCATGAACTGGCACTGCGCAAACCATCAGCAGAACCCGCAGCCACAGTGATTGGTGGAGTGGATTACACCAACTCCACACCTCCCTTATGAGCTGCAAAAACACACGAGGGACCCAATTTTTGTAGCCTTCATTACACAAGTGCTAGATTCACATGTTTCACCACTGGAGCATAATTCTAAATTTCGAGGCACCACAGTACTACCACAGCAACGGTGCACCATCAATATAGTTAACAGCCAACTTGCATATCCTGGAACCAACTCAAATTGTCCAAGTCTTCATATTACGTTGGGTGCTATTGTGTCTCCTGCATCCTGTGCCAGCACATGGACACTGATGTTTCATAAATGTTGTCTGGGACTATGCTTCTGCTGTTTTTACTACTAGCAACATATTGCTACACGTATTTCGATTACCAATTCCTACAACTCAATTTTAAGGAGAAAAAAAAAGAGCTGGAGAACATTACAGAAATCAAAAGACAAACTTTACAACACACATTTTCTGTTCCCGATAGTGCTGTAAATTGTTACTCAACATATATACTGTCCTGGACGTTACTTCCTATGTACTGAATGTCATCAAAGAAGGCTTACTTGCTCTGGGCAGAGCAGCTGCAAAATAGTGTAATCACAGAATTTAGTTGGGCATTTCTACCCCTAAAATGTATAGGAGTCCTTTGAGTTTGTTGAATGATTCTTCTTTATGTGCAGCATACACAATCAATGGAAATCAACACGTCATAGCGCACAAGGAAACATATTACACTATGTTGTCTGTAAAACAATTAGATTTCCAATCTTATATGCAGAGTGTACTATCACAAAGTTCCTGACTTGCTCATGATATGATTTCCTTCTCATATTTTCCACTTATAGACAATTGGTTTAAGGTTTGTTCTTAATGTGAATTCAATAAACTAAGCGTCCTGAGCTGTTGTGCATGGAGGAGCCCCCCTTCATGCCCTCTTTAGAGTCAGCACAGGTTTAAAGCCAGAAGATTCAATTTGCAACCTGCGAAAGCAGCCGCAGAGACCACAGTTGGTGACTGAGAAGCCCGCCTTGGGTGCTCAGCTACAGATGAACAGAAAGGTGATATTACGATGGGACAGCAGCCACACTAGCTTCAGCTTCAGAGGCCGCGGTAAATTCCCAGAGACCCAGCAGTTGTCTCGACTGAGCACTGGGAGCCTTAATCTGGCAAACCGTGCAAGAAAGGTGGAACTAGGAACAAACCCCCTGGAAGTGAGAACTAAAATCGGGGGAGAAAACAACAGTTGGAAGCCAGATAAAAGCTTGCGGATAGTAGCCCAGTGCAGTGAGACAGTAAGATGGATTTGAGTAGAAAAAGAGGCCAACAGCAAGAATCTTGCCCAGGAAAGAGCGGACATTCATGTTCACGGTCTGCTCCAATTAGAGGATGAGCTAGCAGCGTCCTCCTTCCCACCTGAGAGTCTGAAAGGTACAATGCGCTGCCAAAACAGTTACTTACCTTCGGTAATGACCTTGCTGGTGGATACTCTGTCTAACCACATATATCAAACCTTGTGATCAAGCCCCTCGCGCCAGACTGGATCTGGAAATTCTTCTGAGGAATTCCCTCATATGTAGGTTTTTCACGACGTGTGGCTCCACATTGGGTCGGTCTTGCTACAGATGTGGAGTTGGAGCTCCTATATAGCCACCAGCTCTGCACGTTGACGTCAGTTTCTTTTTGGTCTCTGTCCAGGCCATCTGACCCATAGGCAATGGAAATCAAATTATACCAGTGTGCCGATCTCTAGATTGGACTCTTATTAACATGGACTAGATGAATGGGGAAGAGGGTGGGTTGGTGAGGAACCTGCAGTTAGAGTATCCAACACAAAAAGCCATACCAAAGGTAAGTAACATTTTCTTCTGTTCGATATTTTTAACAGCAGATTCCTCACATAGTGAATATACACCAAAGCAGTACCTCCCAAGGCAGTGGATATGAGAAATGTCTAAAACCAGAAAATTGTGCTGGACATAGAGGGCATTAAGCCACTCCTTCAACACCTAGCTACCCAGGAAGTAGTGCTTCATGAAGTGACATTCGAGTGGCTGCTTGGCAGATGTCCAAGACTGGCACACCTCACATCAGCTCAGTGGTAGCAGTCTTTGCTCGGGTAAAAAGATCGTGAAGACCTTCTGGGTGCTCTCTTGGCCAGCTCATGACAGATATTGATGCATAAGGCAGTCCATCTGAAGTTGGTTCCCATCTGCACAGCCTTACCTTTTATTACCCCAGAGAGCCCCAACAAAGAGCTCATCGACCTCCTGATGTTCCTTGGTGCAATCGATGTAGAAGCTCAGGTCTCTCTTGGGATGAAAGTGATGGACTCGTTCTTTCTCTAGATGGGAGAGCGGGGCGAAGATAACTGTCAGGGTGGTAGACTGTGTATGTAGAAGCGCGTGATGACCTTTGGTAAGAATGCTGCTTTTGTTTTGAGTTCCAGCTTATCTGAGAAGAAGATGGAATGAGCCATCTGGACAAACAGCTCTTGCAGTTTGCTCATGCAACAAGCTAGTAGTTGCTATGAGGAAGTCTGTCCAGTGAGAAGGGGGCATAGGAAGAATAGCTGTGCATTGGTTCAAACAGGGCACATATGATAGGTGAGAGCAAATTAAGGTGCCATTGAGGCCTCACAAAAGGTGTTTGCAGGAACATAAGAGTCAGCTCTGTCAAGAAACGCAACCCAACAGGTGATTGGAGCAATGAAGGCTGATCATGGACGCTCAGAAGACGGATAAATAACCCTAAAGTGTCGCCACAGCAAGGCTGCGTTAGGACAACTAAAGACAACTAACTGTACCTGTACCTGTAAAAGCTGGATGTTGCGAGAGTAACACCATGCAACAAACTTTTCCCAGCATCCCACGTAAACAGTTTTGATGCAGGGACGCCTGGATGTCAAGACAAAACAAACTACTTCAGGCAGAATATTGAAAGGAATCAGCTGTCACTGAACAATGACCATGCAGTGAGACGTAGGATGTGCAAGTTCAGGTACATGGCCCTGCCCTTCTGCTGCGACAGAAGGTACTGTCGAAGGGAATGATGGAGCAGAGAAAAGATACTCATGGGCAGTATTTCTGGGTACCACACTCTCCTTTCCTAATCCGGGCCCTAGTCATCATAATGGCCCCAGTCCTTCCTGAACTTCTTGGGAACTTTGGGAAGGAGAGTTAGAGGCGGGAAGTCATATAGGAGTCCCAAGCTCCATTCAAAGTTAAATGAGTCTCCAAGCGGAAACGTCCTTGGGGCCTGCAATGTGCAAAGGTTTGAATACTGCACTTTCTCTGCAGCGGCAAAAAGATGAACATAGGGATCTCCTCATTGTTCGAAGACACCCTGTGCCACCTTGGAATGCAGCTGCCAATCATGAGCTGTTAGGAAAGGTCAGTTGATTTCACCCACCCTGACATGTAAAGTTCCTGTCAGGTGCCATGTGACCAGGACAATGCCATGGTCATTTAGCCACTTTCAGAGGCGGAGGGCCTCCTGCCACAGAATCCACAACCCCACTCTGCCTTGATTGTTGTAGTACCACATTGCAGTAGTGCTGTCTGTAAGAACCCGTACCCGTTCCCCCTTGATGGTTGGGAGGAACGCGTTCAGTGCAAAGTGAATCGACCCAAACTCCCGCAACCTGATATGGAGGTGAGCTTCCAACAGAGATCAGAGTCCTCTGATCTTCACCTCTCTCACATGACCTCCTAAACCCAGCAACAATGCATCCACAAGACCATTATCCCTGGATGGGTGAGGGAGAGGGGTCTGCCACCAGTCTAGCAGCCACCACCACAGGTCTTTTGCAGTCTCCTCTGACACATGAAAGAACCCGAAAGGTTCTCTTGGTACTGATCCCACTAAGACTTCATATTCCACTGCAGAGCCAACATGAGCCACCTGGTATGGTGCACCAGCATGATGCATGAGGCCAAGAGCCTCATGGCGACTTTCACTGAGGTGCAGTTCAAGGGTTGAAACATAAGGATCATAGCCTTAATGTCCTGGACTTGTTGAGGTGGAAGGGAGGCTCAGAAGAACACAGTGTCCACGGCAGACACACCTTTGGCAGAGTGAGCATTTTTAACTGGTCCTTCCAGAGAAAGAAGTTGAAAGGGTGAACGTTGTGGATCGAACGGATGCCTCTATACTTTTTCAGAATCATAAAGTAATGGGAATAACAACCAGATCAGTTCAGATCTCTGATTCTAACACACTCTCTATGGCCCCCTTGGTCAAGTAAGCTTGAACTTCCCCATGTAGCATGCATAAGTGGCCCTTCAGGTGGAGCTGTGGTGCGTGAGCCATGGCAGGATGGGGTGACAGGAAGGGGAGGTAGTAATCATTCTACACAGTCTGGAGTACGCACTGGTCGGATGTGATGCTCCTCCACCATGTGAGGTAAAAGGCGATGCCTCCTCACGATCAATCATTTGCTGCTGGGAGCAAGTTAAACCGGGTTTCCAACGTCTGCAGGGGGAGTGGTGGGGGATTTGGTAGTAAGCTGCCCCTGGGGGCTAGACGCTGGCAGCCCGATCGCTAGTCTCCGCCTAGAAAGCCTTGGGAGGCTTGTTGTTGAGCTACGGTGTGACTTTGCTTGCTAGTATCCCTTTCCTAAGCCTCGAAAGGGGCGAAATTGTTGGGGATACTGCAGTGAAAACTCTGATGCCTTAATCTCTTTAAAGCGCTAAAAGACTGATTAGGTCTTGTCTCCAAATAGATGTGTGCCAAGAAATGGCATGTTCATAAGGGACTGTTGGACACTGCTTGAAAAACCAGTGGAGCGAATCCAAGTAGTGTGCCAAAGTACCACACTGTTCCTGATTGCCCTGCCCAAGCAGTCAGTAATGTCCAGACCGGAGCAGATGGGAGTTCTTCGCTGTGCCCTGCCCATCCTGAATGAAGCATTGGAGGTTGGGATAGATACTATTAGGAATGGATGGCAAGATATCCACTGCAATGTCTCATAATGCTTGCGAGTATCCAACTAGGAGGCTGCTGGTGTACACCGACCTGAGAGCAAGGTTGGCTGAGGAGAACATTGTTTTAGCGAATGCCTCAATGCATTTTGATTTTTTGTCGGGTGGGTGGTTGGAAACATATTTTGGTTGAGACAACTTGTGGAGGCCTGCACCACAAGATTCACAGGAGTGGGGTGCTGAAAGAGGAGGAGGTATGGGTCATCCATCCAAAGTAGGTCTATGATGCCCTTTAATCTGCCTGTTTAGGGTGGGAAAGAGATCTAGACTTTGTCCAGGTGCGCAGCAGTGTGCCTGTGAGGGCCTCATTAAACCCTTTGTTGCGTTGGACGGCCAGGAGCGGTCTGACGCACCAGTGCTCATGTGCGTCGGGCGGCTCCCGGCCGTCTGCACACATGGCGCTAGAAATACCTCTGGTACAGGCACCAGAGGGATTTCTTTGAGCCCTGACCAGCCTTGGGAGCTGGGGAAGGACTTCCCCACCTTCCGAGGCTGTTCTGCTGGTTTGAGGGTAATGACAATCAGAGTGCATGTCGCACTGACATAATTTCTCTGAAACCGAAACTGAAATCAGGATAGGTTCATTTCAGTTTCTCTTTCTATGAGCTCGTGCTCAGGGGGCTATCTCAGCCCCTGAGCATGTAGAAAGACAGGAGAGGTATCATTAGAAAGGGGAACATTTCCCCTTTCCAATGATCCTCCTCAATATTGGATCCCCCAGGGAGGGGGGAGTGGCCCCTTGGGAAAGGGTCTTTGCTCCCCCCAAATGTTTTTGGGCCTATGCAGTCTTTCTGCCCCCCCCCCCCTGGGGGGAAGTAGCCCGGGGGGGGGGGGGCAGAAAGCCCACTAGATGCCATTGATTATTTATATAATTGGATTTTTAACGCATGCCATTACTTCGCAAAAACATTGAAAACCATTAAAGTGGCATTACTTAACAGTACATTACTTCGCAGGATTTTACTACGCATACAGATTCTTTTTTTTCCCTACACACCAACACTACCCTCCACGCCCCCCTACACTTCCCTAAACCCTAGTCACTGGCAAGTGACCCAGACTGTGTCCCCTCTGCTTTCAGGTTCTTCACATCCCCGATCCACCCGGACACTTTCCAGAGAAGATGCCCACGATGTCGGGTGATTTCAGGTGCAGGAGGTGAAGCTTGACTCTTCAGCCAGAGGACCAGGAGGCGTCGACAACGACCAGGAGCTGGATTCGAGCTGTACCACGAAGGATGTCGAGTGCTGCGGTGTCGGTATCCGGATTGGACCAAACAAGCCTTGGCAACAGCAATCCACGCAGAAAGCAAAGGTTGGCTTTGGTGCAGACCAGCAAGGTCTGAGGGACTCACCCTTTGAAGGGGAGTCAGGGCATGTCTGGAGCAACCAGGAAATCCCAAGAACAGAAGAGTTACTTTCGTGGGGACCCACCAGGCGACGGACCAGGGATCGCGAAGGAGCCTCAAACGGAAATGCTAGAAGCGGGCCCAAGGAACACTCGTGGATTGTAGGCTCACAATCTTCAGTGCAGATGGTGCTCGGGGCTTGGACTACAAGTAGCCCAATGCACAACTTCGGGAAAGCTCGGGAAGTCGATACACTTGCAAATGTGCACAGTGTCCAGGAGTTCTGGTTCCACGTCGCTCGTGAGGGCTGCGGGTCTCAGCTTTGCTGGGATCTCGTGTCGGCCTCGGAGAAATCTGGAAGTCCGTGTCCTGAGTCGCAAATCTGTCGGGATCCGGCGGGAGCCTTGGAAATGCAGACCGACAAGATGCTTCTTGGTGCCTGTTTGAACAGGGGAGTCACTCCTTGACCCCAAGGGAGATTCTTCCGTCTTCTAGTCGAAATAGAATGTCGAAGTTCCAGGATATATGTTGCAGAGTTTCGTCCAGGTGTAATCTGAAGTCCTAAGGACTGGGATCCTATACTCATACTAAGATAGGGGGTTGGACATTCTCTGGGGACCCATCTATGGGAGGGTCTGGGGAGAGGGGTGGTTACACCCCTTTCCCTTTGTACAGTTTCGCGCCAGAGCAGGGGCTGAGTGCCCCTGCAACCGGGTTGAACTGGGGTATGCACAGGGACACCAAGTGTGTCCCCAGCACTGTCTGAAAAGCATTCTATGATTGCACCCACCAGCCCCAATACGCTAAAACCTGTCTGGGAGGTGGTTACACCTCCCTGTGACAGGAAACTTATTGTCCAGACCTCCCCTGCCGAGGTCAGACCCGTGGCTGTGGCATCCAGTTTGTGATGCCAGGGCTCTTTTAAACTATTACCGGTTAGACCAGTGTGTACATGTCTCTCCCTCTAGAAGGGTGGAATTCTACCCCCGCCGCCAGGACTAGCGGGGATGTAGGATTCCAAAGTGTTTGACACCAAACCCAACATGTTTCCATGCAGCCATTTCAAAGTTAGCATTTACCGCGAGGGTTATAATGCACTTAAGAATATATGGTCTGGCTGCATCACAGAACAGCCTCAGACAATAGATTCCGAAAGCTGCAGGGGAGTCCTGCTCATGCATGGGCACCCACTCACACAAAACCAAGCACTCTGCCTTCAGGATTGATAAGGCCTGCCATAGGAGTGACTTATAGGTTTCTATGTGCCAGTGATTTAAAGGTATATATAGGTAGCCTATATCTTAGTAAGGGGTGCATGCACCACCTTACCCAGGCAGCAGTAGCAGACCTGTGGTGCCATTTTGGAAGGCTTCCCAGGGGTGGCATAATACATGCTTCAGCCCATGGTAGGCCTCTGGGGTACCTATTTCCTTGGTACCTAAGGTACCCTATACTAGGGACTCACAAGGGTAACCCAGTAAACAATCTGGAGTGTAACTAAAGTACATGCAATCAATTTAGAGAGGAAGCAGCTAGGCTGGGGTCCTGAATACTAAAGTCGAAAAACAGTGAAACACCAGCAAAAAGTGGGGGTAACCATAGTAGCAGATCCTACTCTCCTACACCCATGCCCCTCCAAAAATTGCCACAGCCTTTCTGCCTCCCCTGGGACGTAGATGGGGGCAATTGCCCCAGATCTGACCACACCAGGGAGGGCAGAAAGCACACTTAGCACCAGGGATTTAAAAACAAAAATGTATATGGGGGTGGGGGCTGCTCAAAATGAGCATGCAAATGGCCCTAACAAATTCCAGTCTTTCTGCCCATCCCCCAGGAGGCAGTTGGGGGTAATAGCCCCTGATATGCCCCCGGTGAGGGCATAAAGCTCTCTAGGCACCAGAAATTGTTTTTTATATGTAAGGTGGGAGCTGCCCCGAATGGGCATGCCAATGCCCCCACCACCACCCAAAAAATTAGCCACAGTCTTTTTTGTTTGCTTTGGGCCCTTGCCTGTCAGGGGTACTTGCACCCCACATAAGTGAGGTCCGATTTTTATTGTGAGACCTGGGGGAATGCTGGGGGGTGGGAAATTTGTGTCAGTGCAGTGATCCCACAATTTTTCCACACAGAAATTTGAGAAAAATTGATTTTTTCAGCAAAATTTTAGGTTGGCAGCGGATTCTGGGTAGGAAAACGTTGGAGGGTCCATGCAAGCCATACCTTCCTGCACTCCCACGGGTGTCTAGTTTTCAGAAATGTGTGTTTGTAATTGAGAATTTTAATGTCTCCACAATGCGTTTTGGGCCCTTGTCTGTCGCGGGTACTTGGCCCACCCACACAAGTGAGGTACCATTTTTATCGGGAGACCTGGGGAAACGCTGGGTGACAAGAAATTTGAGAACTTTTTTTATTTTTTTCAGCTAAATTTGAGGTTTGCAGGGAATTCTGGGTAGGAAAAAAGCAAGCAAGCCATATATCCCTGGACTCCCCAGGTAGGTGTCTAGTTTTCAGAAATGTTTGGGTTTGAGAAGTTTCCCTAGATGGCTGCCGAGCCCGGGGCCAAAACCCCAGGTAGCCCCCCTTGCAAAACCAGGTTGTTTTGTGATAGGGAATTTTGATGTCTCCACAATACGTTTTGGGCCCTTGTCTGTCGCGGGTTCTTGGCCGAACAACACAAGTGAGGTACCATTTTTATATGGAGACCTGGGGGAATGCTGGGTGGTAGGAAATTAGTGTCACCCCGGTGATTCCACAACTTTCCCACACAGAAAATTGAGAAATATTTGATTTTTTTCCGCTACGTTTGAGGTTTTCGGGAGATTCTGGGTAGGAAAACGTTGGGGGAGGCCAAGCAAGCCATACCTCCCTGAACTCTCCCTGGTGTCTAGGTTTCAGGTGTTTGGTAGGTTTTCCTAGATGGCCGCTGAGCCTGGGGCCAAAAACCCAGGTACCCCCCCCCCCTTGCAAAACCAGGTCAGTTTGTGATAGGTCATTTTGATGTCTTCACAATACGTTTTGGGCATTTTCCTGCTGCGGGCACTTGGCACACCCACACAAGCGAGGTACCATTTTTATCGGGAGACTTGGAGAATGCAAGATGTGTGGAAGTTTGTGGATACACATAGATTCCAGAACTTTCCGTCACAGAAATGTGAGGAAAATGTTTTTTTTTTAAGAAAGCTTGAGGTTTGCAAGGGATTCTGGGTAATAGAACCTAGTGAGAGCCACATAAGTCACCCTATCCTGGATTCCCCTGGGTGTCTAGTGTCTAGTTTAAAAAAATGTATAGGTTGTTTAGGTTTACCTAGGTGCTGGTAGAGCTAGGGTTTAAAATCCACAGCTAGGCACTTTGCAAAAAAAGGGTACGTTTTCATGTGGTATGTCCACGTTGCCTTTTGGAATCAATCCTGGACTATGAGGGGAGCCTCTAGGGGGTGGAGTGTGGGTCGCATATGAATCTATGAAATATACCAATACTGGAGAACTGCAGTTATAGGTAACTAATTTTCTTCTCCAGTATTGCATATTACGTAGATTCCCATGCTTGAATCTGGATAGCAAGCAGTTTTTTGTAGGTAAATATATAAGTAATAGAAGTACCCTTGTGGATGGTGGGTAACAGTCTAACATATATCAAATATATATATATATATATATATATATATATATATATATATATATATATATATATATATATATACATATATATAAATATAAAACAGGTCGCTCAGCAACTTAGGAGTGCACTCGGAAGCAGAAAAACATCTTTATTGTCCACCAGGCAGAAGAGTGCACTTGTAAATTATGCCAGTCCGCCTAACGCGTTTCGGAATGTTCCTTCGTCAGAGGCGTGGCTTAATTAAATCGCTCTGCTGCGTGGCAAATGTATTTAAATACTAGCCACACCTCTATTAATATATATACACACACATATATAAAAATATATACATTTGTAACAAGTATGCATAACTTAACGTAAATTGTCTTATAGGAAGACAATTATGTAGCATACAACCCTGATCAAATTAGCAAAAGACATTCACTTCACCCATATTTACAAAGGCTCACCTCATTGGAACAGATGATGCAAAACCGCCTGTCCAACGGCTGCATTACTTCTCTGCACAGACACTAGGCAGCAGTGCTGCATGACAGTTTGGGTGCTCCTCCACGTTGCAGCACAGTGTATCTTCTCCAGCGGACACCTGCAAACAGCAGCTGAGGTAAATACTGCCCTGGTGGAGTGCGCCTTTGCTCTTGTTTTAGAGCGGTTTGCCAGCTTTACTGTGGCAGGACTGTATGGCAACAGGAATCCATCTTGCGATAGTTGCTGTCGTGACTGCCGTACCATTATGAGAGAGTCAGTAGGAGATCAACAGCTGATCAGATTTTCAGAATTGTTTGGTACAATGGAGATAAAATTTGAGACAACGCTTAATGTCCAAGGTGTGGAGAGCCTTCAGCTGGAGATTCCGGATTTAGTGCAAAGGTTCATTAAGATTCAATTGTGATGGACCCTTGGGGATGCACCTTGGGTTTGTTCTGAGAAGCACATCATCGTCAGTGAAGCGCAAACATTTTTCATAAATTGCAAAAGTTTGAATTTCACTTACTCCTCAAGTAGACATGAGAGCCAACAATAGAGCAACCTTCCATGTGAGAAATTTCAGATCTGCCCTGTGAAGGGGGTCGAAGGGAGGCTTTATTAGATGTGAGGAGCACGTTGAGATGCCATTCTGGGGGAGGAGCCCTTACTGGAGGGAAAGTTCAGAACAACCCCTTCATGAATTGTTTGACTATCCTAGTTGGACAGAGAGAGGTAGAATGAAAGGAATGTCTGTATCTTGAAATTGCGGCTGGGTGAGCTTTTACAGATTGATATACCGATCCTGATCTAGCTAGTGAGAATAGTTATGACAGAGTCTGCTCAGGTGACGCTTCAAAAGGAATGCAGGTTAGATTGTGGACACCATAAGCAGAATATTTTCCATTTCAATCTCTATGTCTTGTTCGTTGATCCGGCCCTCACTTTGGCCAGAATGTCTTACAGTCTTGGGAGAGATTAACATCTCGGAATTTGATGAATTAAGGAGCCATGCATGTAATTGGAGAGAGGCTGGTTTCTGGTGTAGGATCTGACCATTGTTCCTCTTCAAGAGGGTGTGGATCTTGGGTAGGCGGATGAGAATGGAGTCCAAATGCAGCAAGAGCTCCGTAAACTAATGCTGCCTGGGCCTTTTGGGAGCTATAATGAGGCGACAGTGCTCTATCTTCATCTTGGTGAGGATCCTCAGTATGAGAGGGAAGGAGGTAAAAGTGTATGCATAAATCCCAGATCGTCTCATTGAAAGGATATTCCCCCATGACCCTGGGAACAGGTATGGACTGGCATAGAACTGGCATTTGGCGTTCTTGTCTGTTGCGAAAAATCTAATGTTGGTTTGCCCCAGCAAAAGAAGATCCTATCCAACACCAGCTGATCCAGTTCCCACTCGTGGCAACGGTCTCTAGTTCTGCTGAGATAGTGCGATAAGGTGTTGTTCATTCCGGATACGTGCTCGAGTTTTAGAGCTATTCAGTTGGCTGCCAGCCAATTCCTAAGAACTTGAGCCTCCTGAGAGAGTTAGAGACCTTGTACCCCATTGTTTGTTGATGTAATACATGCTGGTTGTATTCACTGTAGGAGGGCTCAAAGAGTGAGAAAAATGGCCTTGAGCTCTGGAGAATTGATGTGCATCGACTAACGGAGTACAGACCATTTCCCTGTATTTGTAAGTCCTGCACATGGCCGCCTAAGTCTTCCAAGGAGGAATTAGTGGTGATGACGTAATCTGGTATTGAGTCATGAATGTGAAGCCTTGTGAGAGATGAGATGCTTAAGACCACCACACTAGTGTCTCCTGCATCCTTGAGGTAATGTTGATCAAATCTTCGAAGGCGCCTTCTGATTGGATCCATTGCATCTGGAGCTCCTCTTGCAGTGACCTCATTTTTTGTCGTGCCAGAGAGACAGGTTTATTGCTGAGATCATGCAGATGAGCGACTTGAACAGCCGCACTGAAACAGACTTGCTTTTGGAGCTCTTTAGGGCCAGGCTTGATGATCTTCGTTGCCTGTCTTGAGACAATAGGCTTTGTTTCTGATTGTATAGAGGTGTCACTCAAAAACATTCTCGGTTGACTTGGAATGGTCGAGGATTTTGGCTAATTTACTAGAGGCCCAGCCTGTGAAACAGTGAGAGGCAGGCCAAGGTAGCTTCGGAAGCTTGCTGTGGTGTTGAGGCTTTGAGCAGCCAGTCGTCATTGTAAGGGAATACCTAATGACCTTGCTTGCGGAGTGTGGCTGCTACCGGAGTGAGAAATTTTGTGAAAATTAGAGGGGCGGACTTGAGGCCAAAGGTAAGGACCTCGATTTGGTAATGGGTACCCGCTATGGTGAAACAGATATTTGCAAGGCTTTGGATGTATGGAAATGTGGAAGTACACATCTTGTAAATCCAAGGAGGTCATGTTATTTCCGCTATTCAGCAAGTGGGGAATGTCAAGCATGTGTTGCTTGACTTTACCCGCATACACCCCCAGCACTGGGATACTGAGACCAGCGTGCCCCCTAGTGCCTTGCGAGTGCCAGCTGTTTATTTAATTTGATTTATTCTGCATCCTAGGGATACAGCGGACTTCTATATCAGGGACCTTTTACCTTGAACAGCTGATTGCAGTTTGAGACCCGGCAGCTCTTCTCTCCATAAATTTGTGTGTTATCATATTTATACAGCTGCAGCCCCTTCCGTACCTGCTCCGCTCTCGACTCTTCAGCATTTGCTTCGGCTGCAGACCTAATACAGAATGATTTATTTGAACAACCGCATTTGATGAACGGTGAGCTCACCGACCCGTTTCTCACCTAGTCCATTACATCCACCAGACTTGGATCGATTTGTTCATCCGGTCATTTTGTCTATAATGGTGGTTTCTTGATTTCTCATATCCATACAGGCCCTGCATTTGTGCATTTCACCGGATACCTTCACCTTACTGATTGTGCTCCAGTCTTTCGTTAAGGGCGAGGGTGGATTGATGGCCTTTAAGCTGCACCTCTAACATTTATTTTCCCTTCATCTATTACCCTACAGTTTGCTTGACTTGATCGCACATTACTATTTGAATGTTGTGACTGTTTTTTTATGTCATCTCTTTTTTCCACTGCAGGATCCTCACTTCAGCATATCCCCGTATCTGTTTGTTCATCTGTATTGTCTCACTGTTTGTGCACAAGTTCTTATTTTTAATCGAATTTTTACCAAGTACTTTGTGAACCACAATTTGTAACACATGAATTTATCTTTAATTAAGAGAAGTCTCTGCTTGCCCTTTATTCTTTAATAAATGTATTAAATCTGTACTTTTGGGCCAATAGATGTTAAGTAATACCACTTTTTGTTCTAGGCACATCCTACTGTTCTTGTCTAGCTGACTTTTGCGCCCTGAGGAAGGTGATACCCACATTGGGGTCAAACACCGAAACGCGCGTCGGCGATGGATTCCACACATGGAATAGTTTTGATAGACAAAATCCCCCTATTTGTTCTTTAAGAATGTTTACTAACTCATGAAACCCTATTTATGCGTATTACTCTACTGTGTTACTGATTCCTAGTATCTGACATGTTTTGTTTCGTTTTGAGGCATATCTGTATTCTTTTTTAGGCCTCAAATGTAATCTCAGATCCATTGGGGGGTTTCTATCTATGTAAATATTGATTGCATTTGGTTGAATGTCTGATATTGTTAGGCGTGTGAGAATGTGAGTTTATGAGAAGGTATGCTTGAGGTTTGAGTGAATGTGCTGTGGGATGTGTTTGGATATTTCCATTTGAATAATGTTATGCATCACATTATTAAACTAGAATAAAACGTTTTTTTGATAATTCCCATTCTCTGTTGTGGCGTCAGTATTAACCTGAGATATGCACTGGTAATGTTTTTATAATGGTGACTTTTTCACTTATTGAGTTAAACAGGTGGAGAATCTTTTGTTTTTGAGTAAACCAGCAAGTGGGGAATGACAGAAATAGTAATCATATGGAAATACTTTGTGCAGAAATTTGTTCCGTTTTCTGAGGTCTAGGTTGGGTCTTCACTCTCCTGATTTCTTTCGTACAAGGTAAAAACAGGAGTGGAATCCCATGCCTTCCTGTGAACAACGATCTCTCTATTGCACCCTTGTCCAGAATTATTAAAGCTTTTTTCCTCAGTAAGTGAAGACGGGGAGGGTGCGCCTTCTTTGGAGGATTGTTTGCTGGTCTCTGTACAAACTCTAGTGTATGTCCATAGCTTATTAAGTCCAACACCCATATGTCCGATATTATCTCCTTCCATTGGGGAAGGTAGTTAGAGATCTTTGTGCCCACATGGTCAAAAAGGGCGGAGGCAGCCGGTAGCTGGTCCAGGTCACTGTTTGCGGCCGATATTGCAATCCCTTGGGGTGAGGGGTGAGGGGGGCGGTGGGGGTGGGGCTGTGGCTTTCGGCTAGCACCTTTCTTGTAGGCTGCTGAGGGTGGTTGACAGTAGATATGCTGGTAGACGGGCTATTCTGAGATTGAGGATGGTAATGCCGAGGTCGTCGATAGACCGCTGTGTAAGTGGAAAAAACCCTTACTCTAGCTCCACGAATGGGCAGCTTCTTGAACTGGAGAGAGTCAAGAGATGTAGCAGTGTCAGTGTCTATCTTTACAGCCAGAAGGTATCAATAGGATGCTTGAACAATGTCTCGCCGTCATACACCATGTCCAGGATCTCTGATTGGACCTCCGGTCAAAAAGATGTAGCCTTGAGCCATTCATGGCTTCTTAAGACCTCTGCTCCGTTCAACTAGCGAAAGCCTGTGGAGGCTATGTCGAGAACACAGTCTCGGCCTTCCTGTCTTTAGGGATTAAATCGAGCAGACTGCTGACATCTGACTACACCTTCCTCCCTATCATCCTCTGAGGGCGAGTATTCCTCCCTTGGAGGTGCTTTGAAGTTGAAAGCAGGTGTCTCATCCTGGGCGTTATTTGTGGAGGAATATTTCTTGGCGTGGCAGGAGAAGCAGGCTGGGGTGGCGCAGGTTGCTGATCCTGTGGAGTGTCTAGGAATCTCCTCTCATAATCCTGCTGCATGGTCTGTAGATCTTGAACTAGAGAAATGGGCATGCACATTTCATCTTGTCTAGACTGAGGATGCAGGTGGTATTCATAGTGTTCATAATGACGCCTATGAGGGGTATAGTCTGACTGATAGTATCGGTCTTCATTCTTATCGTCAGTCCTTCAGATCTCCAGGTGAAATACCAGGAGGAAGATACTGTGTGCATCCTCAAAAGGCCTGTAATCATCCGACTCGAAGTCTAATAAATGATTAGGTAGTAAAGGTGAGACCTTGCATGGAGAGATCACTTCACGCCTTAAGGCAGACTTATTTTATTTTTGCAAATGTAATCTTCTTCTACGACGTTAATGTAAACTGGGGTGTCGCCAGTGCAAGCAGTGGTGTTGAATGTGGTGACACTGCAGCCGTTGGTGCTATTGTCGATGGCACTGCTGTTGACGGTGTTGTTGTAGACAGTGACTTCTTCGACGTTGGTGCAGTCAAGGTCTACTCTGCTCTTGACAGTGACATAGTAGATTAGATCAACCTGGCAGACAAAATGGGAACATTATTAACTGCCATTGTCGAGGTTCTCAACGACAATAGCCTTGTTGACGAGACAGTGGCTGTTGTCAATACTAGCGCCGACGGTGTCGTCATCATTGACTTTGTTCTGAGAGGATTTTTTTTTGTCCTTGACGCTTCTGAGGAGAGAAGATGATTTTGCTTCCCTTTCTTTGCAGATGAAATAGAAGGTTGGGAGGACGCCCATGTGGATATGAGCTTAAGTTTCTCTTTTCTCAGGGGGGTCCTTATGGTGTATATTTAAGGCCTTCCTACACCCCTCCAAAGCACCATGGTCAGAATATCTTGACCTTTTGTGGGGTCTTGCAGACAAATCGCTGCTCTCCTCAGAAGAGCTGGATTTTGGGAATTTAGCATTTTCTTCCCCCCAGGACGTGCAGGATCTGAAGAGGCCTTTCTTAGCAGACTCAGACATTGTAGATGTAGAAAGGTTGGGATATACGGAAAAAACGGACTCAGGGAGACTCCCTTCACGTAACGTGCGGTAGAAAATCTGAGGGACTCAGCCTCTATTGGGAGAGTTCTAGAGGGTGTGGTCGCCTAATTGGTTATAGTTCAAGTTTGGTCCTTTTTTAAAAAGGACATAGATAGGCTATTAAACTGACTTTGCACTGCCATTATAGCCTATGATACTATTACATACTGCTTTACTGTGGTACCGTGGGACTCCAACATCGACAACAGGGAAGGATTCAAACATGTAAATATATAAAAGATCCAATACTGGAGAATAAAACATACAAACCTACTCTGCAGCGGCCCATATAAATATGATAGAAAGGTTGCAGAGATAGACTGAAAAACATTGGATCATTATGGAAATGCACTGGTTGGGCAGACTCCCTGGATACAAAAGGCTGCAAACATGTCAGATGTCATGAAACCTCAAATGGAGGTGTGGGGGTACACTAAGTCCCCTTTAATAATGACATTCCCATCCCCTTTCACGCCAGGGTTGAATAACCCAGAACTCACCATAGACCAGAACAATTTGAGACTTTGTGTGAGGATGGCTGTATCACGCTAAGAGATTTATTTGAAGGCTAGTTGTTTAAATTATTCAACTAGGGCAAAACAATTCAAATGTACAGAAAATGACAGCCTTAGATATTGTCAACTATGTCACTGGTGACTACACCCATTGAACTAAGAGGCAAGGAACAGGGAGTGAACACATTTAAAAATAAAACACTCTGCAACTAGGAAACAACCAAAGGCCTCATCTCAGCTATTTATGTCACACTGAAGACTCTGCCAGAAAAACATAAATGGCCTTACATGTACAAATGGGAAACAGGGATAGGAGAGGAAATCTCTCTGAAGGAATGGGCCAGATTATGTTGACACATACCTAAAATTATAAGGACCATCGAAGGTATGGAAACATGGTACAAAATAGTTGGACACATGAAAGACATTGCAAAAAGAACTGCACAAGGTGAAGAGACATCTCTCTTGAAAAATCAAACATAATGAGCGTGGAAATTGCAGCAAGGAAACTTGGGCGGGGGGGAGGGGGTAGTCTGTAGAGATGGTGTTTCTATGTTGAGCCCTGAGGAAGCGACAGCATGCTGCAAAATCTTGGTTTTTGACTTCAAAAACTATCTTAGTGCCTTGAAAACAGCTGCAGAGTATATGACAGAGTCAGTGATCACACTGTTCTTAAAACCAGATTAAGTCCCTGGTACATGCAGCACCCATTTGCCAACAACCCCTCCTAATCGGGATGCATATATATTAACAAGAGTACTGCTGCCAAGACTCCACACTATCTGGCTGTCCCGGATATTTTCATATCAGTCAGGATTCAGCCGACTGTATAATGCAGGTAATAAATGGATTGACGAAGAAAATCTCAAACTTATGAGTCCTCTGAAGGCCAGCTTAGTGATAGCAAACTAGGTACAGACCTCAATGCATAACATAATAGATGGTGCACTGTCTCAACTCTTTAAGCTATCAATAGGCACAAGACAGGATTTTACCATCACCATTAATATTTGTTCTTTTGGAGTCTTTGGTTTAAATATTAAAACAAAACAATCACAAACCAGATATATAGGGACTTGCACAGACTAGTATATGTTTTACGGCATGATCAAAGTGGGTAATTGCCAAGGGCATCCACCATTAAAGGGGACCCCTGTGAAGATGGGTCCCTGCCTTTCTCTGTCTCACGGCTTTTTCCTTTTCACAGCCCCTCCCCTTCATCACTGTGACTCTAAGAATTTTTGGGGACCCAAGGAAGGCATTTGTCAACTGTTTTAAGTGATCCATTTCTGAAAGTTTAATGTATACGTCAATACTTTTAGTTATTGTGTGGGCTTCAATAAGCATAAAATGGGTAATAGAACTCAATACTGTTCTAAAAGAGGGCCCCAACATATGTCATGCCCGGGGGTGCAAAATCTCCTTTAGATTACACTGATGACAAGCGTGACCAATAAAGTAGGGCAACTTGAGGACGACATCCTTTGTCATTTAGTGGAGCCATCAAAACCTATCCTTGTATTAGCAAAAAAACGGAGCAATTCTCCAGGGTTTCTGGGCTCAAAGTAAACTACTCCAAGCCCCAGACTTAAGAGAATGCATGCAGCCACCATCGCCCCAAAATGTTTGACTTCAAATTCATGCCGCAATCTGTAAAGTAGTCAGGAATAAACATCACTAACTCTTGTGAAGCTTTAGATGCTAGAAAGCTTTCATTGTTAATGGACATCCTTTTTAAAGACCTGTAAGGGTAAGGAAGACTGGGTTGGTCCTGGTTTGGAAGAATCAGTAGCAAAAAAAATGTATCTCCTGACTTCTCCATGTCAGACTAATTCAAGGTTAGGTGGTTGGGTTAAAATCGGTTTAAAGTTGCTTTGGGACTTCTTTGATGTGGGGCTACTGAGAACTAGAGAAGACTTCATGACTAAATATAACTTCAGATCAGATGATTAATTTAGGCTAATGCAAGCACTAAATTAGACAGGGTGAAGAGCCTCCTGGGACAGAGCCAACAGGGAATTGACTCAATAAGAACACTATTTACACAGGTTTCTATTGAATCACTGAACGATAGGTATGTAGTGTTAAGGACATTCATGCATGAAGTGAAAAAACATAGCTACATGGTCTGGTAGGGAAAAAGACCTAGCGTTAGATATCTCAGAAATATAATGGAATACAATCTGGCTTATGGCAGCTACAGTTTCAATATGCGCTGAATACAAAGAAAATATGTATAAACTGTTAACCCAGTAGTATTTTACACCGGCAAGATTGAGGGCTGTTTGTGGGATCTGACGCCTGTTGGATGTTGTCAGTCCAGGAGAAAGAGTAGAACACATTTGTTCGATGTGCCCCATGGCACAGTCCTTTGAGCTTTACTGCTGGGTCTTAATAAATCACATAACAGGGGAGATGTTGCCTATGGAACCTTTGGCAGTGTTATTGGGGTACCCCTATGAGGATAGCATTTACCCCTTACGCAGGACATTGAGGAAACCAATTTCTAATTTTTATTAAGCAGGAAGGCTGACAGTGGAATATTGTCAGAAACAGGACTCTCCTGCCACTCAGGACATAGTATACAAATATATGGCACATTTTGTAACAGAGTAATGACCGGTCCTGATTTCCTATAGGATGCCCGGTTTTCAGAAACTCTGTCGACCATGTAAGATGTTTGTGAGTAACTAACGGGCTGGGTGGAAGATGGCACACCATGTTTTGGAGCTGGAAAGAGAAGCAGGTATAACACAGACGTCAGGGCAATCAGAGTCGAGAGATTAACCAGTGAAATGAGTTACAATGTATGTCTGGGTCCTCCTGGCAGGGAATAGTATCCCAAGGAGAGAGATTAATCTGGAGGGTTAGTTGTGAATTGGCGGGAGACCCAATGTTAGCATCTCGAGGGGCTATGTGAAAATATCTATTTGTTTTACCAAGAGGCAACTATCCAGAATAGTCACTCCATGTAACCACCACAGTGGTAGCAGCTGTGGGTCTGATGGATTGACCTTGTATGTCTTCTGGAGGCTGCTTCTTAGCCAATGCATAGCATATCTTAATGCAGAGAACAATCCATCAGACGATGGTCCGTTTTTGCACTGCCTTGTCCTTCTTTGCCCTGGAGAACCTCACAAAAAGCTGATTGTCCACCCTATGTTCTTTGGCGGGATCTCTATAAAAGATTAGTGCTCTCTTAGGGTCCAAATGATGGAGCCTCTCTTCCTCCTTATTGGGGTGAGTTGGAGAAAAGAATGCTGGACGGATGTTAGGCTGTGCCGACATAAAATAGATTGACCACTTTCAGCAGAAAAGAAGCTTGCATCTTCAACAACTTACTTGGGAAGAAGGTTGTATAAGGTGGTTTAACAGAAACAGCATGCAGTTGATCCATCCCTAGCAGATGTTATGGCAAGGATAAAGGCCATTATCAACATCAAATTCTCAAGGGACAACTATGCAGCAGTTAAAGAGGGGTGCAAATCAATACAAGATCCAAGTTCTACTGTGGCATCACAACAGATGTTGGGGATATAAATGTGGCAAACCTTTCAAAAATCTCATCACAACAGCTGAAGCACAAGTTACTACTTGTGTAACGATATATCTGTAAGAGACATTAGTTAGTATTAGATTCCTTACTTTAGAATATCCCCAGATGTCAGACTGTATCCGGAAATATTTTGTGTAGCAGTACCCTTGCGCGTCGGTAGGCGTTGTCTGCAGCTCCGCGTCCGTCGTCGGCGTCGTGGGCGCCGTGATGACGTCGTCGGAGTACTTAGACGCCGCCTCCGCGTGCTGACGTCAGTTCTTAGACACAGCTTTTCCGCGCCAGAAGCGCTGAGCCATGTTAAAAACCTACACTGGTGCCATTGAAACTAGGGCCCTGAAAGGGGGTAACCCTAACCCTAGATATCGGTTCGCAGAACGGGGAGGATGGGTGGGTCGGTAAGGAATTTAATACTAACCAATGTCTCTTACAGATATATCGTTACACAAGTAGTAACTTGTGCATCTGAAAGAGACACGTTAGTATTAGATTCCTTACCTTAGAATAGATACCCCAGCAATACCAACCCCGATGGTGGGTCTGCAAACCAATAATCACACCAGAAAGTTCTGGAGGACAGAACGGCCAAAGAAGCCATCCCTCCGGACTTGGCTGTCCTGGCAGTAGTGTCTTGCAAACGTATCAAGCGATGCCCATGTAGCTGCCTGACAGATGTCTTGTAAGGGCACTCCCCGGCCCAGGGCAGTTGTAGTCGCCGTGGCTCGGGTGGAATGAGCCCGCAATCTAACAGGGGGCTCCTTTCTAGCCAAGGAGTAACATGCCTGGATACACAAGATGATCCACCGGGAGATGGTCCGCTTGTGCACCGCTTTCCCCTTCTTAGCGCCCACGTAACCAACAAAGAGTTGGTCATCCACCCGGAACTGGCGTGTGCGATCAAAATAGAATGAGAGCGCACGTTTTGTGTCCAGCCGGTGGAGCCGCTCTTCCTCTTTAGAGGGATGCGGTGGCGGAAAGAAGGTTGGCAAGGTGATAGACTGCCCGATGTGGAAGGCCGTGACAACCTTGGGCAGGAAAGATGGCTTAGTACGCAACACCACTTTGTCCGGATGGACAAAAAGGAAAGGTGCAGTACAAGAAAGAGCCTGGAGCTCACTCACCCTCCTGGCAGAGGTGATGGCAACCAGGAAAGCAGTCTTCAGAGTAAGAAGACGGAGAGGACAGTTGTGAAGTGGCTCAAAGGGAGCGCACATCAGAAAAGTAAGAACAAGGTTCAAGTCCCACAGAGGCATCACAAACGGAACAGGAGGGAACGTGTGTGTGATGCCCTTAAGAAATCTATTTACAATGGGGGACTTGAACAAAGAAGGTTGATCAGGCAGCCTCAGAAAGGCTGAAAGGGGAGAAAGGTAGCCCTTGATAGTGCCCAGAGCAGAGCCCTGCAGGGCAAGAGAAAGAAGGAATAGGAGAACCTCAGAAAGAGGGGCAGAGAGGGGATACACAGCCTTTGCTGTGCACCATGCCACAAATCTGTTCCACCTGCAGGCGTATACCTTTTTTGTGGAGGGACGCCTGGCTGCCAGAATGACATTACAGACTTCAGGAGGCAAGTCAAATGGCCTCAATTGTCACCGCTCAATCTCCAAGCATGGAGGTGTTGACTGGACAGGTTCGGGTAGAGGACCGTTCCCTGCTGCTGCGACAGAAGGTCCTCCCGAAGAGGCAGACGAACCGGGGGATCGACTGACATACTGAGTAGCTCTGGATACCAGTACCTACGTGCCCAGTCCGGAGCCACAAGGATGACTTGGGCCCGGACGCGCTTGATCTTCTTCAGCACTCTGGGCAGAAGTGGTATAGGCGGAAAGGCGTACAATAGACCGCATCTCCACTTGCGACGAAAAGCGTCACCGAGCGAGTGCCAACGCGCAGAACAGATGACATTGCGCGTTCTCTTCAGTGGCAAATAGATCTAACCAAGGCTCTCCCCATCGCTGAAAGAGGCCTTGCGCCACGTCCGAGTTCAGACGCCATTCGTGATCCATCATGCACCGACGGCTGAGCTCGTCCGCCCTGGCGTTCAGAGAACCTGCCAGGTGTTGAGCCAGCCATTGCCAGAGGCGCAGAGCCTCCTGGCAAAGGGTCCACGACCCCACCCCGCCCTGTTTGTTGCAGTATCACATGGCGGTGGTGTTGTCCGTGAACACCTGCACTACACCCCCCCGGACAGAGGGGAGGAATGCCTTCAGTGCTAGACGAATCACCCGTAACTCCAACAGGTTGATGTGGAGCTGGGCCTCCGCCGGAGACCAGAGGCCTCTGATCTCCGCCTCTCCCATGTGGCCTCCCCAGCCCTGGAGGGACGCGTCCGTCACAACTACGTGCTCCGGTTGGGGAAGGGAGAGGGATCTGCCGCTGACCCAATCGCGGTCCGTGAGCCACCACTGCAGCTGTCTCGCAGTGCCCTCCGAAATCAGGACGTGGTCGGACAGGTTGCCCTGATGCTGGGCCCACTGAAACTTCAGGTCCCACTGCAGAGCCCGCATCCGCCACCGGGCGTGATGCACCAGTAGGATGCAGGAGGCCATCAGCCCCAGAAGCCGCAACGTCAACCTGACCGAGACCTGGGATAACGGCTGAAAGATGGGAATCAGAGCCTGAATATCCCGACCCGCTGTTCGGGTGGATAAACCCGAAACCGCGCCGAGTCGAGAACCGCTCCGATGAAGAGGAGCTTCTGAGAGGGGCACAGGTGTGACTTTGGCACATTGATGGAGAACCCCAGCTGGTGCAGGAGATCTGCCGTAGTCTGGAGGTGGCTGACGACTGTCTGGGGCGAGCCCGCCTTCAACAACCAGTCGTAGAGGTAGGGGAAGACTGAAACCCCTAACCTGCGCAGATGAGCTGCGACCACCGCCATCACCTTTGTAAACACCCGTGGGGCGCTGGTAAGGGCGAAGGGGAGCACGGTATACTGAATGTGCTCGTGGCCAACCGTGAACCGCAGGTAGCGCCGGTGGGCCGGCAGGACGGGGATGTGGAAATAAGCGTCCTGCAAGTCCAACGCTACCATCCAGTCTCCGGGGTCCAGGGCAGCTAGAACCTGAGCCAGTGTCAGCATTTTGAACTTCTCCTTCTGGAGGAAGCCGTTGACATTTCTGAGGTCCAAGATAGGGCGTAGGCCCCCTTTGTCCTTCTTGGGTACCAGAAAGTAGTGGGAGTAGCAACCACACTCTACTTCTGGCCCTTGGCCAAGAGGGCCGTAACTTCCTCCTGCAGAAGTCGCAAATGATCCCCCGATACACGGTGGTGTTGCGGCGGCATGGCTGGAGGGGTCGCCTCGAAGGGGAGGGAGTAGCCCCTTCGGACGATCTGCAGCACCCACCTGTCCGACGTGACAGTGCGCCAGTGGAGAAGGTGATGGCGAACCCTGCCCCCCACTTGCGTCACATGGGCCTGAAAGCATGGACTAGGAGGATTTTGAGGCGGATGCTGCGGGGAAAGGTGTGGACTGACCTCGCTGTTGTCCCCGACCGCCGGGACGGCGGTTCCCACGGCCGCCACCGCGTTGGGTATTACCTTGCGGAGCGTGGCTGGCAGCACGTGTGGGAGCACCCCTTCCCTGGCCACGGAAGGAGTGAAAGGCAGCCGATTGCTGGCGCGGGGCCGAGAGGCCCAAGGACTTGGCCGTAGCCCTGGAGTCCTTAAAGCGCTCAAGCGCATGGTCTGCCTTGTCGCCAAAGAGGCGACGGCCATCAAACGGCATGTCCATCGGAGTGTTCTGGACATCGGCCGAAAAGTTGGCGGACCTCAACCAGGCGTGGCGTCTGACCGCCACCGTCGTTGCCATCGCTCTACCTAGTGAGTCGGTGGTATCCAGCCCACACCGGATAGAATATTTGGCTGCATCCCGGCCCTCCACAAGGGCTTGGCCGAGTTTGGCCCATGGGTTCCGCTTAGAAAGCAAGTGCCGAGTTTAATGGGGGTTAAATTAGGCGCCAGCAGGATCTCAAAACCAGAGTTCAGGTCGTGAAAGGCTGTTTTACTCGCCCCCATTTGCCGCCTCAGGAGAGCGCCCGCTGACAATCTCGGAGGACACTGCCGATAAGAGTTTAAGTTCTCCTCCAACACCAGCTGCAGAGCGTGGACACAAGATGGGTCAAAGTGACGGATTTCACCCCCGTGGAAGCGGCACGCACTTAGGGGTGAGGGTCGAGGGGTGGGGTCTTAGATTGCTAGTTGGGGCGGTGATCGCTGGTATTAAGGAGCACGTCATTGAGCACCAGGTGCTAGTTTACAGTTCCCCGGGAACCAGCCAACAGGACTGTGCTACTGGCGGGGACAGGGTGTAAGACTAGCGGCATCACGGTACGTGGCTCCCGGCTTCAGAGTGTTGTTGCGTAGATCTCCGGGCGCCATGTTAGATCACTCCCGTGCGGGGACTCCGCAGGTCATATCGTGGTTGATCAGGATTGCAGAGAGGCGGTTTTGTGATCAGCCAGCATTCTGATTGCAGGATTTGTGAGTCCTGTGGGATTTGAACGAGGCAAAGCGCCACTCGGGATACTGAAGAGCGGGTCCACGACAGAGCTTCAGTTCAGAGCCACAGTAATGTTTGATGACAGCATGTGGAGTAGACAGGTAGCTGCATTGTAGAGGTCAGCCATGGGAATGTTACCCAAGAAGGCTATCGAGGCACCCATTTTGTGGGTAGAGGGGGGGAAGGAGGGATAGGAAGGCCAGGATAGCCAGGCTGAGGCAGCCACAGCCACTTGCTTAACAAAGGATCAGGGATGTAGCTCAAGTGCAACTGTGGAATAGATGTAGCTAACATACCCTTCGATTCTGGCTTTGATTGAGGGATTGAGACTACTTGCACCACCAGGATCTCTGGAGTGGGATTGCCATATGATGCCTTGCGACCTGCCTATTAACTGGAGGGCAAAATCCTGTTTTTGCCCAGGTGCTTATCAGGACATCAGTAAGCAAAATCATTAAAGGGCAGGAGAAAATCTTAGTCTGTTTCTCCTGGAATAAGCACCTCAGTAAGGACATTTGTCTTGACATCAATAGTGGGCAAGGGCAGATGTAAAATGTGTGTTACTCCCCGTATCACTGCAGCGAAGAAAGCAGATTCCTCTGTTGCCTCAGCCAGGTTAGCTGAGCATAAACCAGTCTTTGGAGAGGTATCCAGGTCAATGGCATCCTGCAAGTCTAAAAATAGGTTCTCGCTATCTTATCAGGTATCATCATCATCATGTAGCTGTGAGGTTTCAAGGTCCGAATGTGAGTAAAGGCAGGTTGCCTGTGGTTGTACTTGCCCTTTTGGAGTCCAACAAATCTATCTGCGCCGCTTACAGCGTAGCTGGCAGCATCAGGACCCAGGCCATCAGCGTCTGACATTACACTAGTGCTCGAACCGGTGAAGTTGAGCTCAGAGAAGGAGTCTGTCTCATATATGCTGGCGGTAACCAGACTAGGGGTGCCTCGGACCCTTAAGGAGTGCCAGATACAAAATATTATACAATGGGCAGTTATGAGTTAAGTTGTTGCGGCCTCGCCAATGAGCAGGGAAGTTGCAGATTTCCTCAGGAGCAGCAACATAATTTGTTTCAAATTAGGAGAATAATTCCCCTGCCTTGCGGTACTCAGGGCGTTGTGTGTCTCCGAATGGTGGGAGTGACAGGACAACAGGGAGCCATGGTTGGATCTCATGTTTCTTGGGCTCTTTTAACTTGCCAGACTTTGACAATGAGCAGTCGTGAGCTTGTAAGTAGGATCGCACCGGCGCCCTCGACAGAGGCTTCTTAGTTCATTTGCAGTTCCACAACAGCTAGTTTGCCTTCTCAGTTGCGGATGGCCTTGCAGTTTATTTTTGTGCAGCAGTAACACGACGCAGTCTTGCTTAGAGCAGGGACACCAGAGACAGACATCATGGGTGTATGTCATGAAAAACTGGCTTTGAACCCTGTAGTTTTTAGCGGGGACATGTTCCTTGCACACTAAGGGGGTCATTAGTATGGCAGGCGGACGGTTATTGGGACCGCCCGCCATAAGGGCGGGGGTCCCATGGGGGGGTATTAGGATGCGCCCGCCACTGTGGCGGGCGCATCCTGCATTTTTAGCATCGTGGCGGGCGGTGCTCTCAGCACCGCACGTCACAATGCTAAAAATGCACGTATGCATTTGCATGAACAAAGCGTCAGGCACCGCGCGGTGCCTGCTGCTTTGTTTATGCAAATGCAGGGGGGTACCACAGGTACCCCCCGTGTGCACCCCCCACCTCTCCTTCACTCTGGGGACCGCAGGGGGCCCCCAAAGTGAAGACCGCATGCCTTTCCATGGCGGCATCGCCACCACGGAAAGGCATCTGAACAAGCCCATGCTAATATGGCTGGCGGTGTCTATTAGACACCGCCACCATCTTAGACCTTTTCTGCCCCGGTCGCAAGGCGACCGGAGCGGAAAGGTGGCGAACGGTCTTTCCGTCCGCCGCGGTCCCCGCCGCCATAATATTATGGCAGGGGGTCATTCAGGTGAGGATGGCGGGCGGATTGCCCCCGCCAGGCCGGCGGTGGCTACCGCCAGCCTGGCAGGGGCAATCCGCCCGCCATCCTAATGGGCCCCTAAGTTTGAAGGAAGAATTTCTGTTAAGTTGGAAGTACTCGAAGGTGCTCTGAATCCACATGGGAAGGTGCGGAAAGAAAGGAAGGAACAGATGTCAGCGCTCAGAGGTAATACAGATATTTGGACCCGTACATCACATCGGGGGCAGGAAGGATCCAACGCAGAACCAGACAACGCCACCTACTGAAGTAAAAATTAATTGCTATAAAAATTCTCTAGATCCAGTCTGGCACTTGACAAGGTGCGTTATATGCTGTAAGTCGCTCTGTCAGAAACCTTACAAGACCATGGGCCAAGATGGATTTATGTGACTTTAACCATGCTCTTTTAACTAGAAGCACTTACATCAATAAAACGTGTGTAAGATTGTTAAGTCTTTCAATAGGGTATGTTCACTCCGTAAATCCGTCCAAAAAAGGGGGTATTAAAAAAAACTAAAACCTGAAGGCACGTTTTTTAAAGTTAACTTGAAAAAAAAATACAAATTCAACTCAAGTGCATGGCATGGTATTGCTGTTTAGATTACACTGGTTCTTAAAATACTTGGAAATCCACATAACTATCTCTATAGTGCAAATGTTCAAGGACTCAAACAGCTAAACCTGATTCCACATGTGGCGGACTATGCATGTTTTGGCAAGGGGGAGTTTCAGGAGCAAAGATGAACTAGATTCGTGGAGTCGGTTCAATGCTCTTCTGGTTAGAAATTAGTTGTGCCTTGCAAATGCTACATAAATGAACTTTTGAAATGTACTTGGCCAAGAAAGAACCTGTGCTTAATAGCTCGAGTGCTGGAAGTGTAGAACACAATTGTAGATTGTATATTTTATACTACAAAGAAGCACAACTGCATATAGGGCAAAAATGGTTCCATCAGTCACCCAAACAAGGGGCTACCAATAACAAGCAGGTATAGGTAGAGCTTTGTGGCGTATAATTTGAAAGCCTAACAAACAGGAGACTGCCTAATCTGTACTACAGGCAGAGCATAGTACACTTCTGGACATGTGAATTACTCTACCTCGTAAAAAGGCAGCAGCCAGTTTCACCTCCCACGCCAATTCATTTTAATCCAAATTCTTCCAAAGTAATGGAGGGGCAGCATGTATACTATGGATAATGAAAGGGGACCTCTTTGAAGGGAACAGGACTAAAACCTGCAAATGAAATATGAATACAGTTCTGGTGAACATGACACGTCAGAATACCAAATACCACCACTGACTCCTCCAATCACAGAAAATAGTGGAAGCAATTAGGTCTATAAATCCTTAAGAGATGTTATTAATGAGGGTACAAGAGGATGTTCTCAATGATCTGAAACATTGTTGGACACAGCCATACAACAATTGGTGTTTGTGGTGATGGAAATACTTATTTGAATTGTAATGCACTAACATTTCAAAATGTCTGCCAGACATAGCTAGAATACATGGCCAGTATTAGGAAACTTAACGTACAACAATTTACTGCACTATTGTCCTTTGAGCCAAGGAGGGGGCGGAGGGGCTCTTAATTACTTCTAATTCTGGAGTGTGGTAGTGTGTTGGCAAGGAATTAATAAGTTGCCTTGTAGCAGGGCTAATCAAGGGGGCTGTTTCATGTGGTGTCCGTCTCTATTAAAATATCTATTGCTCTGAACTTAGTTTCACTTCAATTTAAAACACAAAACATAAAAGATAAAACATATAAAGCTCTGCAGTTAGGCTCTCCTAGAGAAAGAGCAACTAATAACTAGGACTAGATGCTGAGAGGGAGAGACTATGTTAATGTTCAGGCATGTGCCAATTTCTGCCTACCTCTTGCATGGTCGTCCCAAATACTTTACTCTATTGCTCGCTTGATTTAACATGGAAAAAAAACTCCATATAATCTCAATCAAATGTTCTATATGAGTTCCATTGCCTTCTCTCTAGAAAGCCAGAATCACCTAAAACATCTGCTGCATAATCTACAGAGCCATCAATTTTGGCCTAGTCTCCAAATTAAAACTAGCAGCTGTCTTGACTGAAATCTGAAATTCTCCTATCAAAGACAAAACAAGGTTTTTCTTGTTTTGCGGATAATGTAACTGAAGATCTGGCATCAACGCCGAAAATGTTCACCTTCAAAAAGCCCTGGAGGCATACCTTTTCAACTTGTAACAATCTGCAAAACTCTCTTCTTACATACACAATCGACTAACAAGTAATGCATAACTGTCCGAGCAGATTGCTAGGCCGTCAATCTTGTAGTTTGTTGTGTCTTGAGTAACCAAAGCTTTTGCTTCATCAAGAGGAAATTAACAAAACTGACCCTTATAATTTGCCCAGGGCTGTCGATCTATCCAACCACAAGTAATTAACGTTTTCAATTGCCCTTTATTGGTTTCATTCATAACAGTACTGCTTACATACACGATCATGAAAACGTAGATACATTGGTTACTAGCTTTTTTTTAACCAGTGGGGAAATTAAAATAAAGAAGATAATTCTAGTGGAAAAGGGGAATTTAAGAGGACACTACTGCTACACAAAAGATAGGACTCCATACTTCAGTAGAAGGTAAACCCTGAGCTAGGTCTTGGTTCACTCCCAGCTGAAGGACAAATAAGGAACAATACAAAAATTTCAGTGGCAGCTTAGGAGGGAGTCCGATGTAATAAAACCACCAAGCTGTGCCATATCCCATTTCTATTATAGGTTACAGATTTTAATAGGCACATTTTGGTCCCTCTAATAGGTAAGGAAGTTTCAATGAGAGAGCTTAATGCAAAATTCTTTCCCCGGGTACTTTACAGCAATATGCATTTCAGTGCAGTCCAAAATACAGGTAGAATTTCGAAAGTTATTAACGTAACCATATTTACCAACAATTCTCCTAGTGTCCTAGGAACATAGCCTCTATGCATCAAGTGTAAAAGAACAACTTACTTGCCTTCAGGTAATGCTCCTTCTGGTTGATACTCTAACCACAGATGCCTCAACTTTAGAATATCCTCACGTGCAACACTGGAAACAGAGAATTTCAACTAGCACTACTCTTGGCCCCAGCAGGCTAGATTGTGCAGCTCCATGTGGACGTCATACCACGCCATTTGTGACGGAATGGAGCCGTATATAGGAGCCACCCTCTACACACTGAGCTCGGTTTCTTGACCCGTTCTGCATCCTTGGATGCAGAGTGTTTACCAGTTATTGTCAAATGTACGCTGATCTCTAACTTGGGACAATGTTAGGCAGTAAAATGACAACTCTTTTGATGGATACTTCTAACTACAGATTCCTCACCCTTAGAATACATAACATAGTACGTCCCAAAATTGGAGGGGCTGGGGAATGGATTCAGACCAGAAAGTCCTGCACGACCGAAATGACCCTCGCTTCAAACCTGGCAGACAAGGCAGTAGTGCTTCACAAATGGATGTACTGATCTATAAGTAGCAGCCTGGCAGATATTGTGGATCCCGAGTGGAATGGGCCATCAGAGGGGCTACTTTTAATAAACTGTATAACAGTTCTTAAAGCAGAGGACTGGCCACCTTGACAGGGTCATCTTCTGCACCGCCTTACAGTTCTTAGCACTTGTGTACCAAACAAAGAGGTGATAGTTTATGTGATGATTTTAAATCCAATTAATGTATAAGCATAATGCCCTCTTTGGATCAAGGTGAAGGAGTCTCTCCTCCTCTTTTGTGGGATGAGGCGGAGCAAAAAAAGTGAGCAAGCTGACAACTGGTCAACATTAAAGGGCACAATTACCATGGGCCATAAAGCCATAAGTGTCCTCAGCATCAACTTGTCTGAGAAGAAGGTATGGAAGGAAGTTGTACCGACAATGCCTGCATCACACACACTGCCTACCAACAGGATGGCAGTAAGAGGCAAAAGAAGAAGCTATGCATAAGCTAGAAGGGTGTACATGTATGGTATGTCAAGACCAGTTAAGGTAACACTGAGCCATTACAAATGGTTAGGGACGAATTATACATGTTAAACCTTTTATGAAATGCATTGCAATAAACTCAAACAAGGATGGTTGGTCCTGTAAACAAACAAAAGACGAAAAGGGCAAAAATAAAACTTTTACTGAACCCCCTGCAAGGAGTTGCTGGGCTTAAGGACAGAACAAACAAACATAAGAGGTCGGTATCTGGGCACCACATCATGCAAAAAATGTGTCCCACCACTCCGCATACATGGATTTCATAAAAGTGGGGCAAGAAGGATAACATTCATCACTACGTAAGCAATTCAAGCACATTTAGCTGTTGCCTTTCAGTCTCCAAACATGGAGGTTTAAGTTGTGGACAATTGCTCAGACTCTGAAGGGCTGGCTATTACACTCTACTGACCTACTTCGCAACCCAAAGAAGCAGGAGAGGCATTGATGGGAAAGGATACAGCACACCTTTGTCTCATTCCAGTCCGAAGGTTTCTCCTAAATGCCCTGGAGGAAACTAGAGCGCAAAACTGTTGACACAGAGGGTTCCAGAAGGTGGTGAATCGAGCCAGCCAAGGCTCCCTCTTGTGTGTGAACCTGCCATACACCACCTCAGGATGGAGAGGACACTCACGAGCTGCCAGACAATAGCTGTGGAGTTCATCTGCTCTGGCGTTCAGATCCCATGGCAGGTTATTGGCAACCTAGAAGATGTTCTGCTGTTCAAGCCACTTTTAGAGGCGCAGAGCAGCTGGCACAGGACCCAGGATCCCACCCAACCCTGCTTTTTGCAGTACGGCACAGTGCTAATTTTGTACATGCGGACCTGCATCAGCCCCGCCCCCCCCCTCAGGTGGCAGAAGCGCCTCTACGACTAGACCAATCACCTAAAGGGCCACAAGGCTGATATGAGCTGAATTTTCAACAGATACCAGAGGCCATTGGGCTATACCTTCCCCAAGTGTCTCCCCACAACCCAGCATTACACAACCCAGCATTAACTCCTTCATTACAACTGTGAGCTTTGGGTGGAGGAGGGTGTGGAGTCTGCCACAGTTCAGATTGGTATCGGTTAGCCAGCACTGCAGATTCCAAGCTGTCTCCTGCGAGAACTGAATGGAGTTGAAGAGCGCTAATGTTGAGCCCCCTGGGGCTTGGGATTCCATTACAGGGCCCCTTCATGTGCCACATGACATAGGGAACGAGGAGGATCCATGAGGCCACGAATCCTCCGAACCATACTCGCAGAGATCCGGAACTGATCTTGAAACATTATGTTCAAATACTCAAAGTACAGAACTTGCTAGCTGGAGGAAAGGCCTTAAATGCCACACTGTCTAGAAACACCCCAGTAAGTGTGAGGGGCATAGGTTGGACTTTGGTTCGATGGTTGAACTGGTCATTCAGCGGTAGTTCACGAATGATTGTGGAGAGCCCGCCTTCAGCAGCAAGTCATTTAGGTATGGAAATACAACCCAACCTCCAAAGGTAGGCAGTGACAGCTGCCTTATCTTTTGTGAACACCTGACTTGCCGAGGTGAGAGAGAAGGAAAGCACAGCAAACTGAAAGTGTTCCTTGACACCTTGAACTGCAGGTGCCTCCTATGGCGCTGCACAATGGGTACATGAAACGCAAGATTAAAGACACCACCCAGTTTCCTGGGGCCACAGCAGATGATCTGAGCCAGCAAGGGCATTCTGAATTTGCTTTCTGGCATTCAACATGGAGCAGATTAAAGTAGACCACAGGCTCTTACTTCATTTCAGAAAGAGGAAGTAGCATTAACAACATCCCTTACCATTTAATGGCAGCACTGGAGAGTAAAATATTCAGTTTCTGCAATGAAATTGCCAAGTGTTCCTCCACAGTCCAATCTGACAAGGAAGAGAGATGGGGCAGTAAGAAAAAGAAGAGTAGGTGTGGTCCCTTAGAATAGTCTGTCAGACCAATGTGACGTAATGAACTTCCAGATGGGGAGGAAATACTGACTCCTGCCTCCCTGGCATGAGATGTTGAGGACAAACCTAATCTGCTTGGTAGCTAGTGTAGCAGAAAAGGAGGACTTGAAGGATTGCTGACCCTGCAACCTTGTGCTGTCACTGCCACAGCCACAACCCTAAAAGTGCTGTCTGCTGTGCCACCGGTTGGGAAGGCTGACATAACAGACTGGAACCCTAGAATAGCTTCGGAATTTCCTGAAATGGTGTGGAAGCGGTTTAGCTGGCCTCAGTAACCATAAAGCTGGTGCAGTGGCTTGGCTGTCTTTAAATATCCCAAATGCAGTCTGCTTTTGCCCCTAAAGGGCCTGGACCTATCAAATGTCATATTTATTAGGAATACAGCGCCAGAAAATCTGGTCGACCTCAACCACGCATGTCTTCGGAGCACAACACTGGTGTCAACAGCCCTGCTAAGAAAACTGGTAATATCAAGGCCTGCACGGATTACATACTTCACTGCATCTAGGTCATCATGGATTGTCTGAGCAAGAGAAGCTGAGGGCCCCCCCGGAACATCTGACAATGTTCTACAGAGCATGTGCATACCGGCCCAGCAAACTAAACTTATTTATGGCAGGTGGGAGTTAGGACATGCTGGAGGCCAAAATATTCTCTCACTAAATGCTTCAATCCTTTCTAATTCCCTTTCAGGGGGAGTTGTTGTGAAGGAACTGGGACTGACCGTACTAGCTGAGATGTGCACAATTAGACTATCAGTGTAAAGGGCTTAGTTAGGAACACTGCCACAAACTAGGTACTTTCTTCTGTTGATGGCCCATGTAGTTAGTCAAACTGGATTTCAGGGGAGGTGCGATATTGACTTGCATTCTTTAATTCCAAGCATAATGCATCATCAGTAAAGTGAGGGTGGAGGCGAAAAAAAAAATCTGCATTCTTATAATCTGTGTCCTGGGAGACCCTGTATGGATTCTGCTACTTACCCTGTATGCATCTGTATGTGGCATGTAGTGCTGTAGATCCGCATGCTTTGCATACTCCTGCCTTCTAGTGTTGGTCGGTCCGGATGTGTGCAAGTTGTTTTTGTTTGAAGAAGTCTTTCTAGTCACAAGTTTGAGTGACTCCTCCTCTTGGTGATAACGCGCAAGGGTATCAACTCCAATGTTAGATTGTATTCCCGCAGTCTGGGGAGAATGGAGTGTAAAGTAAGTGCAGTAAAGAAAGGTCCATGCATAGCAAAAATATGGGTAAAGGTAACTGAAACGACCACAGGTGTTCGGGGATGATGGTAAGCGCATGTGAATCTACAGCACTACATGCCACATCCAGATGCTTACAGCTAACAATCAATTTGAGGCATGTGTAGCTGTAGATACACATGCTTTGCATAGACTGTAAAGCAGCGCTCCTCAAAGTGGTGGCTTCCCTGTGAGCACTGCAGTTGTTTGAAAGAGTGTACGTAGCACTACATGTACTACATTAGCTTGTTGACGTGCTAAAACATCCACACAATAATGCTTTATGAAGGTGTGCGGTGTGGACAATGTAGCTGCTTTGCAGATGTCAGCCAGTGGGATGTTGCCCAGTAAAGCCACAGAAACCCATATTTTTCGAGTAGAGTGTGCTCTAGTGGGTGTAGGAAAAGTCCTTTTGGCTTTAACGTAACGTTTGAATGCACTTACTATCCATCTGGCTATGTCGGATTTGGAAATGTCAGCTAGAGGGATGTTGCCCAGGAAAGCCATGGAATCCCCTATTTTTCGAGTAGTGTGTGCTCTAGTGAGTGTAGGAAAAGTTATTTTGGCTTTAACGTAACATGTTTGAATGCACTTACTATCCACCTGGCTATGCCGGATTTGGATATTGGCTTTCCCTTGTATATCTTCGCTGTCCCTCATCCTCTCGGCCGATTAGGCGCCGTGGGGGTTTTTGGTACATGAGGGAGGAGTGTTTGGGGAGTGGCCATCTTGGGGGGAGCTAGGCACGCTGGTCGGCGGACTAGTGGTGCGCTTGCTCTTGGAGGAGACGGCATAAATCTGAGGTAACTGACAACCCTGGTCAGACCTTTGACCCTACTTCGCTTTGCCTAAGGCGAACGCTGGGTGCGAGCGAGTGGGGAATTGTGCTGCTGACTACAAGCCTCCATCTTCAACAGCCTTTTTATTAAAGTATGCGTGTGGCGCGCTGATTGCTAGCGCTCCGCTTTTTAGTGGTACTGTTGTTTTTACTGTGTACTTTGGCCTAATCTAATTTCTTGTTCGTTACCTGAGGCGGTTGCCGGGTAACATCTCGTTCTAGCTTTCTCCTCTCCTAATCCTCCGCAGTCCTCCTTTGCTGCCGGCTTGCACGTGTGGTGCCGTGCAGGAAAAATCTTCGCTGTCCCTCATCCTCTCGGCCGATTAGGCGCCGTGGGGCTTTTAGGTACATGTAGGAGGAGTGTTTAGGGAGTGGCCATCTTGGGGGGAGCTAGGCACGCTTGTCGGCGGACTAGTGGTGCGCTTGCTCTTGGAGGAGACGGCATAAATTTAGAGCCACTCCCCACCGCGCAGCGGTCGCGCTTGCGGGCGCGCCTCCTTCGCGCCTAAGAAGCGCCGAAGGAAAGCCAGTCTGCGCCCGTCAGCGTCTCGGATGCAGTCGTGCAGGTCCTGGATTCTTGTGTACAGGGCGGCAGCACCATGCTGACTTACATGGCATCTGAGTTGCTCTCTCTTAGGAAAAAAGCGAGCCATTGCTGCTCGGTTTTTCCTGGGCGGCATAACGGTAAGAGGCGATGCCCGGGTTGTGGTTGGCTCCCGGGCAACGCCCCCGTTTCTACCGCTCGTGCTTTTTCCATCAAGCATTCTTGTCTGCTATTAAATACAAGATCGTTGAGCAAACATGCCTTAGACAGTCATGAGCTTTTAACAGAGGGACCGCTGTGTTTATTTCTCACAGAGACGTGGCTGGGTGAATTTTCTAACCCTGATATAGCTACTGCAATCCCCCCTAATTATGTTATTTTTAGGCAGGATAGGGTTAAGGGCAGGGGTGGGGGTGTGGCGATTGTGGTGAAGAGAGATGTCACATGTTCCATCATTCCTACGGATGTAATTGCTGGGTGTGAATCTCTGGGCTTCTCAATATCTATGTCGCCGCACCAGTCCTGTACAGGGCTACTGATTTACAGGCCACCGGGTCCCACCGGCTCTTTCTTTGAAGAGCTGTATGCTGTGGTGTCTACTCTGTGCCTGAAAGCTGAGCACTGTATAATATTTGGGGACTTTAACATCCATATGGATATCGAGTCAGATGTGGATACTATTAAGATCCGGGACATCACTCTCCCCTTAGGTCTTTCTCCCTATCTATCTGTACCCTTCCATATTAAAGGCCATACGCTTGATCAAGTGTTTTCCACCTTGCCTGTCGATATTGCCCCCCCTACACCTGTGTTATGGTCCGATCATTTTATAGTCCATTTTCATATTTTTTGCGCTAACAAGCCAGTGAGTAATATCCCTAGTAGGTCTTGTCAGGCCCTTCGGGCTTATCACCGAGTCACCTCGGAGATGTTGGCCCAAGTTTGTCTATACCATCCTTGTCCGCTGTCTGGCATTTTAGAGGGGGATTTGGATTCTTTACAGACATGGTTCACGGATAGGTTAGATGAACTTGCTCCTGTGACCTTCTCCCGTAAATCTGCCAGTCGAGCCTCTGCCCCCTGGTTTACTGAAGCTTTGGCTTTTTCGCGGCGACAATGTAAGGCCGCAGAAAGATCCTGGCGCCGCCAGTATGACGCTACGGCGAAGTTGGCATATAGGGCTGCCATTAAATCTTACTATCGTGACATTCTTTTTTTTTTTTTTTTATATATTTTTATTGCAGAATCAGAGATAAAACCATTCAATAGGCCATCCTGCACACTGAAGTCTCCCAACAGTTAGTATGATATAATTGCATTACACAGCCATTTGGCCCACATCCCGGAGGCTGGGCGGCGCTTCAATGTACCATTCGTCGGGAGGTGCCTCAGTGCACGCCCTGTCCGGGCCGCAGGTCAGTCATATCGTATAGTATCCGCTTTTACCCCACAACATCCAACCCCCCCCCCCCCTCACCGCCAAGCCCCAGACTGCACCCACTGTCGCTCCCTGCAAATCTACTCTATGTCCTCATTGGGCCATCCGGGTCCGATAAACTGCCTCGCGGTGTCAAACCACCCACTCCACTAACTCCCCCCCCCCCCCCCTCCCCACAACTGCTGCTAATGCGGGCTCCAAGAATCTTTCCCTGCGCTGAGGCATGTCATCCACCAGGATATTCAGACAAACATGTAATCCACATGGAATCCCTTCCTATCTCTGATCTTCCTCCGCGCCGTCTGTCATATAATCCCGTAATGACTGTACTACCAGCTCCCAGGACCGCGCCAGTTCCAAACATTTCTCGTTACCAGTTCTAGTTGCCTGACGCATCCTAAGCACACTCTCACATCCCGACCACTTCAACAGCTCATTCCTCCATCTTCTCACCGACGGGCCTTCCTTAGACTTCCAATGCCAAGTAATTTCACGCTGTGCCAGTATTATTCCCAAGTCAATGAATTTACTCGTTATTTTAGTCTTCCTGGTATGCGGGAACCAGAGGAGTAGACATGCAGCCATATCAAAGTCTATCTCCCTGTCCGTGACAGTGTTCAGGAGTTCTCCCACTTCCGGCCAATATTCCCCTAACTTCGGGCATCCCCACAGCATGTGGTCTAGATCTACCTCTGGCTCCAAACATCTCGGGCACATGGCGTCAAGCACCTGGAAGTGCCGTCGTAATCTCTCCGGGGTTAAGTACGCCCTATGTACAATGAAAACATGCACCTGCTGAAACCGTGCATTCCTCGTACCCTTCCAGGTCCTATGCAACACTTGGCCCCAGATGGTGTCTGGTATTTGCTTACCTATGCTGACCTCCCATCGCGACTTCAGCGCTACCAAGGGCGCTAGTCCCTCATTTAGCATTCTGGTGTGGAGGCAGGTCACAGCCTTGACGGTGCCCGCGGCCATTACCACATACTGGCATGCCACGGTCACCTCTGGCTCCACCAGTCCTCCTCCCCAATGCCGCTGCATCGCAGTCACCACCGCCGCATGTAGCAAGAAGGTTCCATCTGACAATCCAAATTGCTCCTGTAAAATCCGGTACGGAACTAGCGTCCCGTCCAGATAGAGGTCTCCCACCATCTGCAAGCCCAGGTCCTCCCACGTCAATAATCGGGACCAATCGCCCCCGTGCGGTAGTGCGGTTAGCATTCCCAGCGGTATCTCCGGTGCATACGGCCGGTGTTTCTTTGCTCTTTTCAGGTTCCTATTCCAACACAATCTAAGCGTCTTTTCCTCCATCGTAAGATCTCTCATATCCAGTTTCTGTTGCATTACGATAGATGAGAAAACATGTCTCTGGATGCCAATCCCTCGGTCGCTATCTGGTCCCCTGAATTCTCTAGCCACGTTCTGCGTCAAAACCTGGAGTTGCGCTGCTAGATAATATAACTCGAAGTCGGGGACGGCCATCCCCCCCTCGCTCTTGGGCCGGGTCAAGGTAGTCAGCGCCACCCTTCGCCGTCCATGGCCACAGAGGAAGCCAGTCACTAACGTCTTCAGCTCCCTAAAGATCCTCTGCGGGAGCCACACCGGCAGCGTCCGGAAATAATAGAGTAGCCGCGGGAGTGCCACCATCTTCAACAGTGCTATCCGACCCAATACGGACAGTGGGAGAGAGGCCCAGAAATCCATGCAGCCCTTCAGCGCACGAATACAGCGTTCCACGTTCCCCTCTAGGAGGTCCGCTGCGTCGTGGTAGATGCGCACCCCCAGATAAATGAAACAGGAGGGTTCCCACACCACCGGTCTTGTGAGCTGTGGGCAGAGCGTAGTCTTCCGCAAAGGAAATACACAGGTCTTGGTCCAATTCACCCTGAGACCTGACAGCCTCCCGAACCTGCCCAGCATGTCCCCCGCGCCTTCTAGAGCCCTCCCAGGATCAGCCAGGTACAGTAACAGATCATCAGCGTATAGCGATATAAAGTGCGATTCCGGCCCCTGCGCTATCCCGTCATATACGGTGCCCGATCTTGCCTGTGCTGCCAGCGGCTCCATTGCCAAGGCAAATAGCAGAGGAGACAGCGAACAGCCCTGCCGCGTGCCCCTACAAACCGGGTAAGCCGGAGAGACCATGGGCCCCAGCCGCACCCGCGCCTTAGCTGAGGAGTAAAGCACTCTCGTCCAACTCCGAAACCCTTCCCCAACTCCAAACTTCAGGAGCACTCCATCCAGATAATCCCATTCTAAGCTATTGAACGCCTTTTCGATATCAACTGCCAATACCACAGGGTCCTGCTCCGTAGTGGCGGCATCATCAATGACCCTGACCAATCGACAGATATTCATCGAGGTGCTCCTGGTCGGGACGAATCCCGCTTGATCCCTATGCACCAAGGTGGTCATCCTCGGTAGGAGCCTGGTAGCCAGGATACGACTTAAGATCTTATAATCCACCGTTAACATAGACAATGGACGGTAAGAGGATACGTCCAACGCGTCCCTGCCCGGCTTCAACAGCGGCACCACCAGCGCCTCCCTCATAGAGTCAGGTAACCACCCCACCTGTTTCGCCTCCGCGTACACTATCAGCAGTCTGGGCGCCAAGATATCCATGAATTTAGCGTAGAACTCAATCGGCAACCCATCCACCCCTGGCGTTTTGTTTCGTGCCATGTGTTTAATTGCCCCTCTTATTTCTGCTAGGGTGATGGGACCCCCCAGGTCCTTTGCCTCCTCTTTATCCATTGACGGTAAGGGGATCCGATCCAGGTAGTCACCTATCTCCGATGCCTCTGCCTCGAGGTGGCTTGCGTACAGTCCCATATAGTAGGACTTGAAGCGCCCCAGGACCGCTGATTGAGAGTAGATCACTTCCCCATCCTCGCGTCTTATACTCATGATCGGGCACCCTCTAGGGTCTGCATCAGCCAGCTTGGCAAGGAGCGTGCCCACTTTATCCCGTTCCTCATGCACCTTAATAGCATACAACTTATAGTCATAACACCGCAGTCTTTCCGTCTCAGTCGCCACCACCTCTTTAGCTTGCAGCATTCGTTCCTGCAACTCTGGCCTCTCAGGTCTTCGTTGCTCCAGCCCTCTCAACGCTTCCTCTGCTTTCGTAAGGTCATTCAACACCGTCCCTCTCACAGTCAGAAACCTTCCGATGCACACCCCTCTCACCACCACTTTCATTGCATCCCATTCGATCGATCGAGTCGCTGCTGAGCCCGCATTGTCTGTAAAATAGCTGTCTAAGCCCTGGCGGACCGTGTCGCTGAACGCCGGATCTTCCAGCGTATCTGGACGCAGTCGCCATGATGGAACTGCCGATCTCGTCAGCTGCCACTGCATGGAAAGCAACAGGGGATTATGGTCCGAAATGGTCCTGGACAGATACTCAGAATGAGTCACTACGGTCGCCAATGAGCTGCTACACAGCACTGAATCTAGTCTAACGTGTAGGTCGTGCAGCGCGGAGAAATAAGAGTAATCCCTGACCTCGGGATGTTGCGTCCTCCACACATCCACCAAACCCCACCTGTCCTGCCATTCCCGCCTGTGAGTCGCTAGTCGGCGCACCGGGGAGTCCACTAGAGGTGGGTGTGATCTATCCAACAGCACATCAGAGATGGAGTTAAAATCCCCCGCCAGTAAGATAGGGCCCGCTAAATAATACGCCAGTGAGCGCGATAAATCCTCAAAGAAATGAGCTTGATCAGAGTTGGGGGCATAAATGTTACACAGCACCACCTCCCTACCATACAGCCGTCCCTCAACCGCTACATATCGACCCTCTGGATCTATTCTCTGACTCGTGACTTGAAATGGCGTGCCCGCCCGTACCCATATCAACACCCCTCTGGCGAATGCCGAGTATGTCGTGCCAAATACCTGACCTCGCCACCTCTTTTGTAAAGCCCCGCACTCCTTCTGTGTCAGGTGAGTCTCCTGAAGCATTGCAATCTGAACGCCCCGTCTCACCAAGTAGGCATGTACCTTGTGGCGTTTCACCATCGTTCGAATACCCCGGACATTCCATGTGGCATATTTCAAGTTAGGTAACGTCCCCATAAAGCATCGTTCCACTCAGTGGCGCTAGCCAGTAAATGACTCCCGCATTGCAGCAATTGTACAGCCCCTGCAAAACATTTCCCAGAACTCCCTTCAACCCCCTCGTCAGGACAGGACCTAATAACCCAGCTTCAGCCCCGTTCCAAACCTTAAACACCCCACACATCACACTAACCTGTGGTCGTCACCACAGAAGACCTTAAGAGTCCGAAGAGGGCAGTGGAGCCCCGAACCAGGCCGGCAGAGCCACCACCCTGCGCCCATAGTCCCTCACTGCTTACGCAGCCCCATACCTGGCAGTCCAGTATAAGTTTGGAGAGTCCATACCGACAGGCATCCCGGAATTGTTCAGTAGCCTCGAACCTCACTCGTTAAACATGCCATCCGATGTCTGTGGGGTGACCTCTGGCCCCTGGGCGCCCCCCACACCCGAGTCGTCTTCTCCAGTCTTCTCCCCTTCCTCTTCCGATGCCGAGCCTCTAGATGTGTTCTCCTGCTGCGATCCCGTGATGGACGCCGTAGCCGCCAATGCACTCTTCCTGTCGGCCAGCATTTGTGCTTCTCGCTCAGCCCGTTGGCGCTTCTTCCGGGAGCGGATGCGCTGGGATTTCCTGATCTTGACTGGTTGTTGCCGATCCCTGTCGGCTCTGTGTGCACGATCCGTCCCCGCACGATACAGTTCCAGCCAGGACCATGCCTCGTCGGGTGTTTGGAAAAAGTGGGTCCTGTCATCAATGATTACCCGCAGCTTGGCGGGAAAAAGCAAGGAGTATTGGATCCCCTCCTCTCTCAGTTCCTTCTTCACTGACAAGAAGGAGGCTCTGCTCCGCTGCACTTCCTGCGTGTAGTCTGGGAAAATCGTGACCCTACTATTGTCCACCTGGAAGGGACCCTGGGATCTCGCCCTTTGTATCAGCAGATCCCGGTCTTTAAAGTGCAACAATTTGACCACCATCGGCCGAGGCGGTCGGCCCTCTAGGGGCGGCTTGGCAGGCACCCTGTGTGCTCGTTCCAGAGAGAAGAAGGGGGACAGACCCTCCGGCGCCACCACCGTTCGGAACCAGTCCTCCATATAGGACACCGCATCACCTTTCTCAATTTTCTCTGGAAGCCCCACCACCCTCACGTTGTTCCTCCGATTACGTCCTTCCGCATCCTCCGCTCGACGCTCCAGGAGCGCCAGTCGGCCAATAATGTCTGTCAGTTTATGTTCCACGGTGACCACCGCCGGTTTCAGCTCCTGAAGCAGTTGTTCGTTCGATTTCACTCTATCAGAGAGCTTAGCGTGGTCCGCTCTCAGCAGGCCCAGCCCCGTCGCCACCTGCGCAATGTCCTGGTGCAGCTCTTCCTTCGTAGCAGTAATCGCATCCAAAATAGCGTTGAGGCGTAGGTTCAGCCGCTGTTCCTGTGGCGAGGCCTCCATTGAGGCTGGGGCACCGCCATCTTTGGCCATGGCATTCCCGTCCCCCTGCACAGGTGGTGCGGCGAGGCCAGCTCCCAGCGCGGCCATCTTGGTTGTGGGAAACACGCCACTCGAGCAGCCTCCACCGAATACAGCGTTCCGTGGCAATCCCTCCGGCCGTTTCCGTCCCCGGCCCCACTCAATACCGCCCAATGGCAGATTATGATATTGGCAGCTCTCCTTGCCCCAGATCCAGCTTGTCCACGCAGTACCAATAGGCCCCTTCTACGTGTAGTCGCCTACCGCCTTTTCATAGGTGCGCCCTGCGCAGCTCCTCCACCACGCTCACGGCGCCTCCAGATTCTGCAACGGTCGGGGGAGCACGCCCAGTGCCCCCCTCTTACAAATACCGGCAGATGTAGTTCTGTAATTCCGTATGTCCGGGCAAACTGACCTCCCCGCTCACAGCAGTACCACACCACGCGGGCCCCAGCACGCGCCGGCTTCCACTCACTGTTCCATCAGCCCGGTGCACCACTGTCCCCCACCGGGCCAGTCCTGCCTCCGGTGTGAGATCCGCCGTCCACTGCCCGGTCCTTCCGCACCCCGGGGCACTCAAGAACCATGGGCGGCTGAACCCCCAACACGCTGCCAACCCGCTACACACCTCCAGCAGTGGTCCTCAGCCAGGCACTCGGGCCCCCAAACAGTGCCAACCCTGGCAGCCCAGCTCCAGCAGCCGCAGTCCCAACGATGGGCTGGCCTTACAGGTCAGCAGCGCCGTCACTCGCCTAGTTCAAGGCCCGGCCCTCCAGCCAGGGACCGGGGAGCAGGGGGGGAGGGGCACCGCTCCTACCGATTCTCTGCCGCCGATCACCCCAGCCGCTCCAGATCAGCTCCAGTGATCCTCGCCCCGGTGCACCGCCCTGCTAGTGCCTCCCAGGAGCCTCCAGCGCGCTCGTCATTTCTCGGTGTTTGGCCTCTAGCTCTCCTGTGTCGACGGCGCCGCCATCTTGACTCTGCTCGCCAGTCGGGCCGGCCAGGCCGCCAGGTCCGGCCGTGCGCGTTACCCAGGAACCCGACGGGATTCAGACTCTCCCCTCTGGGTCAGCGACCCCTCCGGAGCTCGATTTATGCTGCCAGTGGTTTCGGGGCCAAGGCTATCAGGATAAGAAACGGGACTCGGCGCAGAGCAACTAGCTCACGCAGCCATCCCGGTCGGCGCCTAAACCACGCCCCGACCATCGTGACATTCTGACAGAAAAGAAAGCCTACTTCTCCAGGAGAATTGAGGCAGCCGCTAATACCAGCAAGGAGATATTTTCTATAGTGCGTGAATTCACTTCTCCTAAAACCAGTACTCCATCGGGCTCACACTCGGAATCCTGGGTGACCTCTTTAGCCAATTTCTTTACGAGCAAAATCAAGACCATTCAAGATTCTTTCTCGGCGGCCGGGGTAGGGGCATCCCCAGGCGCCAGTATCCTGTCTGGCCCTTTAGCTAATGTGGAGCCCACTCTCTCGGAATTTCACCCAATGTCTGTTGCAACATCTCTGGATATCATATCCAAACTAGTCAGGTTCCCCTCTGGATCCGTGTCCTGCAAAATTTTTAGCGAGAATGGCGGGAGTAATAAATCCAATCATCAACCCCGTGCTGAATCTTTCTCTCAGCTCTGAAGTGGTCCCTCCAGCCTGGAAGCAAGCCCTTGTCATACCGTTGTTGAAAAAGCCCAACCTGGACCCGGAGGTGTTTGCCAATTATAGGCCTATCTCCCTTCTGCCAGCCCTTGCCAAAGTAGTTGAGAGACATGTACAGACTTCCCTCTCTAATTTCCTTGAGAATAACAACCTTCTACACAGCACGCAGTCAGGCTTTCGTACCAACCTGAGCACTGAGACTGCGCTGCTGGAAGTTACAGAAGCTATAAAGCAGGTACTGGATGCAGGAGGCAAGGCCATGCTGGTAATGCTCGACCTATCGGCTGCATTTGACACCGTCCCCCATGAGGGTCTCCTTGTCAGACTCAATGAGATCGGTCTGCGGGGGACGGTGCACAGCTGGTTTAGATCCTTCCTAGCGGGCCGGTGCCAGACGGTCTGGGCCCCCCCTTTCTCCGCCGCGGTGCAGCCATTGGAGGTGGGAGTCCCACAGGGGTCTATTTTGAGCCAGACTCTTTTTAATATCTTCATGACCCCTTTGGCGGCACTGGCGGAGTCCTTTGGGGCCCAGATCCTGTCATATGCCGACGATACTCAGCTCCTCTTCACGTGTGGGAAGGGGGCTGATTTCGATGGGGAGGGCATTAGAGGCTGCCTTGGGGCTGTGTTTAAATGGTTCCAGCAACACAGCCTCAAGTGTAACTCGGATAAATTAGAGGTGCTTTTCTTCGGCTGTCGGTTGGATCCCATCTGGCAGTCCTGGTGGCCTGAGAATATGTTTCCTCCCTCGGCTGCCTCCACGACGGCCAAGAACCTTGGGATAAAGATTGATAACTATCTGTCTATGAAGCCCCAAATTCTCGGCCTCACAGGAAGATGCTTCGGCCTTCTCAAGATGCTTCGCAAATTTCTCCCACTTCTCTCGTGACACACAGAAAAATCACGGTGCAGGCGCTTATTGGATCTCGCCTTGACTACGTTAACATTCTGTATTTGGGTTTGCCAGAATACCTTCTCCAGCGCCTGCAAATAGTTCAGAACTCTGCTGCGCGTGCCATCTTTGGACTCCATCGGCGCACCAGAGTTTCCGATCTTTTGCAGACTCTGCACTGGCTGCCCATCCGGAAACGTATTGTTTTCATGGCTCTCACCTTAGCCTTTAAAGCTCTTTATGTGACCGGAGCTAAATACATCCAAAGGCGCCTGGTTTTTAGGTCTCGCGACCTATCGATGCGCGCAAGCGCATCGAGCGGAGCGAGAATTCAAGTAGCCAAAATCCTCGTGAAACTAAGGGCTTCTTGCGCTGCAGTTTTCTTTAAGTTCACGTGAATCACGTGACAGCAAGCTCCTTCGTGCACGAGCTTGCCTGAGCCTTCTGCCTATCAGCCTGCCAGTTCTCCTCCCCTAATTATTCACTTCACTTGTGACTCCCCACATCAAAGCCTCAGCCTCCCTCCCTTGCCATTTGCTTCCTAACCAGCCTACCTCGCATAATTGCATCAGACCTGACACTTCAAAGGAATGTGCCCCCGAGAGCCACTTTCACAGCCGTGCATTTCTCTTCCTTCTTTACCTCATGTGAGGAAACCGCGCCACTCGCTGGGCGGCATTGGAACATGTGCCTAGGCTGCAAAATAATGAGGTGGAAGATGTGCTTATAAGGTCCCACAAGCGAGACCTATTGGCAATGCCGATGCTTGTTTACCAGCCTGCCAGACCACTGAGGTCAGAGTCGTTGGCCCTGGCCTCGGTCCCGGTCATAAGAAGAGTGCGGGTTGGCGGTCGTTCTTTCAGGCGCTTAGCGCCTCAGCTCTGGAACACTCTGCCGGTCACTCTCCGAAGGAACCCTAACCTGTTGGCCTTTAGGAAGGACTTGAAGTCCTGGTTGTTTGTTCAGTAGGTTCTTCCCCTCCTTGTCTCTGTCCCCTGTTCGTTTTGGGTTAAAAGCGCCGGGACACTCGGAGTAGCCGAGCGCTATATAAAACACACCATAACATAACATAGACAAAAAGTTGCTTTGTTGTTCTAAAAGTTTTAGTTCGGTTAATGCAGTACAATGATGGCTCTTTTGACATCTAATGTATGGCTAGCCCTTTCTACACCCGAGTCTGGTTGGTTGAGATGAATGTGGCATACTACTTTAGAGAGGAATTTTGGGTTGGTGCAAGGATTACACTGTCCTTGGAAGTTGGAAGAAAGGTTCTTCTAAGGTTAATGCCTGGAGCTCACCAACACATCGTAGCGATGTAATGGCAATTGGAAACACCACCTTCCAAGAGACAAATTTGAGGACCTATGAGCCTTGTGAGTACAATATTAACATTCCGGGATGGTGCGGGTGGAATCACTCTTATGACCCTCCATGAAAGATTTAATAGCTGGTACTTTGAATAAATACAGGAAACATCCTTTACAACGCAACTTTTACCATGCAGTGCCTTTACGACGCAACTTTTAAAACGCAAACCATTACAACGCATTGCGCTGGGTGGCGCTCTAGGATAGGGAATAGATTTAATTTACTATCCAACACCTTCGCTACTATCCACGGGGACTGGAGTTGGAATAGTAAATTAAACTATTCACTATCCACCACCCCAAAGCGATATGCGTTGTAAAGGCATCCGTTGTAAAAACCACGTTGTAAAGGCATGCGTGGTAAAAGCATGCGTTGTAATGTCATACATCCAATAAATACAGGTGTTTATTTTGCAGCTAGGCAGCTACTGCTTTAAGATGTAATCTAATGGATGTGAATACAAGCCCAGAGAGATGTAAATGCATTAGGTAAGTAATAATGTTTTGTACTGTGGCATTAAATGGATTTATTTGTTTAATGTGACAATAACAAACAAATCTTTTCTATTTAGCTGTATAGCACACCTTTGTAGTAGGTTAGTAGGTCTATGAGCTTCTTTGAGAATTGTCAAATTCAGGTGGGAGATTGAGGTAGCTGAATTCAACGACCTCAGGAGCCATATCGCTAGGTTGAGTGTCTTGGGTTCTGGAAGCCTGATTTCTCCATGGTTTTAAGTGAGAAAGACCAGCCTGTTGGGGAGCTTTGGGTGAGGTACTACTGAGAGATCTAATAGTGTTTTAAACCAGGGATGTCTGGTCCATTTGAGAATTACTAGGAGTGTGGGAGAAGTTTGCCTGAGCTTGCGAACCAGAAAAAGGACAGGGAATGTTGGAAAGGCATAAGCAAATATCCCTGACCAATTCATCCATAGAGCATTGCCCTTGGATAGAGGGTGTGGAAACCTGGAGGCAAATGTTGGGCATTTTGCGTTCTCTGAGGTTGCAAACTGATCTATTTGTGGAAACCCCTATTTGTGGGAGAAGACTTAGGAGTAGAGTTCCAATTCGTGGACTTTTTGTCACATCCTGCGGAGGTTGGCAAAATAGTTTTCTGTTCCCGGAAGGTGTTCTGCTAACAGATGTATGTTGTGATGTAGAGCGCAGCACCAAATGGTCTTAGATAGGCGTGAGAGCTGTGGAGAGTGCCCTCCCCCCTTTTTTTGTAGACCGTACATGGTTGTTGTATTGTCCGTCCGGACTAGAACAATCTTGCAGATCAGGTGAGGCAGGAACACTATCAATTCTAGGTGAACAGCTTGAAGCTCTAGGTAGTTGATGTAGAGAGTTTGGTGCTTGGAATTCGCAAAACCCTGGAATGTGAGGTCTTTTAAATGTGCACCCCAACCTGTGAGGGATGCGTCCATTGTCACAGTGATGTGGGAAACGGGGTCTAGTAAAGGCTAACCCTTGAATATGTTGTTGGTGTTAGACAATTGCAGAGAGTGATCAGTGCGGCTATTTATCAACACTAGCTTTTGTAATTGACCTGTGATTGAGACAACTGTTGTGCTAGACATTCCTGCAAAGGACACGTGTAGTCGTGCATGGGGGACTATGACAATGCAGGAAGACATCTTGCCCAGGAGGCATATTATTGTTCTTACTGTGACTAGCTGATTGGCTTGAAATTTGGATAGTAGTTTTAAAAATATGAATTCTTGCTGTATTGGGATAAGCTAATCCTAGTTGTGTGTTGAAGATAGCTCTCAGATACGGCTGACTCTGTGGAGATTGAAGGTGAAATTTTGTTAAACTGATGCTAAAACCGAACTGATGAAGCAGATCTATGGTAGCTTGAGGGAGTTGCTGGCAGACTATGAGAACCGGCCTTGATTAGCCAGTTGTCCAGATAGGGGACAGCATGGATGTTTTGTCTGTGGAGATGTGCTGCTACAACTGCTAGGCACTTGGTGGTTACTCGAGGGGCAGTAGAGACTCCGAAGATAGGACTTTGAAGTGGTAGGGTTTTCCAGCTATCACAAATCATAAGTATTTGCGATGTGCTGGGTGTATTTGAATGTGGAAATAGACATCATTCAGATGGTGGGTTGCAAGAAAGTCGCTGTGAAGTGGGATCAAGTCTGGGAGTTTGACCATATGAAAGTGCTCTGACAGGATGCAGTGGTTTAGTGGCCTTAAAACTAAAATGGGCTGTAAAGATCCATCCTTTTTGGGAATTAAGAAGTATACTCCTGAACCTCGATGGTGTAGAGGTTTGGGTTATATAGCTCCTTTGAGAAGTAAAGCTTGAACTTCCTGGTAGAACACAAACTTCCTGTCTGAGCAGTGTTTGATGTTCCAGTGATAGCCTGTGGGTGCGAGGAGGAATGGTTGGAGGTGTGGCGATGAGCTCCAGACAGTAGCCTTGTTAGATAATGTCCAACACCCACTGGTCTGATGTTATTGACAGCCATGTGGGTAGAATATTTTGTATACAATACCGGAAGATGTTATATGGTCGGAGGGGGGGCATGGTGAGTGAAGTCACTGTTTGCTGGTGGGTGTTCCTCCGTGTGGGGGAAAAGCACCTTTTGCCTCTACATTTGGTATTGTTGCCACTGTAGGAGCCTTTGCAGTAACCTCTGTTGGAGGATTTTGGCTACGTTGGTAAGATGTGCAGGCTTCTGGAGTTGTGGTTTTGGAGCCCCCACAGTAGCCGAAACGGCAAAAGAAGCCCAGAGGTGTAGGTGTCTGAAGGGCCCCATATTTTGCCATTTGGGTCTTTTATTTTCTCTAGGGCCTCGTCTACTTGGCGCCCAAAGAGATGTTCCTCATCAAAAGGTTCCATTTAGAATTTGCTATAACTCTGGCTTGAAGCCTGAAATACGCAGTTAACCACTTGGCTGCTAAGGGTGTTCGACGAGCTCCATTGACTTTCCATTGAAATCAATGGAAAGTCCATGACGAGTTACCCTTGTCATTAGCGCTGAAGGGGTTAAGCATGGCCGCGAAGCAGGACGCTAGAGTCAATTCCTCATTTTGCTGTGTCAGCAGAGTCTAAAGCACAAGGTATAACCTTCTGCGACAAATTCGTCCCCTTTTCCTGTGCTCATCTGGGCGATGTTGGAGGAGCTCCTTTTTGTCCCAGTGAGCACAGTCATATCTGGCTAGCAAACTCTGAGAACTGGTGATACTGTTTGCAGATGTGGCTGCCACCCTTTTCATTGCTGCGTCAATGTACTTGCTTTCCTTGTCGGGTGCAACACCTATACTTGAGAGTTTGCTCTTTTACAATGGTTAGTGACTACTAGAGAGGTTGGTGGTTACTGCCCTCTCACATAAATGGGATCTGAAGGAGAGTTTGTATGTATGTGTATGTATGTATTTACTTTAAATCAGATTATTGGTCGTCTGCCCCTTTACCCTTGACTCCCCCTTCATGTTTATATATATAAAAATCTGCAAAGTTCATTAATGACGTTATTTCCACACTTCCGGATGGAAGATGTGACTGACATAACTTCGATATGAATTGTTTTTAATTCTTTGCACTTTGCACATATCTAGGTGTACTCCATGGACATATGAATAGTTCAAACAACAAAACAAAATCATTACTGCAAAATGTGAGAGTTAAATTGCAGATAATGTGTTATATTGTTTAAGTAGGGAAATATCAGACACTGTATTTCTTCCTCTGAAATAATATATAAATTGTTCTTCCGTTCAGTTTATTGACAGATCCTTTTATAAAATTACAATGTTCATATGTTTATAATGCAAACAGGTAGCATTTGAGTAGATGGAATCTGTCTTCTATCATTTCCATGCTGACGGATTAACGTTTGTTTTGAAAGTATGTCGTTTGTATTCTCTGTGAAACCATGGCCAATCACGATGTTTTGGGTTTTTTTAAAGTAGGAGGGTATACTCACACAGAACACCAGCGAACAAGGCGTCAGGGAACGCCGGAATGCGTTTGTTTTTTTGGACACTGCAATGCACTTTAATATTTGATAAATAAAACACCAGCGGCTGCTAAACTCAACAAGAGTCAGTTTCTCTCATTTTTGTGAACGCTGTGGAAAAAGCGGCGAGGAGAGTGGAAATTTGAGATATATAGATAGATATATATATGTATATATATTTATTTTTGGTGGCCTAAGGTGTTATTATTTGAGCATTAACAGGGACTTTGAAAAAGTTGTCCATGTGCAGTAACATACCCTTCTCAGGCATGTATTGGGTGCAACTATGTATAGATGATAACTTTTCAAAAAATAAATCCTCATCTAGGGGTTCTTTGTGTAGTTGAACGTTATGAAAAGAAAGCAGCAGCCCTTCCTAAAAACTCCTGATATGTGGTGGAATCATCAGGTGATGGACATGCGGGAATCAAATCAGAAACAGTGTTCCTCCAGGTTCTACATCGTATGCATTCCAGAGGTCATCATATGGTAGAATTCCAAATATGGCATCCCCCTGCATCGTTTCCACCAGCGTTATCACCCAGGGATACCAGAGGTTGAGAAGTCTTGGGGATCCTCAGACTGTAGTGCAGATATTGAGTCTGGTTGTAGAGGTGGTGAGGGTGGGGGAAGTGGTGGAGGACAATTTGCTTTGTCCTTTTTGGTGGAGTAGGTAAATCAAATGCATTCGTTGTAAAGACGGTTGTCTTTTTGATGATGGCGTTGTTGTAGCATGAGGCCTTGTAAGGATGCATCCAGTCTGAGGCTGAATATGGATCTTTGTTAAGCGTTCAATATCTCCTGTAGTTTATGGAGAATTGGTTCGACTGGTGATACGGCAATCTTTTTCAGAGTGGAAGGTTTCAGATTCAAGCAGTGTTTCGGCCCCGAAGTACCACTTGGTGCGATGTGGTGGATGCGGAAGGTTGGCTCTGCACCGATGGGCGGGTAGGTGCTGGGGTTGTTCGTGCCAAAGGCTTTGGCTGGTGCTGAGCCGGACCATGGGGCTTCCGAACCAGCCACTTGGTGCAAGTGTTCAACACGGGGCAAGGGTTACATTACTCAGTGCTTTGGCCTCCATTGTGGTGTCCATTACCTCAAAGTTGAGTTCAGATTCGGATTCAAACTGTTTGAGAGAGAACGCCTCTCCTTCCAGCCTGTGGGTGGTGCTCTTCTGCACAGACGTCTTCAAGGCCGAAGAGGTCGGGAGTGTCTTCGGTGCTCTTCTGCTACATCTCGAGCAGGCGTGCACAATATTCTCCGAGGGTGGTCTTTGAGCGCAAAAACAGACAGGCCTCGCAATCCGCCACCCTGTGTTCCGGTGACAAACAGGTTCCATAGCCGATGGGAGTCAGTCTGCGGGTATTTTGCATGGCACTGGGGGAAGAATGGAAAGGCATCTGTTGTATTACCAGCAGGGCCTTTTAAGGAGGACCTGGAGGAGACAGAGTTCAATGGCCCCAAAGGGAGAGGCCGTAGTAGAAGCACGTCGATTTATTGAATGATTGTCCCCTGGTACGCAGAGTGGTAAAGCGCGATTGCAAACAGTACCGGTGCATGTTAAAGTGGATTGGGACCCATAGAGAGATCTGCAACGGCCTTGACCCGGAGGGCTAGCACATACTGCAGAAAGAAAACAATCTAACAATGGAGTTGATGCTCATGCACATTATCACCAAGAGGAGTAGTCACTCGAACTAGTTACTCGAAAGACTTCTTCGAAGAAAAACAACTTGCACACATCTGGATCAAACACTATATAGCAGGGGTATGCAAAGCATGTACATCTACAGCTACACATGCCTCAAACATTTTGTACAGGGACGAGTTGGAAACGAAAAAAAGAATTGAGCCTCTGCTGATAGTTGCACTGTGGTGTTGGTGCTGGGTTAGAGTAAGGCTGCATAATGACCAGTTGCACTTTTGTGATCTTGTAGCCTGACAGCAGTCAGACGTAGTTTGGGGGTCTGAGAAAGAGCATCAGCAAAGGATCATTCGCTGGCACTGGTAGAGTCTATACCAGTGATGGCACTGCAGAAAATGGCTTAGATCTAGGGGCTGGCATAAATGTTGGTACTTGCCCAGTAATGACAGACCATGGCAGCAAGGGGGGGGGGGGGGGGGGGGGGAAGGAAGAGGTGGTCACCAGCAGTAATCTGACTAGAGGCCCTTGCAGCTCTGCTGGACCTGAAGGCGCTAGAGGGTGCCAGTGTTCCTAATATGTGCAGAATAGCTGCATTAAAAGGAAGCCATCTACTGCGTGATTGACAAAAGCTCAGGTAACCCCACAACATCGGGACCAGTTTAGCAACCTGTTCCAAAACCAGGTGACTGAAGGAGTAACCAAAAATCAAAATTGGGAGTGGGATCATCTTCAGCTGGAAGGATCCCAAACGAAAAAGTTCTGTGGAACCCTAAACAGCTATTTTCCATCAATGGTATATGCTTTGCCATCGACGTACTCATAGTTGGTAGTGTCATCATTGGGTCTTACTTCCTCCACCAGGAGGTAATCGCTCTGGTCGAGAGATTATTTGAGATGCAGGTATGGAATTGTGACTTAAAATTACCTCTTATCTTGAAAAAGTACTTCAATGGAAAATTTAGATAAGGGTAAAGTTAAAAAAGGAAATAGACGTGATGTACAATGTGTCCCTCACATCATGTAGTGAAAACTACGCATCATAAAAAATGGTATACATGTTTCAGCCCACCTGCGCCCTCTCGGGTCGTTGGCTTTTGCCAGTACCAATAGTGTGTGGGATCCCTTTTCTTTGGATATCCCAGGGCAGGTGGAGCACTGTCCCCAGATATTTCTATATGATCCGGATTGATTCTATCGGGTTTAGGTGAGAACACTTTTGTCTGCTAAAAATAAGACAAAAGTGCAAATAATATTATGGATCAAGTTCTATAGATCTGGTGCATATGAGTGCTATATGGATAAGTTACTTACCTGTAATCCTAGTTCTCTTCCAGGGGTATCTTCATCAAAGTCATAAGCACTGAATATTCCCGCCCACGTGCGGGGACCCCGGAGATAATATAAAAATTATATATGGAAGTCATATATATCTAGCTCCACATATATGTATGTACATATATCATTTTTTCTCACACCAATGCAGCCCCCAAACTGAGGCTAAACAATGTAATTATCTATAAGAAGACTGTATTTGCAAGTATATAAACACACACATTAGGTCAAATAGCACTTGAACTCTGTTTTAATGAGCAAAACACTCATAGATCATGAAAATTGCAAACAAACTAGCATTGTTAGCCCACAGGTTGCATCGTAAAACAATAGCATAGAAAATGAAAGCATTTTCAACAAAAACTGGCACCGTGCCTTTAAGGCAGCCATGACCCCTGGCTTCCCATCATGCCTCAGGGGTGACAGTTAGGTCAGTTGTTCTTTGCATAACCCTGAAAGTCAGGGCTCAACAATATCCATAAAAACTTTGCTCGTGTCTCATTTACCTGGTGAGGCGGGTGGGTTGCTTATGACTTTGATGAGGATACCCCGGAAGAGAACTAGGGTTACAGGTAAGTAACATATCCTTTTCTTCCAAGGGATCCTCATCAATAGTCATAAGCACTGAATAGAACAGCAAACCCATCAACCATCTGCAGGTAAATGAGAAACACATGACCTAACCAAAGACTGAAACAGCCGAAATCAGCCGTTAAACAGATTCTGCAAGGAGGCCTGGCCCACCTGGGTATCTGCTCTAGTGTCTGAGTCCAGAAAGTAGTTTCTGGTAAATGTATGGACGGACCTCCAGGTCGCCACCTTACAAATCTCAGACATGGGCACATTATACAGAAAAGCTGTAGTAGCCGCTTTATCTCTAGTGGAATGTGCTTTGGGAGAAAACCCCAGGGTCTTCTGCGCCAATTGGTAAGCAAGTTTGATACACAAAACTATCCACCTGGAGATGGAACGTTTCGAAGCTGCATAACCAGATCTGATCAATCCATAGTGGACAAACAGTTGATCAGATTTGGACCGATCAAGATAGAATTTTAAAACCCTTTTCAGGTCCAAAGAATGCAAGGCTCTCTCAGTTGGAGTGGAGGGATTGGGGGAAAAAGGTGGGTACAGTGATGGTCTGGTTTACATGGAAATCTGACACCACCTTAGGCAGAAAAGAGGGATGTGTCCTCAACACCACCCTATTCAAATGAAACACTGTATATGGCTATTAGGAGGAGAGCGCTTGCATTTCACTCATCCTGCGAGCGGATGTGATCGCTACCAAAAAAGCAGCCTTCCAGGAAACAAGCTGCAAGGTTGCTTTATGAATGGGTTCGAAAGGAGGACCCATCAGTTTCGATAGCACCAGGGTCAACTTCCAGGGGGGTTGGGGGGGGGGGGGGTGACGGAGGGCGTACCGGAGGGTAGACATTCTTCAAGCCCTGCAGAAAATCTTTCACAGCTTGTAACTGGGGAAAAAAGAAGGTTGGGAAGGTGAGCGCCTATAAGCTGTTATAGCTGCTAAATGCACCTTAATGGGATTACATTTCAACCCTGCTTTAGCCAGATATAATAGGTAAGGGAGAATTACCTCTTCCTGAACCTTGATAGGATGACGATTGTACTGCATACACCACATGTAAAAACGCTTCCATTTGCATGCATAGGAATGCCTTGTGGAAGGACGTCTCGCCTCTTTCAAAATGGACATGCAGTCCTGCGGCAGTCCTAGGGGGTCGTATTGTATGACCTCAGGAGCCATGCTGTCAAGTTCAGTGACGGAAGGTTGGGATGATGAATCCTCCCGTTCATCTTGGACAGCAGGTCCGGCCTGCACGGCAGCCTCCTGTGAGGACACTGACAGATGTAGAAGGTCCCGGCCAGTCGGGGGCAATGAGATTCATCTTTGTGTACAAGTGAGCTAGCTTGCTCACCACCTTCGGGATCAGCGGAAGGGGTGGAAAGGCGTACACAAATTCCCCTGACCAGTCTATCAAAAGGGCATTCCCTTTCGATCCTGGTCGGTAGAATCTTGAGGCGAAGTCTCGGCATTTGGTGTTTTCGTCGTCCGCGAAGAGATCTATGGTGGGACGACCCCATGACTGGAAGATTTTTTAGACTACCTCGTCGTTGAGAACCCAGTCCTTTCTGTCTTCGAAATGCCGGCTTAGAGCATCCGCTCTCATGTTCTGTTCTCCTGGGAGATGGACTGATGTGACTGACAGATTCCGAGCCAGGAGCCAATGTCACAGATTCTGTGCCTCCAGGGAAAGGGTGCGTGAGCGTGTTCCTCCCTGCTTGTTCAGGTAGTACATTGTGGTGGTGTTGTCCGTTTGTACTAACACTGATCATGCTTGAATCGAGGGCAGGAAAGCTTGGAGGGCTAGATGGACTGCCCTCAGCTCCTACATATTGATGTGGTAGGATCGCTCTTTGGGAGACCACAGTCCTTGCGTCTGGCGATGACCCATGTGCGCCCCCAACATTGTAGAGAGGCATCTGTGATCAGCGTCTGTGCAGGAGGAAGTTGATGGAACGGAATCCCGACTTGCATATTTCGCCATTTCATCCACCAAGGTATGGAAGCTCGCGCTGTGTTTGACAAACTTATCTTGTCGTCCCAGTGAGCGGACTGCTGGTCCCACTTGTCCTCCAGATCCTGCTGGAGGACGCATCCGTAGCCTGGCATTGGGGACCAGAAAAATGCAGGATGCCATCGACCCTAGCAAGGAGGCAATCCTTCGCGCCATCAGATCCTTGTTGGCATTTCCGAGTGATGGAACACGATCTCTCCTCCGAAGGAAACACTTTTCCTGCCTCGGAGTCTAGCAGAGCTCCTAGGAAATTTGGTATCTGCGTTGGTTGCGAAGTTGACTTGTTGAAATTCACATGTAGACCCAACCTGTAGCATAGATCGATGCTGCTCAGAAAGTGGTTCCTTACACTGTCTGGGGAAGGACCCTTCAACAGCCAGTCGTCCAGATATGGGTACACGAAGACACCCCTGCGGCCTAGAGCAGCTGCTACAACTGCAATACACTTTGTGAACACTTGGGGGGCTGACTTCAGCCCGAATGGGAGGAATTTGAACTGGTAATGAGGTCCCCACCCGGAACCGGAGGAATCTCCTGTGACTGTGAGCTATCGGGACATGAAAGTATGCATCTTGTAGGTCCAGCAAACGCATCCAATCCCCCTGCCTGAGATGTGGATATATTTGATGAAGCACCAACATGCGAAACTTTTCTTTTTTGACATAAAGAATGAGTGTCCGCAAGTCCAGAATGGGTCTGTACTCTGCTTTCTGGCACTTTTTCTTGACCAGAAAGTATCTTAAATGAACTCCTTTCCCTCTTTGAGATCTCGGTACCCTCTTGATAGCTGATTTTGCGAGAAGAGTGGCCACCTCTTTTTGTAGGAGTTTTAACTGATGACTCGATGTTGGCATTGGAGGGATACAGGGAGGTCGATGTTGAAACCGAAGAGAGTAACCATTCTGAAGCGTAGCTAACACCCAGTGATCTTTTGTAATGGCACGCCACTCTTCCATATGATACGAGATGCTTCCCCCCACTGGAGTGGTCAACGGCGCTGGGGGAAGGAAGAACTCATGGTTTGGATTGCGTCTTGTAGGAATTATTGCCTTGACGCTGATTTCCTCCGCCTCTTGAGGAGCGCCTGCCTCTGTATTGGGATTTTTGCTGCCCCTGTTGGTCTTGATTCTTCTGCTACTGAGGGGTTTGAACCCTCTGTTGGGAAGATCGCTTATTGTAGGTGCGGAACCTTTTACGGAATTATTTTTTCTTTTCAAGCACCACGACCTCTAGAGTGGAGTGTCCAATTCAGTTTTCATACGCTGCATTTCTTCATCAGTGTGTGAACCGAATAAAGATGATCCAGAGAAAGGCAGGTTCATGATACGGGACTGAGCTTCTGGCTTTAGGGCGGTAAGACGCAACCAAGAAGACCTCCTTGCGAATACCCCGTGAGCATATCCATGCGCCGAAAGGGTAGCTCCGTCCGCTGCAGCGCTAATGATCTGATTGGAGACCTGGTTGCGCTCCGTAAGGATCTCCTCAAAATCCCTGTGATCTTCTTGAGGGAGTTTCTCGATGAAGCACTGTAGGGAATCCCACAGGGATCTATCATAGCGGCCCAATAGCGCCTCCGCATTGGATACCTTCAGCAAGGAGGCCAAGGTGCCGCATACCCTTAGTTCCCAGGAGTCTTGCGCCTGGCTCTCCTTGTCTGGTGGTACGGTGGAGGAAGATGCAACAGCGTGGGTGTTTCTCGCCGCTGCGATGATCACTGAATCCAGGGGAGGGTCGGCTCGGAGGAAGAGTGGGTCCTCCTCTGGCGAACGATATTTTTTGAGAATCTCGCTGGGACGGATTTTATCGTCGCAGGCGTGAGGAATACGTCCATGACTGGTTCTATGATCCCTGGAACCAAGGGAAGCAGAGGTTTGGCTTCTGTCTTGTGATGCAGTGTTTCGAAAATCATTGAAGACTTGGTCTGGCGAGCTGTAATGGGAATTCCCAGCTTAAGTGCCCCTCTGCCTAAACTGTCTTGGAAAGTGAAGATATCGTCCACTGGAGAGATCCTCGAAGGTGGACTGTCAGTCAGTGTTGGAGAATAGACTCTACGTGAGCGAGTAGAAGATGAGGAAGAAGTAGGAGATCTGCTTTCTCTTCTCCTGCTCCTTGACCTGGATCTCCGTCTGCTTGAGCGCACCGGGGTGCGCGTTCGCTCCCTGGGCCTAGAAGGAGGTCGATCCCGATCCACCTGCTGTGTTAACCAAGCTGCTGTATCTTTGTCGGGGGCCCAGTGATGTAATGGCCTGTACCATCTAGGTGACAACCTGATGGTGGCAACTTCGGTCTTTCTCTCCTCTCAGGGGAACATGCAGGAGTAGATGGCCTCACTTCTTCATGGTGATCTTGCTGGTGAATGTCCTGACACTGCACTGTCAGAAGAATAAATTACCACTTCCGGGGACCTAGAGGTAGATTCACGATGAGAGATAGGAAAGCCTGAGGGAGATGACGATAGGCTCACTGGAGGAGAGGCCTCTCCTGAAGGACACCTAGAGCGAGATCTGGAGCGACTCCGTGATCCCTGGTGTCTTGAGGGAGACTGCCCTGAAGAAAACCTCTTTTTAGAAGGTGGGCTCAAGCGAACAGGAGAACGTCCCCATGACTTAGAAAGCCTCTCCGACGCCAATGCCGCTTCCTTTCTCGACGTCTACTTTGGAGATCTCTGCTTCGACGTCGGCCGGTGATGGAGTTGTCACACTCTACGTCGTTCTTACGGGCGTCTTCTGCATCGACATTGAGGTGTGGGTCAACATATGTTTCGACGCTGAAGGTGGTGACTGGTGTCTCGATGCCAAAGACTGATGTACCATCCTCAGCAGAGACCTGTGACTCTACGTCGAACGCCGTTGAGACGCCAATGGAGCAACTTGCTTCGACGTCGAACGTCTGAGTCGACAGAGTGCTGTGCCTCGACGTCGATCGCTGGTGCGACGACAGAGCGCTGTGCCTCGACATCGATCGCTGGTGCAACGACGGAGAGCTGTGCCTCGACGGAGTGATCTGCCTCGATGTCGTATGCCCACCTGGCGAAGACGGAGACCTGCCTCTCGATGTTGAACGCCGCCTGGTTGACGTCAACGGAGGTACCGGAGTTCTCGACGTCAAAGTCTTCGCCATCGAAGGATGGTGAGCGGTCTTCGAAGATGTTTTCGTCGTCGCCGATGGAGAACAGGTCGGGACTACTGACGTCGACCACGTTCTCTTCTGCTGCCTTTTAGGAGACCTACCTCTTTCAGAGAGGCCATAAATCCGAATTCTCTCTCTCTCTTTGAGGGGTCTCCTTGACAAGTTCTTACAGTGTTGACAGCTGTCTGCAGACCCAGTCTCAGGGAGACAGAGGATACACACAGGGTGTGTGTCAGTCCTGGCCTTTTAGCCACGGGAGGGGCAAGGATCAAATAGGGAAGGCATTTTGACAATAATAAACATTTTTTTGAGAAACAAAAAAGGCAGCACCAGCACTCAAGCCTAAGAAGTCGAGTGAAAGTGAAAAACTTGAAGAATATCAAGATATTTTTGACAGTAAGTCAAAAAAGGTAGGAGCTGTAAAACCAGGGTCCTGACTGAAGGAGCAGGAAAGAACTGACCTAACTGTCACCCCTGAGGCATGATGGGAAGCGAGGGGTCGTGGCTGCCTTAAAGGCACGGTGCCAGTTTTTGTTGAAAATGCTTTCATTTTCTATGCTATTGTTTTACAATGCAGCCTGTGGGCTAACAATGCTAGTTTATTTGCAATGTTCATGATATACGAGTGTTTTGCTCATTAAAACACAGAGTTCAAGTGCTATTTGACCTAATGTGTGTTTTTATATACTTGCAAATACAGTCTTCTTATAGGTAATTAAATTGTTTAGCCTCAGTTTGTGGGCTGCATTGGTGTGAGAAAAAATGATATATGTACATACATATATGTGGAGCTAGATATATAGGATTTCCATATATAATTTTTATATTATTTCCGGGGTCCCCGCACATGGCCAGGAATATTCAGTGCTTATGACTTTGATGAGGATCCCCTGGAAGAGAATACTTGTTCTATTGCCCTCGATGACTATGTATTGTATCCATATAGGGTATTACCCTTCATCACTAGATATGTTACTATCAATCATATGAGCCTTGTATGCATCGAAATAGCTTACCTGCCATATTGTTAGCATCTGCATTAACTTGTGAATCAGGTACGCAGTGATTCTCTATTGTCCTAGATTAGCAGTCTTCGAGAAAACTAATAAACCTAGTTTGTGCGCGTTCCAGTTTGTGACATATTTCAAAATTGAGAGTTTCAGTTGTATTTTGTCCTTAATCATGGGTTGTTGCCCCATGTTGCATGGACAACCATTCTAAAGTTGTCGATCTGTAAGACGTTGGTCACGTCTGTAGTTCGCTATCTTTTACTTTGAAGGAGTGCAACGAGTATCTTGACGTTGCCACGCCTCCTTGTTTGAGTTAGAGTGGAGGGCTGGGTTTGAGTCCGGCTTTGTCGTTTTAGGATTTTGTTTGAACTTTGACTTACCCGAAGACTTCAAGTGAGATCCTTTGCAGGTTTCATAACTGCGACCAAGATCCTGTGTATGACCTAAAGTGGGACTACAGTTTTGTGCGTGACCTCTTATTGTGTTCAGCTTCAACATTCCAGTACAGAATTGCCTTTGGTTGAATAAGGGTGCACATGTAGCACAGATTTATGACCAGAGCCAATGCACCAAAGGCACACCTTGTGCAGGTTTGTGACCAACAGGTGCTTCCTGCAGTGCTAACAGTTTGAAGCCTGTCATATTTAGCGGCGGCAAGAATCTCTAGCACACCCTCTTCACATTTTTTGTTGTAAGAGTTAAAACGTTTAGGTGCAGAGCTACAGATCCATGTCAAAGAGCACCAAAAAGAAAGAACGGACTTCAGCCAGCAAGGGTGACATTTACATGCAGCTCTGTCCGTCACATCTGGGGCAGGACGAAGCCTAAGTAGCGCAAGCACACACTTCCGCACACACAGAGCACCTGCGAGCGTGTGGGAGCACTGCTGTTGAAATTTTCCCGATTCAGTCCAACATTTGGGGATATTCAAAAGGTGAGCATCTGCAGTTAGAAGTATCCATCAGAAGGCAAATGTATTTGATAGTTTGCAAATTGAGCTGGACATGTATGTGTAAAGCAAAGAGTTTCACTACTGTGAGGTACTTCCAGAGATTTTTTTTTAATAACTAATGTTCTTCAAGAATACCAAGGAGCTCTCTTCAAAGGTTTGTACAATGGCAAATTTTATTGAAAAAACAAAAGTTTTAAAAATGGTAAATTATTGCACATCTAAGTGCACACACTTAAATTATTCATTCCACAAGGGATCAAATCCCTGTACCATTTAGCACTGTTTGTTTATATACTTCTATTTTAGGAGTTGCAGTACTAAACGCAAGGGTATAGGTAATGTTTTCCATCAACGGGAAAACATTTGCAAAACAAATTAAAGTTCTCAATGTAAGCTTCAAGGAAAAAAACAATAAGTTTACCCTACTGCAGAATCACAGACACAAAAAGCTGCAGATACTATGCATGAAAGAATGCACCAGAAACATCAGCATTTATTAATTTCCAATGTCAAGCAAAAGATTGCAGTCCAGTTTGCTTTCATTTGTATTTGCTTATGCTTAGTAACATTAAACAGTTCAACAATTGTCAAAACAATCTGCCAGCATTCATGCACAACTAGAAAATATTCTGGAATGGATTAATTATTAACATTCACTGCCACATGTATAAAAAGTGAGAATTAAAACTGCTGGAAATGTTAAATTTACATCAGATTTAGTACTACTGTGCTACGTGACATTTTAAACAAAACAGTAAAGCAAGATTCATGCAAATGTTACAGTACATTTTGTACCAGCCTTACGAAAAACCACGGTTCACCTACAATTTAATAAAAACTAAACGCGTACAAAATTTACAACAATATTAAGACAAAAATAATTATGAACATGGTCCCGACGCAGAACTGAAAGTCTATGACAAGTATAAGCTCCATCGAGCTTTTTATAAATACTTTGTAGAATAGGTACAGTAATGCTCAAAGTACAGTTCCTTTGACATCTTCAAAATACGTTCCTGTTAATCCACAAATGGTGCTCGTTTTAGGTTAACATTTCTGTTAAATGCGTGCGTTGAATTTATTTGTTATCCAAGCGTAGCAGCTGCTCCTTACCATTTACTGTTAAGGACTTTAATTGGCCATCTTCTTCGACCTCCACTCTTTCTTGTCCATTCTCAATAATTCTTTAAAACAAAACCACTAGTCAGTAAGATAGGTAAATACAATTTAGAAATGCGCTGTTTAATATGATACAAGGACTAGACAAAACAAACAGTCTTTTGGATTTAAGTAACAACTCCAGATTAAGACTAGTGTGCTTTGTGTTCCTCACACAACAGTCTCTGAAATGGATTGAAGATTACCAGCTATTTAAAACACAAATGTAAAGCTGAAGACACAGGTAAACTTACCTATGTAAAACTAGGTCTGAATCAAGAGAATCTTTATTGAAATTAAACTGTAAACCTCTGCCCTGGTGAAAGATCCTCAAATAACTTTCACAAAAAGAAACATTTCATTAGGTGTCCATTTGCAGGCAACATTACCTTAGTGTCACTGACCCTAAATGCTTTACTTCAGTCGTTGAAATTGAGTTAATTTGATACAGCAGCAGTCTTCCTTAAACAGATGCCACAATATTGAGAACACAGATGAAGCTGGGCTGCTCATCACTTCAATGAAGATTATTCTAAGAACTGGGACTACTATAAGTAACTTTTCACTCCTGGTACAGGATCTTAATTGATAGTCAAACACATAGAATTGTAACATTCCATATCTCCACCCTCCTCTCCAAAGAAAAGTGGTGGACAAACTGCAAGGATATCTAACACACTTGTAAGAATAGGCAATATTAACCAAAGGTATTGGAGGCTTGCCCCACATGGGAATCTATTCTCAAGTCTGAACTAAGATGTCTGGTAAGCACATGGATTGATCCCCGGGTTGCTGCTCTTCAGATTCCAGTTTTGGGGTTATTCCTCAACAGTAATGTCATATTAGCTTTTTTCCAGGTGCACTTAATTTTTACGGTTTACTTTTTGGTTAAACAGTATTTTATACATGAAACTAAACATCTTGGAATGGACTGTTTATATCCTGCTAAACCCATAATAAACCATTTTAATTTGTTTATACAAACAATCCATAAGATTCTAGACTAAGTATGGCAGGATCTCTGGAGGATGACTTGGATTCTCAAGAAAGGATGAACAGTGTGAATTTTTTCACACAATCAGATGTAATCTCTGTGAGATAAAGCATCAAACTTATTTTTGTGGAACAGTGTATGGCTCTGAGTAGAGAATTCTTGGCTGTCACTTGTTGCACAAACAGATGTAACATAACCACATAGCCACATAACAGTAACACAGAAAGATGATTTATAGATGATTTAAGCATAGTTTCAAAAAATGGCTGCATCAATTTTAAGACAATATAGAGCTCTAGTGTAGGAAAGGACTCCCTTACTGGCAGAAAACCTTCAACACTACAAAAAGGAACTGGGTTAAGGAGGGCTCAATACCTTTTATGCAAGGAGTAGCAGCTGCTATGCTTAACATAAGCAAAAATAAATACACACCGGAGTTCGTTTGTGTAACTGAGATATTCTTCAGTTCTGTGTCGAGCAAAATCTTGCGACCTAGTGTTTTGGTTCAGAATAGCATCTTTTTTTTATTGCGATAAGAAAGTAGTTACTTACCTGAAACAGTTCTCCAATGTTGGTATCTTTCATAGATTCACTTGCTGAAATATTCCCAGTCGATAATCTGAGTCCAATGACCAATATTTGAAAATGAGAGATGTGATCCAGTGGGGGGTTCGCATGAGGTGGTGTAGGTGCATCAGATGCAAGTGATATATAATTAGGGCTCCCTGTTTTATGGTATTTATTTTTCTGACATTTCCGTCTGTATTTATCCATATTTATTTTTTGTTAACTTTATCTGTATTTATTTTGGGTTTTGTGGAAAAATGAAGCTGAAATTAAATTAGTTCCATATTTATTTGACTGGTAAATGTAAACACCAGCAGACGATAAATCACTGTACTTATAAGAAAATATGTAAATTTCAGTACCAACCATGGGCATATCTACTTCTGTTAAAGTCTCTTTACTAAAAGTCCTTTGTTTTTTAGCCCCCCTTAGCTATCAATCCACACAGCTATTGGCCTGGCAGTCACGGCAGACAGTATTTAGAATTACTCAAAAAGAAACCCAATTTCCATTTCTATCCACATTTAAAAATAAATACAGACAAGAAAATAAATGTTTTCTGTCTATCTGTAAAAATCAGTAAAAAACGGAAAACAGGGAGCCTTACATATAATCAACCTACTTGTCAGCACTTTGCAAATGCTCTAGGAGCTCACCCCCTTGTCCTTTACATCGCTGTCACTCAACAAGCCAGTTTCAAGAGATGTGGGATTATAGTGGCGGGGTGGAAGAACAGCCAAAGTCTTTCTATGTGGACAATGAGGCTGAGCTATCCTTGGAATCTTTGGTGGAGGAGGCTGTAGGGGCTCCTCCTGGGGTGGAATTGGTTGCAGCTCACTTTCCAGGTATTGGAGAAAAAAGTATAATAATCTTACATCAATCTAGGCCATCTAGTAGGGCAACTGGCACCCTGAGCATTGCTGGTTTCGGTTACTGTGATTCCTCAAACACTCATCATATCATCTGTTGAAATGTGGTGACAGCTGATAGATTTAAATTATCTTGTTTCATCAGCCTAGTCACCATCAAGAAACCAACTGGCCTTTGCTTCGAGATTGCTCCTGGAGAAAATCATGAATTTTATCTTTTTGCTGTTCATCTTCAAACCATTTGCTGAGGAATATGCTTGGGTGACACCCAGAAGATCCTGCATGCCCACCCTTGTCCGGCTGAATAGCACCAGGTCGTTGGCGTAGAGGAGATTTGATAATTTTATCAACACAAATTTCAGAGCACGTGAAAAACGGAGGACAAGGCTGGGGACGGGTATCCTAGGAATGGGTTAAATTATATGGGGGCCAAAACCACCCCCCTGTTTGAGTCTGGTAGTTGTTCGAATGGCCCTTGATAAGTTGGCACCACTTCCCAGTTCAATTCTAACCCAAGTGTTAGAGTATAGATTTTCAACTGCTCCTAGAAGGGCCAGCGGAATGAGACAGTTTCTTCATTTCCTCCAGAGCCTGTTTCGGTTTACACAGCCAAAGGCAGCTTGGAGGTCGATTTAACAGATAAAGAGGAAGTTTTGCACTGTGAGGAGTGAAGAATGAGGGATAAGGCCATCATAGTGGTGAAGGTTCCAGCTTTTCTTGTGAAACCTGTTTGATTAAGCAGAATAATTGAGTCCAGGTAGCCCATTCGAGGAGGGGCTCTGGCAGGATCTGGGCATAGTGTTTTGCCTCTGTCAATTAGGGTTCATCAGCCTGTAGTTCCCTGGGTCAAGTTTGTGAGAAAGTGTCATCTTTCTTGCCTTGGTATGCCCCCACTTTTTTTCTGAACTGCTGATGTGCTTTGACTGAGTGTGCCCTGGGTTCCTGCCAACCAGGTACCCAGGGTCTGTGTTCCTTCCCTAAAACTGTGATGAAACTAAACCCAATTGGCATCTCTGGCCACCTATCAGCCCCTAGTAAATGGTACCCTAGGCACCCAGGGCATGGTGACCAGAGAAGACCCCTGAGGGCTGCAGCACTTATTGTGCCACCCTCAGGGGCCCTGTACTCTGACACCCACACACTGCCTTTGCAGGCTGAGTGTCTAAGTAACAGAACTGAACAGTCGACATGGCACACACCCCTGTGTGCCATGCCCACAGAACCCACTGACATGGCATACTTCAGTCACCCCTCTAGCTGGGTGTCCTATGCCAGAGGTGTGGGCACAGGTGCAGTGCAGTGATGCCATTAAGAGTATATGGTGCAGGAAGGTTGTCACTACGAACTCCCCAGCACCATAATGGCTACACTGAAGACTGACAAGTCTGGTACCAAACTTCTCAGCACATTAAACCCGCACTGATGCCAGTGTGGGATTTAATGTTAAGTGCACCAGAGGGCATCTTAGAGATGCACCCTGAAAACCTAACCTACAATCCATGTCTGGGCTGAGTGACTGCAGAGGCTGCAACACAGCAGACATGTTGCTGGACCCCTGGGGGGAAAGCCCAGCGCTCTCCTGGGCCTGCAACAATGCAAATCCTGGGCGAGGTGCTAGGTCTCCTCCCCCAGGATGGGCAGGGGGAAGCTTCAAAGGCATGCCGCCTCTGTGAGCTCCTCCAGACCATTTGCTGCCCCCAGCAACTGGCCCACCCCAGTTCTGACCCCAACTCTGGCGGGAAGACTGGCGAGAAAATCTACGTCAGGAAGGGGGGTGTGCCAGCCTATGCCAACCCCACCCCCTCAGGTGGGGGAGACGAGGTGAAGCACAACACGGGGCTCCGGCCATCTTGAAGATGGGGAGCCCTGCCTAATCACAGCAAGGCTCCTGCCCCCCTCTCACAGGAGAGGAGCAGGCTAGGGGGTGTACCCACACCCCAGGACAGGGACCTATTGGTCCCTGTCCTTGCCTTACGTGTAACGCCCCTAAATTCAGTATTTAGGGGCTCCCTGAACCTTCCTTCCTCAGATCCCGATAAGAAAAGAAGAAAGAAGATCAAGAGGAAGAAGACCAGCCGTGCAGCTGCTAACAACAGGACGACAACAACTGACTTGGCCCCAGCCCTACCGGCCTGTCGATCCTGGAACCTGCTCCTGCCGCATCCCGGTGACTCCTGCGGACAGCAACCTTGGGACACCCAGAGGACCTGCCTGCCTTGACCCTCTTAATGCCTGGGACTCTCATCAGCAGAGGCTCTGCTGCAACAACACCCCTGGTGCCAGCCAGGAAGCTCCGGACCAACCCACTCTGCACCCGCCCAGCCCTGCCCGCACCAGAGTGATCCAGGACCACGAGGATGTACCCCCGGCGACTGGGACCCGAAGTCCAGTGCCAAAAGACCCTCCTCGACAACCTCGACGCCTGCAGCCTCAGGACAGAGGACCCCTCCGACCGCGACCAGCAGGGGGTACGATTTCCCAACCTCAAAAGACACCCCTGTACCTGGCGCCCCATGGCCCCCTGTGCACAATTCCTGGGTGCCTACCTATCCTCCAAGACCCCAACTTACCCCTCGAAGTGTTGGTCGCTCCAGAAGATCCTTCGGCCCCGAGCCTGCAGCCTTTGTTCCCTTTTCAAGTTCCTCACTGACCAACATTGAGCGCCAGACGGGTCAAAAGCACCCTGCACCTAGCCGCCCGAGTGCCCCTAGCAGTGCAACTTGTACCCTATCCTACTTCCCCATTTGCCCTGAGCAAGTGACCAGGAGCCCAGCTCCCACAGCCGCATGGCCTGCTAGCCAGCAGCCACCAACCGGAGGGCCCCTTTCCCTCATTGGATAACATTGGGCCTAACTACCTCTGCACCCCACCCGGCCGCCCCTGTGCCACTGGGGGTGAACCAACTGTACTTACCTGACCCTGGGGGATCCCTGAGTCTATGCCCAGAACCCTAACTTCACCAGCCAAGTACTCACCTGGAAACCGATAACTCACTTACCTGCCATTGGATAACATTGACTGGTTTGACTCGAAAAATCTTCTAAGTGTGAAGTTTTGGAAACTAAAAATATTCATATAAAATCACCCGAATTCTGAAGTACTCACCTGTGATCAGGGGAGAAGCCAGTACTGTACCTTGTAGCCCAGTACTGAACCGCAAAAGTAATCCTTACCGGGTTTACTAGTAACTTGTATTTTTTAGTTGGGAATCCATTGTCTGCTTTTCTATGAAATTTCTTCTGTCTACTTTTGAAAACTAGAAATATTCTTTAAAAATCATACGAAATAGTGAAACGTAATTACTTACCGGTTTTGAGTTGAGACCCCAGTGCTGGCCCCAGGAGACCAGTACTGGATTACAAAAGTAACGAGATCGTACTTTACCTGCAACCTGAATTTCTCCCATTGGATAACATTGCCAGATTCCTGTTGAAAAGTTTCTAAGTGTGAACTTTTAAAATAGCTTTTTATTCCTGAAAAATCACTACAATACCTAAAACGTTTTTGCTAAATTGTTTTCAGCTTAGACCCCAGGACTGAACCTAGGAGCCAGTCCTGCAATTACCAAAGTAATCTACAAAGTAATCAACTGTGTTTATATAAGGAAATCCATTGAGCTCAATGCTAAATTGTGTGCAGAATTGTGTTGCCTACTGCAACCCCTGTACCTATGGTCTTTACAAAGTTTATTGCCTTTCTGCAAAGTACTCATCTGAGACCTCACATATTGAGATCATTATATTTTGTTGATACCTGTTGGTTCTAGAAATAAAACAACTATATCTTTTGATATAAAAACAATTGGCCTGGAGTTCAGTCTTTGAGTGTGTGAAACCTTTTGCTGACTGAGTGTGTACAACAAATGCTTTACATTGTCCTCGGGTACTGCCTTACTGCTCGACCAAGCTACCACGTTAGAGCGTAAGGTCACACCTGGCTTTAACCTCTGTTATACCTCTAGGGTTTGTGGACTCTATACACACTGTACCTTATTCTGGTCCAGTATATATAGAGCCACTTTCTCACAAAGTTTACCTCCTTTGAAAATGGGGGGGGACGATTGAGCCTTTCCATGAGGCTATGAACATTGCTCCCGTTAGGGCGCTGTTAATGAGTGGAGTCCTTGCTTCAGCCCATTTTGTGGCGTCAATTTTATAAATTGCCTGGGGGATACCATTTAGGGCTGGAGCTCCGGTAATTTGCTCCCTAGTGTATATCGTTGGCAACAGTAAGCATTTTTAGATGTCGATTGGATGATTTTGGTGGACTATTTGGTGGAGGACTGGTGAATCTGAGGCAATAACCATTCTGTACAATATTTGGAAACCTGGCATAATTTGTGTTAGATTGCCACTCTGTTACATACTAAGAAATACTTCCCCCTAAAGGAGTAAGCAATAGGAGGGGAAGAAGAAGTGGCTCAGTCTTTGGAGTCTGTAGGAAGATTTCCTGCTTGGGCAGGTAGGTGGCAGCTCTTCCTTTTGGATGACGCCTTTGGTGCTGCTGGAAAGGTATTTGCTGCTGCTGTTAGTGGTATTCTGGCAATCATTGAAGGGTTTGAACCCTCTCAGGATAGAAACACCTTTTGTAAGGTTTGTAAGGGTGCTTTCGTTGCTCCTTGCGTTTCTCCAGAACAACCGCCTTCAAGGTCTCCATCTCAGTCTTCTTTCAAATCATTTCCTCATCTATATGACCCAAAAATGAACAAGTTACTTATCTTGGGTAACTCTTTCTGGTGGATACAGTATCTGCCTGTGGATTCCTCACCTTATGAATATCCCCTGCACCAGCATTCCGCTGAAACTTTTTTCCTAGCTCTCCACGCCGACGAGGTCGTTACAATGCCTTGGCTCCGCAAGCGGCTCAGCATGACGCCACTGGAGCCATAAGAGGACCATGTCGGCGTGATGACGTCAGTTCCACCCATTTTTTCCGTGCCTCAGAGGTGAACAGTTGGACCAACCATAGAGACAATGCATACATAATACACAGTATTCACACAAATAAACACAGTGTAAAGTGAAATAGGAAAGCAAAAAAATTTAAACATTTCCTATAAGCCTACACAAAGGCAAAACAGAGGAAATACAAAATGACAATACGAAACAACTATATTAACCAATACCTCTTTTAGGGTATAAAAGGGTGGACAACGGGGAGGAGGGTGGGTCAGTGAGGAATCCATAGGCAGATACTTTGTCCACCAGAAAAAGCATTACCGAAGGTAAGTAACTTGTTCTTCTGATGGATAAATCTGCCTGTGGATTCCGCACCTTATGAATAGAATCCCACAGCAGTCCAACCTCCGGAGGGGAGTGTCCACCCTTCTATACCAAAAAATCTTGCAAAACAGATCTCGCAAAATGGCCATCCCTCCTCACTTCGGAATCTAAGAAGCAATGCTTCGCGAAAGTGTGGAGGGAGGCCCAAGTTGCGGCCTTGCAGATGGCCAACACAGGAACCCGCCTGGACAAGGCAGAAGTAGAAGATTTAGCCCTGGTGGAATGAGCTCTAATGCCTTCAGGAGGCTCCTTACCAGCCAGAGCGTAGCAGATCTTGATGCAGAAGTTGATCCATCTGGATAAAGTGCGCTTGTGCACCGCCTTGCCCTTCATGCGTCCAACGTAGACCACAAAGAGCTGCTCATCCTGTCGCAAGTCTTTCGTTCTATCCAGATAGAAACTAATCGCCCTCCTAGGATCCAAGTGGTGAAGCTTCTCCTCCTTGGAAGGGTGAGGGGGGAGGATAGAAAGTAGGGAGGGTAATGGACTGCCCTAAATGGAAGGGAGTTACCACCTTAGGCAGAAAAGCAGCTCTGGTCCTAAGAACCAACCTTTCAGCACGAATAGTCAGAAAAGGAGGCTTTGAACTCAAAGCCTGAAGTTCACTCACCCTCCTGGTCGAGGCGATAGCCACAAGGAAGACCGTTTTGAATGACATCAGTCTCAAAGGAACAATGCATAGGTTCAAAAGGGAACCCATTAAGAAAGTTAAAAGTAGATTTAAATCCCACTGGGGGTATAACGAAGGGAGTGGGCAGAAACATAAGTAAGCCCCTTAATAAACCTTAAAACAATCGGAGACTTAAAAAGAGACGGCTGATCAGGGAAACAAAGATATGCCGATAAAGCCGACAAATAGCCTTCAACAGTAACCACAGCACAACCCTGCTGGGCCAAATGCAGCAAAAAACAAAGAACATCTGAAAGATGAGCTTTTAAGAGATCATTAGACTTCTCTCCACACCATTTAACAAATTTTGGCCACCTGTAGGAGTAGATAGACTTGGTGGAGTGCCGCCTGGCAGACAATAAAACATCCACCACATCAGGTGGGAGAGAGAAAGAATTCAGGTTGCCCCGTTCAATCTTCAGGCATGAAGGTGCAGGATCTGGAGATGGGGGGGGGGTAGAACCTGCCCCTCCGACTGCAAGAGGAGGTCTACCCTGAGAGGGAGACGGAACGGTGGGTGTGACGAAAGGTGAAGATGATCTGTGTACCACACCCTTCTTGGGACCGGACTTGGCGAATCTGCCTTAGAACCTGAGGAATCAAGGGTATGGGAGGAAACGCGTAAAGGAGTTGTGAGCTCCAACTCAACTGAAACGCATCCCCCAACGCTCCCTGCCTCGGAAACTGGAGACTGCAGAATGTCGGGCACTGCAAGTTCAAGAGTGGCAAACAGGCCCACCTGAGGAGCTCCCCACGTCTGGAACAAGTGTTGAACCACTTCCGGATGAAGCCTCCACTTGTGGTGGGCGGAGAACTGCCGACAGACTGTCTGCATACATGTTCAGCACCCCAGCTGGGTGATTTGCAATCAAACAAATCCGATGGTCCTGAGCCCAATACCAGAGCCGCAACGCCTCTCTGCATAGACGGTACAACCCTACTCCTCTCTGCTTGTTGACAAACCACATCACGGCAGTGTTGTCCGTCAGGACTTGAACAGACTGACCGCAAAGGGAAGGGAGAAAGGCCTTGAGCGCCAAACGTATCGCCCACAATTTGATATGAAACAATCTCTCCTCTGGAGACCAAAGACCCTTGATCTCCAGATCCCCCAGATGAGCACCCCACCCTAGGGTAGAGGCATCCATTATCACTGTGGCCACCGATGGATGAAGGTGGAAGGGCTTTCCTTGAGACAGATTGCCCTCCACGCTCCACCAAGACAGATCCACTGCAGCTTCTCTGGAGATCCTGACTGACTCCCCGAGATCTGTTGTGCTGAAACCACTGCCTGCGGAGACACCACTGGAGCACCCTCATGTGCCAGCGTGCATGGATGATCAACAGAATGCAGTAAGTGAACAGACCGAGCAGGCGAAGGACCTTCAGAACTGGAACAACCGCTCCATTGCGAAACAAGGGAATCATTTCCTGTATGTCGCCTGAGGCAGCGTGCAAATCACTCTTTGCCTCGGGCAGGTAGGCTTGTCTCCACACCCGTTCGAGTTTCTTACATCCAAGTTTCAGTGATTCAGTGGGTGATTTCTCAAGGTGGTGGCAGCTCCTTGTGTGTTGCTCCGGAGACTGGCAGATTGCGAGGGGATCCTCCTCTGCCTGAATTGACCCCAGCTGGACTCGTCTTTTAAAATTCGCTTAAAATACTTTTTAATTTCATGTTAATGTTTGTGCTGCATTTTTAATTGGAATTTTACCTTTTACCAATTGCTGTGTGTGCAATCTCCCACCAGCCCCGTTCCACCGCGGCTCTCGTGCCGTTTGATGTGGAGGGCAGGGTAGGCCGCCATATTGCCTGAGGGCCGGACCCCGCCGTCAACAGAGTTAGCGCTCTAGCGGGGGGAGGGGCTTCTAACATAAATAGAGTGCGTTTCTGGGGGCCCGGGCGATTTCTCAAGGTGGTGGCAACTCCTTGTGTGTGTTGGATGTAAGAAACTCGAACAGGTGTGGAGACAAGCCTACCTGCCCGAGGCAAAGAGTGATTTGCGCGCTGCCAAAAGGACTACTAAGCTGCTATTAGATCAGCCAAGAGTAGCTATTATGCAGGGAGAATTGAAAAAGCAAATAACAATAGTAAAGAAATTTTTTCTATTGTTCAGAGCTTTGCATCACCATGTGCGGCGCAACCTATGCTGCCCTCATCGGATCACTGGTGTGAAGAGCTCTCCTCTTTCTTCACTGATAAAATTGCTAAGATTCAAGAGGACTTGCGAGTTGTCTGTGACGGATCCAAGTCCTCTTTAGCACTACCCCCTCTTTCTGGGCCTAAGCCAGCTGAGCAGTTTGCTGTCTTCTCTCCCTCCACTGAGTCTGACATCCTAGCAGTACTGGAGGCCCTGAAGTCGGGGTCCCCTTCTGACCCGTGCCCAGCGAGGGTCCTTGGGGGGGTGGCGGATACGGTATGTAAAGAGGTCACCCAGATTGTTAATCTCTCCTTCTCCTCTGCAACTGTCCTGTCATGCTGGAAGCAAGCCAAACTTCTGCCACTACTAAAATAGACCAGATTGGATCCGGCCGCTCCATCCAGCTATCGGCCTATCTCACTGTTGCCAGCTTGGGCTAAAGTCTGTGAAAAGATTGCTTTCAGGCAGTTAGACCGTTTTATTGAGTCATCTCAGGCTCTGCACCCGGCTCAATCAGGGTTCCGAGCTGTCTATAGCACCGAAACGGCGCTGGTTGAGATGTCGGAGGCAATTCGGGAGTGCCTAGATGGAGGTGGCAGAGCGGTTCTGATATTACTAGACCTCTCTGCCGCCTTCGATACGGTGCCCCATACCAGATTGGCTGCCGTTGGCATCTCTGGATTAGCTCTTGATTGGCTGATGTCATTCCTGGATGACAGGACGCAACAGGTCTGGATGCCACCCCATGCCTCCTTGCCTAAGAAACTTACTACAGGTGTCCCACAGGGGTCTACTTTGAGCCCCCTACTTTACAATGTGTATTTGACTCCTTTGATTCATTTGGCCGAACAGTTGGGGGCTAAAATAATGGCTTACGCCGACGACACCCAGCTCTTGTTCCCCTGGCCAAAGGATAACTTAGACACGTCGACTGTTCGGCTTTGCCTTTCATCTGTCTTTCGCTGTCTAGCACTTGCCCAGCTCAAGTGCAACGAAGACAAGTCCGAGGTTCTCTTTTATGGTTCCTTTCCGGATAATTTTAGAAACCTCCTATGGCCACCAGATCTGCCTTGCCCTGCTAAGAACCTGGGGGTCTGGTTTGGGAGTGATCTCAAGTTTGAGGACCACATCAAAAAACTCACGGGTGTGTGTTTTGCTACTCTCAAAGCCTTACGTAGGTTCTTTCCACTCCTTTCGAGAGAGGCCAAAGAGACTGTGTCGCGTGCTTTAATCCTTTCTAGGCTTGACTACGCGAATGCCCTGTTTAGCGGCTTACCTGCGTATTTGATCCAACGGCTTCAGGTTATTCAAAATGCGGCTGCGCGACTCCTGTTTAAACTGCCCAGGAGGTCTAGCGTCCGCCCTCACTTACGCAGCCTCCATTGGCTTCCGGTGGCGCACCGGATTATGTTTAAAACGTTGGTGCTCTCTTTCCGAGCGATCCATCAGCTCGGACCTGTGTACTTGAGGAAACGGTTTACCCTGTATGTTACGAAGCGCTGTCTCCATTCGGCTAATCGGTGCCAAATGATCGTGCCTAGATTTAAGCTCTCCAGAGTTGGAGGCCAGTCCATTTCAGTCAGGGCTGCCAGGGCCTGGAACACTCTTCCATTACATCTTAAGGCTGCCCAGACCACTGCCGCCTTTAAGAAAGGGCTGAAAACCCATCTGTTTAATATGAACCTGTAACTGCCCCCCCCCCCCCTTGTTATTTCTGCCACCTCTCTCTCTGCGCCAGGATACTTGCTAGTAACAGAGCGCGTTACAAAAGTATTTATAACATATATAACATAACATATGTCGAGAATCCTTTGTGGAGGTGGAAAAGCTCGACACAAAGTGATATCCTTTACTGCCCCTATGAACAGGTTGCGCTGTGAGGGCACCAGGTGAGACTTGGGCACATTTATCGAAAAACCCTATTTGTACAACAGCTGGGTTGTCACCTGCAGATGACGATGCACCATCTGTGGAGACTCTGCCTTTAGCAGCCAGTCATCCAGGTAGGGGAAAACCGGGATCACCTACCTCCTGAGATGGGCAGACACCACCGCCATCACCTTGGTGAAGACTCGAGGTGCAGTCGAAGACCAAACGGGAGGACCGCAAACTGGTAGTGTTGCGGACCAACCGTAAACCGGAGATGCTTCCTGTGCGACTTCAGGATTGGGATGTGAAAATACGCATCCTGCAAGTCGATGGACCCCATCCAGTCCTCTTGTTGCAGCGCCTGAAGAACCTGCACTAGGGTGAGCATCTTGAATCTCTCCTGCTTGAGAACCAGATTCAAGATTCTGAGGTCCAGGATGGAACATAACCTGTCATCCTTCTTGGGAATAAGGAAATACCAGTGGGAGTAGCATCCCTGACCTCTTTTCTGCTCCGGAACCACCTCTATCGCACCTTTTTGTAACAGGACAAGAACCTCCTTCTGAAGGAGAAGTAAATGATCCTCTGAGCAAAACCATTGGCAAGGAGGGTAAGGAGGGAATTCCCTGAAGGGAAGGGCATACCCATTTTCTACCAGATCTAAAACCCAAAGGTCCGAAGTGACCAATTTCCAATCCTGTAGAAAATGGGTAAACCGACCTCCCACAGGACCTGCATGATCCAGGATGGCAGATCTAGGGCTGCTTTCCTGCATTACCAGGAGTGGTTGGGAAGGTAGAGGAGGAAGAAGGCTGACGCCCCGTTCCACAAAGGCGACCTCTGCCTTTACCCCTATAGGACTTGTACAAGGGGTTTTGTTGCTGTTGCTGTCGGAAACCACGAAAGGAAGACTTCCAGAAGCCACAGAATCTTCTATCGCCATAACTCTTTGCCTGAGTCTGCAGACCCAAGGATTTCGCTGTGGCCTTACGGTCTTTAAACCTTTGCAAAGCAGAATCTGGTTTCTCTCCAAAAAGTCTAGACTCATCCAAAGGTAGATCGAGAAGGGCAGCCTGTACATCAGGAGAAAATCCAGAAGACCTTAATCACGCGCATGCCTTCTCCTTGCAATGGATGAACCCATCACCCTGGCAACCGAATCCGCTGTGTCTAGGCCAGACTGGATGACTTGGCGAGCCGCAGCCTGTGAGTGCCAGCACCTCACTAAAAGTGTCCCCGATGTTCCTCAGACAATTTTAGAAGAAGTTGTTTGGCAGAGTCCAAAGGGCATGAATGTATCTACCTAACAAACCGGTAGCATTGGTGGACTTTAAAGCCATACTAGCCGATGAGAAGACTTTTTTTGCAGATTGTTCTAACTTCTTAGAATCCCTGTCAGCAGGAGCCTGCGGAAAAGAACTTGTGGACTGCTTGGAACAAGAAGCCTGCACCACCAAACTCTCAAAGAAGGATGAGATGAAAGGAACACCAGATCCCCTAGAGCAGGCCTATACCTTCTGGACACCGACCTTGAAACTGCAGGAGCAGAGAGAGGGTTGCGCAAAACATCAAGGATTGGTTCAGTCAAGGCATCGTTGAATGGCAAGAGAGGCTCAACCACAGAGGATGGAGAATGAAGCACCTCTATGAGCAAATTAGGTTTATACTCAGCCAAAGGAAGTTGAAGATCCAAGAGCTCCGCAGCCTTCCTTATCACTGTATGGTAGGGTGAAACTTCTTTCGAGGGGGAAGCTTTCAGTGAAGCAAAGTCCCATTCTGGGGAGGTATCAAGTCCACTTGCTTCACACAAACCCTCAAACATATTCTCTATCATAAACTTCACCTTCCTCCATCTCTTCAGCCTGGTACTACTCCTCCTCAATCAACCTCTGCGCTTCTCTCCACGAGCGTAACTTCGGTTGCGGCGATGGCGGCGCCACATGCAGTGTCAATGGATCCGGGAGCGGCGTCGAAGGAGGATCCACAGTAGAAACCAGACGCCGATCGAATCGGAGAAAAAGAAGGTTCACGGGATGGATCCGGGGACTGCACATACAGCGTCAACATCCTCGGAGCCAGAAACCTTTAAGACGGCGTCGTCAGCATGGATCGCACAAAGGGGGCCCGAGGATACTGATGAGGCACACCCAAATTAAATGCCATAGGACCCAAGGGACCCGAAGGTGCACCATAAGGGTACAAGGCCCTAGCAAACACGCCATACATCGCATTTAAAAAATGTGATGGATCCAAACCTGGCGCCGGAAATTGTGGGTACTGAGCCGGTTCGATATCCAAACGAGGCGCCTCTGGGGACACAGGCGGAGCCGCAGGAGCCGAAGCCGGATTCAACAAACCTTCCGGAGCCAGTGAAAATCTCAGCGTCGGTGATTGCTCCGTAGTCCCCTTATAAGATGGAGAATGAACCAGAGTCTCTTGAGGAAACACTGAAAGAAACAAAGTCCTTTTCTCGACGTCGAGGTGCCGGAGAAGGAGACCTCGAAACCACAGCCTTCGACGAACAGCGCCAAGATCCATGCCTCTTCTTCTTATGCTTGCTCTTAGAGTCATGCGAAGTCGACAACCTGGACTTCAATCGTTTTAGACCCCTTTTTTCTTTTCTCACCTTAGCCATATACAACTAGGCGTCCCGTTCCTTCGGGTTAATCTTTCTGCAGAAAGAACAGCCTTCGACGTTGTGATCAGATGACAAACACCACAGACAGTCCTCATGAGGGTCAGTAATTGACATATGACCCCCGCACTCTTTACAGGGCTTAAAGCCCGACCACCTCGGGGCAGACATGTCAAAACACAGAAAGATACAATCAAAAATACAAAGTATCAAGATGGAAGTATGGAGAGTCCCAGAAAAACCTTCGAGTCGACAGCACGGAAAAAAGGGAACTGACGCCATCACGCCGATGTGGTCCTCTTATGGCTCCAGTGACGTCATGCGGAGCCACGGCATTGTGAAGACCTCGTCGGCGTGGAGAACTAGGAAAAAGGTTTCCGCTGAATGCTGGCGCAGGGGATATTCATAAGATGAGGAATCCACAGGAAGATGTACCCATCAGAAAGAGTTACCAGCGAAAGGAAGATTAATTATTCTCTGCCGAGATGTCGGTTTGTGTGCCGTAAGAAGAAGCCAAGAATGTCATCTGAGGGTCAAACAGTGAAAGTAGAGGTGTGATGCCAACAACAATAAATTGGTGGCAGCGCTAATTTCTTGGTTTGAGAAATCATGTCTTTGTACATGATTTCAAGGAAGTCTTCTATGCAGTCTCTTGTGAGGTCTTCAAAAAATTGCTTCAGAGGGTCCCATAAGTATCAGTCATACCTGGCTAGCAAATGGATAATGGAGTCAAGAAATTCACAAGCTACAAAAAAATGCCACTGAGATCAATGTGAACATCAACTGTAACACCAATATGTGGTGTACGTTTTTGAGTGCACCTGTAAAAGCCAATATGTCGGTAGCACCATCAGGGCCCTAAAGGACACCATCAGCGAACACACCAGAGCTATTCACCAACAGGATGCCATATACCCCATGGCTCTACATGTAGCGTCATGCCCCACGCAGGGTAAAAGATTCTCATTCTTTGGTATTGATGTCGCCCAACCTAATATAAGGGGGTGGAGAAATCTTAAACTCAAACTAAGAAGCCTTGAGGCCACCTGGATAATGCGTCTCCACACTGACACGGCAAGAACACCGATCACGAGTTACAATACTTTTTGGGCACTTGAGGCAACACCCGTGTTTTGGACTGTGTCTTCATATGCAATCACCGCATAACGCTATCTAGTCATGCCACTAGATTCATGAGCCACAGCTTTTTTACTGCCATCCTCTTCCTGCTTTATCACCCAGACTTCCCTTGTATGAAAATTCCTGTAACAATTTTTTAGGTTTTAACATATGTTGTTAAGCTTGTCACTGTTTTACCTGGTATCGCTATCCAGACAGCACAATCACTAGAATGTCTAGCTCTAACTGATTGTCATGTATTATCTTGTCATGTTTGCTTTGCACTCATTTTATTTACAAGATTAATTGAATTTTTCTAGTCGAGTAACTGCTTGTTACACCATTTATCCATGTTTTTCTATGGTTTCAATTGAGCACTATCGCTGTATATTGATTGAAAATATGCTCAGAACGCATTAATCGACGTGCTCAGATTTGTATGTTTATCCAAGTATAGTGTTGGAAAATACGTTCTACGCATTGTTACCGACCTATAGATCCTTGTATTTCCAGCCAAGCAATTGCATGACACACTTCTTTATCTATTTGCATGTATATGCATATGCCAATAAATCGGCAAACGTAACAGACTATTAGAGTGTAAAGTCGGATTACATGTCTTTTTTTGATCAATTACTCTGTTTGCCTTAGATACGGGACCCTGGACCTTTACTTTCTTTTCCAACTATTCTATATTTTCACTTGTCACCACTTCCCTCCATCACCACTTCCGTGTTCACGTGCACACACGGAGGTTAGCGCTCTACCTTGGCTTTATTTTGCCAACATAAACCACTTCCTGTTTAAACCGCCCCTCCCGCATTTCGGAAGCAAGACCGACTCAGGCTGGATCCTGCTTTTTACAGGTAACTTTCAAACCCCTGTCACCCCATAGGGAGTTTCTTTATACAGAATCTCTGACCCGGAGCTTGACTGATATATATATACCTTCCTTTCAGGATACGCAAAACACGGACGCACCCGCCCGTTTGTCTCATTTTTATTCCATCACCCCATCCTTTGCTCTTAGGAATACCCCCTCGACCGGGTTGGAATTATCACCGGTTAATCGGTGAGTTCTCCTAGCCTTGCCACAACGTGCATTCCACTGTTATCACCTTTATGTATATAAATCCGCCCTCTTCCCCAGTGCATTTTGTTTCACTCCGTGCCACTCCGTGCCACTCTTGCTTTCTCCTTTCTTCACACTATAGATCACGTAATTATAGCGCAAGAATCAGGTATTTTGCTCCCCTTACTTTGTTTTCTTCTAACCTTCCACACGTGCATTTCACCATTTCAGATTTGCTTTCTACCCCTGTGCAAGCCGTCGCTACGGCTTCGCCTGAGGTTCTAGACAGGTCTCATTTACACTGACTTCAAAAATTGCAACTCAGCTAGTGGCTTGCACTACTATGTCTCTCCTATGCTGTATAGTGGTCCATTATTATTGGCATTTACTACAACATCGATCTTTTTGTAGAAATTTTGTCGATTAATCTTTGCTTTTATTTGCAGTAGATAACGTAAACTTGTTTATTTTATGGAAATATCTTTAAATGCACCATTACCGGATGTCATTTACACTTTCACGCATGCACACAGTCACTGACCAAATTGTCGCTCTCATCAACAATCACTTACTTTGTTTTTGCTCAGAGACTTATGGCTTTAGGAATGCAGATATTCATTTTTTGATGAACAAATTCCTAATTATTGCGAAGTCACTACTTTTATTTCTCCATTTTTGTTTGTTCTGCCTTTCGATCCTCCTAATAGGTTTCATTAGGGTTTCCACAGGTAGTTGGGTGTCGTGTGATGTCACCCCACTGATTTCACTGTTATTGTTTGACACCACCACTTTATAGAAACTGACCATATAATTTATTATACGTCCTGTACTGTTTATAGCACTGAAGAGTCACAGGTTACCAACCTGGTGACGAAACATGTGTCGTTTGGCATTTTGCTTTGAAAAACTCTAAGCTTGTATAAACAACATTCATTACATTGAACTACCCGTGTCGACCTCCGATTTCTATTTAATTGAGCACTACAACTGTACTTCTGACTTTTCAAATAACTGTATCCCTATACGTGTGCCCAGGACTTGGTTTTGAATTTGGTTATGTGGGTGCTTGGCCCACATTTTATACAGGGGGTTTTCGGGTCTTCCCCTCACCTGGTTGCACCGTGAAGCACTTCTTTATACTTCATCGTTAACCTGCCTGAGCGCCACTATCCTGCTCATCCAAAACCCCTTGCAGAAATTATAGCAAAGCAGATGCACATGCCGCTATCATGGTGTGGCAGCTGTGCCGCTATCATGGTGTTGCAGCTGTGCCACACACCTTGCATCCCACTGAACCTAGTTTGCTACTTTCTTTGTATGGTGGAACAGTGAATGAAGGTGTAGTAGAACGTACTTTCCTTTCAGCCAAAATAAGAATCGAAACAGGAGGATCCCACAGCAGGAACAACGGGTCCTGCTTTGGAGGCTTATATATTTTTGAAGCTTAGACGAACCTGCTTTGGCTACTGCTGGGATAAGTACACATCTCCATGACTGGTTCTAATAAATCTGGACCTAAAAGGAGTCTTGATGCTGCACGTTGGTGAAGTCTCAAAAATCACTGATGCAGACATTGATAAAGTAGGTAATGAAAGGTTCGGTTTTGTAGCCACAAGCACTGTAAAGTCACAGTCTCAATTCATATCTGCAGAGCTGCAGCATATAACTTCGCATTGTCCACTTCCTTCACCACTTTCTTTTAAAAAAAGGTTTGTGAATGAGATTTAGAAGGACAAAGAACAGCTCCTAATTTTTCCTGGTCGTTAAATTATTTAATAACCCTTTTTTAAATACAAATTAAAGCAATTGGCCAAAATAGCCTCATTAATAGGCTGCAAAACATGTTAATAAATTAAGTGCTTATCCTGGCCTTACTGAAGAAAGGCAAACATATACACTTAAGAATATATATTGTAAAGAAGTGCTCTGGGATCCCAGCACATGGGCGGGACTATTCAGTGCTCATGATTACCAATGGAGATCCCCGAGAGAAAAGTGATATAATTGAAATACCAGCTCAAGTGCCACTATAGAAGATCTGTATTGAAGAAACAGCAAATCTAACATTTCAAGCCACACTGACAAAACGAGGGTCCAAAATGCATTATGTATGGAAATATTCTGTGTTCCTTTTTCGAAATATGTCCACACATACATGCTATTCTATGACATCAGAGTGAAGCATGGACTGGCCAATTGGGGCACAGAGGTGTGATTCCAGGCTACCATAGTTAGCTCCTGGAAATGTGTAGGTTCTATACGTTAAATTTATGAGGAGTGTGTACCTTCATACAGATATTAGCGCAGACTATGTTCCCAGCACTAGATTAGATTTCAATGAGGACCTCCAATTACATGTCAAACAAATGCAGATTCAAAAGAAAAAGTAAAAAAACCATTACTTAACAAGATCAATGTGGATTCACAAGAGAAAAGCCTTAGATACTTTGCATAATTATTTTTTAAAACAGTAACATGCAATAGCTGTACAAGTATGAACACCACAAATATCGGACCAAGCTATTTAATACCTCTTTGTAGTGATCTTTCTGCCATTGATTATTTTGCTAGAAGTGGAAACTGATTTGAAGTTGCCCATCCCTGTGCCCCCAAACGAAGATGAAGAGAATGAAGTAAAGCCTCCATGGCCCAGTGAACCAAATGAAGATGAGAAACCTAGAAGACACAATTAGAATGTACACCAATTGAACAAAAGAGGTAATTATCTCCTGCAATCGCAAAGTTGTTTAGACAGCATACTAGATTCAGAAATGTTTCTATCAATACCACCAACCAGTGCGAGGTGACAACTAATCTGTGCTAGTCACACATTTGCTACAGCATCGCCCCACAAGGGACATCAGGGTTCCTAATGGCAGTACCCCAGACAATGACATTGGTCCCACATAACTCCCATGTATCCAAAGGCAAGGATAAAAGATGAAGCCACAAAAAATACAAAAAGTAGAATGCACACTTCAAAAATCAACACTTCCTCAGAAACAGGGAGGAAAGGGGGAATGTACAGGCATGTAGAAAGCTATGATTTCCCATCTTCGACTTCCTAATAACAGCAATTCCTTGACAAGGTCTCATAAGGCACAAAGAAAACTTCGTAAAACAAGAACGTTTAGACAAACTGTTGTGTTGGTTCATTAATCAACCTGATAGCCGAGAGTTTAGCAGTTATTAATGAAGATTTGATTAAACTGACAGAAACGCACTGGAGGTGGAAATATTGCTCATTATTGCAAGCAATAAAAGCCAAACAAAGTACACCATCCACATAAGTTGCCGAATCTGGTCATATTCTGTGGGAATAATGACGTGATGAAAGGCAGCTTTGAGCTGAAAGGAAAAGTTACATGCCTGTAGACAGTTCTGCATCGTAGGAATCTTCATTGAAATCATAAGCCTTGTATAGTTCCGTACCTTCAAAATATATATATATTTCCGCTCCGGTCACCTTTTCTGGAGCACTCCTGAACGGGTGCTTAAATTGTGGGGGTGTACCCACGAAATTTATAAACGCTCCTTTTTTTTCCAATATTGTAGAAAAGAGCACTCACGGGGATGGTTGCAATCACTTTATTGCAGCAACGCCACAAACACACACGTTTCGGCTTGTTCCTTTCTCGAACATCGAGAAAGGTGCAAGCCAAAACTCAACGGTCTCCTGCGTTGCTGTAATAAACGGATTGCAACCATCCCCGTGAGTGCTCTTTTCTACCCTATTGAAGAAAAAGGAGCGTTAGAGATATATATATATATACATATATATTGGATGTCAGAGTGCATCTCCAACAGGTGGGAACCTTGGAGCTTTGATATAGATATATATATATATATACATACATACATATACACACACACATATATACATACATACATGTATATATATATCCATCTCATCCTTCGTGGCCGAAAGAAACGGGTCGCACTCTTGCAGCAATAATAGGCAAAGTTAATTTATTCTTAAATCCATTTGTCAGGAACACTGACAAAACCAACGCGTTTCGGTAATTCGTAATACCTTGCTCACGGACATTGAATAGTGTTAATCACTAAAAAACATTTTCCATATAGTTACAATGAACACTGTCAGATGTTTTTCCTGGTGAATGCTAGAGGAGAGATAACTGCTAAAATATAGACTAATAAAGCCTTTAATCTTGCAACACTTTGCCATAGAAAAAAAGGCTACCTATAACCAACAGACATGAGAAGGAAAAGACAACCTAATCAGCCATCACTGAGAAGCTTAAAAAAGGGACTTGCACCTTTAAGGAAACCAGAGGTACCCCATCCCACAATGCACTGCGGTGGCAGTTTGCCTGAGTGGGTTTTATTTTCTGGCTCATTCAAACAGAATCTCTGAACACCTCAGGTGTTTTTTGTTCACCTTAAAACTTTTTACAAAACCTTTTCAGCGCTTTTAAAAGGTTACTACTTAATTGTTTGTCACTTCTGTCAAGTGCACATTTCTTTCAGGAATTCAGATGGAATTTTCAGTCCCAATGCATGCTCTTTACCAAAGGTCCATCCTGTGGCAGAAAGATGGCGAGCTCCAATGCCCACAATACTTATGTGGTGTTTCTCACCTACACACCTCACTAAAGGGTGTGAAATGTGCAGCAAAATGTCTAATAGAACCCTAAAGGTCAGATAATGTATTAGGCTGCGTGTCTGGATGAAGACATGAAAGCAGATCAAGAGAGGATGAAAAGAAAGAATGGAGCATTTCACCCTTCCCCAGAAAAGCGGCAGAGGACAGGTATTGTCCCCCAGAAAAGGAGATCTGTGACCAGACATTCTCCCTCCCAACACTGACATCACTCTCGACACCGTTCGCCAACGTCAAGGACATTGCTGTCAAAAGGTTTGGCACCATCGGTGTGGCTTTGTGGAAAAATAATAATGCTCAATTTTTGTTTCTTTCTGCATTGGTCCAGGGAGGTTTACTTCTGCTTAGTTTTTCGGCGATTATGAAGTATTCAAATATTTTAAGTACCATCCTGTCCTATTTGGATGACTAAATCCTGGTCACTGTCTTTTTAGCCAAGGTAGTCTTCACTTCATTCAGCATCAGAGGAAGCATGTGTTGTGGGACAAGACTCAAGACTAAAACTAGATCACTCTTAGACCATCTGGACACTTGGAGGAAGACTCCTGCTGCTCATGGCCTCGCAGTTCAAGTCTTCTTCATCGTCTGTGCCCTGCTCTGACTCTCCTGCTGATGTTGAGTACCTTGGACCTTGCTGGTCCAAACGTTGCTCCCTTGTTAAATTACTGGGTTAGGCCCATGTAGTGAAGTAGCTTATTTCCTACACTGTCGTCAAGAATAACATTTCCAAGCTGTGACCTTTTGCATACATTTGCACGCACTACAATGTTGGATTTGTTTCTCTGAAACTAAACTTGTTTTACATCTAGCTTCGCACAACATTTTCACAACGCTCTGATCATCATGTACACAGTCTCATTCCTTACTACGTACAGATGTCATCACTATCTTCATCCACGGGGCAACAGGGCTATCTCCATATCCACAATATCACTAATCTAATACGTACATCGCAAGGCTGCTTTCTATTATAGAAGATAAGCATCCCGATATATTAGTAGAGTAGGTACTTTCGCTGACAAAGAGGGTCCTTGCATGCTATAAAATCACCACAACCTGACATCTTGTGAGGGGTGTCCAGTTCGTCACCAGGAAGGGGTCCTTCCCCCTATCCCATCCGGTATTGGATCATCCCTTGGGGGGAGTCTTGGCTCTACACCAACAAACACTCTATGTACACTTAGAGTAGGGTCCGCATAGTAGGAGTACGCTAGATTACTACCTTGTATATATGCATGCATATATACAATTGTGTTGCACCTCGGTGGAACTATATCTACTATTTACGCTGTTGATACTTGTTCTACAAGTTACTACTTGTGTAACCATCTATCTGTAAGAGACATTAGTTAGTGATAGATTCTTTACCTTAGAATATCCCCAGGCGTCAGACTGGATCCGGAAAGTTTTGTTTAGCAGAACCCTTGCGCATCAGTAGGTGGCGTCCTGCGGCTCTGCGTCCATCGCTGGCGTCTTATGCGCCAAGGACGACACAGAGGCTACTTAGGCGCTACCCATGGGCACAGGCGTTAGTTCTGTACACAACTGTCCGCGCCAGGAACGAAGAGCCATGTAAGAAACTGACCAATGGTGCATTGAAACTATGGCCCTGAAAGGGGTGACCTTAACTATGGTAATCAATTAGCAGAACGGGGAGGATGGGAGGGGCGGTAAGTAATCTATCACTAACTAATGTCTCTTACAGATATATCATTACACAAGTAGTAACTTATGCATCTGAAAGAGACGTTAGTGATAGATTCCTCACCTTAGAATAGATACCCCAGCAATACCAACGCCGGTGGTGGGTCTGCGAACTGGATTACACCACAAAGTCACGGAGAACAGAACAGCCAAAGAAGCCATCTCTCCGGACTGGACTGTCAAGGCAGTAATGCTTGGTAAACATGTGCAGCGAGGCCCACGTAGCTGCCTGACAAATGTCCTGCAAGGGAACGCCACGTCCCAAGGCAGTAGTGGTTGCCGGTGCCCTGGTGGAATGGGCTCGCAGCCCCACAGGAGGCTCCTCCTTAGCCAACGAGTAACAGGCTTTGATGAAGAGAACGGCCCACCGAGAGGTGGTCTATTTGTGCAAGGCCCAAACTTTTTTGGCACCCACGTATCCACACAAAGAGCTGGTCATCCACCCGTAACTGCTGTTTGCACGTCAGATAAAGTAAAAGCGCATGTTTTGGGTCCAGCGGTGGAGCCTCTCCTCCTCTTTGGAAGGGTGCGGAGGTGGAAAGAAGGTGGGCAAAGTGATGGTCTGCTCGATGTGGAAGGGCATAATAACCTTTGGCGAGAAGGAAGGACGGGTCCGTAAAACCACCTTGTCCAGATGAAACAATCTGATGTGCGCTCAAAAGGAGCACACATCAGATATGTCAAGACAAGGTTTAAGTCCCATTTAGGCATTATAAACAGCACAGGAGGAAACCTGTGCGTAATGCCTTTCAGGAAGCGATTAACAACTGGGGACTTAAAAAGAGACGGCTGATCAGGAAGCCGCAGAAAGGCGGAGATGGCAGAAAGATAACCCTTGATAGTGCCCAGAGCAGAGCCCTGCTGGGCCAAAGAAAGAAGGAACAGAAGAACTTCGGAAAGAGGGGCAGAAAGGGGATGCACAAACTTATCTGTGCACCATGCCACAAACTTGTTCCACCTGCAGGCGTACATCGTTTTCGTGGAGGTACGCCTGGCTGCCAGAATGACATCACAGACTCCAGGAGGAGGATCGAAAGCTCTCAACTGTCACCGCTCAATCTCCACGCATGGAGGTGAAGGCTGGACAGGTTTGGGTGGAAGACCGTCGCCTACTGCTGCCACAGAAGATCCTCCATAAGAGGCAGTCTGATTGGGGGATCGATCGCCATGCTGAGTAGCTCGGGATACCAGTATCTTCATGCCCAATCCGGAGCCACAAAAGGCGTACAACAGACTGCAGATCCACTCGCAACAAAAAGTGTCGCCGAGCGAGTGCAGCATTGAAAATTCCAACACGCAGAACTAATGACACTGTGCGTGCTCTTCGGTGGCGAATAGATCTAACCAAGGCTCTCCCCACTGCAGAAAGAGACCTTGCGCCACGTCCGAGTTCAGACGCCATTCGTGATCCATCATACACCGGCGGCTGAGCTCGTCCGCCCTGGCGTTCAGAGAACCTGCCAGGTGTTGAATCACCAGAGTGACGCGCTGGTGTTCCAGCCATGTCCAGAGGCGCAGAGCCTCCTGACAAAGGGTCCACGACCCCACCCCGCCCTGTTTGTTGCAGTACCACATGGCGGTGGTGTTGTCACTGCTGAAAGAGACCTTGTGCCACGTCCGAGTTCAGACGCCATTCGTGATCAATCAAGCACGTCGGCTGAGTTTGTCCGCCCTGGTGTTCATAGAACCTGCCAGGTGTTGAACCACCAAGGTAATGCCCTGATGTCCCAGCCACGTCCAGAGGAGCAGAGCCTCCTGACATAGGGACCACAACCCCACCACGCCCTGTTTGTTGCAATACCACATGGCAGCGGTGTTGTCCATTAACACCTGCACTACACTTCCCCGGACAGAGTGAAGGAATGCCTTCAGTGCAAGTCGGATCGCCCAAAGCTCCAAAAGGTTGATATGGAGCTGGGACTCCGCCGGAGACCAGAGGCCTCTGATCTCCGCCTCTCCCAAGTGGCCTCCCCATGTCAGGAGGGACGCATCCGTCACCACTGTGTGCTCCGGTTGGGGAAGGGAGAGGGATCTGCCATTGACCCAATCGAGAATCATGAGCCACCACTGCAAGTGCCGTGCAGTGCCCTCTGAGATCTGTAATGTAATCGGACAGGTTGCCTTGATTCTGCGCCCACTGGAACTTCAGGTCCCACTGCAGAGTCCACATATGCCATCTGGCATGATGCACTAGCAGGATGCAGGAGGCCATCAGGCCCAGGAGGCAGAGGGTCATCCTGACAAACCCGGGATAAAGGCCGAAATATCGGAATAATAGCCTGAATATCCCAGATTCGCTGCTCGGGAGGCTAAACCCAAAACCGCTGCAAATCCAGAACCGCTCCGATAAAAAGGAGTTTCTGAGAGGGATTCCGGTGCTACTTTGGCACATTGATGGAGAACCCCAGCAAATGCAGGGGGTCGGCCGTAGTCTGAAGGTGGGTGACTACTGCCTGGGGCGAGCCCACCTTCAACAGCCAGTCATCGAGATAGGGGGAAGAATGACACCACTGATCTGCGCAGGTGAGCTGCAACCCCCGCCATCACTTTTGTGAACACGCGAGGGGCACTGGTAAGGCCGAAAAGGAGCACGGCAAACTGAAAATGCTCCTGGCCTACCATTAACCGCAGGGACTGTCAGTGGGCCGACAGGAAGGGGATGTGAAAATATGCGTCCTGCAAGTCCAACGCTACCATCCAATCTCCAGGGTCAAGGGCAGCCAAGACCTGAGCCAGAGTCAACATCTTGAAATTCTCCTTCCGGAGGAAGTGATTGACGTCCCCGACGTCCAAATGGGGTGCAAACCCCCTTTGTCCTTCTTGGGGACCAGAAAGTAGTGGGAATAACAGCCACGTCCTACTTCTAGCCCAGAAACGTGCTCGATGGCCCCCTTGGCCAAGAGAGCCATAACTTGCTACTGGAGAAGCGAAAAGTGATCTCCTGACATGCGGTGGAATCGAGGTGGCATGGCCTGGGGGATAGACTTGAAGGGGAGGGAGTAGCCCCTCCGGACGAGCTGCAGCACCCACTTGTCGGAAGTGAAAGAACACCAATCGGGAAGGGGATGACGAATCCTGCCACCCACTGGCGTGGGGTGCGACCTGAAGCTCAGACTAGGAAGGCTTTGAGGTAGACGTCGCGGAGGGGGACGGAGCCTCACGTCGGCCCCCAGAGCCACCTCGGTGGCCTCCGCGCCCACGAGCATGCTGAGTCTGGTTCTGCACAGGCTTTTGACTGAACAAACTGCCAGAGGTGCCTCTGCCATGGGCACGAAAGGAATGAAATGTGGACGTGGCCGGGCGCGTGGTGGAAAGGCCAAAGGACTTGGCCGTAGCTCGAGAGTCCTGAAAACGCTCCAGTGCTGTGTTGGACTTATCACCAAACAGACGAGTGCCGTCAAAAGGCATGTCCATGAGCGAGGTCTGACCGTCCAGGTTGAGTCCAGTGGACCACAGCCAGGCATGGTGCCAAAGCGCCACTGTCGTGGAAATTGCCCTACCGAGGGAGTCCGCGGTGTCCAAGCCACAACGAATGGTGAATCTAGCCGCGTCTTTACCCTCAGCCACAGCCTGAGACAGCACAGTCTGGACCTCCTCCGGGCACCGAGGCAACACCTCAGCCACAAAATCCCACACCAGGTGGCAATAGTGACCCAGAAGGCATTCTCTGTTCACTGACCGCAGTCCTAAACTGGCCGAAGAGAACAACCGCTTGCCAAACTGCTCCAATTTCTAAGAGTCCTTATTCGGCAGAGCCGTGGGAAAGGCACTCAGACGTAGAAGCTTGAATGACCAGAGTGATCAGAAAGGCAGGGTCACCCGGCACCAGGCGATGACGCCTGGCGACGTTCTTATCCACAGGGGCCCCCGTGGAGGGCCATGACCAAGTGCCCAACAAGACTTCGGTGAGGTCATCATTAAAGGGTAGCAGCGGCTCCGATGAAGTGGGCGCTGGCAGGAGCACCTCAGTAAGGAGATTTGTCTTCAGGGTCACCGTGGGGAGATAGAGGTTAAGGACCTCAGCAGCCCAACGCAGCACCACCGTATACGAGGCGCCTTCCTCCATAGTGGGCGGGGGAAAGGCAAGCCCTGGATCAGGAGTCGTTGTCGAGGCCACCGGCCTCCTCCAAGTCATCCACCCAGTCCTGCTCAGAATCACACTGACGAGCAAGCGGGTCCTCAGACCCTTCCCAGTCATCCTTCTCCACCGGTGCCGCAGGCAAAGGCCCTGGTGGCGGGGCAGGGACCGGTGAAGGAATAAACTACGTCGGGGTCCCAATTCGGATCCCAGGCGGGGACAAATTCCTCCGGGAACCAGGGCAGAGGCGGAACCAGCGGTATCCACTGTGGCGGCGGAGCAGAGGGCGGCGCCGGGGCTGGAGCCGGCAGCATGGGACCTCTTGGTGCCGAGGGCAGAGGCAGGGGCGCAGGATCCTCCGGAGCCGCTGGGGCTGGATCAGCCGAAGGAGTCGACGGACCAGCAGGATCCAGACACGGGACCATGGGGCCCGAAGGTGCACCGGTGGGAGACGAGGCCTAAACCGGCGGTCCTTGGCAGCAAGGAATTCTTGCATTTGTGCGGGAGTTGCCGATGGACCCGGGTATTGTGGGTAGGCTGCAGGACTCCCAGGCTCCAAAGGAGCAGCAGGGGCGGAGCCCCTGTCCCCCTCACCTGCCTCCGGGGACCGACGGGGGGACGTCGTAGAGCGAAAACGCTTCTTCGACTTGTTTGGGTCCGTCTCTTACCTGAATCCGAGGGGGAAGAGGAGTGGTATTGACGACTCCACGAGCGGTCACAGGAACGACCACTGGATCTCGAATGGCAAGGGTCGAGTGCCAAACTTCAAACAACTTCCGGTGCGGTTCCCTCAGGGCCTTCGGGGCCAAAGCCCTACAGTCTAGATAGGACCTGGAGTCATGGTCGCGCTCCAGGCAGTAGAGACCGACGTCATGAGGGTCCGCCACCAACCTATTGCGACGGCAGGTCCCGCAAAACTTAAAACCAGGCATCCCTACTAGCACCAGAGAAAATCAACGACCGTTTGCAGACAGAGCCCCAATGACAGCTCGCGCAGTCTGACATATGAGACACATCGCGCCATATCGTTTGAAAAACTAATCGGATTTCACCCGCCGCCATTGACAGCGTGGTACTCGAGAGCACGTTTGGACGGCTTTCTTATCCAATTGATTTTACGCACATGGCACACCATTAAAGGGTGTCCGCCCAGACCACTGGGGTTACATGAATTCAATGTAACTAAGCCCACCCACCTCACCACCCTACCCGTCCTGATGAAGACCCGTTCATGAGGATATCAACTGCCCTTCTTATCCTTGGGTCGAAACGTCGACAACCTTTTTCCCCACTTGGAGCCTGCATCTGTTTCTGTCCCTGTCCCCTCTCCTTCCATAAATAAAAACACGGATGAATTGTCCACCGTAATACAGCAAGAAAGAATAAAATTTTTTGCAATTTAAGACTTTGAGGGCAGGCTCTTTTAGAATCATTCTAAGGATTATTTAACCTTAGACCTACTAAAACAATCGGAACGCATCTTTTCTAGACCCTCTCGGTCTTTCTCTGTCTCACACGAGCACTAAAAACTTTCACTCTATCCTGTGCACGTTACTTGATGGTAACCCCTTTTGCCTCTTCAATTTGTATATTTGTATATTGAACAATGATGAGAATTGTTTATGAAAAATAAATAGTGGAGTCTTTCCTCTACTTTTAAGACATTCAAAACTCATTGTGTGGTCTGTTGGATATTTGACTGTTTTTGGGCTATTGTTTTCTCTTTTGTTTCCAAAACATTTCTTCATTGCAGGATTAAATCGCATGGGGAATAAAAATTGAATTATGTTGTGTAACAAAGTACCAATAATCGTATTCGGTATTAATGTCTAGGACCACTTTATCTGTAATACTGGATACCCAGGTCCTAGGACTTTCATTGGGTCACCCCGTATATGATAACGATCTGTGAATAAGTAAGCACGAGTGACTGAGCAAAAAGGTTCTGTAATGTTTCCACAATCCCTGAGGGGTCAGGGTTGTCATGTTCAGTGTTTGCCAGAAATGATTCACTCCCTAGTAAAGTTGGGGGTGAGGGGGATGGGGGGGCTTACGGTGGCACTGTGAGCTAGGTTGTCTATAGGCCAACATATCCTGCGGGGTGTTGATCAGTCTTAACCCCAAAGCCTCAGTTTAGGTTGTCCGAATAATGCGCAGGTCCTACGAATTGGTAGGAACTACACAACGCCAGAGTGCCAGTTGTGGCTACCAAGGCTTGTTGGTGCTCCCGCCGGCCACTGACCACCTAGTTACAGACATCCAACATGGTACAGCTCCTGCACAGCTCCTAGTCTTCCACTGCGTCACATGGTCCTCACAGCTGCAGCGACAAGGTCACAGTCTACTCTTCTGAACCTCCCGACATTGGTAGGCATGGTGTCTTCGTGCCTCCTGGTCACAACCAAGTGGCATAGACTCTATTCCCTCTGGTTGCAGGTTCTTCACTTCCAGAATCCACCCTTGGATTCCACCGGACTTACTCACGGTCCTCTCCAGAGGTATTTTTTTTTTTAAGTATTCCATTGTCTAAGGAGGTTTCCCACGCTCTTCACACCTATGCACCTGGCTTCCCTGGTGTAAGTAACCTGGCTTTCGGGGCATCCACGGGTGGGGTGGCTCTCCAACCTGCCGTCTTCCACGGGAATTCTACAGGGTCCTCTGGGAAGGGTCCTACTTATGCAAAACTGTAACTTCTCCATTGACTTCTATTGGGCACGCAGCTGTGTTCCCACTCTACACACAGCCTCCATGGGGCTCCTAGGTACTTACCTTGGGTGATTCCATGTGTTTCCGGCAATTCTGGTCCAAGCCCCGTCCCCCTTTGCAGTTCGCATTCCACTCTTAATATATGGTTTTGGTCTCCCCCTGGTGACCGCTGTATTTTGTGCTACTTACATGATTGAAATTGAAGTATTTTGGTGTATTGTATTAATATCTCCAGGTAGGAGATATACCAATGTGTTAGTTTGTGTTCTGTAATAAATAGAAGTATTTTTATATAAACACTGTCTGGTTCTTTTTCATTTAGCTCACACTACTGACTAAACTAGTAAAACAAGCTGCTTAAAACTCATTCAAGATAAGCCTGAAAGCTGCTCTCCACAGCTAACACTTTGAGAGCAGTCTATGGTTATCAAAGACCACTAAAATCACCATAAGGGTTGCCTGGATTAGTGCAAGGGGCATCACTTTAGTGTGCACCACAAACTAAGCCAGCCTCCAACAGTATATAGGCTGCACATTCTGTCTCTTTCTTGATTTTCTTTGCAGGCCTCTCTCAAGAAAGGTAAAAGTCTAAACTTAAGAAGATATATTGAAGTGCTTTGGGGTTCTCACACGTGGGCGTGACTATTCAGTGCCTATGACTATGAATGGAAATCTCCTACGAGAGAAGTGAAGTTTCCAACCCAATAAGTTACTGTACTTATCACCCAGTACAGGAAGCTGGCTCTTTTGTGAATTATCAATAAGTTGATATACCACGTAAAGAGTCCAGGAGTTCCCTTAAGAGTGGACGGGGCTTGCTATGCAATCCCAAAGTGCTCTATTAGGGGGTAGTGTTGAACAGCCTTAGACTTAACACAGAGGATTGCAAGACATTTGGAAATACACACATTGATTAATAAATGACAACACAACTCAAGAAGAAGCTCCATACTGTGAGAAAATGGGGTTCTGTTGCAGTATCTCCCACTTTTTGACTGGCTTTGGATGCAATTTTGACTGTGGAGTACTGGGTCCCTGCAGTCCAGGTTCCCAGTACGAGTGTTTTCCCTAAAAACAGGTCCACAATTGGTACTTCTGCCCACCTGCAAGTCCCTAGTACATGGTACCCTGGGTACCTAGGGCATGGAGGCAGAAGAGGTCCCCTAGGACCAGCTCACTAGGACCATGCTACTGCCCCCATAAGGAGATCAAAATCACCAAGTCAACTTGGCAGACTGCATGTGTACCATGCCAACTAGCACTGCCTTAAAATATAGGTAAGTCACCCCTCTAGCAGGCCTTACCAGCCCTAAGGCAGGATCACTACACCCCAGGTGTGGGCATGTATACATGAGCAGACATGCCCCTGCAGTATTAGTGTCTATTCCTTAATATTGTAAGTGCCAGGGAAGCCATAGAGAGTACATGGGCAGGAAACTTGACAACTCTAATTACCCAGCATCACGATGACTTCACTGAACCCTGGAGTGTTTGGTACCAAACAGCTCCTTGTGATAAATCCACACAGATTCCAGTGTGAGATTTATTAAAGCATGTACTCAGAGGGCACCCTAGAACCTACAGACCCTGGTGTGAGAATGACTGGTTTTAGGCAACCTGCCACACACAGACATGTTTCTGGACCTCAGGGTAAAGAACATCTGCTCTCTGGGACCAGAAACAAAAGGGGAAAGGGAGGTGTCACACCTCCTTCCCCCAGATGGGCCAGGGCTCGAAGGGAAAGCTTCAAAGGCCTGCCACCTTTATAATGCAACCCACAGCCTCTACTGCTAGCATCAGATAGCAGCCCCCGGTTTACACCCCCACTTTGGGTGGGAAAATCTAGATGGGCTAGGATGCTAAGAGTAAGAGGCATGTAAACCTGTGCTAACTACACCACTCAGGTGGAGGAGGCGAAGTTGAGCACACTTTACAGTCCTCTCAATCTTGAAGATAAGGGAACCCCGTATAAATCAGGGCTAGGTCTATGCCCCCCTCCCACAGGAGTGTGGCATAATAGTGGGTGTAGTCACCCTAGGTAAGGTGCCAAATTGCCTTACCTGCTACTACCCGTAAAAGCCCCCTAAATTTAGTGGGCTCCCCCAGACCTAGAAACTAGATCTGTGATGACCTAAAAAGAAAGAAGATATCCCTGAAGAGAAGTCTAATGATGACGAATGCCTTGGCCCCAGCCCTACAGGCCTGTCTCCAGCTTCTACGAACTTGCGACCAGTCTTGCAGCCAGCAACCTCAGAAAACTCTGGGAGGACTGTTGCTTTCGAAAGAGACTCCAATCTCCCATGGGCAGCGTACCGGACCAGAAGAAAATGAATCCACGGGCTCCGGACCCAGCTGGACCAGTGCCCACTCTGTACCCGAAGCCCACAGCCAGAGTTGAGTGGCCCACCTGTGCAGTGAAGTCTCCCAAGCGATCCTCACCTCATGCCAGTGTTGGCAGACCTCTCCTGATCTCTATGGCTGCAAAAGCAGTGTAAATCTAGGCACCCCTGCACCCGAAGCCCGTGGGTCTTGGTGAGCTGAACAGACTGTGCTCCTGCATCTCTACTTACCTCTGCTGTCATTGGTCTCCCGCCTACAACCTCCGGTGTTACGCCTGCAGCCTGATTCCAAAATTAGAAAATCCATTAAAAAGCATTGGGCGCACAATGCTGATTTTGCACCCGGCAGCCCCTGTTCCTCTGCTGGTGTATGTTTAGTGCTGCTTTGTGGCCCACCTGTGCTTGCTCTAACCCCCCAAAGCTTGGACCATGCAACCAATCTACTTACCGGCAAGCAGTGTGCCTCTAGGCACCCCCAGTCTCTAATGAAAAGGCTTGGTCCGAACAAAGGCTTTGCCCTCGGCAACCTGTGCCTCTGGTGGTGCAGTTTTGGTACTAACCTGACCCTTGCTGACTTTTGGTCCCAAAGAGTTGTAAGTGTATTACTACCTGTATAACCGCAATTTTGTTTTCCCAATAGGAAAGCATTAAACTTTTCTGAAATATTCAAGCGTCGATTTTTAAAAGTGAAAAGTATTTTTATTAAAAAACATACTTACCTTATTACGAACATCTTGGTTTTAAAATAAAATACTAACAAAGGATATTTTTCTAAAATTGATGTGGATCTCCTTTTTAAGTCGTGTGTCCATTATTGCTCAATGTTCTTCAATAAATCTCTTACACTCCTCTGTGTTAGGCCTAAGGCTGCTCGCCCACACTATCACTAATAGAGAACTCTGCGTTTTACATTGAGCCCTGTACACTTTAGAGGAGCCCCTTAATTCTGTGCACAGTATAACCATCTAGTGGGCATACCATATACAGAGCCAGCTTCTTATACACCAATTTATAAAAATAGCAAGTATCTTAATATACATTTAGGCATCAGAGACAAATCATTCAGGTAAGTACGTTTTTAAATATAAATTCTTTTCACTTTAAAAAATGGTCGCTTAGTGCAATTTCTGAGTTATGCAATGTTATCCTATGGAAGAAAATACAAATTCTGCAAACAGGTACAGTATATTGACTTACAGGACCAATACCCAAGACTTAAGGTGAATGGAGGGCAAGACTTAAGGTGAAGGCAGCACCAACAGTACACCCACCACCAGTGGCATGAGGGCAACCAGGTGCAAGTCGCAGGGAGGGCGGAATAAGTCTACAGGTAACGTCGGGAGTCCTGGAGGGGAGAAACTACAATGAAATCGAGAGCTAGAGGGATGGGGAACATTTTTGGCACCAGTGGCCCACTTCAACCCAGGCCGGAGGAGACTGGTGCAGTGGTGGCTTAGTGTGTCGGGTTTTGGCGGTTCCAGAGACCTTAGAGACTTCTCTTTTGGAGATTCTTTAGAACTGGCCCGCTAGTCAAAGGAGGCCTTGAGTCTTTTTCGAAGGCAGGCAGTTCTTCCAAGTTTCTGGAGTCTCAGCTGCAGGACAAGTCAACTTTGGGGCAGTTTTCGACAAGGGATGCAGACAGGCCAGCAGGGTTGGTACCAGGTCATCTGCTTCTGTGGCCCTTTGGTGTCCGCTCTTCTTACGTCATCAGGATCTGCTTCCCTGGGGCCAGGGGCTCCCCTTAATACTAAATTTAGGGGTGTTAGGGGACAGAGGATAGTAGCCAATAGGCTACTTACCCTTGGGTCCACTATGCCCCCTATATGACCACTTTCTGTGAGAAGGATAAGTTACTTACCTGTAAGGATAAGTTACTTACCTGTAAGGATTAGTTACTTACCTGTAATCCTAGTTCTCTTCCAGGGGTATACTCATTAAAGTCATAAGCACTGAATTATCTCCGCCCATGAGCGGGAACCCGGAACATATAAACAAAATACATATATATGTGTAAATATATCAAAAAGTACATAGTACTAAACTAATTATACACATATACATGTATAATAACCATAATATGCAGCCTAACATATATAAATAGGCTAATAAAGCCAAAATTACACACGTTCTGAAGCATGAAAATATGCTGTATATAAATGCAATAAACAGGCATGAGCCCAAAATGCATTTCATAACCATGAAAGCCTTTTATTTTCATCAAAGAACCTGTTGTAAACAGTTATTAGCCTAAAAGGCTGCATATGAAAAAATATCTGTGTACAGAAAATCAGACTGGCACCCTGCCTTTAAGGCCCCAGAGAATCTGCACACTTTGCCTTTAAGGCCTCCAGGAGAACTCTGTTCCCATCATCCACCACAGGTGACAGTTAGGTCAGTTCTTTTGTACGGTACAGTAAACTTTAGCAGGAATCTGCACTTAAAAACTTTATAATACATATTGAAAAAACCTTAATGCTACTGCTCGCCCGGGGAGGCGGGAGGGTGCTTATGACTTTAATGAGTATATCCCTGGAAGAGAATTAGGATTACAGGTAAGTAACTAATCCTTCTCTTCCAGGGGATACTCATTAATATTCATAAGCATTGAATAGAGTAGCAAGCTCATACCCACTAGAAGCGGGCGAACAGATAAATGCATAGCCACATTTTAAACATAGTGTTTAGCTAGAATTAGCAAACAAATTTCTGAGGGATGCTTGTCCGACTTGTGCATCAACCTGCGCATCCGAATCTAGACAGTAATGGCGTGTAAACGTATGCACTGAACGCCAAGTAGCTGCTTTACATATCTCTGACATAGCCACATTCCTAAGGAGAGCTGTGGTAGAAGCTTTCCCCCTCGTAGAATGCACCCTAGGTCTACCTGATAAAGACTTGTGGGCTAGCTGATAAGCCAGTAGGATACATGACACTATCCATCTAGAAATGGATCTCTTGGACGCTGCCAAACCAGTATTTGTAGGACCATAGTTCACAAAAAGACGGTCCGTGTGTCTCAAAGACTTTGTTTTATCTAAGTAAAATTTCAAAACCCTTTTCAGATCTAACGAGTGTAGAGCCCGTTCAGCCGGACTCGAAGGGTTTAGGAAGAAAGTAGGCAGTGTTATGGTTTGATTAATATGAAAATCCAACACCACCTTAGGCAGGAAAGCAGGATGAGTTCTGAGCACCACTCTGTTTCCATGAAAAATAGTGTACGGTTCCTTGCAACACAGAGCCTGGATTTCGCTCACTCTACGAGCAGAAGTGATGGCTACAAGGAACGCTACTTTCCAAGACAAGTGTTGTAAAGACGCTTTATGTATGGGTTCAAAGGGGGGACCCATTAACTTGGTCAACACCACATTAAGCTCCCAAGGTGGAAACGGAGACCTGACTGGAGGGTACACCTTCCTTAAACCTTCCAGAATATCCTTCACCACAGGCATCCGAAAGAAAGATATCTGTCTTGGTGATTTTCTATAAGCAGTTATTGCAGCAAGATGGACTTTGATGGAACTAAACTGCAAACCAGATTCAGCAAGGTAAAGTAGATAAGGTAAGATCACCTGTTCTTGACCATGAATAGGGTGAAGACCCTTACTCTGACACCAAAGGTAAAAGCGTTTCCACTTAAATCCGTAGGATTGTCTTGTAGAAGGTCGCTTTGCCTCCTTAAGGATGTTCATACACTCCGGATTCAGCTGTAAGTGCCCGTACTGGATGACTTCAGGAGCCATGCTGCCAAGCGCAGGGAGGGCAGATTGGGATGAAACACTCGCCCCTCCTGTTTGGACAGAAGATCCGGGCGACAAGGCAATCTCCTGTGTGGCACTTCTGACAACTGGAGGAGATCTGGGAACCACCACTGGCGTGGCCACTCTGGGCAAATCAGTATCATTCTGGAGTTGCTCTTGTACATCCGGTTGATCACTACTGGTATCAACGGAGTCGGTGGAAAGGCGTACAGCAAGTTTTGACACCAGTCTATCAAAAGGGCATTCCCTTGAGACCCTTTCTGGGAGAACCTGGACGCGAAGACGGGGCATTTTGTGTTTGCCGCGTCTGCGAACAGATCGATTTCTGGTGTTCCCCAAGACTGGAAGATGCTGTGCGCGACGTCGTCGTTGAGAACCCAGTTGTGCGCTTCGACGAAGTCTCTGCTGAGGTCGTCCGCCTGTGAGTTGAGACTCCCTGGCAGGTGAACCGCTGTTATTGAGAGGTCTCGTGCTAGCAACCAATGCCAGATGGTCTGGGCTTCTATGGACAGAGTCCTGGAACCCCCTTGCTTGTTTAAGTAATACATTGTAGTTGTATTGTCTGTTTGCACCAGGAGGGACCGAGTCTGTAGAGATGGTGCCAGGGACTTGAGAGCAAGATGGACCGCTCGGAGTTCGAGTAGATTGATGTGATATCCTTTCTCGAAGTCTGACCATAGCCCTTGTACCTGCAGAGGGCCCATATGTGCCCCCCAACCTTGGAGAGAGGAGTCTGTGATCAGAGTCTGCGTTGGTGGGTCCTGATGAAAAGGAACTCCCTTCATCAAGTGTGTCTTCTTCATCCACCACCGGATGGAATCTTTTGCAGACTGATGGAGATGAATCCGATCCTCCCAGCATCCCGTCCTCTGCTTCCACTGATCTTCCAGACACTGTTAAAGAGGACGCATATGCAACAGTGCGTTTGGAACAATGAAGATGCACGATGCCATGGACCCTAGGAGAGAGGACACTTGCCGAACTGTCGGACATGCAGACTGAAGGAGAAGAATACACTTCGCCTTGATGGATAACCACCTCTCCTCCGAAAGACACACGTTTTCTTTTTCCGTGTCCAGTTGAGCACCCAGGTAGTGGATCTTCTGGGTGGGGTTCATTATGGACTTCTTGTAACTGACTTGAAGACCCAACTTGTACATGAGTTGGAGGCATATCAATAGATGTTCTTCCAGTAGAGATGGGGATGAACTCTTCAGAAGCCAATCGTCTAAGTACGGATATATGAAAATCCGTCTCTTTCGAAGATAAGCCGCAACTACCGCCATACATTTGGAAAATGTTCTGGGAGCTGATCTCAGGCCGAACGGGAGTACTGCGTACTGATAGTGATGAGCAGCTACTTGAAACCTGAGAAACTTGCGATGTTTTCTGGATATCGGAATATGAAAGTAAGCATCCTTCAGATCGATGGAGCACATCCAATCCCCCTGATGTAACTGGGGGAAGATCTGATGAAGAGCCAGCATTCGAAACCTCTCCTTTCGAATGAATTCGTTCAACCGTCTCAAATCCAGAATGGGTCTGAACTCCGTAGCTGGACCTTTTTTCTTTACGAGAAAAAATCGAGAGTACTGGCCTTGATATCTCTGCTGAGATGGTACTAGTTCTATGGCCTTCTTCAGAAGGATATTCGCTTCCTGTTGTAAACGTTTCACATGCCACTGTAACATTTTTAGAGGACGCATGACAAGAGGGGCCTTCTTGAATCTCAAAAGGTACCCGTTCTGAATGATACTCATCACCCATCTGTCCTTTGTGATCTGTTTCCACTCGTCCAGAAACCACACAATACTTCCTCCAACCGGAGTGGCACACGGTTGTGGAGGAAGCCTCCGTTCATTGTTTTTGAGGCTGTTTGGCAGTGGAAGACTGCTGCCTATTTCCATTGCCTCTGCCTCGCCCAGGTCGCCGCTGTTGGAATTGCGACCTCTGTTGATTCTGGCCTTGGTTTTGCGAGGACCAATTTGTCTGTTGGCTCCTCTGCTGGAAAGATCTCTTGTCATAGGGACGAAAATTACCCCGACGTTTAAATTCTTTCTTCTTTTCTAGACCTACGGCCTTCAGGGTGTCCAACTCCACTTTCTTCTTGGACATCTCATCGTCAGCATGAGATCCAAACAGAGTCGAACCATTGAACGGTAAATTCACTATTTTCCTCTGGGCCTCAGGCTTTAGCCCAGTAAGGCGCAGCCAAGCTGAACGCATAGCACAAATACCGTGCGCATAGCCACGCGCGACCAGATCCGCCGAATCAGCAGCCGCCCGAATGCTCTGGTTAGCCACCAGTCCGCCTTCTTCCACAATCTCCAGGAAATCCTTTGATCTTCCTTAGGGAGTTTATCAGCAAAACGAGCCACCGAGTCACATAGCAGACAATCATAGCGGCCCAGTAAGGCTGAAGCACTGGCCACTCTCAGGACCGAACCAGAGGTGTTAGCCATTCTTCGCCCCAAGGAATCCATGCTCTTGCTATCCTTTTCAGGAGGAGCCTAAGAGGTAGATGCTGCAGAATGCGCTTTTCTGACTGCCGCCACAATAAGAGAGTCTGGAGGTGGGTCCGAGCGCAAAAATAGTGGGTCCTCTTCTGGAGCCTTGTACTTTTTTGCAATCCTAGAGGACCTGAACACACTGTAGCCGGAGTCAAGAAAGTTCTCATTGCTGGTTCTATCAAACCAGGCACTAGAGGCAGAAGAGGTCTGCCAGACGTCTTATGATGTAGGGTTTCAAAGATGACTGACGATGTCACTTGGGGAACTGCCATCTTGATGTTGAACTTATTTGCCCAACGACATAGTACATCATTAAATGTGCTCAAATCATCTACGGGAGACACTCTGGAAGGTGGAGTAGATGATATAGTGGGAGAATAGTCTCTATATGAAGACCTTGAAGAGGACGCAGATGACGTAGAAGATGGTGAAGGGGTTCTACGCCGTCTCTGAGGAGTTGCCGATCGCTGCCTCCTACGCTCCCTCGAACGCTCTCTCACTCGGGATTTAGAGCGTGATCTTCTATGCAGCTCCGACTGAGGGACTGGAGCCCTCATCCCCATCAGTCCTGCATCTGGACGCATCTTCCAATGTCTCAGGCTTTCCCGCCACCTCGGTGACATGTTAAGAGGACGCTCTACACACTCAGGTGAAGCCTCAGGTGAAACCTGCACAATATGCAGCCCTGCTGAAGACTTGGAGGCTCTGGAGACTACACTGTGCTCAGAGTTCGATGAGCCAGATGGGGTCCGTTGTCTGGGCACCACTTGCCGGTCATCTGACACCTGCCCTGAGGTTGAGCCAGAATGCGCCACTACAGAAGAGTCCTGGTGCACTGTCATGACCCACCGCAGACCTGTCGTCTTGCTGACCCTGCGGTGAAGACGCCACTAAATGTTGTGGACTTATTTCTGACCTCGACAAAGACCTAAGTGAGGTCCGAGAGGCTGGTCTTGATAGTCTCGAAACCGACCTTTCATCAGGTGGGGGAGACCTAGACTCTGCTCCACTCGACCTCTTTTTAGGTCTCGACATCGAATTCTTCGACGCCGATCTTCCTCTCGACGTCGACCTTTTCCTCGACGCCGACATACGTCTCTCCTTCGACGTCGACCGATGACTCCCTCTCGACGTCGACACTGGATCCTTCGACGTTGACACATCCTTCGACGTCGGACGCCTCTCTTCCTTCGACGTCGATCTCTTACGATCCTTCGACGTCGAACCTTGCACCCCCGAGAAAGATTTTGACGGCGACTGTCGAGACGCTGAACCTTGCCTCACCGGCGAAGTCCTCGACGTCGATGGAGCCCTCTTCGACGCCGACAATGATGAAGCGCACCTTTTTTGACGGCGACGCTCCCTGGAGTTGATTCTTCTTAGTTCTACCTTCAGGAGAAGCTGTTCTTCGACGTTTGTGTTGAGAAGATGGCTTAGCAGATGACAACAAGCTCTTGGAGCCCTTCTCACCACGGCTTTCTCTCTCCAGAAGGCCCAGCAACCTCATTTTCTCCCTTTCTCTTAAAGTCCTACTAGAAAGGTTGAGGCAGTGATAACAATCTTCCACCTTATGAGAAGCTGGAAGACAAACCACACAAACAGAGTGTGGGTCCGTTTTTGACATCTTCCCACAGGAAGGACATTTGTAAAATAAAGGTGGCATTCTGACTAAAAAACCACCAACAGTTTAGTCAGAAAAAGGTATTAAACCACCACCAGAGTAGTAAATTGTCAAAAAGACAAGAAAACAAAAAAACCAACTTCTGACAGAAAAAACTGCCAAAATTAGCAGAGCTCAAGTTCCAGGTTCCTCACAGAACAAGTCGGAAAAAAGAACTGACCTAACTGTCTCCTGTGGTGCATGATGGGAACAGAGTTCTCCTGGAGGCCTTAAAGGCAAAGTGTGCAGATTCTCTGGGGCCTTAAAGGCAGGGTGCCAGTCAGATTTTGTGTACACAGATATTTTTTCATATGCAGCCTTTTAGGCTAATAACTGTTTACAACAGGTTCTTTGATGAAAATAAAAGGTTTTCATGGTTATGAAATGCATTTTGGGCTCATGCCTGTTTATTGCATTTATATACAGCATATTTTCATGCTTCAGAACGGGTGTAATTTTGGCTTTATTAGCCTATTTATATATGTTGGGCTGCATATTATGGTTATTATACATGTATATGTGTATAATTAGTTTAGTACTATGTACTTTTTTATATATTTACACATATATATGTATTTTGTTTATATGTTCCGGGTTCCCGCTCATGGGCGGAGATAATTCAGTGCTTATGACTATTAATGAGTATCCCCTGGAAGAGAATCCTAGTTCTCTTCCAGGGGTATCCTCGTCAAAGTCATAAGCACTAAATATTCCCACCCATGTGCAAGGTCCCCAGAAAATATATGAAAATTATGTACACACACATACATACATATATACACATGTATATATATATATATATATATATATATATATATATATATATATATATATATATACACACATATGTATACATCCGTACATATGTACACATACACACACATATATACATACATACACACACACATATATATATATATATATACACACATATACATATACACACACACAGACACACACACAATTTTTTCACCAATCAATGCAGCCTCCCAGAAAAACACACAAGGCTAAGCAATCCTCCGAGACCTTATCTTTGCAACATACACAAACCAACCAGGAGGACCAAGAGACACTTGAACTACCTTAAATAATAAATAAATAGCAGAAGAGAAAAAACAGGCATGGTTAGCCCATAGGCTGCTTTGGAAACTTAACATGGAAAATGAAAGCAAATGTAAAACATCAAAAACTGGCTCTGTGCCTTTGAGGCAGCGATGAACCCGAGCTTTCCATCATGCCATAGGGGTGACAGTTAAGTAAGTTGTTCTTTGCGGAGACCCAGAGGTCAGGGCACAAAGAGATGACATAATTCTGGATCATTAGCCCGGGGAGGTGGGTGGGTGGCTTATGACTGATGAGGATACCCATGGAAGAGAACTAGGATTACAGTAAGGTAACTTATCCTTCTCTTCCTGGGGATCCTCATCAATAGTCAAGCACTGAATGGAATAGCAAGCACATACTCCACTCCTGCCGGCAAATTACCACTGTAAATGACCGCAGCATCGAAAAATCACTTCAAATGACTTTAGCATTGAAATAAATTCCTCAAGGAGACTTGAGTATATGCTCTAGAATCAGAGTTAAGACAATAGTGTCTTGTGAAAGTATGTACCGATTTCCAAGAGGCTGCTTGGCAGATCTCAGCAATCGATACATTGTGCAGAAAAGCTATTGTAGCTGCCTTTCCCCAAGTGGAATGCGCCTTGGGAGATTACAAAAGGGGTTTATTTGCCAATTGATAAGCCGGCTTGATGCATTTCACGATCCATCTAGAGATGAAAGCTTGGAGGCTAGGAAGCCTGTTCTGATGGAACTATAGTTTAAAAATAATTGATCGGACTTCCTAATAGTCTGAGACTTAACTAGATAGAATTTCAAATCTCTTTTAAGGTCTAGAGAATGGAGAGACCTTTCAGATGGCGTAAATGGATTGAGAAAGAAAGAAGGCAGTGAAATGGTTTGAGTAACGTGATAATCCGACACCACTTTTGGGAGGAAGGAGGGTGTGTTCTTAAAACCACTCTGTTGTGGTGAAACACCGTGTACGGTTCCTTGGAACAGAAAGTCTCAATCTCGCTCACCCTATGAGGTGATTTGATCACCACCAAAAAAGGCGGATTTCCATTTCCATGTAAGGTGCTGAAGGGTCGCTTTATGAACTGGCTCAAAGGGAGGACCCATAAGCTTAGAAAGAACCAGGTTAAACTCCCAGGGAAGTGAAGGAGGCCGGACAGGGGGGAAAACTTTCTTTAAACCCTGAAGGAAATCCTTAACCACCTGGAGCTTGACGAAAGAAGTTTGAGTAGGAGACTTTCTGTACGCCATAATGACAGTCAGGTGTACCTTTATGGAAGTAAATTTTAGACCAGACTTGAAATGCAGGAGATAAGGCAAAATTACCTCCTCTTGCCCACCACAAATAGAACCTTTTCCATTTAAAAAAATAGGAATGTCTTGTGGAAGGTCTTCTGGACTTTCTCAAAATGTTCATGCAGTCCTGAGGAACACTTAGTTGGCCATTCTGGAGGACCTCAGGAGCCATGCTGCCAAGTTCAGCGATGGAAGTTTGGGATGATAGATACTCCCGTTCATCTTGGACAGGAGATCCCGGTCTGCACGGAAGCCTTCTGTGTGGACATTCCGAGAAATGCAGAAGGTCCGGGTACCACCACTGCTGTAGCCAGTCTGGTGCTATTAGTATCATCCTCGTTCTGAAGTGTGTGAGCTTGGTTTTGACCTTCGGGGCGAGAGGAAGAGGAGGAAACGCGTAAACAAAGGTTCCTGACCAGTCGATCAAAAGGGCATTCCCTATCAACCCTGGTCGGTAAAACCTTGACGCGAAGGCGTGGAATTTATGTTTGGATCGTCTGCAAAGGTATCAATGGTTAGTTGACCCCATTGTTGAAAAATGTCTGCCACCACTTTGTCGTGCAGAACCCAGTCTTGTTGATTGTTGAAATGACAACTCAAGGAGTCCACTTGAGAATTTTGATCCCCTAGAAGACGGACTGCTGTGATTGAGAGCTGTCTGGCCAGGAGCCAATGCCAGATCGCCTGCGCTTCCAGGGACCGAGGGCGAGAGCGTGTCCCTCCCAGTTTGTTTAGATAGTACATAGTGGTTGTGTTTTCCGTCTGGACCAGTATGGATTTGAACTGTATGGAAGGGTAGAAGGCCTTGAGAGCTAGATGCACTGCCCATAGCTCCAGCATGTTTATGTGATAAGTCTGTTCCTTGCTCGACCACCGGCCCAGAGTTAGCAGAGGGCCCATGTGTGCTCCCCAGCCCTGAAGAGAGGCGTTTGTAGTCAAAGATTGCGTCAGTGGACGTTGGTGGGAGGGCAATCCCAACAGGAGATTTTTCCAATGAGTCCACCATGGGATGGATGATTTCGCAGCATGGGAAAGTAGAATCCGGTAGTTCCATCAATCCGTTGCCTGATCCCATTTGTCCTCCAGGGCGTGCTGCAGAGGTCTCATCCTCTGTCTGCAGTTGGGGACTAGGAAAATGCAAGATGCCATCGACCCCGGGGGCGATGCATCCTGCTGAACTGAAGGTTGTTGAACTTGAAGACTATTGCACTTCAGCTTGATTGAGAATAGTCTAACCTCCTAAGGAGACACTTTTCCTGGGCTGGAGTCTAGAGTAGCACCCAGGTAATGTATTCTTTTAGTGGGCTGATGGATTGATTTCTCCATATTGACTTGAAGGACCAAGCGCTGTAGCAGATTCAGACAGATTTGATAGTGGTTTTTCACAGTCTGAGGAGATGAGCTCTTTAGGAGCCAATCGTTGAGGTACGACTAGACAAACAGACCTTGGAGACGTAGAGTAGATGAACACTCGAGGTGCAGACATTAGGCCTAACAGCAGGACTCTGTACTGATAGTGCTTGGAGCCTACCATGAAGAGCAGAAACTTCGTGTCACAAAGCAATTGGAACATGCAAGTATGCATCCTGAAGATCTATCAAGCACATCTAGTCCCCTTGTTGGAATGGGGATATATTTGATGGAGAGCCAGCATATGAAGTCTTTTTCTGATGAATGTGTTGAGGAAACTAAGATCCAGAATAGGCCTGAATCCCGCTTTTTGGCCCTTCTTTTGTAC